>NW_022045838.1:85000-1285000 GCF_003285905.1 Drosophila hydei | reverse complement strand
AAGAGAGACAATAGCAACAACAACAACAGCAAACACTAAAGAAATCCATGAATAATCTGTACAGAAATCAACTGTGGAAACGTCATAAGGCGTGCAGGAATTTTTGATAATGAATAAAACGGTGACTGCGACTGCGATCAGTCACTGCGTTCAGTCACTGTTTATTAATGCCGGCAAAACTCTGGCCCCGCTTTAATTGAAACAATAAACAACAATAAAAGCCTGTCATAAAGGCATAAAACGGCTAGACACCAAAAAAATATCACACGCTTCACACAGCATCAATGCCTATCAGCTGACAGAGATCTTGTTTGTCTTTCTCTCGTTGGCCCTATTGATTTTCCTATCCAAAGAAAAACATAAAATTTCACTGAATTCATAAAGTTAAATGTGGAACTGCGCTTAGGCCTTCAGCTCAGACAAGTTGGTCAACAGCTCAGCTGAGCTGATCAACAAGTTTGCCCGCCAAATGAAAACAAGTGTCACATCGAGTGCCCGATGATGTTCAAGTAGCTACACCAGCAGCAGCAGCAGCAGCAGTAGTAGCAGCAGCCCCGAACGGTAGACACAAAACTCAGCAAGTTACTAAGTAAGTAAAGTGTGTAAATATTTATTTAATTATGCTCATATTTATGCAAGCCACATTCAACATTCAAACAGGGGCCATGGAATGTGAAACGAAATTGGAGACACGATCAGCACCAGCAGCAGCAGACAACGAGCTGCGGCTAATGTTGGGAAAGTTGTTTGAAAATCTTAAAGGTTTTTGATGGGCTGCTTAAGTTTATAGAAGAAAAAAAAAAACAAGAAAATACTGATCAAGTTACAATATTCTACGCTCCAAATGCATTTTCAATTATTTTCCAAGTGCTTTGCTTATTTCACCTTTGTGGACGATAAAGTTTAATAGTGTCTGATAAGCTATATGTATACATATATATATATATATATATATATATATATATATATATATATATATATATATATATATATATATATATATATATATGGATGTGAGAAGTTGAGTGAACTTATACTACCTTAAATTTCCAACAGTTAATACTTAGCTTAAAAGCAAATTATCATATACATCATCTACTACACACTTAGTGTTTCTGTGGCAGAAAACGCATGCCAACATAGGCCTTATATAAACTCTTAGTAGTGCATTGAAAAGCATTGTCCTGATCCCACTGAAAACTCAAAAATTAAACCACCTATATAGAGTAAATATATTTTTAGACAGACTCGAGAGCCAAGTCGATTTAGCCGTGCATGTCTGTCTGTCTGTTTGAACGATTCTATCGCAGTACATAGAAGAGCTGGGCAAAAGTTGTCCCTAATTATTACTAATTATTTGCTTGATATTATAAATATTTTTCAATTTCTAATTAAAATTGACTTCAAACTTACTTAAAGCAAGAAGACTTTACCCCGCCTATTTTAAGCAGGCGATGTACCAAATTTGTCTTAGGCATTATCGTAAAGTATACACAGATGAGGAGCTCTTTACATTTTCAGTAACGTCTCACTTTGAATTACAGATATTTAATGCTTATAAACCTAGCTTATATATCAAACACCATATGAAAGTTGGTAGACTTTAAAGGTTAGTTGAACACAATCAAATCGTTTCTGAGCAACAACATATTTCGCTGTGTTAAGCGTTGTTTTCCACACTCACACGCACACACTCTCATATTCGCACAGAGATTTGAACTATCCCACGACTTATGCCACATTGAAAACTTTAAAAACTCTATTAACTGCAACGGACTTCAATTATGGCCACCAAATATGAGTGAGGCGAAATGATATATGTGTTTCTTATATAAGTACATATATATGCAGATAATGTAGTGGAGGCTGAGCCGAAAGCTGAAAAAATCCCCCGGACTGTGGTAACAAATGTGGCGGCCATTAGAAAACGCTTTGCGCTAATGTGTTACAAATATTTCATGTGGACTTCGCGGCGAACAATGTTGACAACAAACACACATTCGCGAATGGGGCGAGACGTGTGCAACATTTGGATTTCGATGTGGATTTGGCGATTTGTTTGCTTTAGACTCTGCGGTTGCTGTCGATATGGAAAGCACCGTTAATGCCCGGCCACATTGTTGTGGTAATATGTTTGGCCATATGTGTTGTATGTTGTGTTGTGGCATAATCCAGCTACCGCTGGCGACAACAATACAGCTTCATTTTAGCTACCATAAATACTACAGCAGAGTGCGCGTAATTATTCATATTTGCGGTTGCCTTTTGTACAAATGGAAGGGGGATGCGTTGACCCACTGCTAGCACACAGCTGTTGCTGTTGCTGTTGCTACTACTGCTGCTTTATGTGCCACATCAAATTGTCAGAGCGGTGAGCAGCAAGCATCGAGCAACAATATGGGCCACAATATATCTTGCAACACGAGTCAACTGTCGGTTTTTATTGTCGTCTGCTGGCAGGCCAAACATTTCTTTGTTTCGTTTGGCATTTTTGCATTGCAAATTGCCACCAAAATCGCTGCGGCAACAACAACACGAAGAATGTTGCGGAAAAACTCATAAAAAAACCAAAAAAAAAAAGCAACAAAAATAAATAAACTGCAGCCCGAAGCTCGCTTCGAGCTCATTTGAAAGTCAAATAACTTGGCCGAACAAAATCAAAGAAAAAAATGTATATAAAGAGGAAAAACAGCAAAAAAATCAAACTTAGTAAAAACTAAAGGAAAAATTTGAAAAAAATTGACTGTTTTGCATTCGAGTTGCGGCGAGACTTTTTGGCGAAAATTACTCGCGAAAATTATTTCGCTAAATGCTGCCAGAAGACAGACACCAAAAATGGGAGTCGAACTGGCAATTGGAGGCGCGCGAGTCGAAGTTACTGCAGAAATGTTTTAATTAATTTACCAAAGCATTCGACGACGACGACGCCGACGAGTTGCCAGCGGCTCAACGCAGCTCAACTCGGCTTGACTAGGCTGAACAACTCAATAATTCATAAACTCTGTCTGACTGCGATCTACAACAACTATTTGAGTTTATCAGCTGTGTCGCCGAGTCGCTTCGCTCATTCTGGTGTCACGTAGCGCCGGATGGACGGGGCGCTAATGATTTCTGGGATTTCATAAGCGAACAGGCCAAGATCTCATTTTTTGTCGCTCGCGATAACAACAACAGCCACATGGCATATGGCATATGGCAAGCTGTTTCGGTTTTGGGTTAATTGGCAGCGATGCCAACATCCCAAAAGATTTTTGTGACGCTTCTCGTAGACCCCAAAAGAAAAAAAACACACAAAAATAAAAACGAGTTCATAATGAATGGCCAACAAGGCAAGCGCACGTTTTTCTAGACCCCAGCGAACCTATTTTGATTGTTGTTTGACGCATGTCAATGGAATCGTTGTTGTCGTTGTTGCCGTTGTTGCCGTTGTTGTTGCTGCTGTTGTTGTTGGCGCCACAAAAATGTCAAAAATTGTGCTACACGACTCTGTCGACTCCGTCGAGCAGTGTTGCCCAAAATGCTCAAATGAAGTTGTTTCACTTGTGCGGCACGTGCGTTTACTTTTCAAGTTTCGAGTTCGAGTTCGAGTCTGTTGCTCTTTTTTTATATTTTTTTCTCGCTAAAGACATGGCCACAATAAAGCGCCAACTGACATGTCTACGCAGTTGGGTGCCTCTACTAAGCGGGCATTGATTCAATCTAATGATTGCAATCAAAACGGCATCAATACAAGATCAGTCTAACACAGATTTATCTGCCAAGCCTCGCTATAACATGCCATTGGCATCTAGTATTGGCATTCAAACGTTTCCTTATAGCAAATTTATTGCTGCTTGACTATGGTTAAAGAATTTATAGAATATAAACAGAATATAAACAGATCTTTTATAAACAAGAAATCTGTCAAATACTTTCATATTCCCTCTGGTGCCCTCTGTACCCCTCTTTTCATCTGAGACCATTCGAATCTATCCTACATCTACCTTATATATCTTAAAAGTTCAACAGATCTTTTGACATCTCCTTTTTGTATCTGTGCGCTGCAATCTTATTGTTTGTTACATCATTACAGAGCTCAACGGCATCTGCTTCATTAGTCGAACAATTAATTTTTGCTGCTCGGCTTATCCAGCAGACATGTGTAGGCATTTGCCATATAAGGACACACAAGCAGCCCTCCTTCGCCTGCTCACGACGCTAGGCACAGATGGCACCGCGGGCTAAAATTGAGTAATAGCCCAGCTAACTGCCAGCAACAGCAACAAAGGCACTAGCAAGACCAATTGATTTATTTTATTTTCTATTTTTTATAGTCAACAATTTGCAGCGGCTGGCGAAAAATCAGCCGAAACTTTAACTTCAACTGAAACTGAAACTGAGTCTAAACTAGACAAATACTTGAGCGGAAAGTTAACTCCACACTTCGTCATCGCGCTGGCAGTTGGATTAATATTGAAATATTGCCGGTCAGGCGACGTAGCCCATGAGCATGTAAAGCGAACGACGACGACGACGACGACGTCGACAATTGGACGGACAACTGCTAGCCAGGGCCACATGTGAGACACCGTCAATGGCAATTGAAAGAGCTGGCTCTTTGATTTATGACCGCAGCGCTAATAAAGACAACAAGCTGCAAGCCAACAAGCCACGAACTCCGTATAGAATGAGCAGGATGTGCCGCTGGCGAATGACAATCAAACTCATAGCCGAGACCACAGCATGGACGAGGCTCCGCTTAGTAGCTGTTGGCTTTGCCAGAGAGTAATCATGTTAATGTAATTGATAGACTTACAAGAGCTGCGCTCTCAATTTATCTTCTGAGCAGATTCTGACACTTTTGCATATTACTTATCTCAAGTTCGTTGCTTAAGTCTTTTGTTTATCTCGGCTTAATTCTGGACCCACTGTTAGTTACCTCATCAAATACTTTGCTGCAGTTGTTGAGCATAAATAATTTGCGGCAAGTTCGTTGCTTAAGTCTTTTGTTTTAATCAGTTTGAGCCTGCGCCTATACAATTTAACTGGAGCGACACCAATTACAATATCTCATACCAAATGGCTTGTAGAGCGCACAGCATAAATAATGCACTGCGGAGCAGCTCAAGTTCGTTGCCTAAGTCTTTTGTATTAATTAGGAGACTTCTTCGGCTGCTATTGATGCTTCCGCTGCTGCTGCTGCCTGCTCCGTCGCTGTCATAGTGACCCAGTTAAAGGACCGTGCCGAGAGCAACTAGTTTGGCAACATATTCTATGTGGCCCATAAAACTGGTCAGGTCAGCAGCACCGACTTTAGCACTTGCTCAGCTCAGAGCCATAAAGTTGCATCATCATCGCCGTTGAGGGAGCAAAGGCAGCAAGGAGCAGACCAGCGCCGAGCCGAGGAGAGTGGGTGGGATGTCTGGGGTGGCTAGGAGGCGGTACAGCGACTATTGTACAACAAGAAAACGCGCGCCTCGCAGCAAATGATGCCATGTTATATATATTTTCGTACGGTCCATCTGTCTGTAGCGCTGTCGGTGCGTCCGTTTGTTCGTGCAGCTCAGATTACTGCGGGGCGATAAAAATGACTTGCCAACTTGCACATTTGGCCAACAGCAGAGAGACCCGAGACCAGAGACCAGAGAAGAAGGCCAGCCGCAGAGACTGAAGCTGTATCTGTAGCTGTAGCATTAGCTGTAGCTGGAGAGGCGAGTGGAACGGGCAGCTCGTTGCCTATGGCAAATATTTAGATAGATTTGACTTTTCATGTTAATGGCGCGCTTTCAGCTGTTAATAATTAATCGGGCATCCACATTGAACAAGTGAGGTATTTTTATTTGCCAACTGTGAATACCAAAAGACATTTTATGGCTAATTAAATGCATTGAAATCGCATGACTTGATAAGCAACTGTAGCAGCAGCAGCGGCAGCAGGGGATAAATGAGTTATTGGATCAGTCAACGGAACCATTTATCTAGTTTTTCTAAGAAGTTATAAAAATATTTCAAATAGTTGATTGTTGAATTGCAGCATTAGAAAAACTTAAGAGATTATGTTTATGTTCGATAAGCAGCTTAAGTTATAAAAATTGTTCATTAAGCCAGGCTATGCTCTGGCTAAGAGCTTCTAGAGTGGGCGTTTTTAATGGAAATGCAGCAATAGTCAGCCCGGGAGGCCCATGTCCGATTGCTTCCTCATCTCGGAGCCGTGTGTAAAAATGTTGTAAAAATCTACGAGCTGTCATTAAATAATACCACGCAATAAAAGCACTAAAAATGTGCATAAAATGCATATGAAAATGCAAAACGCTTTGCCCACACCACGCAAACACAAACGTGGTGCAAAAAAACAACAACAACAGCAACAGCACTAGCAGATATTTTACAATTTATTAAAAATTGATTGTATTGCCACGCAGCAGCAGCAGCAGCAACTAGGCCCGGCTCACAGCTCGATACGGTCGGCGGACCTGGCCGACCAGACAGGCGCACATTTTGGTCTTGTGGCACTTGTTGAGCGAGCGTTTTTGGCAAATGGCAACACGAAAACAACAAACTACAAATAAAACAAAAACAAGTGAAAACGTCACAAGCGGGTGTCAACGATTTAGTGATGCTCGTCTATGAAGGCCAATTTAGATACAGCTAAACTCCATGTGCCATGCCTCTTGAAACTCAAAAACTTTATAAGATCGAGGCATGGAAGTTGCAGCTTTTTTCAGATTAGCCATGCCCAGAAGATGCTTAAACTTTTATTTAATCAATAGAGAAGGCTAACAGTCACTACAATCTTGAGTATATATATAATAACTTATGTATAGAACTTATATATCTAAATCTAGAATGGATCAACAAGGACTCAAGTGAAATACTTCTGAGAGTATAATTGAGGGAGATATACCTTGAATCGCTCAGCTTTGTTTTAAGTTTAGTTCGATTGATAAGGACTCTTCCTAACTATAAAACTGTGGAAGATAGAGCTTAATCTGCTTAACCAGCCCCCAGTTCTTGCCTTTAGAGGAGGACAACAAATTATTAACTATAAGACAGATGGGTAGCAGACAGAACAAAATCAATATACTCTTCTCAATCGGTAAGCGTGTATTAAACTTTATATAAAATAAGAAATATCAAGTCCTGAAGACAAGCGGCAACATGCAACATTCGCACACCCAGCCAGCACAAGCGACAAGCAATGTGAAAATTGCATTTTAATAAATTCAAAGCGGGTCTCTTTATCGATATCTCTCTTTCCAAACATCTATGTATATATATATATGTGTGTGTGTGTGATATGCGTAGCATAAATGATTTTAATGCGTAAGTGTTCCAATAAATTTGCAATAGCAGCAAGCAATTGCTGCCCCTTGGCACGATCTCTCGCTTGAATCGTGGTCCATTTGTTGTGGCTGCTTTTCTGATAAGCGGTCGTGGCAGCTGATAGCACGTTGCACAGGCTGCCACCTCTATGGGTTTTTAATTAAAGCTGTGCACTTGAACTGCAAGGCGATTTATCAGCCTGAACATATTTTGTAATATTTGGCTTGTCGCCCTGTCAGCTGGCTCGGCACCTCGGACCAGATAACGAGGCGCAGCGCCTGCAATAATTTCTCACGTTTCAAACATAAAACTGTTATCTTTTCGGTTGCAACAGAAAATTATGACAAAATATTAATAAACATTCAGCCGCATTCAGCATGCGGCTCAAAGGCTGCCGCCGCCAGCGCTGCACAAGTTTCGCTCTGGTCTTGAATTTATTTAGTTGGCCTCTATCGATTTGACCCGCTACGAATACGAGTCCAAATTGGAGCTGCTGGCCAAGCCGTTTGCATGTACGAATTTAATTAAAAATATTTCTGTTTGCGTGCATATTTCATAAATAATAAATAATTATTATCGTTCTCTTGGCCAGGCTTGTTTATATTATTTATGAGTCCGTTTCCAAAGCAAGCGTCGCAATCATGTTTCGCTGTTGAACATTAATATGCAACCAAAAGGCCCGCCATGCCACGAAGTCCATATTTAGTGAGCAGCTATTTAATATATATGTTTAGTATAATAAGGATTAATGTGTGAAAAATTGGCTATGCAGATCGAAACAAGCAAATACTGTTGGCAGAGAAGCTTGTTGGTAAAGGTTGTTGATAAAGGCCGCTGTTTAGTATTTTCCTTTCTCTGTTTATAAAGAATGTATATTGGAGAGCTAAACATTTTAGAGTTGGCCAGACTAGGCTACAATCCTATGCAACTCATTGCCCTTATCAGCGCCATCCATAACATCCCTATCAAAGCCGCATCGACTTCGACTTTCGCTCGACATTTCCCATACACCAAAGTTGAGCTCATTAAATGGATTTTACGTTATGAGTTACAATTTGCCGGCTATCGGGTCGATCAGACGCAATGCGCGTATTTATGATGCTGTTTACACTAGGCAAAGCCATTCGCGAGACTCCATTGAAAATCCATCAAAGCTCCATAAAAATAAAAACGGAAAAAGAAACAAAGATTTTGATGCTTCATCACGCTCCGCTCCGAGCTGGAACTGCAGCCAAATCGCAAAGACAGCTGGAAAATTGTCTATAAAAGTTGCAATTAAGCGAGTTGGACGCATATCTAAGCAAGACGCGAGCGAGCACAAATGGCAGAAGGAGTAGTTGGAGAGCAGCATACGTGGGGCTTGGGGGCACGAGATCGAGACGAGGTCTATTGCCAGACGTCGCGACGACGTCTGTGACAATTTTGTGGCGGGGCTTCAATTTAAGTTTCAGTTACTGCGGCGGCAGCTCGTTAAAGCCAAAGTCGGGCTTATTAAAAGGCGCACGTCGTTTATGGCACATGAAAATCATTTAATCGATGGCCATATTTGGCGGGGGCTTACATTTTGCCAAATCCAAGCGGCAGCAATCCAAGCAGCAGTCGGTGAGCGACGCCCACGCCATGGTTATGACTGCCAATGTAGCAGGCTCTAATGACAGCTGAGCTCGCGCTGACATCTCGAGCCGTTGACAGTAGCTTCAAATTATGAGCCACAAATCGCAGTCAATTGAATGTTTTATTAAATGCCACATCTCGAACTGCCTCGCTTCTCCCGTGGATGCTGGCTAATTATGAGTCTTGCGAGTCTCGCGCTAATTGCAGAAATAAATCTGCTAAACAATTTCAATTTGTTGCCTGCAAACTCGCCTCGACTCGCATCCGAGTTCATAAATATGCAAGAGACAAAATGCTGCCGGAGAACTCGAAAGAGAATTCACTTTGATGGAATAACTTAGCGCTAATTAGACAACAAACGTAGCATGGGAAAAAAGCGAAGCCAAACCAAACCAGCTGAAGCGAATTAGCTGAGATTAATTTATTAGCGAGACGCGTAGAAATTATCGCAAATGCTTATAAACCATTTACAGTAATTATATATGCCAGCTCATAATTAAATAGTTTACATTTGCTGCGCTGGGAATGCAGTGCAGCTGGACTTGCTATACCCTGTATGGTTGCAGGGGGTGTATTGGCTTTATATGAAGGTTGTCAGCTCAGCTTGGCATACTCTGTAGTCATTAAAAATGCTTGAAGAGGGTAGATTGCGTATGGGCAATGGTAGGTAACGAGTATTAGGAGATATAGTATATTGCCATTTCCATTTTCTTCTTTGGGTTTCCAACATAACTTTAAGATTGTAAAAAATCCAGACTATTCTATATACTGTACTATACTATATATACTATTCTATATATATATATATACAACAATACATACATAAAATTTAGTCCCAAGCAGTTGCATCATCTATTACCGGGGTATCTCTTAGTCAAGCAGTCGTATCGCCAGCTAAATCACTCTTACTTGTTTTCTAACTTAGATCTTATCGATCTGTCGAGCCAAGTTAATTGCGTTTGTTATTCTTTTATAAACTGTTTACACAGATCGCAGCATAGATCAGATGTGATCAGGTATTTATCGTTTCCTCATTAATTTGCAGCTCCTGCTGTTGGATTTTCCCACAGGCTTTGCAAATGCCAGGCAAACAAATAATATAAATGCTGATTGCCAATACTCACATTAATCTTGGCCCCACACTCCCCCACCCACTCCCGCTCTAAGCAAATGCCGCGCACGCCACAATATTTAAGATGCCAAAGCGTTTTGCGTATTAATCGCAGCGACAGCGACATCGGCAGCGGCAAACGTGACGCAAATCTTGTGGCGCCACCAAAAAAAAAAACGTCCGCCACTGGCCCCCATGGAGTCAGTGGCAAGCCGAAACTGAAAGCTGCTGCATTTTGTGTAAGTCAAAGATTTGCATCCGCAGTTAGAATCTGTAGAGGGCGAGCAGGCATTGATCGCAGCGAGGATTACCAGCTGACTGGCCCCCAGAGTGTGACTTATGCGGGTGCCACGAAACGGACAACGGCAACAGCTAAAATTATACCAGTTGCGAGTCACCTTCATTGCATCAACTCCAACTGCAACTGCAACTGCAACTGCTACAGCAACAGCAAACACATTTGCAACATGAATGACTCGTTACGCCTGACCTATGCTAGCCATTTGCTGTTGTTGTTGTTGTTGGGCTTTGGCCGCCGTCCTCAATTGCCTGGCTGAATGGCGTCCAATTCGATTATTCTAACATGAATTATAGTTCGTGTTCGTTGAATGGACAATTATGAATTTATCATGTTCAATTTGAACAGATATTTTGAGCTATATATTTTTTTCTCCTTTTTGCTTTTGGCCTGCTCGGCCTGCAAATTGCATTGGGCCATGTTTTGCTATCGCATTCGTCGTAGTTGCTGTTGTTGCCGTTGCTGTTGCTGTGCGATACTCGAACATAATTAGTTTCTGCTGCATAAGCAAAAAAAAAATAAAAATAAAAACAAAAAACAACAAAATTTCGATTTCGGCTAACAAAATTGCAGCGAAGATTTATATGCGCTTGCATAATCAAAGTTATATATAGCTGTCTATATATGAAACTATCTGATTTGAGCTGGGAATCTAACAGAGATTTGCATACATAAGAGTATATGTATAAAGTATCAATGGACATATATAGCTGCGGGTCTTTAGCTATGTTTCTATATTCTTCTACATTTCCATAGGTAAGATCTAGACTAACTGCTATCCAAGTTGCAATCAAGCCACTTTTTTTGTACTTCAAATTAGAGTATGTTTCCCTCAAGCTCATGTTCTACTCTACTACTCTATTTGAGCTGAGTTTCTGATAAAGGAAATACCTAGACTATGTATGTATATATATATATATGTATATCAGCGAATTGCCTTTTAAGCTATGCTCAAATTCTTACTGACTTCATATTCATTAATCTTCCATATAAATTTCAGCTATTTCTCTATCTTGCAGATAAACAAAATATTATTCAAATTGCCTCAGACTTATTTTACCTTATTTTGTATCTGAACTAAGTTGCTGCTATTACTCATTTAGAAAATAATTAAACTGCTCCAACTGCAATTAAGCTTCACCCTATTAGAGTTCCAAATGTTTATTATAAGTTTCAGATATTTTTGTATATGAAAGCTTAACTATCTACCATTCAAGTTCTCTAAGACATCTTCAACTCTCCTGCATAGCAGAGCTAAGTTTCTGATATAGCAATTCCCAACTCTATCAAGCAACTTCCATTAAAATAATTTTCTAAGTCAGTGCAAAAACACAATTTCCTTTGCTTGTTTCACGCGGCTTGCATGTTCGAGTCGCATTATTCACAAGACAAACCAACAAACACCATATAAATTTCTGGAAACATGGATACTTGTGCAATAATTTAACAGAAATTGCGCTGCTCATAAAAATATATAAAATATTTATTGAATTTAAATATTTAAAAGCAGAACAAATACCAAAGAGACCAACGAGCGATTGGCGGTTGGCGGTTGGCGATTTGGCAAAAAGGGGTTTTGTTTTGCAATATGATAATACAAATATATATATACATTTGCTACGTATATAGAGTGTCATAAATTCGCAAGGGAATTAGTCATGGTGCGTGATAAATTCGCCTTTTATTTGTCTTTCGTGTGAGAATGCTTTTCCCAGTAATATACATACATATATATATGTATATACATATATAGCTATGTGGTATATAAATGTGTTCTTTGTTGCAGGGTATTCGTTTTTACTTTTCAGCTTTATAAGTTAAGCAACTTTAACTGGTCATTGACGCCACATCGAATCGATCAATCGATCGTGCCTGTTGCCTCAATGTCAAATTTCACTTTTTTTCTCTCTCTCTCGCTGACTGTCTCTGTCTCTGTGAATCAGTAGTGGATGAAAGGATAGGGGAGTGGAGCTTAGGAGCGGGTGGGTAGGCAACTCTCGATTGCAACCTGTTCAAGCAATTCTCTGCCGCCTGCTGTCTGCCAGATTATGCAATTATTGGCAATCACTTTCATGCTCGTTTAGAGCAGCGGGCGGCCATTTGGCCAGCTTGGGTGTTTTGGGCTTTTGGGCATTTTGGGCACTTGGCTCAGTGGCTTAGTCTCTCAAGCAGTCAGCCATCCAGCCAGCCAGCCGGCCAGTCAAGCAGCCAGGCTCGTTGTCTTTGAAGAAAAGGGAAATTACATAAAAGTGAGCAACTAAATTTTACTGGATTTCTGCACGTTCGACACACAAAAAGCGCAAATATTCAGACGCCGAGGCTACGAAATCGCCACGAATTGATCGCAAATGAGGGTTAGAGTTCAGCTTCAGCTTTAGCTTTAGCTGCAGCCTCAGCTGTACTGCCAGCCCAATTCGTGTAGCCAGGCTTTAATGGCGTTGCCTGGTCGTTATTGTTAGCAAATATTTGTGTTATAATGGTGCGAGCTTTTTGGTCGGAGGCTAATGATATGAATGAACTCGTTAGCGTGAGCCCAGCCACACACACAAGCACACACACACACACATGTGTGTGCAGTCTGAGAACGGCGCAGATAGCCGAGTGTCAGCTGAGCTCCGACAAACTAAAAAATACCGATCAAAGTTTCTACTTAGCATAGATATCAAACTGCTGCAACATGGCTTATACGTCTAGTCATTTATGCCCCGATATATTTATATTTATTTATAATATTTACATCCGTTTGTTTCTTTAGCTTTTAGCCTCTGTATGATATTTATATTTGACTTTGTTAATGTCGTCGCTTGGCACAATTTAAATAAATTGTTAAATGTCAAATAAATTTGTAAAATAAATAAACTTTAAAAATAATAATAAAAGCAAGTCATAACAGTGCGTTGTTTAACATAAGACATAAATGTTAACTGCTTAACATAACATGGAAATGCTTATAGAAGCCGAGGCAACTTGTGTTTATGGCCAAATTTCAAGGATTTTTTATATTTTTTATAGATTATATAAAACAACATTGCTTAAGATTGCATAAACCTATATTTTACTTGCTTAACATAATTTCCATAACACTTGTAGCCAACCACAAAGGAAACTTTGCTGTTTAGTCAACGGCTCTTTGCCATTTGCCTGGACCACATCGATCGCAATCTGTGCTTTGGCACGCATGCGTTAATTGTTGGCATGAGGCACCCCAAAAAGCAGCAACAACTGCCACAAAGTGCAACGCAGCAACAACATCCTGCGCGTGCCCCCAAAACAAACATATATCAAATCTTACACTCTGTACTCGATATCGCGGCTAGCTGATTGCATTGCCTATAAATCACAGCGAATCGGAACCCTGAGTGTTACGGAGTTGTAGTCTCGGTTTGGTACCAAGTGTAAGTCTCGTATTTTGTCGATTGCAATCATCCTAGTAGACAGCACGCACGCGCGTAATGCAAGCGGACAACGCAGAAAGAGACAGAGAGAGAGTGAAAGAGGCAGAGAGAGTGGGCGGCATTAGAGAGCGTGTCGCAGAACAACTTCATTAGAGCTAGTCGATGGAGATTTGTGAACTGCGAACCATACAATAACCTAACGCCTATTCAAAATACTTGAGGCGGCTGTGAAATGATTTACGCGACGCGACAGGCGAACAAGTTTTTGCACTCATTTCAGCAATTTGACAATTAATCAACTGCAACAACAACAACAACAGCAACAATCGAACAATCCAACAATCGATCCAATCGAGCATTAGTCAGCAATCAGGCTGGCTGGCAAGCAGGCAGGCAATGAAATACTCTGCACAAATGTTCAGCTTGAAGCCAAGTTTTGAGGTCAAACGCTCGAGTTCAGAACGTGCGGGCCACATGAAAATCAAACTATATACGATATACTATATACATATATCTATCCATCGATTGTATGGCCCATTGGCCGTGCTAAGTGACATGTGACATATTGTCAACGCATTGCCTGGCGATCATTTGCATAAATTCCAATTGTTAGCAACATACACGGCAAATGCAGCGCTGCGCTGATCAACAATTGTGTTGACAAACATTGTTGCTACACATGCACGCGAATGCGAGCAGCAGCAACAACAAAAGCAACAAGCTTTTGCATATGTTGAGAGACAAAAATGTTGCTTCTACAAAATGGCTAATTGGTATTGGTCACCAATCAGCAATTGTTGTTGCACTAACTGTTGTTCTTGTTATTCGGCCATAGCTGTCCGCTGATAGAAAGAGAAGGTTAACGGTAAGCACTGCCGGTCACTCACTCAGCGCACACTTCATCAACAATGTTGCGAAATGGAGCAGCCAGTGACAAAGTGCAGGCACAATAGTTGCTCAACTGTTGTCCAACTGTTTGATATCCCTAAGCATTTCAGTTGGAATGAAAGATGTATTAAGTATATGTTGATTAGGAAAATGTTGCAAAATGGCAACGAAGAGTGCAAGCAACAAAAGCTGCTCAACTGTTGCGGAACTGTTTGAACTAGTATGCAAGCAGATGTTTAGATGCTTTTGTTGAGTGGGACAATGTTGCGAAACGAAGTTGTAGGCATTCTAGGGATATTGTGATGTCGCTAAACATTCGACACAATTTCATTTCAAATGCACATGCATGCGTTGATTAGGAACATGTTGGAAAACTTTACTGTTGAGATAATTGCTTTTCTAAACAACATTTCATATGCATCTAAACTTATGAAAATGTTGCAGAACGGCGCAGTCAATGAAAAGTAAATGACATCAATGTTCCTAAGCATCCAGAAGTGAAAGCGGATGCTTAAGAGTTTTCTTAACTACGAATAACAGATTGTAGGTGTAAATCTACAAATATTTCCTTAAAGCTGTCACTTAGACCATTAATTAAAGCAATTAACATATAAAAAAACTTAATACCCATTAACATTTTTATTGTGATTGCCAAATAGTAAATGGAAACACCCCGACTTAAGTCGAATTACCTCGTGTTTATGTGCATATATCTTGTGGGGCAAACGGTCAAAATGTTTTATATTAAATTTGTGTTAGCTATTGAACAGCGAGGCAATAAAAAGCATGCAACAAAACGGGGCAGCATCAGCAAACTAACAAAATGCTGAGCTGCCAAATAAATTGCAACTATTTATGTGTTGAGCATAAATTGATGTACTCAGCTATGTGTGTGTGCCTTGATCTGTGTGTGTGTGTGTGTGTTCGAGTGCTTAATTTCAATGGGCAAAACGTGACCAATTTGGTTTATTTACATGTGGCGAACATAAATTGTAATTGTTTAATAAACATTTGCCACAACAACATTTTGCCGCAACTTCAAGGATTATGTTTTCAGCTTTCGCTCGATGCTGAATTGTGGGCAGACCCAATTTGCCGCTGCGAGCCAAACGAACAACCTACCTGGTCTTGGCCATTTGCCTGCCAAGAACAAGACCAAGACCAAGAGCAAGGCAGACGCACTTAAAAGCCGAGCACAGCGCAGAGCAGCACAGCTGAGATCCAAGTTGGGTGCTTAAAGTCAGTTTTATGTCTTCATCTGCGTAAACATGTTGCGAACCAATTGTGTTGCCAACAAATTACGGCCAATACCAACGGAGCCACCTTCAATTGGTTAGCTGCTGCTGCTGCTGTTGTTGTTGTTGTTGATGTGGCTGCTGCAGTTGTTGCTGGGCACACGTGCGGCATATGTTAAGGCAGAAATTTGCATTTTAAGTGAATTCTCTTCATTTGTATTGGTTTTCCGTTTGGGACTTTGTACGCGTGCCAATTAGCCGCAGCAATTTGGCCAAATTGCAATTTGTTGTTAGCTGTTGGCGTGGACGTTTTTTGGCGCTGTTTATGAAGTTGTTTTTTGCTGTTTGCAGGCGCGATTTATGGCCCAAATACAGTGTTCGGCATGCTTCACAGAAGTTCGCTGCGAGAACTCTGAGAGCTCTGGTATCACGAAAATCTATTAACGACGCCTTTCTATGCGATTTTCATAAATTCAAGCAGTACCTTGTGGCAATAGACGCCGAAGCTCGAGATAATTAGGTTCCATTGACTTGTTTCATAAGGCCAAATGTCGTTTCGCCTTCATCGGCAGCTAAAAGCTGATAAATTTGTGGCTCTAGTCGCTTGCTGCACTCTGATCTGGCGGCTAATAGAAACTTATATTGGAAATTAAGTTAATTATGCAACCGAAATCAATAATGTTTAATGTATGCGCATTACTCGTATTTCAATATTTTTGTGCAATTTGCACCCGAGACGAAAGGCGCGCAGTGAACCAACCCGCTGAGCCAGCTGAGCCAGCCACCCACTGCTGGCAAACGCTAGTGGGTTCAGTGGGTCAGCAGCGTCACGCGCTCGATGCTCGATGCTCGATGCCCCAGGAACCAGTTGCAGTTGCAGTCGATGCCGTTGCCGTTGACGTTGCCGTTGGTTGGGCTTCACTTTCGTCTCGTCGCGCCACGTCTGCTGGCGGCCCAATTTCAGTTTCATTTGCAATTTTACTCTCGATGAGTCTTGACTCTTGGCTAGATCGGTGGCGTATCTTTGGCAATCAATCATTAGACGCAATCATTGGCCACATTAACTCCGGCACTCGCTCGCCAGTTGCACAGATATTGAATACAAAAAATAGACGAGAAAAAAGCTAATGTGCCGCCCACTGGACAGCAGCCAGCAGCCAGGCAGCAGGCAGCAGCTGAAACTTGCCTTGGCTCGGATCCGATTCAATCGGCTCGTTAGCGGGATTAGCAATTACCCAAAGGCTGACGGGCCGGACAGCCAGACAGACATGACTCCGAGAGACAGACAGTCGGTTGAATTGTCAGTCATTTTGTCATTCGTTTAATTGCAGCTGGCAAACTGCAACTCCAAATGCAACTGCAACTGCAACTGCAACTGCACTAACGTGCCACAGTAGCCACAAGCTGAATGACACTGAAATGCTGCCAGCTTATGAGTCAGCACCAACATCAGGAAGCCAATGGCAGCAGCAACAGCAGCAGCATGTGTGTCGCGACTTGCAACGCGCCTGTGGCAGCCACTGAAATCCTTGACATAATGACCCCTTTTAGCGCTAAGCGAGATAACAATGGCGGCTTGAAGCTTTCGACACGCTGTAGTTTGTGATATATGAAGTCCAATCTTTAAATGATTTACGTTTTGCCATTTCCTACCAGCAGAGCTCAGCAGAGTCAGGGCATTGAGATTCAAGAAGTCAATATATTAGGACTGTAGCCACTGCAAAGAACAATACTCTCAATTGACCTTCAAGAATATAAAAATGATGAACAAATGAGAAACTTATTGGCAGAGTAACTTGAACATATGCAAACTGATCTTCGAAAATGTTAAGTATTTGGAACTCCTTTAGAACACAGCTATCGATGGCATTTACACAATAAAAAATTAAGGTTAAATCATTTTCAAACCAATTCGAAATTGGATCAAGCTCGAAGTTTGACATTTATGGATCTTGTAATAGCTTCAACAACATCAAATGCTGTCAGATCTTCTACCTGCTATATCTCCTATATATCTCTATAATAAATGGCTTAAGCTGCCACAGTTCTTAGATACAGTAGCTATCCAAATTTGACTAGATTAGGCTAGCCCAACTACAGCTGATATATCTTATTCATTTCCAGTCGTAAGGCAAAGCAAACGAAATTCTTACCAAATTTGACAAGAGGTTGCAGCTTCCAGCTGGACCATTCAGCGATACAGAGCGCAGACAATGACGTCTAATTAGTTAACGTAGACATCGAGGCTTAAGCCTTAAGGCAACAATTGCTAACGGGCAACGGGCAACGGGCAATGGGTAAACAGGCAACAGGCAACAGGCATCTGGCGACTTCCACACGTGCATGCTCACGCTCTCGGCAGCAACATGTCTTGGAACAACAACAACAACGGCAACGGCAACGGCAACACAATGTTGTTGTCTGCTGTTGCAGCTACCGTTGGCAACATTTGTGGCTGCCTTTTGTTGCTTGGCTTCTGCCCTGTTCCTGTCTGCCTGTTGCCCGTTTGCCTGTTGCTGCTGCTGCTGCTGTGCAAAATGTAATTCAATCATGCAGCAGCATGTTGCCGTTGTTGCTGTTGTTGCTGCTGTCCATTGGGCATGCTTTATTATGAGGGGCATGCAACATAGTTGTAGTAGCTGGCAGCAGTAGCTTGCACAATCGATAGCTGCTGCTGCTGCTGCCGCTGACGCTGTCAGAGAGGTCGGGTCGACCGGCAGACGCACGTTGCTCACCTCTATAAGGTCAGCATCCAATTTACAGTACGTTTCAGCATTTTCGGATAGCATTTGGCTGATAGTTGAACCAGCTAACTGACAATAGATATGCAGGTTGCAAATTTGCGGTGAGTCACTTGGCAGACAAAGGCCGCAGAGATCGTGATATTAGCCTGACTTGCAGATCTCTCTTGCTCTCCCTCTCTCACTCTTTCCCTCTCTCTCTTTCAGCCATAGGCTCACATATCTGGCTAGGTAACTTAATACTTTGAGCCAACTAATTGCCGCCACTTTAATTCGAGACATTGGCCCATGTAAATCGTATTATAAAATTATTATTTGCCGCTTCACAGAAACTTGTTAGCCAGGCCAACGGTTGAGCAACGTTTTTAGCCAAGTTGTCGCCACTGTCAGCTGACTGTGCCATGATTAACCTCATTAGCCAAGAATTTTTTGGTCCACTCCGAAGCCAATCAGAAAGTGCCCACTTTTCGCCTTGCTTATTAGAGCTGTTAAATTATGGCAGGCATTTTGGCAAACACCATTTGGGATCTGCCTCTAGTCGCAGTCCACCCACGCGTTGCAGCTAGGTAAATGAAAATGTTCATTAGGTTTGCAACGGTTTTCAGCGCAACGTGTAATAAGTTTTGCTATACTCTAAACTAAAGTATATGGACATAGACAAGCTGTTTGTGAGTACCATAAAGCAAAATAAATTATATAGCATATAGATAAGTCTTGATAGAAAGCAGACTTGCTAGAGTAACAAATGTTGTCTTTGTTACTCTCGAAGTAAAGGGTTTTTCCATGAAACTGATAGTGAAACTAGTTTTGATCTAAAGTTTATATAAGCCAAGCTCTTTCAGCAGAAGTCAAATTTTCAATTAAATATTTATTTCTTCTGTAAATTTCAGAGTCTCATCTCTTGACTACTATTACCAAGTTAGTGTATCCACAATTCGGGGTCTTCTCTAAGATTTTTCAGCTCGTCGTTGCCGTGCAGCAGCTGAGTGCAGGCAAAGACAATGATTATGTGTCAATATGCAAAAAGGCGATTTACACGCAAGTTAAAGCAACTAAATTGTATAATAAAAAACATTTTATTATTGAGGCAGCAGCAGCAGCAGCCGCAGCAGCCGGCGGCCAAACAAATTGAGTGCCATGAAGGCAATAAATGGCTTGGCAATAAGCAGCAACTGCAGTCGCAGTCGCAGTCGCAGCAGCAGCAGCAGCAGCCGGTCCCACAGTTGTTGAAGACTCTTGCAGCTCGGGCCGGTTCTATAAGAAAACGCACCTAAGTCGCTTAAAGCTGCAACGCACAATACAAAAGAGGGCGGCAAATGGCAAAGGGGGGCGCGGCGTTCGCTGCTGCTGCTGCGGTCAGTGAGTCACACTGTGTGCGACTGTGGGTCGCGCCGCACGAAGCAAAACAATTGTCAAGTTTGTAAGTTTTATGGGTCATCGTGGCGTATAATTAATACACTTGGCCAACTTCCAGTTGCCATTAGGCAGCCAAAATAGAAAAAAATAAACTAAGAAACTAAGAAACTGCAACAGCTTCTTGCCTGCATTTAGTTGATGATGATTGCAGCTGCCTTTGTTTTTACCCAAGCGGCTGATAATTGTCATAACCTTGCCATCATTTCCTGACATTGATCGATTTGCCAACATCAATCAGATTTTGTGAGCACTGAAAATTAATGCATATAATTGAAACTCTTTTTCGTGGACTTTTGATAAAGTCATGCTGAGTGTGCAGTAACCAAAAGCGCGCACGTAGAGCAGCTCACAGAGTATGATTAAGTCTTAAAACGACGCAGCTCTTAGCAAGAATATTAGGCGCAGTATGAGGAAGCTTAGGCTGTAAACAAAAACAACTTAATTTTGATTGGACTTCCGAATGTGACCAGGAAATTGAAGACTTCAATAAATTATATATTGGGCAGAATAATTGAAACTGCGAAGCTAAGTATTTCAATTCCTGATAAACTGCTAGCTATGGTGATGTGTGTGATGCTGCGTGGTAATAGTTGGGACGTGTGGAAGAAATGCTGCATAGGAAGAGTAAAGTCGAAAGTCAATCCTCAGCTGATAGAGACTTGTAACTTATAGAATATACACATTGGCGGCGTGGGAAAAGCAGTATCTTTTACTTACATTTAATTAACATTGATAATATGTTCTTTGACTTGAGCAATATTAGATTCTGACAGTAGCATAGAACTGGACTCCTATAGTTTTCTGCAAGCTACTTCTACTATTGTAGCCTAAGAGCGGCAGTTTAGCTTTGTAAGAGATTTGTATTTGTCAACTAATTGCGTTCAATCATTCCACATTCTCTCTATGCTCTATATGCCATCTCTCTCACGGCGCATCGACCATACTAGAAGCATTATAAAATGCACTATTGTTGGATTAGTGCAGATGAGCTGAAGACCAACACAAATTGACTAAATTTCTCTATATACATATATATAGTAGCGGACAGCACGACAGCCAGAGTCGCTTGCTTGAGAACAAAGTGTGCCAACTCAGTATGAACAATAAAGTGAATAAATTTCTTTTGAATAACTTCACACAACTTAAAAATTTGATTAGTTCAACATATATCATTAGTCAATATAAATTTCCGAAGAAACATACTTTTTACATACGCAAAACATTTTGTTTTTGAATCATATTGAACCTTTACACAACGCGATAGTTAGGCTTACATCCATATGTAGGTTTCCTTAAGCCGCTTTACATATAATAAGCTTCATAAAAACTTAAGCTGAAATAATTAGCTGTATAATCATAACAGACTCTGCCCTCAATCTCCAAGCTAGTCTTGAATTATAATTGCAGCTAGTCTTATATATTAAATGCTATGGAAATAAGCTCAAATAGTATAAAGTTGACCAACTCCGCTTAACATTACGAACTGCAAGTCGCACAATAATTCAGTATGTCAACTAAAAATTTGCGCATTGGTCACACTACAACATACACACACACTACACACTCGCACACACACCTTATCCACTGACTACATCTGTCACCCACTCGCTAGGTACAAATTCCCATGGCGTTGGCTTTTAAAGAGTCGATTCTTATTTTGTTGCTTTTCGCATATGACACTTCTGCAGTTAACTTGGTTGCTGCTGCTGCTGCTGTTGTTGTTGTTGTTGGTATTGCTGCTGGCTTCCGCTTGTTGCTGCCACACATTGGCCTGGCTCTGACCAAATTTGGCAATGGCAGCAAAGCTCGGCTGGTGGATTCGAGCTGCGAGCTGCGAGCTGTTGCCCGTTGGCAGTTGATGATGGCGCCCGCGCATGCGTTCAGCTTTTGTTGTTGTTGTTGTTGATGCATCATCATCATTTATATTGTTTAATTGTAAATTTGGAATATTGTGCGCTGTCTGCCTGGCCGTCTGTCCATCTGTCCGTCTGTTTGTCTGTCTGCCAGTTAAACATATTGTGCATGTTGCTTATGAGATTACAACAATCGAATAAATAATAAAAAAAAACAACTTCGCTCCCTCCTCTCCCCCGCCTAAGTGCTGCCATCTTGTTCTTTTTGTCATTTTTGTTTAGTGGGCAAAATCTCAAATGAATCTCTGGCTGTTCGAGCAGAAAATGCTGTTTGCGTGTGGGCCTCAAATCGTTTTTATTATTGTGCATGTCGTGTAATTTAATTTATGAATTTAAATGAACAAACGAGGCTGCCTCTTGGCTGGGCAACAGAAGGACGCAAGGGGTCTCGTTGTAGTTGCCACAGTTAGTAGTTAGTTTTGTGTTTGTGTTTGTCTTTTTGGCTGCATAATTTTCTAATGCAGACAAATGGGATTTGGATTTATGACTGCTGTGGCACGTAGGTGTTGCAGCAGTTGCAGCAGTTCTGTTTGATTGAAGATGTCGCAAGCTAACCTCGACCAGCGAACATGAGAAACTGCGCCACAAACTGTTGCGCGATTGCGCAAAAATCGCTCCTCAAATGTGGAGCTGGCCAAACAACTGTTGGCCAAGGTAAACAGAAAGGGTGACTAAATATGCTTGTCTGCCATGAAGTATTGAATGAGCAGTGAAGTCTGAATGAACGCGATGAAGTGTAATGGCAAAGCTCATTCGAGCAGGAAGTGAAGAGCAAAAATTGAAGTGAGACACAAATAGAAATGAGTTTTAAATTTGATTTTAGTTAGTTTCCATGCTGATTTGGTTGGACTAATTGAAATTGTGTTTTCAACTACTGGAATTCTATTGAATATATAATTTATATGATTTGATTTCTTAAAATACATTCAAGTTTAGTTAGGTCGAAAGTTGCGAGCAGGCCTTTGTCTATGCCTGTAGCGTCTCTGAGGATATCCACTTCTAAGTGATAAAAGTGCTTTGGTTCAAGTGAGCGCAAAAGGCAGTACACCTGCTTCTTCTGCTCCTCCTGCTAACGGGTGCTACTGCAGCTTTTGCTATTAAATACAGCACAATATTTGAAGACGAATATAATTTTGTGCATATCAGACCTAATTTTCAAGCTGAATGTTTTGAAAAAAAAACCAATAAGGCTCCTTTCATTATTATTTACCCAAGTCAAGTTTAGTATGTATGCTGAGCTTCATTCTAGAATTCATTTAGAATGACCTTTAGTTGCACAATTATATATTTGTCATATTGTATATAAGCCACATATGTATTTGTATCTGAACATTATAAGAGTACCACTTCTACTCAGTTCCTAAGACTCAATTGCACATATAGCGTATGAGATTGTTCACATAGTGTCAATTTGCATACGACCGATAAAACTACCAAAGAAATCTGTCCCAATTTCAACCTTCTAAAAATATAACTCAACTATTTCCACATAAATAAAATATCTAACAATTCAAGTGTATATCTAAAAGGCACTGAGCTGCATATTATTCTATATACAACTCCAACTATAAAATAGATATCTAATTTGCATCTCAAAGCTTTGCTTTATATGATCTTGCCGAAAGTCTTCCTGCCTTCAACTTCAAAGGAAGCCTGATCTCATTTTGCATTAAGTTGCTCATCTGATCTATACAATGCTCTCTATACAGCTCTCTCTAAGCTCAAATAGAATCCCTTAGACTTCAAAGGAAGCCTGACCTCATTTCGAGCGACATTTAGCTGCACATATGACATATGCGGAATGTCCAAGTTGAAAACAAAAAAAAAGGTTCTCAAGCTATCAGAGCAAATCTCTCGCTTTGCCATTTGCCGCCAGTTGGCAGTGGTTGTTGTTGGCATTGCTGGCGTTGCTCCCGTTAAAACGTTTCTAATCTTAACTCATTATAATTAAATAAGTCACGAGTTTTGAATTTTAATTCGCTTTTCTGACATTGCCCCGAAACAGACCAAAAAGCTGACTGACAAAATCGGCTACCGTCAATGGCAGTGGCTGTTGTTATTTTCTTGTTATTTCGGATTGTTTTAGAGGCCCTGCCTCCCGCGACCCAACTTCCCTTGCCGTTTATTTTCGGGTCAATTTTATCAAAATCGCAACACAAGCCAAGGTCTGTGGCCACGAAACTTAATTATATTGCAGACCCACAGCAACAACAGCAGCATGAATACCTGGGCAGGTAAATAGAATCTTGTGAGGGCCATTAAAATTTGCACTTTAATGCTGCAGCCAACAACAACAACAACAATAGCAACAAAAGGCAAAAGACAAAAGGAGTGAAGTACAAATTACTTAAAAACAAAATGAGCCAAATTAGCAGACTCACTTGGCTGCTACTGATTTGGATTTCGATTTCGATTTCTAGCCAACAACAACAACAACAGCAAAGAGAGCAACGGCAACGGCAACGACAACAAGTCAAGGTCTTTGCGAAGGTGTTGAAATGTTCGAAGCTGTAGCTGAATTCAAAGTTGTATTTGATTTACGACTGATGCTTGGAAATTGCTTTGAAATTGGCCAACAGACGAGAGGCGACGAGAAGTGAACAAATAAATAAGGAACGAGGCAAAGCTCAAGAATTGGCCCAGGCCAACAAACAACGCTTAAGTGTTCGGCATTGTTATGTTGCAGTTTGTCGATTTTGTGCGGCATTATGCAACTCACGACAATGACAATTCACGGCAGGACCTTTGGCGACCTACAAGCGTGTCGGCAACCCTCAGCTCCAAGTGGTTGCTATTTGGTGGTGGTGCTGCTGGTGGCTCACACTCATTTGAAGATGCCAAGCGTCAGTTTGGCGTCGCTTGTTTGGGTTTGTCAGCTGAGCTCAGTTGTTCGTATGACAAATCGACAAATCGATTTACATAGCCTCCGCTTGTTGCTGTGGCTGTTGGTGTTGCTGCTGCTGCTGCTGCTGTTGGTGTTGGTGTTGGCTTCATTAGGTTTGGCTTTGCTAGTTTCTTCGGCTTTGGATATTTGGGCCAATTAGGTTTGCTTTTCGACTGCGGAGGTTATGCGGCTGTGACTTCATATTAAAATGTCATTGCTGGCGCCGTGGGGCACTGCTTAAACGGGGCAGGCTGTGGCATGTCTGACAACCAATTCGTTCAATTGTTCTTTTCGCTTTTATTGTAGCAAACACGTATACACCTTCAGACTCAGACACATACACACACAGATTTGCTCGTTAGTTGAGCGGCATTCGAAAGTGAGAAGCTGAAAGAAAAAATTATTTTTGTTTACTCGAACTTTTTGTGCTTTGCTTGGTTTGAGCCGTAAACGATATAATGGCCAAGAGTGGCTACTGCTCCAACGAGCAGCTGATTAAGTTGGCCCAGAAGCGCTACAAAAACCAGTTGGATGTCACCTTCACGCCCTTCATGATGTACATGGAAGAGTATCTGGAGTATCTGCAGGAGCATGCCATGAAACACGATTTCACCATGGACGAGATCATTCAAATGGCGCGTCACAACTGGAAGAAGTTCAAAAAGTTCGAAAAAGTGCGCTACAAAGAGCTAGCCGAAGTGGCCAACAGTCAGTAGAAATGGGGACAGCACCTGAGTATTAGACGTGTATTTTTCAGACTTGAGTGAGAACAAGCAAATTGACAGAAAATTCGAAATTTGGCATAAAACGTTGTGCAGTTGGCTCCGAATTGTGGACTCATTGTTGTTGCTTAGTATTGACCAAGAACAAATTTGTCTTTTGACCATATCGAGCAATGAATAATATATAAATATATGTATATATATGTATATATGTATATATGTATATATGTATATATGTAAATATGTAAATACATGTATTTTAAAGCTGAAGAATCGGCTTTCACTTTCTATAGATTGGAGGCTGCCCTCCATTGATTGGCATTCGCTGGCTAAACCTTTTATACTTCACACACTGCCTCGGCTGTCGTCTCGAGCGTAAGCACAGCAGCTGCCGTTGCAGTTGGAGCTCCAGCTCTTGGACATGCTGACCATGTGTCTATGTCGCGTGTCCAATCTGTCCGAAATGTCTTGTGCCCTATTAAGAACATGGCATTTCAAATGATTTATATAATTTGCTCGCTTTGTTTATAATATATATGCATATATAAATATATATATATATATATATATATGCATATATATATGAATATCTATGCCTGGTTCGTAGGTGTCTGGGAACTCGAGTACATTGTCCAGCTCCACTTGAAGCTTGTCAGCGGCAGTTTGACATTTCGGCTGTCAGTTTTTTTTGTTGGGTTTTTCTTTTTGGTGTGTCTGACACTTTACACACAACATAAATAAAAATTGCAAACAAATTCATTGGCGCAGTGTTAAGACCGTTACAAAACAATTGTAAAAGGAATTAAGTGCAATTAGCGCATTAACAAATCGAGTTTAATTAATGGAATTTTTGCACAATGCAAACAATTTTGATTTTTATTAATTATGTAACAACTGAAATGCCTTAATCAAATGTTAATTGCTTAATCAATATGCCATAAATATATATATAATAACAGATCGAGCGCGCTCTGACAACAACAACAACAACAGCAACAGCAACAGACTCATAATCGACATCAAAAATCAAAAAGGCTCTGCGTCCCGGACACACTCTCCACACATATTTTATTATTATTACGGCTGCAACACTTTTGTATGCGAGAGCTGGCAAAGGCAACAACAACAACAACAAAAAGTAACTAAATTGTATAAAAATAAATTCTTGAAACTTGTTTGCTGCATGCGATTACGTCGCGCAGATCGACGTCGCAGCTCGACGATCAGCGATCGCCCCGTCATCGTCATCGAGTATCGCATGAATTTCAAAAAAATTGTCGACATCGCCGCGCAGCTGTGACGAATCTTTAGCTGGAGCACAGGCAGCGGGCGGTTGGGGGCGTGACAGGCGGCCAGGAATGATCTACAGCTAGTACCAAGTCCCACTGCTCGCTGGCAAACGCTTTTCACTTTTTATAGCCAGCTCGCTAATTTGACAGGCGGGCGCGCAATCGCGATCACCAGTCTCTCCGACTGCGACTGACAAAGTGCCATGTGTGGATAGATAGACTCAGTTATGCACGTATATATATATATATGTGTATGTATGGAGCTGCAGTGAAAGGGGATGCACTAAAGCACACTGGGTTGCAAGCGATGACAAAGGCAGCGCAGAAATTATAAAGACTTTGGGATAAATTTAAAAAATATATTAGAAAAGTCTAGCAGTTGAGCTTATGGCAGAAAGGAAGCTGGTTATGAAGAGGATCTAAGAAAGTCGATTCGAAAGCTGCAACTAAGATATAAAGCCAAGCTCAATTGAAGAAGCAAATCAGCGAACAGAAGGACAAAGCATGGCAAAGCAGTTGATGGCAGATGGACTGAAGCTAGAGATGATCATGGTTAATAAGGCGAAGGCGAAATCTGTCTAAGAGACATTGAGACACAGATCATATATACATAGATATTGCCTATGAAAGGAAGCTCCAGAAGATAGAAGTCAAAGAGAAAGAAAGGATCTTCAATGCTTCTAAGTAGGCATGATAAAGCTTCTGCATAGTTCTAACCTCTGCATAGAGCCAGCCTCTGTGTGGACCCAGCCTCCGTATGGATTCAGCCGCTGCATAGAGCCAGCCTCTGTATACATTCTGTATGCAGCCTCTGCCTAGATTTGATTTCTCTATATGGTTTCTGTATATAGACGCTATGTTTTCGCGGTACCTTCAAGATTTCTCTTCTACAGCAATAACTCGCTTCAAGTAAAAGTAATAGTAACAAGCGAAGCGTTAAACATTCCTTTGTCTTAGCTGTAATTACTCGCTTTTAAATGAATTTCATATGTGCATTAAACATAGATCAATCATCAATTGGAGCACAACTGTCTGAACTAATGCAGTTTTATCTTGAAAGCGTGCAGCTTAAATAACAATTAATCAAGTCGGGGCTGCGATGAAAAGTTGAGTATTTTCTTTAAGCAATCATAATTGAGAAAAATGATTCAACACGCAAATCTCTTAATATATATTAGAGGCCGCTTGTCTGCGTATATGATCTAGTATTGATCTGGGAATTAGCTGTACTTGGATTGTCTGGCGCCTCGACTGCTTAGCCACAGTGTTCCCCGCATATGGACGACAGACAGTTGCAGCTCGCACTCAGATCAGATCTGTACGGCTCAGGCGCAGCTTAGCTCCGCTGAGCTCTGGTCTATATTGGTCTACAGAGATAGACAGCTATCGATCAGCTGCACAGTTGGCAGCTCAGCGAGCTTAATGGAAGCCCGCCACTTAGCCGGCAGTTGAGTTTATGGACTTTAATTTATGCACTGAGCTCGAGGCACAAGAGTCGGCCCCGGACGCGGTTGCCTTACCTGGGCCACCCCTCCCCTTCCCCTACCCCACTGAGTTACTGTCTCCAGCTCTGTCCCTGAATGCGGCTTAAGCTCTTGCGTTTGAGATGCGTGCCAGCGATAAAAGTAATTTGCTTGATTTAATTTTAGTCAGCAGCTCACAAGACAACTAAACAGCCCCCGCAGCGTGCCAGCCCCCACACCTACCTGCCCCATACCCCCTATTTGGTAGGTAGCATCCTGTTTGTCAGCTCTCAGCTAGTCAGAGTTTTAGTTTTTCGGTTTTTTGGTTTTTAGTCGATTTTTTAATTAGGCAACCGCAACAAATTTTTAGCAAAGTTTCATGTTGCAAAATGTTGCCGGCGCATGTAAGTGGCAAATGGCCTGCCCCAAAAAAAGGCAGCAACAGAGGCAGCCTAAAGTAAAGCCAACTTCTAAAGTGGCTTATTGTGTTATGGCATAATTTACACGTTGTGTTTTCGGTTGCCACGAACAAGGCGCTGGACATGTGCCACTAGCGGCAGCCACTTGAACAATTTTGTTGCACCTCAGCGAAGAGCTTTTCTCCCCCGTCCTCCCCCAGCCCGAAATTGCATTTTATGCGGAATTTATGTACGCGTACTACCAAACATACACATAATATTCCATTAAGAGCCGATACGTTTACTCCAACAACTAATGGACTTCAGCCACTGATTTCTATATTAACCAACAGCAAAGAGTTGCCAGACGGAAATGGCATTGGCTAGTGATCGTAAAAGCCAAAAACAACATCAACATAATTGTGATTAATATTATTTTTCTGGATGAGTAGTCAATGGACTTTAAGTAGGCACAAATTGGAAACAATTCGTTGCTTCAATTTAAATTGAGGCCTAGATTAGCTATAAAGGGAGCAAGTAACAGACTGGAGGAGAGGGAAAGCGAGAGGGAGAGAGACAGAGAGAGGAAAGGGGAAAGACTGGAAGATAGAGAAGCGCAGAAAATTCAGAATTGTGGACAGAAAAAAGAATAAAGAGAGCGAGAGAGAGAAATATATATAGAGACGCAAGATATAGAGTCAGGGAAAGTAGAAAAGTATAGCGAAGGTATTGGAAGAAGCTACCAAAGAAAGAGAGTGAGGGAAGGAGTTAAAAAATAGATACATTTATAGAGAGAAGAGAAAGAGAGGGAGATAATATATAGATATAGGTAGATCACAATATAAAGTTAGCCAAACAGAGAGTGAAAGTAGAGGAGTTAGAAAAATGGAGCGAAACAAATGCAGGAAGAGGAAACAAAAGGAAATGAGAGTAGCATCTAATCTGAGAATTGTATATTTTATAAGCATAGCAGCATAACTCGTAAGCGATATATAAACTTGTGTGACGCTCACAGAAGCGAAAGTAATCCAAAGCGTTCATAGATAAACCCGATTTGCCTTTGCCAACCAATTTAAGTGCTCAAACACCTTATAATGTCAACCATTAATACAGACCCTAAAAAGCACCCACCTTTCTACTTGTGCTCAACAATTTTTGGCATACTTCTCCAAGCTATTTGCCTGGCAACTTTCTTTGCCCTGCACCACACGCTCACGCTCAGTTTCTTGCCTATTCACGAAATTAGCATTTCTACAGGTTTTGGTCGGAGCTACCTTTGTGCCTGTCAGCATTTGATTATTTATCAGTGTCAACCAAAGCTCAGTGTGACCCCCTACTAGGCCCCTCGCGCCACCACCGCCTCCTTGGTCAGTTATTGACTGATGTCTTCATACAGTGGCTTCACGCACCTTTGTGATTTATTTGCTGATTAGCTGAGTCGATGGTAGCGTGGGAACCGAAAGCGCTATCAACGAGTTGCGCGAGACACAGCTGGGCCATTTGATTAAATGCCTCGTTTTATTTCATATTTAATATGTGAAATTATTGACAGTCGATTAGGCAATGCAAACGACAAGCACTGAGACACAATCTGAGCTATAAACTGAGGCACTCGTTCTCTCGCCAACTCGACGACGCAACGCGACTCCGACTACGACTCGTTATTCAGATTGGGGCTACCCGCATTTCTGCTGCCATCGCTATCTGCCCATATGCCATGCGGTCAATATCAAAATTCAAATATCAATATTTACGCAGCAATTATGCAAATTAAGTTCAAGTCTAAGCGGACCGAAGTGGCCGATCCGCTCAGCGTTTGCTCACTTGGCTATGTCGAAATGGAGCTGGCATCTCTCAGGTGAGTTTGAAGGCGGGGTGAGGGGGCAGGCAACTGTTATCGCTTGTTAAGTTTCAATTTAATTGTTCTAATTACATGTTTTTTGCTGCTTTGGCTATTTTGTTTAATTGCTCGTGGGAAAAAACAACGCGCCCAAGTGGCCAAGTGTCGCCTGGGCGCATGGCCATATTTGTAGTTGGTTTTTTCTTTTTTTTTGGCCAAGTTGCGGTGCCACACGCACAGCTTGACACCTGCCCGAAAGGGGCCTTGCGTGTTGTTGTTGCGTCTGTTGTTGGCACAGGCGCCAGGCGACTTTGTCTATGCTAGTTGCTGGAGCTCTGCCCTCCCCCGGCCCTCTCGCCCCACTCGCCTGCTGGACTGGGACTGCCCGCTGCGGTTCTTAAATGTCAACAAAGCAGCTCGGCCAACTCCTAGAGCACAAGATTTGTCATTTCAGTTAAGCTATTGATTCATTGTGGCTCCACGAAGTACAGCTTTTATAGCTAAAGCAACGAGCGGCTTTCAGTAAAAATGATTTCCCTCTTTGCATATTTCAAAGCTTTATGTTCTTTCAAAGTTTTTAATACCCTCACCTCATTATATTAACGATTTGTTCGTTGCTTGCCAGGAAAAGGTGAGCAGCCCCCAAAGAGACAAGCATAAGTGACAAATTTATGGCGCGTGTGTTGCAAGCCACATAATTTGTCTGACTCTGACCCCCAGCAAGCTGGCCCCTCCCACTGCCCCAACGCGCCCCCACTCGCCGCATTTGGCCGAAAATCACGAAATTTATGCACAACGCCCGCGCGCCAAATTAATGGATGCTTATTAATTTATAGCTATTTAAATGATCGCGAGGATACAGCCCGGAGGCGAGGCGGAGGCTGAGCAGCGACTGAAAACAACATTCCAAGGCTGATCCTGCCGTTAGAGATGAGCAGAGCCCCAAGACTAAGCTGTTATTGATTATATAACTATTTCTGATGATAGTAAGTAAAAGAAGTATGTGTATGTATTTTAATAAACAAAAAGAACCTGAAATGGATGTGAAACGCAGAGAAAATCTATTAGAAACTGATTGAATCTTTAGGTTGGCTTTAGATAGGAGAGAGATATATAGGGAGTTGACATTGAGATATTTAAGCATTGCTTAAATGTTATCATTTCTATGAATAACTAGTGAGAGCTTAAAGAAAGTTGAGCATGAAGGAAGGCAAGCATTTGCATGAAACAGTGAAACTAAGTGAGAGGCTGAGATGACACAGTCCAGCTGCTTAAGACTCTATGTAAGGGTATCATCAGTAGACGTAAATTCAGTAAATAACTAAGAAGTTCTGAAGCTGTTTAGGAATATTTAGAAACAAGATATAATATATATATATAAGGATATAACAGGGGTTAAGATAATCCGAACAGGTCTTAGCAAACGCGAAAAGGGAAGAGCAAAGCAGGCATCACTTGCGTTCAATCAAACTAAAACCTTTGCATAGCTCAACAACATTCTAGTCCACTCACCTATATCTAGCTGCTTAAGCATAAGTTCTAAGACTTATCAAAAACTCCCATTCATATTCAGCTACATGCACTTCAGGCTGAGACTCACGCGTGAGCGAACACGAGCAGGCACGCTCATCTCTTGGCTTAAGTCGAAACTTCCCTAATGAAGTCTGATGTGTCGCCGGTGCGTGCGTTTGTTGCTGCGGGGCCCAAGTGTATTTAATTTACACCTGAGTCGCATCAGCGCGAAACCGAAAACCGAACTTGAACCTGAACTCCGCTTGACATCGCCGTCAGTTTATTTTGTTAATTTTTTCATTTATTTTGACTGTGGCTGGGGCTGGGGCTGCCTGCATATAAATTAGCATCATGGGGTGAGGTCTGCTACGCCAAAAATTGAAACATTTTTCGCGTTTCGTTGGGCACATTTGAAAAATGAAAGTGTTTCGTTTGGTTTCTTTTTCTTTTTCGCCTCGAGCCGCGAGCCCCGTGCAGCTTGTGGCATTGGCTGGCCCATAAATTAGCCGCAGCTCTTAACTGGACGCCACGCGGCTACAGCCAGCCAAAGCCACAGTCAGAGTCAGAGTCAGAGCCAGAGCCAAAGCTGAAGCAACAGAAACAGCTTCAATTTCAGCTCATCGCTGGGGCGCGCTGTGTGGTCATCGAGGCTGGGTCGGAATCGAAATTCATCGGGGGGCTCGAGGGGCTGCCTTTCTATGACTAAGCCCGCACAGCTGGCCGGTTGCCCAGTTGGCCAGTTGGAGAGCGATTGCATCGCTCTTTCTCCATTTGAAAATTACTATTATAGTTTTATGTGCTATTATTTGGACATAAAGAAAACGCCAGCCCCCGCAGCGCTGGCCAAGACACACACACATGAAGCCGCTCGCTCTGCTGCCTTTTTTTGCATAACCGATGCGGCCAACAGTTCAAAAAACCTGGCAAATCTTTAGCCAGTTGCGAGTTGCCAGTTGCCAGTCGATGGCGGCGATGGCGGCATCTTGATTGGAGCTTAGCTCAGTCGCCGTCGCCGTCGCCGTCGCAGTCAGGTATAGGGTGGCAAAGAATCTTTTTGGGGGCCGAGTTGGCGCCAAGTCGAAGCCCCGAATTGTGGCTGCAGCGCTGTTATCTTGCATCTGCTTTGCTGCTGGCCAGCAACATTTGAGCTTGCCGCATGCGGCATGCCACACGAACAAGCGCCGGTCAGCTCAAAGCTTTACGTATTCTCGGAGTCAGCGAATCGAACTAATCTCTTGATAAGCAAACATTTGGCTGGCCTTCAAAAGAGCAAAACTTGGTCATGGCTGCAGCAAAGTTCTCACAATTAAAATGCTCACCCCTCGCAGCATTCCAGACTTGTTGTGCGAGTTGGAGGCAGCATCGCGCTTGGAATGTGGCGTCAACTGTCAGGGCCATGCCCATGCCTCAGTTGTGGTGTGGGCGTTGTGTTGCGTTGCGTAGCTCAGCAGCATTTGACTTTGTCGCTAATGTCGCTGCGCGTAAATGTCACGGCAAATGCCACCAGCCCGACCGACCGACCGAACGACCGACCAGGCGCACTCAATCAAAACCAGTAGCCATGGCAGCCAATGCGAAGCCAATGCAGGGCAGCCAACTGGAAATGTAACACGCTTAAGCCAAAGGCCAGCTCAACCTGGCACAGCAAAGGCAATGGCAGCAGCGGCGCATGCGGCTGTCGTGTGAAGGCAGGAAGAAGCTGAAGCTAAGATAAGGGTAAAGTTATATGGAGAATGTGCTATATGGAAGCCTTAGCAAGCTAAATACTGTGAAACTAAGTTTACGAGTTAAGCTAAGCAAAGAAATATTTGATATTATAAAATCAGCAATTGTGTCAAAAGAGCTTTGACTAGGATGAAACCTGTTACCTGTACAGTTAGCATATACTTCATATATAAATATAATTTCCATATTTATATTAATGTATGCCCAAATAAAATGAATTTCTTTTTGATAATTCCTAGCGACGCATCATGTTTTGGTCTTAAATTATTTAGAAAACTTTATCTGTGCGCAGTGACAGAACGGATATGAAGGAATCACATACATAAACACACACATATCTAAATATAAATAAACATATATATAGCTATCTATATACCAGCAAAGCCACGCCCCTTCAAAGAGCAAACGCCCACGCAACGATGGCAATGGCAATGAGGCAGGCAGCAGGCAGCAGGCAACGGCCAGCAGAGCAGTGGAGCAAAAGCAGCGCAAATTATTTCTCACCATTTATCTGTAAAAATTCGCATATTAAATAAGCGTGCAACCCAAAATTATCACGGACCTGGCATCAAGGCAGGCCACAGCCAGAGTTGGAGTCGGAGTCGCAGTCGGAGTTGGAGCATCGAGCTGGGCAAGCAACAGGCTCGATCGTAATCTGTAAGTGTTTGCAGCGGCACACGTAGCCGACGCCGGTGCGGATGCTGAGGCATGCCATTGACTCGAATGGAGCCATCTGTGTGTGGAGCGGGAGATAGACTCGATTCAGCATTTATTTGTTTTTGCGCGTACGCAAAGGATATGCCGAGCAACGCCCACTCGCAGGCGTAGTAGAAGGGGTGGAGGAGCAGATGCTGTGCAGATGCCGATGCCGATGCGAAAAGATGATGATGATGAGGATGATGATGTCGACAACGATTGCGATTGCGCGTTTGGATTACAATAATTTAACATCATCATAATAAAACAATCAACGTAAGCATTTAACTCGCCAAAAGAGAACCCAAGTGCATGCACCGTACGTACGTGTGTGTCTGTGTGTGAGTGTGTGTGAGTGCTTAAGTCGATACAAATCGCATATGCCAAAAGGATAAAGGCAGCACAATAAATTGAGAGGTCATTCCTGCCACGACAAGCGCTTTGACTCGGCCTGGCGCTTGGCCGCGGTTTGAGAACTCGAATCGCGACTGCAACTCCGACTGCGACTGCGACTGCGACTTGTGCCAAAGTAATTGATGTGCTCGCCTGACCTGTGGGAGTTTACGAATCACAGATTATCTGACGCAGACAATGGTGTGCCTCAACCTCATGTCGTCGCGTGGTGCTGCGTGGCTTTGCGGCTCTCTGGCTCCACTGGGTCACGCCTACCACAGCTAGAAGACATCGTTGTCGATGTCGATGTCGATGGCGCTGTTGATGCCAGCTTTTTTCGAGTCTGCAGCTCGATAACATTTTCATTGATGTGCAGCTGATATGCAAAGTTAAAAAACAGGTGGCGGCTGTTCCTCTCTCTCTCTCTCTCTCTTCCCCCTTTTCTCTCTTGCGCCGGCGACAAAAGCTGCCCGCTAACTAAATCGCAATATGCAAATCGCAGCTGGTTGTGTAATCTGCTCGCTGCTGGCTCCCATGCTCCAGCGTTTGACCTCGCCTGGTCCGATATTGTGTGAAAGGCTTCGATTCGATTTGGGCAAGCAAAACCCAAACCTAAAACCAAAACTAAAACCAATACCCCAAATGCTGCTTGGCTAATTTATCTGAGTCATGTGAGTTGCCTTTTTATTTCTGCTTTATCATTGTTGCTGTTTATTCTCGGCGGTTGCAGGATGCGTAGGCTGTTAAATAAGTGCGGCAAATTATATGGAGACAAGTGCCTTTTGCTATGGCCGGAAACCGAAAGGAACAAAAGCGTGGGCAGCCTTTGAGATAATTGAAGGTGTTTTCTGTCCGCTGAATGATAAAAGTGCTTGAAATGAAATGAATTTATATGAAATTTGAGGAAGTTTGAGGATGAGCATATATAAATATATATTTATATATAAGCTAAGCAAAAGTTTTCCTTTCTCTCTGTAAAGTTTTCAAAGAATCTTCAAAGCTTCCTTGGCCAGCAGCGCTTCACTTCCCTCTTGACTTCCATCGAATCCAAAACTTAATCCACTTGCAGGCATCATATTTCATCAGTTTTCTAACGGACTTTTGCCCCGTCTATAAGTTATAGTTATTCATCTTTCATATTCAATTATCTCCAGCTTAATCTTAGTGATGAGGAGGCATGTCCTTTGGTCTATAGTCACTATACTCTTTTGCATTTTGCTTAATGTTGAAATTAACCCGAGGTCTAAGGCAATTTTGCAAGCGATTGTGCGCGCGTGATACGCCATGGACTTGCATATATATATACATATGGCAAGGCATATATCCGCTTGACAGTGCGCGCACAGATAAGGCCAAACATAAAAGAGACTGAGGCTACAAACCTGTCAAGATGGCGAGATGTGCCATTTATGAATGGCTGCTGCTGTTGCTGTTGCTGCCACCCACAAATATTTGACTTCTCACCTACAATAAATAAAACAATAAACCAGAGTTGTACAACTGGCCAGACAAATGCGAATACGAATGCAAAATACGTTGCATATTCAATAAATTTCTTGTTTGTTTTAACTATATTTGAGATCTTTATCGTGTATCGATACACGCGGCTATTGTTGTTGTTGTTGTTCTTGTATTTGCATGCCAGTGGGTGAAACCTCGAGAAACAGCAAAAAGTGCAGCAACAAACGCCTGTCACGCTTGGCTAAAAATGGTAAAAATGACAAATGTTTCACAGCGAACAACAGAAAAAAAGAAAAACAAAAAAAATTTGCAGCAAAAAGTTCAATTTCTTAGCGCAGAACATGACAAGCATGAAACTGTATTATAGCCAAAAAAAAAGGCAACAACAGTATGTAAAATAATAACAAAGAGACACACACACTCACACACACATGGCCGACAACATTTTGGCTGCAGTTGGCAGGCTAAGCAAACAAAAGACTTAGGCAACAAACTTGCAACGGGCAGCATCATTATTATCAGCAATTTGTGCCTTTTATTGCCCGAAATTGTTCAACGTCCAGCAATAATGCTCAAAACTCGTAATAATAATGCCCGAAAAAAAATTTGTATACCTCTTTTTTCTGAGTTTTTTTTTCGTTTTGTTTTAGGTAAACTGCATTATTGGAAAGCGGCGGAAAAACTTTTGAAAAGTGCTCACATGCAAGGCGAATGAAAGATGAAACTGAGATGCTCTACAAGTGAGTTGAACAGATGAAAGATGTTGTGAAGACATATATTACTTTAGAGTCAAGCTTAGCTCGGCTTAGGTTGCTTTAGCTAAAGTATATTTGCCTGTGACTAGTGGGAGGAGAGGAGTAGAGTGTATTCATGAGATATATCATCATAGATGAATAGAATTATGTATTTGAATAATGATATATACATATGCCTGATCGTATGTGATCACATATTTATATATTATCTCCGACTTAGCCAACTCAGCACTGTCATATGCCTGCTCTCGCCTGTTAGGGTATTCATGCAGCGAAGAGGATGCCTGATAATTTAGCATACTTACGGCTTTTCGATTGCCTGCAATTTGTTTTGGGCACCACCTACAATTGCTCTCTGCTCGGCACAGCAACGTATCTACCCTAAGCCAAGGTAACGCCCCGTCCGCCCCCGCCTCTTCAGCACGTTTCCCGCTCAACTGCTGCCCGCAGCTTCCAGCGGCCATCTTCATGTGTGTTGGCCATAAAAATCAAAGTGGGCTGGCAGGCGATTTGCTCTGTTGTCAGTTTATTGTTGTTGTTGCTGTTGTAGTTGATGTCTTCATTATAATTTCTATATGCACAGCTCATATATGAGCATCTACTTATATGGGGCCGCGGCCTAAACTTCGATATTTGTGCCGTAATAATTTCACTGCGTGGGTAGCTCAGGTTGTTGTGGAAAGGAAAATTGGCTAAGCCCAGAATTGAAGGGCTCTGTGAGTGGCTTGGCTGCTTGCCCGCCGCCTGTCGATCATTTGTTTTCTCTGACATTTGCAACGCCAGTTAATTGAGATATTTTGCAAATGAATTGCCGTCAAGTGTAAAAGTTGACAGGTTTCTTAACGCTAGGTGTTAGACTAGCTGGAGAGAGAGATAGTGAGAGAGGGAGAGCGACTGTCCTTATGCTTGTACTCGCATTTGAATTAATTATTTAGCAAATTGAATAGTCTAATGACAGTCATAATTTATGATGCTGACCTCCACTTCAGTCCACTCGAATATTTTGTTGCAGCTCCACTCACTAACGGCAGCTCGCTGTCATTTGCACTCATAGTACAAGCAACTAATTTAATTTTCATTTATCACAACAACTAATTAATTTCCCGCTGAGCTTTATGCTTTATGCGCCCGCCCGCAACTGAATCGGCACAATCAGCAGCTAGACGACTGTTCGTGATGTTGTTCTTGCTGCTGCACTCGAGAGTTGGACATTTTAATTATTTAAATGCAGCCGAAGGCTAAAGTTCTACAAAACAAGAGACGCAGGCACAGGCACAGGCGCAGGCGAACGCAAATCATAGCTCATAAATCCATCAAAAATAGAAACAACAACAACAGCAGCAACGAAAAAGGCTGAATAAATATTTTGTATCTGCAAAGAGGCCAGCACCAAAGTGCCATGCAAATGTTGTACAACATTAAAGCGTACAAGAACAATCAAAACATGAATGCCTATTACTTCAATCCAATGCAGTTGCTGTCGTTGCTGCCGCTGCTGCTGTTGTTGTTGTTCTCGAGAGAACAATTGTTTTAGTAGCAATTGTTGTAGTGGCTGCTGTGGCAGCTGCCGTTTCGCCACGACCAGCCGGACAAAATGCCGTGACCGTGAATTCCTTAGAATAATCACAATTTGCAATTGCCATAATAATTTTTATGATTTATTAAACGCATTCGACTCTCGGCCCCTGTCTGTAGGGCACTCGACCCCAGCCCCACTCGCCACAAGCCGGACTCCGACTATCGTGGCTCTTTGCGGCCCGCAATTAAATTGTAAATAAAGTGAGTGACTTTTTGTTGCCTGGCTGGCTGGCTGACTGGCTGGCTGGCTATTTATTAAGAATGCATTATTAGATAAACAAGTCGCCAGCCATTACAAATTTCATAAATTTCAGTGAAAAAAAAAACAAAAGACTTAGGCAACGAACTTGGGCTAGCGACAATGCAAACATGAATTATTATTGGCTGTCGCCGCTGTGCATGGCTCTTGACAGTTTACAGTTTTTAATTAGTTGCACGCAATAAAAACGACAAGTGCGGTTTTTGTGGAGTGCAGCACAGTGGGGCAAAAGTGAGATGGAAAAGCTGATTAAGCCTATGATTAGAGAAAATCAAGTGTTGTGGAAGATAAATTCAGTTTTTTGTTTGTTTCTTGTTGTGTGTATGAAAACTTATTGAAGGCGAGGAACTATGGTACAGTGGGGTAAAAGTGATTTGCGCTGTTAAACAAAGATCTTGAGATCTTGCTTAATCTTAAGCTTCAGGAAATTTGCGGCATGATATTTCAGTGTAAAGCACAGTGGAGCAAAAGAGAGTTGGAAAAGTGATTAGGTTTATAAAGACTGAGTGGGCAAGGCAGTTTATCTCCCCATGCTTGCTTTTAATGCACATGGAAATTGTTAGGCTTTGAGCAACTGGCACCACTGTGCTTACTGTAAGGGCAGATGGAAAGTGTGACTATGCTCATAAAGACTAAGAGGCAGGACAGATATGTGGTACATAAACAAAAATTTTAGTCACATTTTGCAGCAGTTGAAGCACTTTTGAACCACTGTGCTGCTGTGCCATAATGACTAATTACTGCACAGCTTCCAGCGATGTCAGCACGCGATGTCAGCTTTATGCTTGGCCCAAATAGCTGCCGCACTTGCACTGCGTCTAGCCAAAAATCCATAGCGGCAACAAATTGTGGCACAGCGACGCAGCGTCGCAACGTCGCGACGTCTGTGGCTAATTAAAAAAGTGTCATCAAAGCGTGGACAGCGCACGTTGCGAACATTTTGTGCCAGTTGCGTGTCAAAAAGGCAGCATAAAAACGCAGACTTTAAGGCCGCCAACAGGCAGCATCTGGCCACGGGCTCCACTGGGTGGCATTTTATGCCAGCGACAAGCGCATTGGCGACTTTTAGGCAGCACAAAAGCGAACACATGTTGCAAGCCAACGGGCTAGCCAGCCAGCTATCGAGCTGGCTGGTATGCAAACTATATTCCCATGAACATGAAAACCACTTGCTACAAATTGTCTTACAAGAGCAGCCACTAAAAGCGCAACATTTTAAACGGATGCAGATAACGATCGTCGAACACAAATGGTGCAGAAATAAACACGAGTGTAGATGCAAATCAGTTGATAAGCGCGAGGGGCGCACCAAGCGGATGGTCGGCGGCGACTGCTGCTTAACCCTGCCCTGGCTGGCTGCCCGGCTTTGTCCGGCCCGTCCAGCTGTCCATCAACTGAGCATAAATTGGCACTATGCAAATTAAATTATCAACTGCAATTCGAAACGAGTTTCGATGCCAGCAAATTACTGTCAACAACAGGCAGCTTCAGCAAAATGCGCAATGAATGCGCCGCTTATTACCAAAGAGCAGCCGCAGCCGCAGCCGCAGCCGCAACCCGCAGGAACCGCACTGTTTGCCTTGGCATGATCTGTTGGCCAATTATGTGTAAGACAGGCAGCCAGCCAGCCAGCTTGCTGTTGGTCCAGCTTGAACGCTCAATGGTCGCATCATTATAATCACGTGTTGATTGCCTTTTAAACTCTTCGACTCAATGAGCAGTTGCCATGGCAGACTAAGTGGTCCGCGGTGCAATTTCCATGCGAACAAGCGCCGGCTATAGAGAGAACTAAATATGTATTATCGTAGCTCGGTGCTGGCCTTGTTAGCAAATGGTTGACAATTAGATGCAGCCCGGGCAGCAGAATCTAGCTCGAACCTGTTAACACATTATAGCAGCCTATGTAATTGGAGGCGCCAGCAATTGGGAAGCAGAAGAAGCGGAATGAGAACCATAAGAGGCAGCAGCTCTCTCACGAACCCCAACTGTTGGTCACTTGGCCAGTTGGTCAGCTCTTGATGGCATTTTGGTCATTCAGCTGCCAGTTACAACTAATAATCAGATAAGCTTTAACTGCATTTCATTTTGGCTCGCTGCTTGTCAACTTTTACACTTGTCAGCCCACCGCCGCCTCCGCCTCCGTCCGTTTAAGGCATATCAAATTCATTTGAGTGTGTCTAACGAAGTCTGCAAATATTAGCGTTGAGTTTGTCAGATTTATGAGCAAATCTGCATTGCTGACCGCATCGAGTCGCAGTTCGCATTGCGTTGCGTCCACATCCAATGGAGAGTCCAAGTCTGAGTCGAAGTCCGAGCTGAGCTGCACTGGAGGCCATGGCGTTAGCCATAAGTGGAACAGCCCGCTGTGCATGTGACTCTCTGTATGTGTGTGTGTCGCCCCCGCTATGGTTGCGCTTTGCTAGCTGCAAACATTTGTAAAAAGGCGTGAAAATAATTCAGCGTCAAGTGACAGAAATGCCACACACATGGACCACAGACAACGTGCAACGTGCAACGTGCAACGTGCAGCGAGGCTTCGTGCCAAAAGCGAGCAGTTGTTAGAGAAGGCCACAGACTAGGCTTATAGGAAAAGAAAAATATTAAGTTATACAAAAGGTAATTCCACAAAGAAGTGTGAAAATTAAGTGGAAAATTGGCGAAAAATGGTGAAGTGCGAAAAAAGTTGTGGCAAAATTTTTGCAGAAATTTCTAAGCTGGATTAAAATTTTGTATTGGACATTTCTTTGAATTAAGTACTGATTGATGAATGGTGATGCATGGAAATTGATGGAAAAAATTTGCAATTAAATAAAACAAATTTGACTGAAGTAAAATTCTTTAAATTTCTTCATAATCATCAATGCCCTACTATATAAAAGAAAAACAACCTTGACTTTAAAAGCTGTCAAAAAATCATGTAGTATAATATTTTACTATAATTTAGAAGCTGAGGCATAAAAATGTCATTAAATACATCAGTGTTCATTTAAATAGTAGTGCGACTGAGCGCTTTTTGATTAATAACAATATTTTGAAAACAATTTGAAACGAATTAAAAGTAACATATTTTCCACTAATTTATATATATTCAATATAAATATATACTATTAATAAAACACTTCATGCCTAACGCTAAACGTCAAGTGGAACAAACTATAAAGAAAGTGATTTAAATTTTATTTTATATATTTATATTTTATTAGATGGTAACACTAAGCTACAACTGTAAAACTAACATAAATCAATCAGAATTAATGTGCTAATTCATTATCACGCGCCCATCCCTAGCTGAGACGCGTGCTAGTGTTGCGGTTTGAGTCGATGATTCATTGGCTAGACCACAAAATTGCGGTCAGTGCGTGTGCGCAGCGAAATCGATTTGTGGAATGCAATGCGCTGCGTCACAGAGGCAGAGTGGCAGAGCGGGTGAGTTGGGGGCACTGAGAGCGAGACAGCTTCAACTTGACGCTAATAGCGGTCAGTTATATAAAGCGAGTGACACCCACGCGCACATAGACGCTGTCGCTTTCCCGTGCTAGCTGGCAACAGTCGGGGCAACATGTTGGAGCAACATGTTGCCGGGCGTTTGTTGTCAACATGCCATGTTGATAGCGCTGTTTAATGATAGCCCGAGTCGACAACACGAGAAAACATAGGCAAATGTCAACCGCTTACCAAATTTGGCCAGCGAATTGTGTCATAATTTGTTGGCAGCGCCACCTAGTGTCCAAAAAAACAAAACCAAAAACAAAATATATCTGAAATTATGCCTGGCCACGGAACGAAGCGAAACGAAACGGAAGGGAACGTAACGGAATGGGGCAAACTGCAGCGATCAGCGACACAATAATCAACGATCATTGAGCAAATGGACAGTGCGCTTTTACCTTTTCGGACAGTTCGCCTTGGGGCGGAGCTGCGGCAATCGTGCAGCGGGTCGTGACAAATTTAACCTAATGATCCGAAATTATTGCACCTTAATTGCCCCGGCTACGTCGACGTCGCAACGGCGACTAAATGGAAAATCGACTTGCAAATATTTAGAGAATTTTATTTATACTTTAAATAATTTTTACACCAAATGCCCGCAGCTCGGCATTTGCCTGACAGCCGACAGGGACAGCAGCAGCTGAGTGGCCGGGCCTGAGTTGTGTTTGGCTTTTTCGTTAAGGAACTGGCGCTTGGCAGCTCGCTTCGTGGCTTTTCAGACTCTCTGTCCGAATTTCAGTAAAAGTGATTTGTAGCTTGGCCAAAATGTTTGCCTGCTTTAGCTGTTTAAGCTGTTTGGGCTGTTTGGGCTGTTGGGGGCTGTTGGCTGCTGCTCTGAGTTATTTTTTGGCGGCATTTAACGGCCGTTGTCTTTCGGTAGTAACTGTTGACAGTTGAATGCTCGTCGAGAGTTGCATGTCAGATGCCGTCGAACCGTGGCAACAGTTGCAACTCCGCAACTTATAAACAGTCGAACAATTGGCGGCCTTTTTGGCCGGCGTGTAAAAATTTACACGACCAGCAACAAGCTGCAACACATTTTATGACCTTTTCCAGTTGTTGCTTTGCTTTTTTCTCTGCTTTGATACTGATAGCCAAAAATGAGCAGAACATTTGTTGTTGCAGCATTTGCTGTCGGCTGGTGCCATGTTATGAAAACGCAGCCGCCAAAAACCAAAACTGCGGGCCGCTTTTTGGTATCCAATTGCAATTGTTGCATTCGTTTAAGCCATTTGCCGTTTGCTGTTGCTGTTGCTGTTCAAAAGTTCAAAATGTTGGCCTGGGTTGGGTCAGCCAACCAATGTTGACCAGGTGCCTGTGAAACATCGATTTAAATCTCGACTCGCATTCGGGTAACTTGAGAACGCCTTCCATAATACAAGCGGCCAAGTGTAATCAGATCAATTAAAACTAATTGTCCGTGTGTTCTCTTGAACCCCTCCGAAAGGGGAGCATAAAATATATATTTTATTATCACTCTCGATGCAAATTTTATTTAATATATAGTTTGAGTAATGCAGCGATAACAAGTCACAAGATAAGCAAGAAAAATACACTTGACTACTAATAGCTGTAGATAAGCTCGCTTGATATATCTGAGTGTAAGCCAGAGACATAGATAAAGAATGATATGAATAGCGAATGATATATATACACATAAATGGCAAATAATTTAAAGCGTGTTTTTTCGCCAGGTGACAGAATGATATACAAGTCCATTGAGGCGAATAAGTGTGTGAGCAAAGAAGCAGATGATAAACAACGATAGACGAAACTATCAACGGATAATATATATATCTATTCTCTGTCCATGACTCTGCTTGGGTGAAGATGCTCAAGCATAATGAACTGACGCGTAAGTTCATAAATAAACGGAAATAATCATAGACATATCTCAATCTAATCAATAACTATAAATATCTGTATGCGAGGTGTGTTTGAAAAGTATTACAAATTTTGCTTGCTTTTGCAAAGTTGCTTACTTATTCATGAATATATATCGAAGTAAACTCAATTGCATAATATATTGAAAAGAAATTGCCTGCTTAAAAATGTACTTAAAGTTGTAAAATAAACATGAAACATTTCGTTAGAGTATTAAGCGTTTGCTATAGTGCGAGCTCTGTTCAAAAAGTATCATAAATTTATTTATCTTTTAGTATCAGCATTTTCCTTCAGAAAATAAGAATTGATTTAAAATATATAAATGAAAATGATTTGATAATTTCGAATCAATAAGTCCATATAAATAGATAACATACCGGCTCACACATCAAGGCTCTGCCCACACTTCTTAAACTAACTTGTTTACACACTCTGCCAATCATTTCCTGCCTTGGCAACAGCTCAGGCCACATTAATTGAAAGTTTCCCATATCAATATCAAGCTACTTATATCATAATTCAGGCTATCAGTGCGCTAGCCATGTTATCTGCAGCATTATCTTAAGCCTTTGGCCACTCTTATTAAGCACAAGTAGCTGAACATGCTCTAGTTATATTTTTTGTTTCATTGCAGCTACTTAAGCTCCTTAAGCCGATTGCGATCAGCGAACACCTCCGACTAAGCCGCCACACTTCACATCCCCAAACGTGAGACCACAAATCAGTGCTGTGTGCCAAGTCTAACGAGTTGCGGGCCAACTAATAAAACGGCAACTTAAATAAAGCCACAAAATTAAATAAATTATGACAAATATTTAAATGGAAATCAAAATGAAAAACTCAGAGTCGACAAGTCGAATATCTAAAGCCGGAGCGCCACTTGGCTGCACACACAATGCAGCTGAAAGTGAAATTTATTGATCGTAAATCCACAGACAATATCGATTAGTTGCTGGGTGGGTGTGGCCCGGGGTGGCCATAAAAACGGCAAATGGCAAACGGCAAACGGCAGCCACTGCCCCAACTATGGAGCGTACCACGGCCCGCCCGCTGCTCGTGGCGAATCAGCTGCAGGTGCATAAATTAAAGTGCGAAAATTCTAATATTAATGATATCGGGGGCAGCATTCGAGCGTTCGAGCATTCGAGCAACCATTATGCGACTCCAGCAAGCAGGAAGCCAAAAGTTGTTTCCACTAAATGTTAACTAACATGCAATGACTACAATACACACACACACACATATATATGCAGTGAGGTTTTGTAGTGGTAATTGATTCAATGTGTTCGTTGTGTGTGGGAAAGTTTATTTGCAACGCCCACTAATAAGCTAAAGCAGTGCATGACAATACAATTCTATTGTTATACTCTAGCTGAGTGCTAGGCATGTATGAATTCTTGTTCAGTTGGCAGCTGAAGGAGAGTTAGGGGTGAGGAAAAGGTGTCTGCCTTGCAGAGGGTCTCACGTTGAAAGGGTCTCTGCTCTGCACAAATTGAAGCCATAATAGTTGAACTAGCTGGAGTGACTTAAGCTTATTGCTGGTATTTTTGTAAATTAAAATGAGTTTGATACTTTCACTCTCTTCTAATTGATCGTAACACAAATCATATACACTTAAAAACTTACTTTTTAATATAGAAAACTTCTTAACAACCCAAAAGATCTTCAATTGATTCACTCAAGTAGAAGTTTATTATGACTATTAAATTATAAATTTTTTCAATGTATTTGCAGTTAAAAGTAGGTATAAGTAGGAAGAGCCGCACTTGAACTTAGATTTATAAAACCGGGAATATGACTCTCCCTAAGCTAGGTCACTGTGCGTTGATAAATTGAAGCCAGAAGCAGATGGTCCTTTAGAGGTCCACAAATCAAAAATAAAATATTTTAGCTCTTACAGAAAAGTCATGTAGCTTGTTTTATGTTGTTTCTGAAAGCCAAATGAAGAGCCACTCGAAAAGCCACTTGCCATAATCAGAAAATATCTCCCTACAGCTCTTCTAGCTCTAATCCCCTTTAGATAGAGTATAGAAAGTTCGTTAGTTTCTGACAATGCTTTCCCCATTATGCTTACCATTTAAACGCTGCCAAGCGCTAACGAGCAGTGGCAGCAACAGCCATAACCACAGCTCCAGTAACAACAACAACAACAACAATAAGCAGCAACAGCAACGACAACTATTGGCAAAGTTGAAGTCGGCCATTTATATAGCAATTAATAAGCAACTATTCATACATATGTAGATATGGCATACAATTAAAGTTAATCAAAATAGAAGACAAGTATTTACGATATCAATGTATGTGTGTGGCATTTGGTTGAGCAAGTTCGTTGCCTAAGTCTTTCGTTTAAAACAATCAGTCATACGATTAGTTGATTTAATTTAGATTCCTTCTGAGGGCCCATTGACAGTTTATCGGCCTGCGCCTAGCAAATGCTGTTTTCTGCGCCTTTTTCAGCTGTCGTCGTCGTCGTCGTTGCTGGCTCGTTTTTGGGGCTGCCTTGTCGATGCTGCGCTGCGATAAAGTTGTCAAAGCTATTTTTTTTCTCTTTTTTTTTTTTGGTTCGCTATAAAAATTTTGTATGTACGCCTGCCGCAGCCTCAACGAATGGCAATGCGGTTGGCCGAGCTGCCTGGCTGCCAGTAGATTTTTGTGGCTTTGCCTCTTTTGCCAGGCTGCGCGAGCTGTTGAATGTCTAATGTCGTGACTCGATTAATGAAATGTTGCACCAACAACAACAACAACAGCAAGAGCACTAACAGCAACGAGCGACAAGGAAAATGCAACAAGAATTATAAAAAGTTATATTAAAAGCATTGACAGTCGCTTAATGGCGAACTATTGTCGCTGCCAGCCGTTTCTAATAAGCCACTTTAATGGCCAGACTAATTAGATATACATAAGCATAAGACTTGATCAATCTATGAAGCTGCATATGTGGAGAAAGAGAGTGTGAAGGAGAGAGAGAGAGTATCTCTCAATAGAGTTGTAATCTTTCTTCGTAAGGTCTGTGTTCCTTTGCTCTCATTGGGTTTAAGCTTCACTTGAGCCATAAGCAAATAGCTAAAACTCGATCAAAACATGAAACTCTCTATATGGAGAAAAGGAGAGATAGAGAGAGAGAGAAAGTACCTTTCTCAATAAACTCTTCATTTTCTCACAATCCCTTTAAGCTTCACTTGAACTAAAGCCTGCACCGTTGACAAAACTGATCATCAATATCAAATTAACGCGCTTGATTGCCTTAATAATATAGCTATAATATAAATATGCAACAACAGTCACAGCAACAACAACAACAACACTCATTGTTTAGACAATGCGCTGGCAGCTCTATCAACATCTTCATAATAAAACAATCAACGCACAATCGACGCCAAGATCAAGTGACTTTCGCATAGACAAAGCTGCAGACTCCATTCGCAGACTCCAAGCAAATCTCATCCTCTCAGCCTCATCCTCATCCTCATGTTGTTGGCATTTCCTGGCATTATGCGCGCTAAATTGAGAGGTCAACTGTGCGAGTGTGCGAATGTCTGTGTGTGTGTTTCCTGCCTGAATGTCTGCATGTCTGGCCGTCCGTCTCTCGCGCTACGTCTGTGGCTTTTGGGCCTGTGCCAAAGTAATTGATGTGCACGCTTGACCTGTGGGAGTGAACATATTGCAGATAATCTGCAACGCAGACAATTGCCTCAATGAATTTTTTATAAGTCGCCGCAGCGCAAAATAAATATGTACACAATATTCTCCCTCCCTCTCCCACTCTCTCACTCTCTCTCTCTCTATCTCCCGACTTTGCTTCTTCTTATTTTCATCATGCCCCATAGTTGTAAAATGTAGCCCATTGTTCCCAAAGTTGCCTAGCTTTGCATTTGATTAAGCGCCAGGCAGTGTTTAAATATTTATTGCAGCGTTTATTAAACGCTTTTCACCGCCGCTCATCAAATGCTGCAAGACAATGAAATATAAAAGAAATTCCACTCACCGCAAATTAGCCGCATTCAAGAGACAGCTGAGACGGACAGAAATAGTTAATGTGGGCGTTTACAGATTTATGTTGTACAAAAAAAAACAAAAGCTGAAAGAGAATACTGCATAAATATTCGTTGGCAGCTGAGGCAGACACGCAACGCAGTATCATTCACACATGAAAGATCCGTTGCTAAGCAATTAATACTGGGCACTGAGACTTCATGACGTGAAGTTCAAGTCGTGTAACAGGCAGCAGATGACCATATATATGTCTGATCAGCAGAAACAGTCAAGTTATCGGGATCTAATAAAAATGGTATCTTTCTCTTTAAATCAATCCATCTCTGTCTATATATATACATTTTTATCTATAATTTCTCACATACTCTCATCAGCTATCCCTCTTTCTCTTTTTCTCTTCTTCTCAAACTCTCTCTAATTCTTCATCTTAAACAAAGCTTTCTCATTTTTATGATGCCTTTAAATCTTTTCTGTATATATGTCTCTCTATATATGTATCCTACAATCTCTCTCATCCTTTATGGCTCTATCCGTCTATCTTTCTCTCTCTCTCTCTCTCTCTGTTTAATCCTCTATCCCTTTTTCTCTCTGTATCTTCCCGTCTTTCCCTGTCTCTATATTTACTCTTCGTTTTCTTTCTCTTTATCTATCTATCTCTCTGTCTGACTCCCTATCTATTTTTCTCCCTACCTTTCTCCCTCTCTTTCCTCTTCAATATAGCTTCAAGCGAACTTCAATCTCCCACTTATCAAAGCTGGTTCAACAGCTAAACTTTCCAGTCTTTGCCTACTGTGAATGATTTAACGAGCGCTCATAAATGTTTCTAAAAAAACCCAAAAAAAAAAAAAAATTAAATACATTTGAAAACTCATCACCATTTCGTGCAGACAGCAGTCGTAGCTTCAATCAGTCAGTCAATCAGTCAGTCAGTCAGTCAATGTTTTTCTCATGTTTGGCTATTTTACAAGCTGAAAAAAAACATTTCTAATTAATTAGTCGAGGTTAATGAGCCGCTATTAATAAACATGTTTATTTATGGTGCTAAAAATACAAATTCCATAAACATTTATTTCTCTATATATTTATGGAAAACTTTCTCCCGAGCTGATTGCATAATCCATTATGAGTGGGGTGCCCAACTGGCGATCTATCGAGCAATCTGTCTATAACTCTCTATATACATATCTATGAATTATGCACAGCAAGTACAGTTGACACCATAAACACTTAATTAACGCTTTGGCTTTTGACTTGGTTTTTATATGGATTCAACTTTGAGGCTCCTGGTTATGGCTAGGCATTCACTTTGCTGCTTGCCATTTAAGGCTATCGGGGCGCTGCCAGTTGCAGCTCCTTTCTCAGCGCCAGTTGATAATGATGAAGGCTGGCTGGCTGGCTGGCCATTTAGAAATGAAGCGGGGGCAGTTTCTATATATCTGTTTCCCATGATAACTGTACCTCGTATTGTCTTGCCAATTTGCCGCCAAAAACAAAAACAACCTGTTGGCCCTGTCGCCAGTCGCTGGCAAAAATGGAGCCCAGATTGCGCCCGATATGAGCCTTCAGAATGCGACAGTTCATTGTCTTTGCGAGCGGCCCAATAAATGCAGCTTAGATTTCTTTTTCTTTTTGCTTTTTGTCTTGTTTCATGCAATTTAATTAACGATTACTTATCGCTGATTATGTCAATGAGAGTGAGAGCTGCAAAGGCAGCTAGAGAGAGGGAGAGGCAGGTGACTGCCCACGCAGCAATATATATATGTATAAAATGCATTGCGTGTTGAGTTTTCTAATTGGATTTTACAATTTTCACACCACAAAAGGCTGCAAATGGCTCGGACTTCGAGCTCAGTTTCGATTCCAACTTCGACTTGGGCTGTCAACCATTTCGAGACGCTTCAACGCCGCATGTGGGCAGCACTCTTGTTGTTGTTGTTGTTGTTGTTGTTGTAGGTGTTGCTAGTCGTGCAGTTGTTGTTGCAGCTACCGTTGGCAGCCTCTCTTTGTCCAGCCATAATGGAGTGTGACTAATTAATAAATTAATTTCGGCGTTGTCTCATTTGTAATTTCAATTTGTCTAATAGGATTTCATGTTTTGACCATTTTTGTCGAGACACCAACATATTATATAGCACCAGTTTCTCAGTCTCTCTCGGCACGAAATGAAGTTATTTTTTACCTCGTCTAATTAAGCGTGAAGTTGCGACTTAAAAGGTGCCATTCAACTGACTCTTTATGTGGGCGCTGCATATATTTAATCATTTGATTTAAGTATGTGTAAATGTTGCTTTTCCTTAGTATTTTCTAGTCAGTATCTGGTTGTTTGTTGGCAGCTGAATAAGTGATGAGTTTGTTAAAGAATTAGGCTTATTACATAATATCGTTTATAGCAGGCATATGCATAGATTAATTCTGTAGTTAGAAGCCTTGAGTGAGCTAAAACTTATTTAAACTTTGAGTTATTCAACAACAAATTCCATTCTATTATGCCCAATCTATGAATAACTAAACAGAACACAGTAAAATCTATCAGAATCAAACCAAAGATCAAAGTCGAAAAGAAAATATCACTCGACTCGGCCATAGCTCAGGTGGCTGACGCAAGTTATGAGCGTTTAAGTTCCCTTTTGTCTTATGGACTTTGCCAGCCTAATATTTTATATCACTTGCTGCGATTTATTGTGCAGCAGAAGTAACAGCAAACAGACAGCAAGCATCGACAGCCGCAAACTTTCAAAACCCGCGACAACTGAGCAACGGCAGCTACAATGGCTATCAATATGTCAATCTCTCTCTCTCTCTCTCTCGGTCTCCCTCTCTCTGTATAGAGAAAAAACAGGCGACAGGCGCTGGGTATATCATATCAGCAGCTTAAACGTTTAATCACGCGTAGACATTCGGGCGAGATAAATGCACAAACGAAAACAAACCAGAAATCAAAAGACGGAAAAAACATGCAAAATCAGAAATCAGAAAACAGCAAACAGCAAACAGCAAACAGAAACCAGAAAATAAAAGCAAAAAGTCAACATCAGAAAAAAAAGTAATTACAAGAATCAGGCCAGCAGCAGCAACAATTGCTGTGACAAATCTGCAATTTTTATAGCCAACTGTTGTTGTTGTTGTTGCTGTTGTAGCTGGAGTGTTGGTTGCTGCCGCCGCTGCTGCTGCCGCTGCTGCTTGTCAAGCTGCAAAATGATCGAAGAGCTGCATATGAAAATGCGAAGCAATTGAGATTGATGGCTGGCCCGGCCAGGCTCAGGGCTGCCTGTGGGCTGTGCACATACAAATGGGGGCGTGGCATGTGGCAGTGTTGCTGTTAGCATTGCAGTTGTTGTCGTCGTCGTCATTTGCAGGGCCATTTTGCATTTGTCTCGACTTTTACATGAAAATTACAAAACTACTGGCAAAACAGATTTCATATGCTGCGTAGGCTGCCAGAGGGTAGGGGCGGGGAGGGAAGGGGAGGCTGCTGGCACATGCCAAAGCCAGCAAAATTGTGTCGCCACTTGTGGAGCGCAGGGAGGGGGGGGCAGCAGTGCAGCAGTGTCAAGCTGGCATGACGCATGTGCGGCAAGCGCGCGGAATTCATGATCAATGACTGTGCACACACGCCACAAGCGGGCCGCAGCAACACACAACAGCAATAATAGTGCAACCAGACAATAACAACAACAACAACAACGACAACTTGCAACTACAACTACAATCAGAGCAAGCGGGAGACACAAATTAATGAACACTTTGGTTGACATTTTAAGGACAAGTTCGGCAGCGGCATTTTATGCTTTGTTTTTGTTTTGTTTTGTGCGTGGCATGCCACAAGAGGCAGAGCAGGCTGTGTGTGCCGGGGCAAAGCTTGATGGCGCGTGCAATGGAACATTGAGTGATTGCACGCAAGTGCTAAAGATTTTATTTGAATATAAATTGAGTTTTAGTAGCTCGAAGGCGCTGCATAGAAGGCTGCTATAAGCGTGGTCTTTAAATGTTAAGATGCGAGCAATTAGCAGAGAATTAGTAGAAGAAAAAGAAGAACTTAAGTATTTTTTGAAGTTAGATAGAGAGTTATTTGTTATCACTTTTTATTCCCATCAAAGTTACTACTCGGAAATATTCTTACTCTCTAACTAGAGAGATAGATACTGCCAAATTTACCTGAGCTGTAGCTATATGCTTTGACTTCCTTTAATGAAAGGCAAGTTGTGCTGCAAACTTATTTTGATTTGCATCAGAGCTTGCAACGCGCAAAACTCACTGAATGCCAGCCATTGCACTTGGAGCTGCACAGCCTAAACTCTAACTCACATATGAATGTCAACCAGTCTTAAGTTAAATAAGTTTTCCTTGTCTGATTGTTGTAGATGAAGCACAGCAAATTGTTTTAGAATATCTGCTCAGCTCCATGTAATAGACTCTGGCAAGTGTGAACTGCAGCTAAGACCAGAACTACACCTTCTGCAACTGTTAACTGCAGCTTAGACTGTAACTTCTTCAACTGTTATTTGTAGCTTAGACTTTAACTTCAAACAAATTATAGGCATTGTAACCTGGTTCGTCATCGCTCTCCATTTCCAAGCTTTGCTTCTTAAATTATAACTCAACATAATCATAATCTCGACCTTAGCAGCTACACCTAATGCCAGCCACAACTTCAATCTGAGTTTCTATGCTAAGTCAAACGCCCGCCATTAATCAGCAGTTGCTCATCTGTCGAACATCCTTGAAGTGGCTTGTCTTATGGCACACACATTTCAGCTCTTGCCACTGCCTGCTCACAAAGGAGATTGTGGCAGCTGCCTCTCTGCTAATTAACTGGCTAACTGGCGAACTGGCCTGACTTTGTTTGACTCTGCGACATGGTTCAATGTGGCCCACGAGTCGCGACAGGGCTCAGAAGTCAAGCCAAGTAAATGTGGGGGTGTTGAGGCCCAGAGGCAACTCGAGGCAGCAGCAACATGTATGTAATTCAATCAATTGAGCTAGCAGCAACAGCAACTGCAACGGCAACAGGCAATGACAATTGGGGGCAGAGGTAGAGGCTGAGGCAAAGGTAAAGGCAGAGACAAGGCTAGAAACAACAGACAGAAAGAGAGAAAAATGCTGACAGCTTCGGACCGCTACAAGGGTAACCTAATCAATGGGTCTGTAGCAGGCTGCTGCAACTTGTTGCTGCTGCAGTTGCAGTAAGTGGAAGCTATTTGAAATTGTTGCAACGGCAACTGCGATTGTGAGTGGGTGTTGTGGCTGCTGCTGCTGCTGTTGCTGTTGCTGTTGTTGCGTGCAACGACAACAACATGTCAGCGCCAAGTGTCAAGTGCAGCGACGATGACAATGGCAACATTGCAATAAGGCTAATGAGCTTATTTACAGGAAGAGCCGTGGCTAACAGCCGAAGTCTAAGCCGGATATGATATGTTAGAAAGAGAAAATAGTTGCTGGAGGATGCTGACATCTCAGAAGAGGATGAGCTTTAAACGAAATTCAATGAGAAAGAAGTAAAGAAAGTATAAAGAGGCAGAGACTGTCCATTGAAGGCAAATAATAGTAGGAAAAGAGAGTCAGAGTCAGAAAGAGTCAGAGAGCAAGGAAAGGAGAATGATTAAGACATGAAGAAAAAAGAAGCAGCAATGACTAAAGAGAAATAGAGACAAAAGAGAAACAGAGGAGGAGAGAATGGAAGCTAGAGATAAATGAAGGGTGAAAAAGAGAGAGAATGAAAGAACGAGGAAGAGAACCAGTAAGAGTGAGAGATAGCGTATACGATAGATGAGCAGAGAGAGAGAGGGAAAGAGAGAGCGAGTAAAAATGAGAAAGATAAAGTTGGCTCATTTCAATTCACTGGAGAAAGAGAGCGTATAAGACAAAAGAGTAGAGAGACAGAAATTCTGAGAAAGAGAAACAAATTGATGAGAGAAATTCTGAGAAAGAGAAACGTAGCGAAAGAACAAAGGATACAGAGAGATAAATAAAATGAGATAGAAACTGAGTCAGAGTTAGATAGAAATAAAGATAAATAGGGGCATAAAAAGACAGATATGCTAAGAGAGATAGAGAGCAAGGGAGAGCGAGTCTCAGGAACAGAGAGATGGAGCGAGAGAGAGAGAGACAGTGAAAAAGACAGAGAGAGTGAGCGAGGCAGCCAAAGAAAGAGAAAGTAAGATATTTAAACAATTATCAAGTGAGAATCGCAAAGAAAGGTGTTATTTCTATTGTCGACACTGGCATCAACTGAATGCAAACAGCAGGAAATCGACTGTACGTGAATAGAGTTATATCTAGTTGCATTCAGTGGAAAATACCTTTGCAGCCTATCTATTAGGCTGTGTATTACGTATGCGACTAATAACCAGGCAGGAAAAAACTGAAAAACTTTCTTAATTCTTGCAACATTTGTGCTCGACTCACGATTCCAATTGCCAGTTGCCACGTTTTGGCCAAGTTTTCGACTTGGCGACCACAATTTGCGGGGCCATAAATCAAATGGCACAAACGAAAGTAAAATGTGCAAGTAATTACAAATTAAAAGCAAGACAAAGCCAGCGAGGGTAACGAGAGAAACGAGAGGGGCTAAATTGGCGACATTGTGAGGTGATTTAATGAAAAGTCCAAATGGAAAAATCAAATTGAAATTATATAAAAAAACAAAAAAAAAATATCAAAAAGGAGAAACAAATCAAAGGAGAAGCTGAGCGCGGCAGGGGAAACTAAAGAAAATTAAAGTCACGGTTTCTAGCGTGTAAAGTTGCTGTTGTTGTTGTAGTTGTTGCGACACTTGCACAGCAGCAACAACACTTAACTGTAGAATGTAAATGTCTTTCTGGTCAGGTTTGTGTTAGCCACAAAATCCAAATTGCCATCACAGGCAACACACAATAACAACAACAATAAAAGCAACGACAACAAGTGCAACAGGAGGCAGTCAGCAGCAGGCAGCAGGCAGCAGGTTGCAAGTTGCAAGCTGCCTCATCAATTGATTAAATTTGCAGCGCATTGAGATACTTTGGCCAAGACGCTGATCTCGCCGCTGCCTTTCACTTAAGAGCAAAAGCAAAAAAAAACCAAACAGCGCACGATTTTTATTTATTTAGATTTAGATTTCGATTCGAGTGCCCGCAATACGCTGTCTGCTGTCCGCTGTTCCGACCTCTCCCATCAACAGCAATCAGCCAGCAATTTGTTTGCTGTTGCTGCGGCTGCGGCTGCGGCTGTGCCTGTTGTTGGTTATGGACAACGCACAGAACGCAAAACGCGAATTGAAATGTTTAGAGCGCGTCACCAAATCTACCAAACAATAAGCATGTTTTTGTCTTTGACCATTTTTGGCCATGGAGCAAAACAAAAAATGCTGATAAGATCGCCAACTGCAGCAGCAACAGTTGGCGTTGGGAGGGTAGCGAAGGCCCACCAACAACGACGTCCGCATCCGCGTCGCCATCAACGCCATTGTGAGGCTGTGCAAACGGCAGTCAGGTGTTGCTTTTATTGTTTTACAATCACCAACCGAAAACGAAAAAAAAAAAATGGTAAAGAGCCAACAGCCATGGACAGAGCCAGGCTGCCACGGCTGAGACTCTGCCGACTTCTCGGGGGCTCATCGATAGCGTCTTTTGCTGTAACTTTCACAAAACAAATCTCAGCCAGGCTCATGCACAGGCCATAAAAGCGCACCACAATTCAAATAAAATGAAAATAGAATCAAATAAACTTGCTGGCAAACAAAGGCCATAGCTGAAATAAAACTCCGCGCCACTGCCAGCTCGGGTCATAAAGAAATCCCGCCAGCAAAACGACAAGTCGCGAACTGCGATCGGGCCAAATGCAAATTTTTCTTTTGCTTTTCTCAAAACGTTGGCAGCTAACAGCAGCAACAACAACAGCAACAGATCTTCGCCTGACCTAATGCCACGGACGGCACTGTACTGCAGCAAAAGTCACTGCTAGACTCAAGCTGTAGCTAAATGAAATGCTAACTTGAAAATATGTCCTGGCATGTCAGGATATTGCAATAGCTTGCAGCTGAAATACTAACTAGCAAATATAAGCTGGCTTGTCAGGATATTTATACCTAAAACTCTAGGCTTCAGCTGTATGCAGACAATACGAGTTGCAAGCTGCCTTTAACTAAAGATGTCAATGTGAAGCCAATCTGAAATAGAACTAGGCAGACAATAACTCACATAATTGCAAACCTTTTATTTTCCTCTCGTTCGTCAGGCTTTCCAGACCTCTTTCCATTGCCAATTGGCATTAGAAAAAATTAGTTAAAGACCTTAAACTTGGTACACACTATCAACTGCAGTAACACAATTTTCCACTGCCCCAATCTTATGTTTGCTTAACTTCTAAGTAAAAAATTCAAGTTCTGAAACAATGTTTGGCATTAGGAGCAGTTTGCATTGGTTACATTTGAGTTAATATAACATGAGCACAATTTTTTTATATAAAAAAGTTATTGTTTCTAAAACTATAAATATTCAACTCTAAAATATCATTTAAAATTTTTAAGAAATATTTTTTTATCACATCGCTGAATGTATTTATGGCTCACTTATGTCTCTCTTCAGACCAGCCTCTTTCGAATGCAGCAAATTCAAGGTCATTAAATAACAGTCCACACATTAGATAGATATTTTATAATGCATATTGCACAATATATAATAAAAATATAAATTTTCTTTTATGCTATAAATATTCGGCTCTAAAATTTCATTTAAGATTTTTAAGAAATATTTTTTCATCACAGAGTTATCACTGATTCACTTATGTCTCTCTTCAGACCAGCCTCTTTCAGCTGACATGGCATATGGCATCGAATGCAGCTAATTTATAAACCTTCAAAAATATTTTAAATTAGCTACAATTTTTCTGATCTGTATTATCTATAAAAGCTCAACAAAGAACTGCTTGATTGTACTCTTTAAATGTCTAAGATCAAGGACTTTAAATTACAGTCCACAAATAAACAGATATTTTATAATGCATATTGCTCAATATATAATAAAAATATAAATTTTCTTTTGCAACTTTTTGTCAAGTCTTTTAACTTTTCTCTCTCTCCCTCTCTGTCCCTCTAGCCAGGCTAACTTCATAGGCAAATTTGTGGCAGCTCTTTGGGTAACTGTGTGCGCTGGGACAACTTTTCCCACATGAACTTGGCTAATTAACTGGCCACATTTTGCAAGTCTCGAAATTGTTGCCTACTTGCCCCATTTCGCTCAAGCGCTCAGAGCCTGTGCAACGTGCCTCGCCAGCCGCCGAGCAACAGCAACAAACGGCCATCAAATAAATCAGCAGGCTTTAAGAACGCACATGCAAAACACGTCGCCAACTCGTTCCGTCCGCATCGTCCCATCATTCGAGCGGCCAAGTTGGCCATTTCGGTTATCAGAGTGCGCGTTTTAATGAGTTCGAGTACGTTTTATGAGCGTGGCAAAAGGCAAACTCTTGAGAAATCCGACAAACGCACCAAAGTGGAATGCACACAAAAATGTTAGAATCTTGCCGCAATGATAAACTTTCGCAAAGGAAAGCAGCCAAAACAGACAGATGAAGTTCCAGCTGAAAGATGGGAGATGGCAAGATGGGTAGATGGAGCCAAGCAGCAAACACTTCAACGCAACAGCAACAACAACAACTCAACGAGCAGAGCTCATCATAATCAACTGCGATGGCGACGGCCTTATGATGATTGTGATTGGTGTCGTGTTGTTGTCGTTGCTGTTGCTGCTGCTGCTGCTGTTGTGCCTGCCTCACCTGAGGCTGAGCGTCGAGCGACTGTGTCTTGCGTCTGAATTGCTGTCCAGAGAGTCAGGCACGTACGCAGATACATTTGCCGAGATACAAAGACGCACTTGCTCTGCTCCGCTCCGTTGGCACGTGAAGTGGCAGCGGCAGCAGAACGCGACGGAATTTATGAATGAATTCAATGGAATGTCCACGAGCGTTCAGTTCACTTCAAGGCATCATCCACAAGTTAGGCCACAGTTTCGACTCACCATTTCCGTTGCCTACTTCCGGGCGGACAACTAAATTATGCATAGTTGAAAGCTTGTTGTCAACCTGAGCAGGCGGTGTTCTCTGTGTTCTAGTCGAAAAATAAAATATAAGAACTTTTCAACAGCAACGGACAAAGGAACGAAATTCAAGCAGGAACAAAGGAGCTACCTCGCCAGTATGTCGCACCCATCGGAAACACTGCAAATGCGGACGAGCGATGGCTTCGTCTTCCATGTGAGCCTCGAGGTGGCCCAGCAAATGGGAATGACGCACAGCTGGCTGCAGTCGGAGCGTGTGGGACTGGAACGCAGCGATGATGATGATGCCAATATCATGCCATTGGACAGAGTTAGCTCCGAAATATTCCGGCTGGTGCTCAACTGGTGCCATGCCATGCAGACCATCGAAAAGCCATTGGAGCCGAAGGACAAGTTGCTGCAGGAGCGCGCCATATTCCAGAACTTGCTCACCGAATCGAATGCCAATGACTCGACCATCTTCGAGCTGATCATTGCGGCCGACTATCTGAACATCGAGAGCCTTCTACAGGCGGGCACCCAGCACGTGGCCGATGTGATCAATGGCTGTGACAGCGTCGAGGCGATTCGAGAACGTTTCAATATAATGTACGATGGCGCGGTAGACAACTAACACACACATACGCGTCCACCCACCAAGCGCACAATGTTCAAATCGTTCAAGCCGTATTAAATTTATAAGTACTCTAAATATCTTATCTTAAATTTGACAATATACTTGACTACATTTGCTCTATTGGCATTTTCTGAACTTCAAATGAATGGCCTTGGCCAACTAGTGTTCGATGATTGAAATCAATTAAATTTTCTACTATGACAGGAATACCTCTTAGGAATATTTTCTAGAGATACCTTTAGGGCTTCAACATAGAGATGATATCTTTGGAAATATATTCAAAGACACTTCATGTGTTTGCCCATAATTTGCTGGCATTCAAAGACAGCCTTTTCTGACGCTTATAATTAATGTAACTCGATTTCATCGCATCCTCGATAGCTATTGCGATACTATCGTGTGGTTTTCTTAGAGTTACATAAATTTACATCATAATAAATCTCAAAAATGTATTTTTTATATCAATCAAATGAGCTTGTTTAGATAGAACATTTTATGACATTAATGTATAAATATAATTTTGGTCAAGCAGCCATAATGGCTGGGGCATACAAGGTGGAATCTTGAATGCCAATTTTCACGACCTTCAACTTTTGCTATTCTCTATATCTCTTTCAGTTTCCCATCTATTACTAAATGAAACAAACTTATAAATTCGTTTTTTTTTTTGTAATTAATTAAATCTTTATTAAATCTCAATTTGTCGGTGATTATTATTCAATATTCATTTTGTCTTTTTTTGTTGTTTGTTGTTATTCATACAATTTCATTCTGTGTTTTCTTTCTGCTAAGCTTAATTTGCTAAATTACTTAACGTGTCGCTTTGCAGATCTTCACAACGACTGCAGCCTCCTGCAGGCGTTTACAAATTTCATTTTTCATTTTGGATTTTCTTATTTTTTTTTAGCTCTGAAGCGACCAATCTTAAGATCTTACCAAGTGCTAATAGCTGCTGGCTCTGGCTGCTGTTGTTGTTTGTTTTCTTGTGGTGTTCGTATTTATTGCTACATTTCATTTTCATTTATTTGTTGTTAATTTTTTTTTGCAACGGCAAATGCAAATTTGTGTTTTTAGTTAGTTTTTTTTTTTTTTTGGTAGAGTTTTGTTAACAGAATTCGAAAGGACAGTTTGAAATGCTGTACACAAAACGAAACTTGTCGCTAGTTATGGATAGGTAGGCTCTCAATCAACGTGGGGGCTCATCATGTTGTTGCTGGTTTTATAGTACACTATAAATCGACTCGATAGAAAAAGTGTAAATTATGCTATCCCATATTGATAGCTGTATATGTATATAGCTTCGACTGCTGCTTCAGCTGCTTCCTCATCTCATATAAATAGTTGTATACATATATACTATATATAGTTTGTATAGATATTTAATGTATATGTATATTATATATATATGTATATATATATATATATATATTTAGTTGCAATTAATATTGCTTAACTCTGACAATGCAACGCTTTGAAGCTAAAGACAGAGAGTTGGGAGAGACAGAGTGTTGCCAATATAGAAATCGCTTCGGTTGGCCAGCAGATGCCAAGGGACTCTGGGCCGAGCCACTCAAAATCAAGCAAAAGCTTCTCTAACTGAGCCAAATTTGTTCGACTGCACTGAAACAAGTTTGTTTTTTGTTTTCTCATTTACTTTAGTCTATTTTTTGTGTATTCTTTCATTTAAAATTGTTTGTGTCTGTGTGAGTTGTTTGCTTTAGAAATATGAAACTTGCAAAGGAAGCGCCAATTTATCTTTAAACTAAGTTCGCATTTGCTTCGTTCTGTTTTTTTTTTTATTATTATTTTTAGAGCTTAATCATGAAGTTGTCTTCATGCTAAATGTCCTTTGAAACTGTTTTTTATTTTTACTTTTATTTTCATACCATTTTAAGTTAAGATATTCACGAGCACGCGCGAGCATTTCAATTTGCATTTAGTTTTTCATTTTATTTTATTTTTGTTTTATTTTGTTTTAATTTCTGCAAATTTTTTTACAATTAGGAATTTGTTTTTCATTTTCTTTTTGGATTATTCATAACTATTTGAATGCTGGAGTAAAAGTTTCAGTATCTCATTTTAAATGTTTCGTAACTATTCGCAATTTGCTTTACAAAATAGATATTTTCATGCAACGTTTTTGTTGATGATTTATTTTTTGTTTCTTTTTGCTTTTTGTTTTTATTTTTATTTTGGTTCCATCTGCTTCTAAAATCTTACGTTTTATAAATTGTTACGTTGTGTTTCACTAGAAAAATCATCAATCTGGGTCCAACTTGCTTCAGTTTATTATTCCTGATATTTTGTTGCCATATTTAATTAGAAACGTTATCAATCTCCGCTGCTTCGGTTTACTTATCATTTGAGCTGTTTTTTCTTAGCTTTGCCTTTTCACTGTGTTCTAGAGTTTCACATGTGTGCTTTCGTCTTAGTTCGTGGCCTTTTCTTTAGGTATTATGCAATTTGGCGATATGTATGTACATGTTATATATACAAATCATAAGGGGGGATTACTAAATCAACGTTAACTGAAAGAAATAATAAGAATCTTTTGCGCGAATGTCTTTCAAAAAGTTTGAATTTATTTTTAAATAATTTTTTTTTGTAGTTGGTTTGTTTTCTCTTGCGCTACTTTTAATGTTTAAGCTTTATACAATAATAATAAGTTTAAAAATATATTTTATATGTATGCTGTTTGCATTTGATTTTGTTTAATTTATAATAATATTTGCGGTTGTCTGTTGCTTTTTGTATTTTATTTTTATTTCTCTTAATTCGAAAATCTAAAAATTTATGGAAATCAGCAGTAAAAGTAAAATTTATGCTTAAAATTTAAGAATTTCTCTCTCATTGAAATTGTTGTTGTTGTTGTTAGTGGTGCTTGACTTTGTTGTTGTTGTTGTTGTTGTTGTAGGTTTAATGTAATTTAGTTCAAACATGTTTGCTCTCTGTTATATAATATAATACATAATTGCCTTGACTGAAGCGCTAACAAATCGACTTAAGAACATCTACACAAAAGACGAATTTCATACATTTTGATTTGCATTTTTGCCAAAAGGGAGTGGGAGGCGGAGGGGAAGGGACGTATCGAAAAAATTTATTTACACACAATCAACAAAAAGAATATTTAATTGAAGTATTAAACACAGGAAATACTACGTACAGAATAGAACTTAAAATTAGAAAACCAAAGCGGAATTCGCATTTAACAGAAGATCCTAATAATTAAAACTGTTCAATTTAATTTGCTTCCTCTTCTTCTGCTTCTTCTTCTTCGTTTAACTATTTCTTGCCATTTGAAAATTGTTTTTTATATTTTATTTGTATTTTTTTTTTTTGCATTACTTTTTCTTCTTATTGTGTTTCAACGCTTTTTATTTTTTATTTTCTCTTTTTTTTGTTTTTTTTTTTTTTGTGATTTTTTTGTTTAATGTTTTTAATGTTTTGCTTTTAAATATTTGTTGACAATTGGTTGCTGCACAAAATACAATTGTTTGGGTTGTTGTAGTTTGTTGGAAAGTTGCTGCCATTGCAATCGTCATGGCCTATGGAATCTGCAAAGGTACAAAAAACAAGTTCAGATTAGTTTCAGTTTCAGTTGCAAAACGTTAATCTCGTGTGTGTGTTTGTGTGGCATGTGATTGGACGGGACGGAGTCTAGCTTGAAAGATATTTAAACATAAAACAGGGCTTTTCAAAAATGTGCCTTTATCTATTTTATCTTATTATAATATTTAAAATTATTTAAATACCTAATACTAAATCTCTGCACCTCAAATTGTTGCCATATTTCATTAACCTATATAATATTTAAGCTTTCTGGCAACGCCTTCATTGTTTTAATTGCTCTATGGTGCAGCAACTTATTTCAAAATTTCCATATTAAATTTAGCCTTTTTTCCATTGGTTCATTGACAAAAGTTCGCACAGTCTGGCAACGCTTTTATTACTTTGGCTGGAGCTCTGCCAGCTAAATTTGCGACCATTTGCCATGCCTTGCATTTGGCTCGTCTAATTTGTGGCGCCCCGCAGTGGAAAGTCTGGTAAGCGCTTAGTTAAAGTGAAGCTTGGGGCCACATGTCGCATGGGGCTTTAAGCAGGACTCGAAGAGCCGGCCACAGCATCCAAAAGCCATTATAAAAGTTGAACGCCACAAACCCAGGCCGGGCAGCAAGAAAAGGAAAAAACTGCGCACTGCAGAGCTGGAAATGGAAATAGAAATGTGGAGCGGCCAAGCTAGAAAAAAAAACATACGACGACCACGACAAAATGCAGTTACCAAACGCAAAAGTCCTTTGTGGCAGCAGCACGAACAATGGGGCGCAAGTGGGGGAGTATTGGGGCATGTGGCACATGTGAAGCTGCCACTGCTTGACATGGGATTGGTCAGCGGCGGCTGTGAACACTGCACGTGACACTTCATTGGGCATTTGGCAATTTTGTGCGCTTGGCTCAATTGTTGAATTTGCTTCTGGTCGGTGGCCAAGGACAGGAATGAATTGTGGTGGGCAGTGGTTGTGGTGTTGGTGGTGGGGTTTAATTACCTCGTCAGATGGCGACTGCCCTCGTGGACTGCCATTTCGGAGGACTTGAACTCGTTCAGCTCCTTGCGTATGGCAGCCTTGTCCTTTGGCGTCAGTCTTGTCCATGGCTTGTCCGCCCGTCGATCGTAGTCGTGGGCCTGCGTCACCTCAATGTAGTCGTTGAAGCGTATGATCTTCTTCTCCTTAAGCTCCTCGACGGTGGGCCGAAAGCTGAGCTTGCGCAGCAAATATGATTTCTTCTCCTCCTTTTGCTTCTTCTCCTCGGCGGGTGATTGAGCTGGCGAAATGAAGATGAAAACGGAAATTTAATCAAAATTTCATTTCGATTTCAAGTTTTACTCACTTTTTAGAATGTTGCGCTCGACCAGCTCCTCGGCGGTGGGTCGCATCGACAGCCGTCGAATGAGGCGCGCACCGATCGCCTCCTTGGACTCCTTGATCTCATTGTCGTTGACCTGATGCAATATGTTGCGATTAATCAGATCCTGTTTGTCGGGCCGCAGCTGCAGCTTCAGCGACAGCGACTCCTTGCGCGCCAGCTTGGCCAGCCGCGTATTATCATTATCATCGTCCCGATACACAATCTGGCCGTCGCTCTCATCGCTGTCGCTGCTGCTCTCCCTTATCACAATCGGTCGAGTGTTCTCCTTGTTCTCCACAGTGCAGGGCAGTTGGATATTGAACATTTGCTGCCTGCTGTTGGGAATGCAGTGATAACAAATTGTGCATTAGCCAATATCATTACGCAATTATCTATATATATATATAGTTGATATATAGTTTATATAAATGCTACAATCATTAGCCTGATCACACAGCTATACACAGCCAAGGGATATGCATGCAGCCAAAGTTGAACAAAAGAAAAATACGCACTTTCATCTCAGCAATCTCGCATGAGCAATCTGACAGATTTACACACACACACACACACACATACGCGCACAGCACAGCAGCTAAAGTGTGCTTAATTTATTCATCTTCCTGCATAACTCTCAGGCACATGTCCTTAAAGTTTTTTGCTGCTATCAAAACGCTTTTGCCTGCTGCTCTTGGCGGCAATTTGTTGTTGCTTTTGTTTTGCTTCTTTTTTTTGTGCTTTTCTTTTTAACGACACGTGTGCGCACATCTGGCAACTCATTCGCATACATTTACCACAGACATGCAAGAGTGTGTGAGTGTGTGCGTGTGTGTGTGCTTGGCTTTGTACTTAAAGCTGTCGCACGGCCGAAAAGCCCGCCCAGAATGCTATATCCTGTCAGGCGCATCCGCAACACTTTCGCAATATACATTATTGTATTTGCATGTGTATGTGTATAAGCATATATATATATATATATATATATATATATATATATATATCTATATGTATGTATCGCATCTATGCCAGCCACATTACCATGCAAAACGAGTTCAAGCGAATTATGCAACGCAACTGCTACTTTCTCAATACCCTTTCGCAAGTCATCTTCAATCTGAAGTGGCTGGCAACAGAAGCGCATGACTTTAGGTAGAACTTAGCTCCTCAATTGTGCAGGTATAGTCAGTAAGTGCTTTGGCTTTTTGAAGAGAAGCGCTGTCAGAAGTGTCAAGTGCCTTTTTATTGCATTTCTTTTATAAGCATGAGCTAAGAGCAGTCTTAACTTTAATAACAGCAAATTATCTGGCTAGAGAAGTTTCAATGTAAGTCGCTGGTAGATTTCATCAGGTTTCTCTCTGCTGCATGGATTATCTAATAGAAAGCAACTGAATGTTGCAGTAAATTATGAAATCTGAAATTTTCTTTAAGATATGTTTTCAGCTTATCAAAATATGTTACAAAAAGATAAGTTTCTATGTAAATTGCTTCTAAAGTTTCTCGCTTCTGCATAGATTGCCTAATCTAAAATATCTGCTTTTGTTGTATGTTTGTCAGCTACAAATTATTCAAAAGTACGTAATATTGATTAAAATAGATAAGTTTTTACACAAGCTGCTTACAAATATCATCAAGTTTCTCGCTGCTGCATGGTCTAACTAATTTAAAGCAATTGCTTTTGCTAAATGCTTCTCAATTGAAGAGTAAATCACAAAAAAACTTTAATATACATTTTCAGCATATCACAAATTTTGCGAATAGATAAGTTTCTATGTGAACTACTTCTAGATCTTATCAAGTTGCTTGCTAAGCCAACTAAATAGATAAGTTTATATGTAAATTACTTCAAAAGCTTATCGATTTACTGGCGTCTGAATGAATTGCTTTATATAAAGCAACTATTATATCATTAATGCTAACAAATTAAGTAAATAGATAAGTTTCTATGCAAGTTGCTTATAAATTTTATCAAGTTTCTCTCTTCAGTATAAATTTGTTTTTTAAAACACTTGTCTCTGCTAAATAATTGCTCAACTAGCACTTAGATGACGTATTTGCTTAAAAAACAATCAATGCAAAAGATTCATAATATTCAAGGGATGAGCTATGATATTGGATAGAACAGATTCATTCTGGCACACATATACATCTAGCTAGTACTAGCTCTAGTTCTGAAGATTTCTATCTCTAAATGTAATCTCAGCTAACTGCTTGACTATTAACAATAAAAATACGTATCATATTCGTAATGCTCTAAATTGTCTGTGGTAAGCTGAAATGTCCGTTGCTCAGTTGCTCTCGTACAGTTCATGATAAACATGTTGAGAATGTCGTGCATTTACTTTCAGTTGCGTCGTTTTCACGCTTTGTTGCAACTGTTTTGCATATTTCGCATCTTTGCGTGCTTCTTTTTTTCGGAACCATTGGGGCATGGCTAAAAAGGACTCGCATGTGCGGCTGCTACCAATCGAGTTTCGATTATGCCGCCTCGTTGGCCACAGCATTCAACTCGTAGCACTTGTCAGCTGTCAAAGTTGTGCTCTTTAAGAACAGATAGCCCAATTTATAGCTACGCTGCCGTTTCCTGATTTAATTTGACATGCGACTAACAAAAGGAAATTAGGACATGCTTTTGTAATATGTCATGTGCTTCATAAGGAAGTCGCAAGCTCAGTGTTGTACGAAATGAAAACTTGTTTCGCAATCGTAGCATGCAACGCGGCGTTAAAGCAAAAGAAAACTTTTATCATAAAAAAAAAGATACACACACACACGCACACACAGAGAAAATGTACGACATTGAGGGCAGCACATGAGAAAATTAAACTTAATGTCAAACAACCGAAAGTTCGTAATTTAATACTAAAAGAAACAACAAAAAAGAACTGAGTCCATGTTGTGGAGTGAGATGTTACTGCAGCTTCTTCTTCTTCTTCTGCTCGTTTAAGTGTTGTCAAATTTGGTTCGCTTGGACGAGGCAGTGTTCAAAATTTAATCAAAACACATAACCGAAATATGATTGTTAAGGTGCAGTGGGCAAGGAAAGGGAGGATTAAAGCACTTCAAGGACTATGCAGGATGTATACAATTTCCGCTCAAAATTACTTGTGGAAATGTGTAGAAATAAAGGCAAAGCATAAAAGTTTTCAATTTCAAGTTGAATTTGGTTTTGGCGCAAATAAAAAATCTAGTCACAACAGAGAGACAGAGAGGGGAGGAGTGAGTGAGTGAGATAGATAGATAGTTGTAGTCTAAAAGCGTTTTTTTCTGCATACATTTGACATAACAAATAAATTAGCTTAAAAATGTTTACCATATTCTAATCCGTGGTCGTAGTATTGGCCTGATTTCGTTTCGGGTTATAGATTTTGTTTGATTTATTGTAGAGTTTGTAGAGTATTTTTATATATATATATAGAGTAGAGATTGAGGTAATGTAAGTTGTTGTTGTTGTTGTTGGAACGTGTTTGATCACGCACACACACAAAAACATAAAAATCAAACGGGAACAAAAGAAATTGCAGAACAATCAATTTGTTATATATATATAAATGGATTATTATTTATAAAGATTATATTTGGAGCGGGGTTTTGTTTGTTAATTATATTGCAGCAGCAGAACGAAACAAGTGGGAGTGGTAAAACGCCGCGTTTGATGAATTTATATATATATTAAAATATATATAAATATATAGAGAGAGACAAAGAGAGAGGAGTAGAAGAGAGAGAGAGAGAAGAGTCATAAGTAAAACTAATTCAAACTACAAAACAAACGAAAAACGCAAAAACTATCGTAAACTAACGCAAACTATCGCAGAGTTTGCTTTTTAATCAAATCAATGAAATCATTTCACTTACTTGAGCGAATAGTTATTGCCCGCCGCATCCTGGCGAACAACTAGCGGACGCTGACTGGCCGACTGCTGAGCGGCGGCGGCAGCGGCAGCCGCCATTGAGCCAATGCCGCCATTGCTATTGGATATGGCTGCGGCTGTGGCAGCGCTGTGATGCTCCTGTGTGGGCGTGACTGGCGTCGAGGCGGAGTTGGCATTGTTGCCGCCAATGCCGACCTTCTTCTTCAGCGCCGACTTGAGAGGAACTGCATTTGGTTTTGGCTCTTTGGCTGGAATTTCCTCGACACGCTGCGTATCCATGACTCGCACATGATTGCCAGCAACGCCGCCATACGGCGCATACTCATCATCCGAGTCAAGCTCATCCTGATCGGGATCGTGATCTGTGTGGGCAAAGATAAAGGCAGTTTAGTTGAATGGGTTCGTTTCGATCAGTCACTTGAACATTTTTGACTTGAGTAAATTTAGGAGCAGGGCATAGGGCACTAGCATAATTATGAAGTGCGCGTTGTTAATGAGAGCTGAAAGCTAGAGCTGGTGTTGGTGTTGATTATCTTTACCATCATAGTCATAGTCCTGCTGGTAGTCCTGATCGTTCATGGCGCCTGGCCCGTGCGGTCGTCCAGCGATGAGCGTCGGGCTCGGCGTGGAGAACATCGGCGGCGGTGGGATGGGTCCAATTTCCGATACGGGTATCGGCGGCTCTGGCAGCTCGCTGAGCATCACGCCCGGTGGCAGCTTGCCGCCAGCATATGGCGGCGGTGTGCTACCCGGCGGTCCGCCCACCATTTTGCCATCCTCGCCGCCATCTACAAAAACGATTACAATCAAGAGTCGGGGCCAAAAACAGAGGCAACACAAAGACAGAGAAAGAGAGAGAGAGGCGAGACGTCAGAGACAGTGAGTGTGAGTGTGAATTGTTGTTCTTCTAGCCAATGACTTTAATGTGTGCGTCTGTGTGTGTGTGTGTATGTGGTGTGTGTGAGCTTTTGTTGTGGTGTGTTTGTGGGTGAAGTGTGGGATAACCAGTTGCTGGAAAACTGCATAATCAAATGATGATAGAGCGATAACAAACGTAGCTATTCAATTGTTATCGATAAGTATGATATACCAATATTTATCGATCATGTACATTATAAATCAAACTTTTATTAACAAATTATAATTTAAAATTGTTTATTGTCGACAAAATGCTTAGGTTAGCTGGCCAAAGTGGCTGACAAATATTTTTGAAAATCGAGTACCGATAACTTATCGATTTGTTGGAGAAAAGTAATGCTTTTATGCACTAAAAAGCTTGTGCTTTGCTTTGGTTATTTAGAATAATATTTATGTTTAGTGATTATCGATAATTTATCGATCAGCACATAAAACTAGTTTTAACTATATATACACGATATATATATATAGTAGATATTGATCTATATAAGATGCTGTCGTTTATCAGAACGTGCTCTAATTTATCCTTGAATTTATTAAACAGAAGAACTAAAAAGTCGAAGATATCGATGAATATCGTTCAAGTAACTACTTCAACTTCCATCACTGATAATTTCTTATGCAATTTTCCAAAACCGATGTTAGTTCTATAGCTAATCTAGCTTTAAGAGTAGAAGAAACAGAATCTATTTGAGTTTGAGTTTGCATCACTTACAGTGCTCGTTGTGGTAGCAAATGTTGACTCCTCGCCGCGACAGCTTGTTGCTGCCACCCAGAGTATTGGGTCGCTCCACTTTGTTATTGGAATCGTTCTGTTGGTTATATTGTTGCTGGTGCATGCCACCACCCACACCACCACCGCTACCGCCACCACCACCACCACCGCCACCGGGTGGCGGCAGCATAGAGCCCTGGCATGTTGGCTGCTCAATATTCGGTGTTGATAATGTGCCATTGCCACCGTGTTGTTGTGCATCAGTCTTGTCTTTTCTTGGTTCTGCAAGTAGATGGAGAGACAGAGAGAGAGAGAGAGAGAAGAGAAATGAATAACGTATATACACATATAGTAAAAGTTTGTAACAAGTGCAGCCAACTAACTAATTTACAAACATGTGCCAAAACTGGCCAGACTGAGGCAGAGGCAGAGGAGTGAACGCTGCAGCATGTGAAGCCTGAAGCAAGCACTTGATGGGCTTTTACATTAATTGTCATGCTGGCTAGTGGTTGAGCTCGGTTTTCTCGGTTTCCCTTGACCACACCAGCAGCAGCAGCAGCTGTAAATTGCCTGCCAGGGCAGCCACTTGAGTGGCCACAAAGTACACACACACACACACATAGGGCAAGACATTTACTCAAATAAACTCACACACACACAGCTGCTGCCCCCTTTTGTTATTATCTGCTTCTTCCTTTTTTTCGTGACCTGCTCTTGTTGGTCAAGTGTAATATTTTTAATTGTTGTTAAAGGGTTAAGCATGCGCTGCGGCTGCCACACATTTTGACAGTCCCGGGCGAGACTGCCACACAAAAAAAAAAAGTAAAGCTCAGTCGGACAGCTGAGCGCACATTAAAAGTGTGTCCATGTGGGGGCTGGGCTGCTCCCATTAATAATGAGAAATGGCAAACAATTATGCGCCCGTTAATGTGAGTATGCGAAGAACAACAGTTTCGCATTTAATTTGTAGCGCAGCAAATGCTTATCGCTATTTGTGCAGCATTTAAATAATTAAATATAATTAAATACGGAAGCAAAACTGGGAAAAGAAGCAGAGCAGCAGAAGGAATAAATAAAATGTGCTTAGCTGAGATAAGATGATGGAAAATGGTCTATCAGCTCAGCTCTTTGCACTGATTAGAGAAAAGTCATTTAGTTATACTTAAACTTATATATATAGAGACTTATATAGTCAATCGTTCAAAGTCCTCAACTCACATAGAAATCAATCAAAGCCTGGCACAGCTCAGCAACCGGAAACAGCTTGATAATCTACTTTCTTAATTACTTTAGACAAAAATGAAAAGCATTTATGTATGAAAAGCAACGCGACTTGCTGCTGAGCCACGATATCATTTACCAAATGCCGAAAAAGCAATTAGTAGCAAATTCCTAGCAAGTGCTTAAATACTTCAGACAGTCATTAAAATGAATTTAACAATTGACAGACAGCCGATCCCGAAGGGGGCGTCAGAAATCTGCGCAACAATATTTATGGTCTAAGTAGATGAAAATATCTATCGGCAAATGGAGCAATTCTCTCGCGCTGGCAATTAATGGGGCTATAAAGAGAACAACAACAAGAGCGAGTGCAAAAATGCGGAATAAAACATTTATACAAAAAAGAAATTTGATGTGAAAACCTTTAACCAATTGTTGCTAATCACACGTAAATAAATATCAAAGCGCGTTTAGTTTAAATAAGCAGCACACAAATTACCAGATCGGAGAGTGGGCGGGCAGGAGGGGCGGTCAGGGCAGTGGAGGCAGCAAACTATTTGAAACAGATACAAATTCCGTTGGCCCAGAGCCAACTAAGCAAAAGGCTGGTGCGAACAGAACAGCCCAAATGACTAAATAAACGCAAGAGGGCTATAGCTGTGCGGTTGGCTGGCGGCAGGGGCAATGCCTTGACGTGTTTGCAAAAATATTTTCACGAAAATAATAAAAACATTAAAAGAAAAGAGCAGAGACAAGGCAAGAATGTGTGTGCCATAGCGTATAGATGAACACTCTATGACAATGCGAATGATGAAGTAATGAAATTATTTTGAAAGCCAAGAAAACATTTTCATGCATCAAGTTCATGATGTTGGCCAAGAGCAATGGGCAAAGAAAGAGAGAGAGAGGGAGAGAGAGAGATGGGCAGCAAGTGCAGAGCATATTTTAATGAATTTATGTGCCTGTCAAATTATGGCGACAAATGTCTTTGTATTAACTGGCAAGCAGCTATCCCTTGCTCTCTCGCTCATGCGCTGCCCTCGCTCTCTCACACTGGCTGCTTTGCAAATTTATGGCCTGACAGCTTGGGCAACGTCACATAGCAAAAAAAAAAAAAAATAAAATAAAGCCAAACAACTAAGAAAAGTTGCCCAAGACTTTGAGTTGGGTCCGGGCATATAATCAAAATGAATACCCCTAATGCAGGCATGCACAGCATGAAAATTTAATTGATTTCGAGCATAAATATTCAACACAATGTATATTTTGGTCCATTCAATTAACACAAAGCTCTTATCTTAGCTTGCGGCAGATTTTGCCATAAATCTTGCTTCATTTTATCTGACTCTTACTCTACCTCACTCCCTCTCTCTCTCTCTCTTTTTATTTATCTGCCTGTTTATATCTATAATTGCTAACTAAGCTTCACATCTTGAATTCCATTCAGCTGTTTAGTTCAATTAACATTTCTCAGATAGCATTTGCATAGCGCCTGGCCGCTTCTTTGGACAGTATTTAAGTAACTGAAGTTATCTCAGCTTCCTCTTAGATGATGCATTCGAGCACTTTGCTCAGCTGCTCAATCTTCTTTTATGGCATCGATAGCTATACCGCAGCAGCTTCTCTCTAGAGCAACAATTTCTTCAATGAAAGTTATTCAAACTAATGTCAATTGCTATTATCTGCCATCTGCTGGCTACTATCAAGCGCACATTTCGCAATCTCACTCTCGCTTTCGCTGTCTCTGTCTAATGACAAAATTAATTAAGCAGAAAGTTTGGTGTCTAATTAGCTGGGCCAACATCTGGCCTGGGCTGGGCATAATGGGCCATTCGCTTGGCCTTTAATCAATTAGCTGCACTCAAGCCAAGGTAAAAGTTCAGGTTCAACTACCATTACAACTGGCATGCCAATAAGTAGGCAATAATAAATGAGATGCTGTGCGTGTGTGACGTCATTGGGATCTGCAATTCCATGGAGTCAAATGCACAGATTTATTTATAACTCAAAGCGTCCGAGTAGAGAAAAATAACACGCAACTGAATTTGGTAAGCAAGCCGCAAATTAATTGTGCGGCTCTGCATGTTTGCCCAACCCACACAGGAAGCTGACAAACAAGGCTAACAAGCAACGGGCATTTGGTTTACCATACCCTCTCTCTCTCTCACACACACACTTTGCGCTCAATTGAAAAGGTCTCATCAGCTCTTTGCAGCGTTTTGTTGCAAAACAATTGAAATCATTTGGGATAACATTTAATGTGTTAAGGTCCTTGGCAGATGAGCTGCCTGGGGCCACACATCAGAGAGAGAGCCTCAACAAATAACAGCTTGAAAGTCGTATGCTTAGCATTCATAATCAGCTTCATGCCATTTACAATATAAGAAACGGAAACAGAAAGACTATCAAAGAGCATTAAATTCAAATGATATTTAAATCAAGTCTTGTCTTCTTTAGGCACATTCGAATAGTGCTTAAGTTAGTCCTTAATATACTCCCCTTAGCATTACAGGGTATTCACGCTGTCAGCATTCAATAGCTGCACACTTCAAATGTGCTTTTGTTTTCCTTTTACACACTCGCTTTTACCGTCACCCGCTGGCTCCAGCCAACCCCCGCTTGTTAGCAGCTTTGGATTTTTGGCTCTGACAGCGTGTGGATATTTGATAAATAAACAATGTGAGGCTGTGCATTTGAGGCATTTTGTGCCAGGACGAACCACAGCACAAATATGCTCGCATGGCACATACACACACACATACACTTACATAACAGAACGTTTCATAGCCTAATTTTCATGTGGCATGTGTGAAAAAAGAGCAGCTTGTAATAACAGTATGCCATGGCACTAGGGAATACAGGCACAGGCCAAATGTGTTGCGGGTGCTCTGGACATTAACTGACAGCTGCTGACGTCACTCAACAAATGTGCCAACAGCAGCAGGAGCAGTGCCAGCTATCATGTGAGCCTGACATTTATTACGTTACGTTACGCATACGCAGCGTGGTGCGTAGCGATGCTTTGAGCTGTGCTACGTTTTAATAAATGCAACACGTGCATTGGAAATTGACGAAGATCTAGTGGCACGACGTGCACAGCCGCCCAGCCGTCGCCTAGTTGTTGCTGGCCTCAATTGGCAGCACAACACGTATACGCCGCGTTGCAAACGCGATGCATTTCAGACAAATCAACGCGCCGACACAATTCATTAAATTTAATTAATGGCACATGGTTAGGCAACACTGCCACGCCCACCTGCAGCTTCTGATTCATGCTGCCAACGCATCTGTATTCAATAGCATTTCGTATAGCCAACATTCTATTTGCATATATTTTATATTCAGTTGTTCAGTCATCTCTTTATGCGCCTTGCCTCAACGCTCGAGGCATATTTCCAATTTATGTTTGCCTGTTGATAGAGGACTACAAGTGTCTCTGTCATTTGCCCAAGTATCCCAATTTGTATCCCAACTGTTTGCCAAACACTTCGACGCGCTGAAATATCGTTTATTCTCTAATATTTTTATTGATTTCTTAGAGTTCAGAGCTGCTCAAATTGTCATTGGGCTTGTGAAACATTGCTGTGAATTCACTCTTTTTGTTTCAAGTGGAACTACAGTTGAGTTCAGTCTAAGCTTGAGTAGTTCAAGTCCATGCATAATCATATTTATATGCCCAGCACTGACACAAAGTATTCTCAGCTAATTGACTTACCCGAAACAAGAAAATAAAATATATTTACTGCTAAGGCAACAGCAGTCAGAGAGAGAGGGAGAGCGCACGCCCACGCCACAATCTGTACAGCAGCACCTTGAGCGGCTGCTCGCCTGACCGGGCGGCCAGTGCTCAAAAATTAATTTAATTTCCATTTTTCATTTGTTGCCTCCCCCGGCTCACGGCTCACGATGCGACGCCTACAAAATAGTGTTCATGAGGATTTGTTTGCATTCGCATTCAGTTGCTAAGACGGCAACAAATCTTTTGGCTAATCGCATCAAAAATGCGACAAAAAAAAAGAAAGCTATTTATAGACAAGTGCTCTGCCCTGTATATGTATATCTGTGTGTGGTTTATATGGTTGACTAAGCTTCTGCTTTGCTGCTGACTCTGTGGACCAGCAGCGACCTTCACCTTTATACACAATTTCGTTCTCCAGACGCTAAGCTTAAATTATTTATTTATAAACTCTGCACAATAGTTGTTGCTGTTGTTGCTACTGTACTTTGTACCTACACGCACAAGTTGTACATAAAGTAAACTTAATTTATTTTTAATCGCCATTTAATTGGCCGCTCGCTGTTTTCTTTCGCCTCGAAATTGCTGCATCAAGAAACTTTTAATTGCTGTTAAGATATTTCTCAGCTTGATGGATGCTGCACACACACACACACATATATACCCACACATACTGTATATATATCTAAATTCTGTACAGATTCCTGGGCTGTTGTTTGTTTATTTTTTACTCGTTTAAATGCCAAACGCAGTGAACGCAACGCAATTGTGGGCCAATGTGTCCTCTGCTGCGCCTACGCCAGATATAAAAATACTTATATCAAAAATAAACATTCCGCGAAAGGGCAAAGTTCAGTTAGAGGTAAAAGCTGTCAACCAATCGCACCAAAGTGCGCTGACAGCAGCCTGCGGGCATGCCAAACCTTAAAAAACAAGAAAATAAGAAAAGCAGAAACATCATGCGGGTCTCTTGTTACTGCAGACAACTCGGATTACTTATCTGACAGGTGATTGAATTAAAGCCCAATAGCAACAATTTACTCTCCGACATATTCCAAATAGACTTGAAAGCCAACTGAACAAATCAACATTTAAATGTAATTCAGTTATTGAGACAGGCAAATATTGCGCTTCAGTAAATACTTGAGCTCATTGCCAAAGTTGCTGCTCATAAATTATTTAACAGCAAATGTTGTTTCTTTATGTTTCATTAAACCCTTGTTGATGACTTTTTCCGAGAACTTTTTTTATGAGCATAATGTCAACTCAGAACTGATTATTATTCATAAAAATTTGGGGCTAAGCATAAAAGCTTTAGGACTCTAATTGAAACCCTGAGGCACCTGTTGTTCAGCCAACTCCAACTACTTGCGTTTAAGTTCAGTGAACTTTTCAGTGTCTTGAACTGCTGAAGACTCTCGGCAAACTCCCAACTCCCTGTCAAATTCATGTAGCCTCATTTTTTATCTCAGTTAAGATTCGCTTTTTTATTGTTTGGCTTTCTGTCTTTTGCAGTAAACGTGCTTGAGAGATTATCTGTAAGCATTTTTCCTGACTGCTTGTTAAGTTATTAACTTCCAGTCCTATATATAATGCATCATCTGTCAGTATCTCTGTTCCACTTCTTTACTCTAATTTAAACTGATTTTACAATGTGTTTCTTCGTTCTTTCCTTCACGATACATTAATTTGCTCGCATTCTTCTTGCTCTTTCTCCTCTGCTAACTTAACCTATTGTTAAATTCTTAACTTACAGTCAAACTCTGGGATATCACAGCTATGTGTAGTGAATGTCCCATTGCCTGGCCTACTGCCTTGCCTTATTCTTCCTCTAATATTAATCATCATCATCAATCTCGCCTCCATTTGTACTCTTTAGTTCCTGTCAAATTCCTAACTCGCAGTCAAATTTGTATAACATCATCTTTACTTATCTTAGTACAACGACTTTCCATTGTATCTTGTCTGGTTCTCTGCCTACGCCTCACCCATTGTCTGGCAGCCTGCTTTTCTTTTGCTCACTTAAGCCCACGTCAAAGTCCTGACTTCAGGTCAAATTTCATCAGTTCAGTCATAAGACAAAGCTGCTTTAAATTGCAAATTGCTCAATTGTCCGCTAATTAACAGAAATCAACAAGCGCGAACGAAACAGAACCCTTTCCCGAAAGAAAGAAACCTTTTTAGACGGCGACGAGTCGCGCTCAATTAGATCCGTTTAAGAAACCTGTACAAAGGTCAACAATTGAAGCCATTTTCAAATAACTTAATTGAGTCGGTTTGACAACAAAGCATCAAATTTGTGTAGACGCTCGTTGAAATTAAATTTAATGGCAGTTGACACTTTTGACGTTGCCGCAACAGCGCAGCTTATGCCAAATTCTTAGCCGCAACCACTTGGCAGACGATAGGCGTAAAATGTTTGCTAAAATACATTATCATATAGACTATATATACAGATAAATATATATATTTCGTTTTGTTTTTGGCGACGCTAGAAAATTTACGAGTAAACAAATTTTTGCGCTTTTACTTTCTTAATTTGATAGATGAAAGCAGCGCCAAAACATGCAGCGAAAACCCGAAAACCCGAAAAAACCAGACCAGAAATGTGTAAGAGTGGAAAATATATAAGAAATTTTTGGGCGCTGCTTGGGAAAAGGCCTGAAAAGGCTGAAAGGTGCGTATATCTTTCTAAGCTACTGATTTATGGCCATTAAAATTTGGGGTATATCGTAAACCAATGCGACCGAGGCCAATAACATTTAATTTTGGTCGAGACAGGCCCCTAACAAATAACAAAAATAAAACACGAAAAAACAAAACTCGATGGAAAACTGTAAAAACGAAAAAGTATTATAGAAAAAAAACACAAGAATCGAAATGGAAATGGGGGTGGGGACAGTGAGTGAAGGCATGTGAAATTGAGAGCACACACAGCAGCAACAACAGGGAGAAAAAAGTTTCGAGAAAGTTGGGCAAAAGTTCGTGGCTCGTGGAATTTGAGTTGTGGTTGCCAACATAATCAAAGGCTACGGAATAACAGCATGGCAGAAACTTTACGAGCAGGCACACTCAATATACACACATACACATACACACACTCACACTCACTCACAACATGTGCGGCATTGTAGGTGTCAAATTTATAGGCGCTGAAAAGTAGGCAACAAAAAAAAACGAATGCAAGACATAAAATTAAACGTCAGACGCGTCTTGTTTTACAAATTCGAATTATATATATATATATATATATATATATAATACAATATTGTTTAATCGCAATTTCCAGCGAAAATAGAACAAAAAGTTATTTTAATTGAAAAGAAATTTAATAACTAACAAGAAGTTGCTAAAAACAAAAGAAGAACAAAGAAAATGTTGAGGAAGTCAAACGGATTTCTAATGCAATTTCTATGTTACACAAAGATCAACAATGAAAGTTCCATAAAAGTTGCTGCATTGACTGAAATAATAAGCGACTTTCTAACGAAAAAGCTACAGCGTTTCGCTGGAAAAACTATGCACGAGCTATTTGCGGCAATTCAATTTAAATGTAATTCATTTGCCCAGCGCTGACCGCAAATAACTTTGAGAGCAACATTCATTTGTACAGATATTTATATATATATATATATAATATATGTTTGTGTGTGTGTGTATCTATGTATACTGTTACAGCACATGCTTAGTTACAGCTACAACATGGCGTTGGCATTAAAGGTAAAAGCCCATCAAAGAGGATTTGCTGCCCCGACAACATGTAACCGAGCAAAAAGCTGACATACACAGCTCGTCTCGCCGCGCCTCGTCTGCGACTGGGGTTTCCGGGCTCACATTTAAGGTTTAAAATTTAATAAAAAGAAAGCCTTTAATGTGCCTAGGTATGGCAGCAGGCCTACAAAATAGCCCAAAGGCTTAAATGTCTCAGCGTTACTGCTGGCTAGATAAAGAGAGCGGCGGCGCAGGCTTTTTTGGTGGATGCCACGTGTGGAGTGCTCGAATATAACAGTAAACGTCACTTTAACGTTGCCAACTCTCGAGGCGAAATGGCCAAAGTGCTTTTCACACCCAATTTTTCGCACGCTTGTTACAAAAACAACGCGAACAGCTAGCAACAAGAGCAACAAAGTAGACGAGCTTCGCGAGTTAAATGCTTTTCAGGCGTAAAACTTTGACAGGCAAAAAAAAATAGAAGAAGAAGAACAACAACAATGGCACACAAACACACTGACACACACACACACACACACTGGCAGATGTATCTTTGCTCTGTTTGGCTACGTGCTCAAAGCTATTTTTTGTTATATTTAACGCGTCGCTCAAGTTATGATTACAATTTTGCCCCAGACCAGAGTCAAACGAGAGCCGAGTGCGCAGTAAAGCCAGGCACACACACACACAGTCACACACACACAAGCTTGTCAGCTCGTATATTGTATGTCGAACAGCAGTTTTGGCCATAAACTTGCTAGCCAAATGCTGCCTTTTGCCTTTGTATTTGGGTATATTTGATATATGAGCTCGGTCGGGACATGTGTGTGTCTGAGCGAGTGTGTGCGTGTGTGTGTAGACCATCAAATAACAAAATTTGTATTCGATACGTGAAGATTTCAATTTAGTTGTTATGTTCTTGAGACGAAACCTATTTTGACAAAATTTATAGAACAAATCAAAATGGCTGCTCAAATTTGATATGAGAAAGTCAATATTAAAATGAACTCAGTTAGGATAAAGCAAGGAGGGAAGAGTAGTTCTGATATAGAACGTGATAACTTATGAAATTAAATAACATGAGCATAGGTAAGAGTCTTCAAATTTGATCAGCAATTAAAAGTTATATTTCGCTCTGCCACTTCATTCCCACTTTCACTTCATTGCAGAGCACTTGAAGTGCGTATGCTCCGCTGTGAGCACAGCTGCTCAGCAAATACGTATATACCAAATGCTATGCATAGGCTGTAGGGCGTTGGCTAAGATTGGGACTGCGACTTCAATCAATAGCTGAAGGTCGCAGGCTTCAACAACAGAAGCGGAAAAATGATAAAAGCCGATGCGTATTAATCATACGCCATGTGTTTCACACAAGGCAGAGCAATTAGTTGTTCCTTTGAATTATGTAGCATTTCAAAGGATACAGACACCGTCTCGCTCTGTCTCCCCCTCTCTCTCTGTCTCTTTCGCTCTATCAGCAACAGGACCAGGGCAAGGCCAGGGCTAGGTTAAGCCGTAAATTGCTGCCAATTGGCAACGGAAGTGGACAGAGCAGCAGCAAAAAAAAAAACGTATTCCCAGCTGGGGCCACAAAAATGTTGCTTTAAGTTCTGATAAATTGGCAATAATATTTGGCAACAGCGGAAGTCGACAAGGTCAGCAGCAGCAGCACCACATGATGATGTTGATGTTGATGACGATGATGGTTTATTTGTGGTCTCAACAATTTCTTGAGGCTCGAGAGTAAATAGATGAAGCCAATTTGATGACAAGCGACCAAAAATTGGCATAATTAAAAAGAAATTATTTATGACATTTCTCTCAGCGAGTCTTCCACGTTAATAACCATAAATTAAAGCAAAGTAAGAGGAATTGCCAAGCCAAGCTGGCTGCTATGATTGATGATGAAGCAACAGCTCGAACAAAAGCTGCCTGCTGCATTACTCAAGATTCTATTTGGCAGACTCAGTGTCATCGGCCGATCAGACGCTTGATTAATGATGCACTTGGCCCAACTTATTAATCACAGCCTGAATGAAGTAATTCGAGTTTAAAGAGCGAATCACATGAATATTTAATTGTCCCAAATTCTAAGAATCTCTGCACAGCCAAAAGGATTAATACGCCCACATTTTGCTTGCGGCTCATCAAATCAATGTTGGCAAATTCACAAATTTCAACACCACAGCAAACTGCTTTGATTTATATTTATTTATTTTGCTTCCTTTGCTTTTTATTACTTTCATAAAGCTATTTGTGCAGAGTCGTTAAAAGACAAAAAAGCAACGCCAAATGCCTAGTTATTTGCCTGGATTTGTTGCTCTTTGTTGTTTATGCTAAAAATATTTGTACAAGTTTTTTATATTTTTTGTTGCCTTTCGCTCATTTGTCAAACTACACTAGCTGCGGGGGGTTTTGATTTGGTAATTGAATGTGTAACGTTTGTGGGAAGACATTGCTACAGGAGTCTAGATAAGGTGAGCTGAGCTGAGTTGGCAGCAGGATTCAGTTCGATGTCTTAAAGCTTCTTTATAACTGAAGATATGTATCAGAAATATATAGCTTAAATAATAAGAAATAAATAATTCAGCCAGAAATATTTTAGAAATGCTTCCTATAGATACCTAATTTAAGTTCTTGCTCTAAATACTTTCTTATTAAATCCCAACTATAAACTACAAAATTCATAAGTTCAAACTTTTTAACTAACATATTTTAATCAAATATCTCCTTAGATTTGCATTGCCCTTCGAAAGCGTATTTCAGCTTCGACGCGCCACACATTCCACTTTCTCCATCCTGTTTTGCATTTTATTATAAATATATATTGTTTTTTATGTGGCAATCAAAGAATTTAAGCCAAGTAAATAAAACATATGAATTATGTGTGCGGGTCGACATCTATTTGCGACAGGTTCTGCTGACGTCACAGCGCCAGAACACAATATATAAATATATATTTAACAGAAAGAGAGAAGTGAAAAAATATGTCTGAATTTTCATGAAAGGATTGTCAAAGTGAATCATGTGGCATAGGTGTGTTCTGTATATATTTTTAAAAACAGCCCGAAATGCTATTCGAGTGAGTCAAGATACAAAGATACGAAATCACATGAACAAGACACAATTATTATATTATTTATAATAATTATTAAGCATTATATATAAACAAATATAAATAGATGGCTGCACAATGAGTATAAATATGTGGGGCTAGCCAAAAATAAACTTGCTTTTGGACATGCCAACATCCTCGTAATACCCACAAGTTCAATAACATGTAAGTAGAGAGAGATATAGACAGAGGCAGAGAGAGACAGAGAGAGGGTCTTTGTTGAAGGTGAAGATCATCAAAGACGAAAATGCGTTACGATTGGGTGAAGGTCAAAACCAAATTCGAGCAAGAAAAAGCATATTCCAAATTTACAAATATAGAAATATATATATATATATATATATACATATACATATACATATATATATCTGTTTATATAGTTTATGGCTAGCTGCTTTGCGTTGTTCTCTTGGCCAACATCGTCAGCATATTTAGCGACCTGCTGGAAACTCATTTGCGTTTCGCTGTTTGTGTTTATCTTGGCAGCTGCTGTAGGTGGTTGCTGCCTCGATGACGTCGACTCAACACTCTGACGTTGCACATCTCACTGTGTGTGTTCGGAAATGCGTTCAAACATTTTAGATTAACCTGCAAATTGGCAGCGCTGCTGCCATCGCTTTAATGGACCCAGCCAGCTGGCAAAAGAATACGATGATGTCACACGAGGAAATCATAAAATAATATTATGGAATATATAGCTGAGCTATTCAATTGTGATTAGCAAAATTGTAGAGGCATTGAGTGGCACAAGTTGAGATAGGTAAGAATTGGTTCAGATTAGATTGGGTGAGTTTATGCCAACGTGCGATAGCATAGGGTAGGTTGGGGCATGTGAGAGGATAAATAAAGTTAAGTTAGGTCAAGTTGGCTGAGATTTGATGGGATTAGATTGATGGGTTGACAAGGCTAGGATAAAATTGATATAGATAAGGTCAACGTTTTGTAAAGGTAAGTAAGTTGTTCTTCATGTGTGGCAGATGCCTTCAAAATACAATTGAAAAGCAGTAAAAGAGAATGATCATGTAGGTAGTGACCGACTAGAAGATACTGTGACCACCTTGAACTGCAAAATTGAAGAGAAATAAAGGAGAGTGATCTTTTAGGGAGTGATAGACTAAAAGATACCGAAACAGATTTAACCAACCAACTCTCAATTGTCAACATAGTGCCTCTAAATCTTATAATTTCCCAGATTTCAGAAGAACTTACAGAAAGACATATCTCAATAGACACTAACTTAATAACGTCGTTCACCCCTTCTTCTGTCTGTTACCTATATTTCAACACATACATGCTACACTAAGTTTCCACTTTCAATGAGTTTCAGGCAGAAATATCACATGTCAGAGAGCTGACCTTTAAAGCTCTTCAAAGTCAATTCACAAACGAAACCTATCAGACGAGAAAAGTTAAACAAATCTATATCTAACGACTAGACAAACAATAAGTACAAAAAACAAAGCGAAATTTGCAAGTCTGAAGCTTATTTGTATCAGACAGCTAATTAAAATTTTCTGAGTACATTTTCAATTACAATTAATTTCTGTATAAAAAGACTCCAAGACATGAGGCTAGGCGCTTCGTTGTAACATTTATATTTCGCTCAGCATTCGGATCATTAGTCGTGGGGTAATTAAGCCGCAATCAATCAAGTCTAAGGCAAGTTCTATAGCCAAATTAGAAGTTATCTCTGAACAACTAATTTGCTTTTGGCCATTTAATTGAATTGAGCTCTTTCTTGTGTCATGTTTCAACAGTTCTGATAACATTGGCTGGCTTTGGGAATGAGCCCAACCACAAGTAACAAACCAAATGTAATTAAGCCAGACCACTGATAAACGTGTCATTTGCCCACAAAACAAGTTCGAATAGTCTGTCTATGTGAGTGTGCGGCTGACGCGTGCATAAATCAAAGCCAACTTAGATAAAGCAAAACTACGAACAGCAATCAAATGTTGAATAATGCCCAAAGTGGCATAATGATGGCCGCACATGTGGCACGCATCATAATTTTGATAAGCGCGCTGCAGAAACTAAAACGCAAAACAAGGAGCGAGACAAAAAAAACTTTTGCTGCGGAAATTTTCAGCGCCTGACAGTCATTAGAATGTGAAAAATGTTTTGCTGCTGACAATTGTGATGACTAGGATGACGTTGATGAGGCTGCTGCTGATGCGGATGCCGCTAATGATCATTATGAAAAGTAAAACGTCGAGTCAAGGCCAAGCAAGAGATGCTCTGGCCACGCGCTATATCAAGGGCACGAAAATCTGTTTGCGACTGCATTTTATTGCATAGTTTATGGTCAGGCGGGCAGCCAAACTGACCTTGACCAAAAAAGATGCCAATGAATAATTCAAAAGCTGAAAGAAAAGCCAAACACCAGCGAATTGCAGCAAGGCTAGATAGAGATAGAGATAAAGAAAGAGAGAGAGAGAGAGAGAGAAAGAGGTTGGGCGCCGGCAGAGGTGAGAGCTGGATTCAAAGATGACCTGGGGGACTACTTTAAGGCATCTTTAAATGACCAAATGGTAGAATAATAGTGAGACGCAGCAAGGACAAATAAAGAAGAAAAATTGGAAAGAGAAGAAAAGGGGGAGAGAGATAGACAGACAGAAGACAGCTGAAGTAGGAAATGTCCTGTGGGCCTCATTTAAGACATGTTTAAACAACCAAAAGGTAGAATAATAGTGAAATGCAGGACGGACAGTTGAATAAAGAGGGAGTGGGAGAAGAAATGAAGGCAAAAGGGAAAGGAGAAGTAGAGAGATGCGGCTGAGCGAAGAGATGAGCTGTGAGCTTACTTTAAGGCGTGTTTAAAAGGACAAAAAATGCAGCAAAGTGCAGCTAGAAAAAGAAAGATAGACAAAGAGAGAGAGAGAGAGAGAGAGAAAGAGAGAGGAAAAGACAATGACCAAGACACAGAAAAAGAGAGAGTGAGAGACAAACCCATAGAGATACACAGATATATTATAAAATTCATTGTTTCCCCTTAACAAACTAAATTCTTGCAGTTCTCTTTTGTGTCTTATCCGCAAACGTTTCACCCCAAATTTCTCAAATGTTAAGAAACCTAAGGCAAAGAACTTTTCTAATTACTTAAAGTATTTCTATAAATCCCGCTTCCAAAGAACCCATTTGACAACCATCCGCTTCGATCAACTTGTTTGTTCAATATACTTTTTAATGCAATCTACAAATTAATCAGAAGTTATAAAGCTTGGTTAATGCACAAATAAATACTTTTAAAAGGGTCGTCTGCCAATGTTGTCTATCATGAAAATAACCTTTTTGGTTAAGCCTTAAAGACGCTGAGCTGCTGAGCAAAAGGGAAGACCATAAAAATCGCAGGCCAAACAAATTATGCAATGCAAAGAATAAAAAGCCCGCATAAAGAAAAAAACACAGGGAGAGCCAGAGCCAAAGTCGCACAAAGAAGATATATATATATATATATATATATATATATATATATATGACGTTATATATATGCAAAGCCGTGATTTACATTATTTCCTTTTTGAGAGCTCTCTGGCAGCGGTCGCAGCTGTCTGTTGCGTTCTACCTCAAAGTGAGGCTTAATTAAACTTGTGTGTTGCGCAGTTTAAGAACTGAGAGAAGAAAAGACCAACGAATTGAATACAACTTGGCAGCAAATAGTATTTGCTCGTCTGCACTATAAACGCCTTATGAGTGGAGCTCTCTCTCTCTCTCTCTGTGTGTGTGTAACCCAATCAACTAATAGCAACTTGAAGCTAGTCAAGTGAGCGTAGGAACTTGTGAAGTCACGTCCCTTAGCTGCACAATGGCCTTCCTTATTTTCTTTTTGGCTGCCAGGAAGTGTCGACATTGAGTTGCAGGAAATTAAAATTTCAACCAAAAATATGCTCAAGTCAGCTCTGGCCGGGCGACGCATTAAAATGAATTACAAACTGCCTCTGCCACTGTTTGTATAAGCAGCTAGAGCAGGGTACAATAGAGAGAGAGCGAGAGACATAGAGAGGGAAATAGCAAGAGTTGGTTTTGGCTAAGGCGGAAGCGCTTAATTTGCGCCCAGACTCGGCTCTGTCGCATTTTCATTTGAATTTTTAATTTTTAGTCTGTGACACTTTTTGAATTAGTTTGACACGTGAAGCGTTGCGGCGCTGCCTGGCATCTATTTAAGTGAGTGCAAATTTTATTTTACGCTGGGTATTACATAAAATAGCAACACCCACACCCACACACACACACGCATACACCCACAGAAGCTGACAAACATTGTGCAAATTTCCAACGCAAATTGTTGAAAGCGGCTTCGCGTATTTCATGCAGAAAGAGATAGCTGCAGAGAGAGAGAGAGATAGAGGGAGACAGCGAGCTGAGTGAAACTTTTTTTGGGCTTTTTGCTTCTTGCAAATTTTATGCAGAACAAATTTTTTTTGTAAATATATATCTATATAATATATATATATATAGCAAAGTCGTGGAGCTGCGGCCTTTAGTAAATAAAAATTTGTGGTCCTTAACAATGCAGGCAGCAAAAAATATATAAAAAACATAGATAGGTTGTTAGCCTATGTAGAGAACACATAGCTCTCTCGCTATATACTACCATACGAATTTGCCTGCTTTGTTCCTAATGGAGCTGATTTTCATTTAAAGATTAGCATTGAATTATTTAAATGAAACGCAAAAAGCAAGCAAACAAATTTGAATTATGTGGCGTAAAAAATTATGTTGAGTTTTGAGTGACGCCGAAGGGGGCGGCATAGATAAATGGGCTTTAAATTAGTTGGCTTGCTGCCTTGAAAAGAAGTTGAAACATCTGTCATTACAGCAAATTGTAAGTGAAATATCTGGTTTACAGCTGTTAAATATTTAACAGTTTGTTACCCAACAGAAGTCACTATTCATTATTATAACAGACGGCAATGTTCACATTGTATATAAACAACTAACAGCAATGTTAACAGAGCTGGCATGTTACTTAGCTGTTAGATTAAACATTTAAGAGATGTTTAATTTAAATTAATAAAGCTCTATAATAAAAATGAGACTGCTAATAGCAGTTACTGCTCACACTGTTAATATACCTCTAACAATCATGTTAGCAGTCAAATTACAGAGCATGTTAAAGGCTCTCATATTAAACATGTTAATAGACAAATGTTATTACTTAGATATGTCACAGAGATTTCGTAGATATCAGCTGAAAATGCTTAATAAAATATAAGAAATAGTAAAAAGTATATATTTTATATTTGAAACATTTTAAATTTGAAACATTTTAAAATAAATTCTAGGAGATTACGTAAAAATATTCTTTTAATACAGTAAACACATCAAACAATATATCAATCTCCAAAAGTGTCTTCTAACTTAATATTGCTAATACTTTCCATATCTATGGAAACTACCAAGAGATCAAAGAAGTTTTCATTCAATATTTGTGCAACAAAAAGTTTTCCCAGAATTTTTTCTGCCATTTACTGCCAACTGCAAGTGCTTCCAGTGCAGCTGCAGCTTCAAACCAAACATATGGCATATGTGGATATTTTTGTTGTTGTTTTCAGCTTTTAGCCAGAGGACATTCGATAACAGTTGCCTAACGACAAAAAAAAAAGAAGCGGATGCTTTTACCCAATTCAGCGGAAAATACGCAAAACGCAAAACGCAGCTAAACGCAATGAAATGTAACGTAACAGCAAACAATGCGCACAAAAAGGACTGCCGCACAAATACATAAACAAACACAGGCACACACATGTATGTATACAAAATTCAAATACAAACACCACTGAACAAACCAGCACAGGACATGCTGGGTGCGTGTTGACTGGTTGGACGAATCCTGCTGCTGCTGCTCCTGCTGCTGTTGCTGTTGCTGTTGCTGGCATGTCCTTCAACAAAGTTGACCTTGCACTTGCCACTTGCTGCAGCTGGATGTTGATTTTTCCCCATTTTCATTTTTTGTTCTCTTCTTGCCTTTGCTGCACTTTGTGCAAGGCCGCCATAAGCTGATAAACTCGCACAGAGACAAGCAGCAGCAACGGCAGCAGACACACATGACTGCGTCCACGTGCCGCATAAAAAATGCATTGAAAAGTGTGTAAAGTTTGAGCCGCGAGGCTCAAGGATCACACACACACATGAATGCACACACTCACACACACACACACGCACACAGTTGTATGTGCACAGCCTGTTTAATTACACATTTTGTGCAATGCAAATTTTTGTGCAAATTTTTTGTTGCTTTTCTGTTTGGCTTTTTTTTTAAGCTACGCTTTTTGGCACAACGCCAGCATACACACACACACACACTTGCAATTGTTATGTAAAACTATCAAAAATGGCAATTTAAATGCTGCCCAAAAAAGTAGGCTACAAAAAATAACTACATTTTTGATTGCGGCGCGCGCGGCTGTGTGTGTGCAAGATGTGTGGGTGTGTGTGTGTGTGTGTGTTTGTGCAACGAAGTAATTCAATTTAAATTGTTTTCCACAATGTTGGCATGCCACGAACGCCGCTTATCGTTGCAACAGCAGCAACAACAAGCTGCGCTGTCAAAATGAAATTTTCTAGCAGAAAAAATGACACTGGAATTGTCTCTTAGCCAGCTCTCCATTGAGCAGGTTATAAACTTGCAACATAAATAAGCGTATTGCTTGACTTGGGATTAGATTACAAACGACATTGCACGCAATCTCAGCAACAGCAGCACCAGCACCACTAGCAGCAGCAGCGGCAGCATCAAATTGCAAATACTTTTCATTTTCATTTTGTGCTCGCATTTTATGAAGTGCAGAAAACTTGAGTGAAAGAAAAGAGGAAGAAAATAATAGAAAAATAGGAAAATAGCAAAAAAAAAAATGGGTAAATGGGAAAAAGAGAAAAGCTGTCTATGCCGTAATTGATTACAGTTGGCCACAGCGGTTTCCTATTGATAGTTTTGCTCGCCCTCAAGCAACTAACTTTGGACACATTTTGATTAATGCTCAGAGTATGGGAGGAAGAGACTGACAGTGGCAGATGAAGAGAGTGTAAACAAATTGTTTGCTACATAGATGCAATTCCTGGAGAAAAGCCGCTGACAAATATAAGAGTTGTTTTAGTAAAACTCATACTTAGCTGAAGATTTAGCTTCTACTTCTTCTTTGACTTCTTCATGAGCTTTGTAACTTACCTGGAAATATATAAGAAAATTGGTGTAAAAGTTAGCATTGATTTGATTTATTTATACATATTTTTTATATATTTATCTGTCTGCATAGTATTATATATAATAGTATATTCAACAATTTTCATATTAAAAACCAATTTTTCAAAACTTCTATTATATTACAATATAATTTTATATAAATATATATATTAAAAATATTTTAAATGTTTCAATATTGTAAGTATTCCAATAATTTAAAGATTTTTATATTTTTTATTGCAAATATTTCAATTTATTTTAAATATTAAAATATTTTACTTAAAGATTTTTATTTAAAATATTTAAATATTTTTCATATCAAATATATATATATTTTAGATAAACAAAGAAATTTGTAAATTTTCAACTTTTAGCTAAAAAATAACAAATTCAAGTTTTTTTAAATTATTACAAAAATCCACAGAAAATTTAAGAAATCTGTAAAAATTGCTAAATCTTGTAGAAATCTGTTTTCCAATCAGAATTATATAAGGCTCAATTAGGTATATATTCTCATCTCTTCTGTTTCACAAGTTTTACTTCCAGTTCACCCCTTTTTTAATAAATTGGTTACGCATTTCAAGCATAACGTTTAATTGCCAATTAAATTTTCTAATTAACTAATTAAAAATGTTAATCAATACAATTTATGTAATTAATGTGAGCATCAGAGCTTACTTAACGTAAGCCGCTCACAGTTAACACACAAACCCCGAGACACGACAACCCCAGCCAGCCTCTTCGCTTGGCGCTTTATTTAATCGACTTATACGACACGCTGACAGCCGCAATATTTATCGCCCCAGCTTAGGGGGTCCGCAACCTGGCTGACACTGACTTTTATGGCGTGGCATGGCTCTCTTTGTAATTGAGCTTGGTAAATCATAAAAAGTTGCTAACAGTCACGCATTCAATTAAAATTCGCACAGCCTCACTTCTTGACTGCCCCCACCTAATGGATTACAGCGCCAAGTGACGAAGATTTGCCTTTAATCATTAAATGTCGGCACTTTCTCGCTCTCGAGGCGTAGGCAGGTCTCGCATGTGTGCAAGTTGCAGCACTTTAACATTTACCGTTATGTTATGCAACATGCAGCGCCAGCGGCAGTTCATGGCTTGCCCCCTCGAGTCCTTAAAAGTTTTTTCCCTTTCTCTCTCTCGGTGGCAGCTTCAATGCCACATTACCAATTGCCTCGAGATGTGCTGTGCATTTCTTATGCGATACTTTTACTTTTCAGAGTCAAAACCCAGCGGCCACGCCCCCACATCCCACTCGCCCCCTGTGATACACTTAATGCAATTCTGCGTTAAGTTGCTTAAACATGTTGCAACATTGGTGGGTTTCCTTTCCGTGTGGCGAGCCACCGAAAGTGCACTTAAAACTTTACTCAAGCTGCAAACCCAAGCCCAAACTTTTCAATTAACTGCCAATTAATTTAGACAAGTTAGAGCCAAGTTGAGAGTTGAGAGCCAGTGCCACTGGCCAGGCCATCAACATTATTAAAATACGTTGGCTTTTGTGTGCACCTCAATTGCAATTTGCATGATTCAAAGGAATTTCTGAATAGACAGAGATCCAATTGAATTGAGCCCGTGCTTAGGCTGAGGTCATGCCAATAACTTTGAAGGCTTGCTCAAAGTATTTACACATTGTATATAGATAACTGTCTATAGAGAGGGAGGGCAGAGTGAGCGATGAGATACTGTTATATCTTATTTAGTTTCAGTGACTGTAAAGCTCAATAAATCTTTTTGTATTCAGCAAAATATCCTAAATTGACAGCAAGAGACAAAATTTTTAAGGATTATGCAGGCAACTTGCTTGACTATTAGATGCTCTTTTACTTTGTATATAGTTTATATTTTTTTACTTCAGCTGGAATTTATTATAATTTAAGTCGAGGCTTTGCGCTCATTAGATAAAGCATGAAGTTTCTTTATAAAATTTTGATATATATTTAAACTTGATTTCTAATTATATTTCCAAGAATTTTAAAGTAATTTATAAACTTTCATTCAGCTATTAACAACCAAAATATTCTCTATTAGAGACTTAAAAATCTTGCAGATACGATCATAAAAAATTTCTGAACATAAATTTATTATTGCTGTTTTTATTTGCAAATATATGAGATAATTTTATTTTTTATTATATGAAATTTACATTATTATTATTATTATTATATATTTTTAAACATAAGATTTTTCTCAATTTGATATTTGAATATATAATATATATAAATATATATAAGTATATATATAATATATATATATATATATATATAAGTGTAAGCTGTATAAGTATAAATTGTATAAGTTTATATAAATTGTATAAGTTTATAAATTGTATAAATTTAAGAAAAATAAGTATAACTCATATAAGTATAAGTAAAAGTTCAATACGCATAAGTAGAAGTAGTAGTTACATTAGTATAAGTTGTGTAAGTAGAAGTTGTATAAGAAACTAACATTCCCAAAACTAGAAATATTCAGCTCTTACTCATAGTTTCAGCATAAAACAAATATCTTATGTGTCATACTAGTTGGATAGACCAAACAATAGCAATACTCTTTACAATTACTAAATTTCAGCAGCTGTTTGGGTTATCTGTAACAAGCAGCTATTGAAATGTTCAATAAGACTTTCCCTTTGTGTATTCATAGAATTTGAGAATATTTTCTTTTACAAATTGTAAATCTTTCGTTCTCCCCATCTGCCTCAACAAACAAGCATATTCAAAACCTCTTAATATATTAGCTGCTTCGCAAACACAAAAGCTTCACCAGTTTCACCTGTTCACAGCATCCATTGCAGCCACTTCAAAGCTGACATTTCCTTATAATTTGGCTGTTAAAGTTGATCACAAATTTCCATGAATTTCAATCGATATTTGTTATTGAGTTCGAGACACGCACTAAATGCAGTTCGAACTGCATGAAAAAGCAGATAAGTTATCGCATTTAATCCGCTTTCCCTTTTGCCCAAACACAATTCAATTCAATTCAATTCAATTTAATTCGATTCATAGACGAACGAACGAACCAACTGCTCTCACAGCTTCACTCTATGAATGCGGACTTCAAATAGTTGGCCATGGCAAATAGACGAACTTCCCTCTCGCTCGCACTGCTGCTGCTCCATTAAGCTTCAGCAATTTCTCGAAAATGTTGACCGTAAATATTATTGCCAGTTATGCAGCTAGCAAAATATTTGAATAATGAAATTATTGGCTAATGGTGCAACTGACTAACTGAATAACTGAGACAAGAGCACTCTGATTGTGTAACCGTTCGACATGTTGACTAATTCCCGATGCAATTTATCACTGCAAATTCGTTTTTGTTGTGCCTTAGGTCAAGAATTCTATACTCTTTTTGATTACTATAAAAGCAAAAACTTGGCAAACATCACAGAGGCAAAAACCAAATGCATATTTGACATTATGTAAATTTGTAGCTGCAGCAAAATGCATTGCATAATACCGAACATATGTGACTTACTGCTAACAGCCCGCCTTTGTGGCCAAAAAATGTGCCGCAAGTCGACGACAATTTCCCATTTTGCACCTAGCCAAAGGCGTTAAATCCTTATACTACAGATGCAATCATCTATTGAATCTATTTGCAAATGCAAGATTTGTTCAGCGCTGTAAAAGGGGCATATTGGTTTGAGGCAATGCACATCCTTTGCCTTCAACCAATCTAGCTATATTTAAGATAGTGAACAAGTACTATGCAGTCGCTTATGCTCGTTCTCAATAGTTTTTTTATTGACATTTAGCATGGGGATGCTCTAAGCCGACGGCAGTGTTAGGTTCAACATTTGCGCGCTCTCTTCCTCTCGCTCTTTCTCTCCGTCTCTCTTCCAAGCTGAGCAGCAATGCAAATATGTACAGTTGAGACTGAAGATGATATGTCACGCACACCCACTCCCACACACACACATACACACACTAACACGCACACAATGTAAGACGTACACTTGTCGCCCACCAAGTGCTCCTTGAATGACAAACAGCAATGCGCTGTTCGAGGCTGACAAATAAGCATGACAAGCAAAGCCAGCAGGCAGCAGCTCTGCTGCAGCTATAACCACTACAACAACAAGTATAAACAACCAAACACATTTTCAATTAAGTTGCAGTTGCGACTTAAGTCTAATCCCCTGACCAGCCATCTGCCTTCAGCATACAATTTGATGACTTGCTGCCAGCCACGCCTTAAACCGCCCCGCCCACCATCCAGTTTATGTGCGCATTAAATGTGCACGCGTCTTATGCTAGCCAACAATATAAATATATATATAACAACGACTTGGGAGCAATTTAACAATATTGAATTTTCAAATAGACGAGCAGCAAAAAACCCGACACGTAGGTCCATGGAGTATAGCCCAAAAAATACTCCATTAAGACACTCGGCTCTATGCAATGTGACGAGCGGATCATTTCTCAAAGGCGCATAAGACAAACAGTTATTAATATGTGTCAAAATAATTTACTTAACATGAGAGTGAACAGCGGTTTCAGAGACTTCAGAGACTTAAATAAATTTTGAATATTAAAAAAAAAAAATAAAAAAAAATAAAAAAAAATTAAATATATTTATAGAAAGTTAGATACTTAAAAATCTGTGTTTTCAAAAAAGTTTGAAATATTCGTTAGAGTATTCAGTGTTTGCTAGTGTGCGAGCTCTGTTCAAAAACTATTGCAACATTCTGAACAGCCCTCGCATATAATGCAATTAAAATATATAAATATTTTTAAGTACTTGAGCATTCACAAATAAAATAGAGCTTCATTCGAGCTTTCAGATAAGAGCAGCTTTGTCTTACTCTTCACCTGTGCCCACACCTTTGCCCACTTCTTGCTTACCTACTAAACTGCGCTTGACTGTGCCACGGGGCTTGCTGCTGCTGATGGTCACGGCAATTGTTGCCGTTGTCTTTGGCTTCAGTTTGGGCGCCAGCGTCACTGGCTTCTGGCGCGCCAATGGCGGCGGCTGCAGCGTTGGCAATTCGTGCGTGGCGCTGGGCAGCGCCGATGTCGAGACCGAGGTGCTGGAACGCTTGTAGCCCTCGGTGAGAAAAGCGGGCGGCGGCGTTATGGGCGGCGCTGGTATGCACATCTTCTCGTCGACCGGCGAGCTGGCCGCTGTGCTGGGCGCCGTAATTGATTCGCGCAGACGCAGCCCGCCGGGCTTCAGCGTCATGGTTTGGCTGGCATGGCTGGTGCAGCTACCGCTGCTGCTGGCAGCACCGCTCGCCGCGCTCTCGTTGCAATAGAGCTCCAAGTGGTGCTTGTCACAGCGTCGCCGCCGTCGTATATTCGGCGCAATGGTCTTCATTTTGGGGCCATGCGCCGCTGAGGCGGCCGCAGCCGCCAAACGATTCGAATTGGATCCCGAGGACGACGGGCTGCCGTCTTTTGAATTGACGCGAATATAATGCACACGAAAGATGCGAACAGGTTGCTTCGTTTGCTGCTGCTGCTGCTGCTGTTGTTGTTGCTGCTGTTGTTTTTGTTGCTGATGTTGCTGTAGGTATTCCTTGTAGGTTTGCTTGCGCGGTGTTTGATGACTGCACGCGGTTTCGTACTGCAGCATTGAGAGCTGATATATTGAAGTTGCTTTTGTGTCTCTTAAGTTTCTTGTATAATTTTTATATTGATTTATATTTATAGAAAATAGTAACTTTATATTGTATATATAATATAATATATATATATATATATTTATATGTGTGTGTATATGTGTTTAATTGTTAATAGTTTCTTTGCGTTTTCAAAAATGGAAGCTTTCAATTGCTGCGTTTGTAACTTTGTTTGCTTTAATTTGTATTATTATTATTTAATATATATATATATGTCTCTCTCTCTCTAGCTGTTCTTGTCTTTCGCTTTCTGCTTGGCTTTGTATCGATTGTTTGGCTTTTGGTTATTAACAAATATTTGCATAGTTTGATTTTTGCTGCTTAATGAATTATTTGCACATTTCTTGGCATAATATTTTAACTAAATATTTGTATATATATAAATATATTTATATATATGTGTGTGTGTTGATGTATTTTTGTTGCTTGCACATTTAATAACAATTATTTGCTTTTAACTATTCAAATATATATATTTATATATTAAAAATAGTTTATTGACAACTTGAAGCGTTTATATTTTTAAATAATTTAAATATTTTATATATAATTTTTTGTTTTTAATTTAATTAATTTATTTTTGTTGTATATTTTAGTCAACTCACATCAATGTTTTGAAAGCCTCTTTGTTAGCTTTTAAATATATTTTATTGATTAATTATTGTTGATTATGTTTATATATATATTTTATTAACTTTAAAATTTATTAAAATCGTAGTTTTGTTGTTGTTGTTGCTTTTTGTATTGTAGATTTCACTTGAAGCAGGAAACAAATTTTCTTTTCGTATCTTTTAGTAACTTTTTTGTCTTTTCAGAAATGTTCGCCTGCAAAAATTGTTTAGAATTTTTACCAAACTCTCTGTGTGTGTACCACGCCCCCTTTTTTTTGTTGCGAGCGCACAAGCCGCAATGCTCATCATTATGTAAATGTTGATTTTTCATGAAATTAATGACTCGACAGCACATTGAGTCGGGCCCCAAGACACGACTCAACTTGACTCGTGTCGACTCGTCTCTGAGACGCTCTCAAAGTTCACACATTGATGTATTGGCATACGGCGCCCTATTGATAGCATTGAAACGTGCCTGAAATATTCGATTTGATTTTACGATGAGCCATAAAAAAAAGAAGTCCGAAAGAGAAAATGAGAGAATTGGTAGAAATGGCCGAAATGGGCGTGCCAAGTAGTATAATTAAGCCAATGCCAGCCAAATGGGTCGCAAAGGATCGGAGAGCGGGCGTAATGTAATTCTGATGTTTTTGCTAGCTGCGACAACAAATTGAATGGAATGAGCACATACAAAGTATACACAAAAATATATATATATATTCTGTATCAATATATATGTATGTATCCACTTCTGCATTAATGTATACAGCTGTCACGAGAAAAGTCGCATATGCTTGCGTCCATCCAATCAGAAATTGCGTCTGATTATTTTCTAAAACTTGTCAATGGAAGTACTTGGACGTGGTGGAGTATAGTGTAGACGAAAGTGGGGCGCGACTAAGCGTATACCCTGTAATACGATAGACTTGCAGAATCTATATAGCAACAAACCACATTGGTGAAGCAAGAATTATTTGTAGCTACGACTAGCTATATACCCAGTGAAATGAGGAGTTTACAGGCTATATTCGACTAGATATATACCCTGCACAATAAGCAAATTGTTGGCTATTTTCAACCACAACTAGATATGTATTCTATAAAATGAACAGCCTTTAAGCATATTTATCGATATATACCCTGTAAAAGTAAAATTTTGGGGCATTGTTTATGGTTGCAAATGAGTCAATAACCTACTAAAACTAGAATACGCTGTAAACAAAAGACATTTCATATACTTCCCTGAAAGCAAAACGAAATTCCCTTATTTTTTACTTAAATTTCCCTAGAATTAAAGGGTATGTAAAGTGCATATATAAAATACATAAAAACTGATTTCAGCTTGAGTTACAAAAATCTTAAAATGCTTTCAAACTTGGCTAAATAAATGGAAGCTTCTTACTTTCCAAGAAATTATGAATAATTTATCAGCCAATATTCCAAAAACTCATTAACATTCATAAATAAAAAATTTGTAACTGTAATTTGAGTAAGGTTTGATTTTTTATAAGATTACCAAGAATTTATGAATTACAAAAGTCTTTGAATAAAACATTTTCAGCTTTATTTTGGGTGCAAAGTATATTTGAATTGTTTACTATAGAAATTTAAATTATTACAGGGTATCCTTAAGAAATTCCATACCACACTCTCCGCTAAATGTAAAGAGCCCAAGTAAGGAAGGTAACTCTCACATAATTGATTTTATTTTCATCAAAACTTTGCTCGAACCAATATACCCTATTACAAGCAATTAAATTGAAGGGTATGTAAAGTATATAAATACAATTCTCATCTCATCATATTTCAAAGCACAAGATCTACCCAAATCTGACAGGATAATACATAATTCTGACACGAGCGCTGCCCGCTGCAGCTGCTGCGATTACAGGGTATTTAGCTAAAGCTGACGCTTGTCAACGCGCCACATGACAGCACAGCAATCCACGCAGCTAATGCAGCCGAGACGAGAGCCAACAGAATTCCATTTGTGGCAGCAATCGAGTTGCGTTCGTAATAAGCCAATCAATTCAGTGTCAGATGAACTGCTTCATTAATTTTGCCACGAGCAACGAGTAAAAAAAAGCACCAAGAGAATATGAAGAAGAGCTAGACAGACAAACTGAAGTATCCAATAAACGACGCATGCCACAAAAGTCACGTAAGACTCGAAGCGTGGGTGGCAGAGTGGCAAGGGGGAGGCTGTTGAGATATATAAGCCAGCTTAGCCTGCAACAACGTTATAGGCCGCTCTGGCAGATGGCCGCTGACTTGAACCAAGCCATAGCTGTGCGCATTATTTATGTAGCTAAACACAACGAGGACGAAGTGTGGGGTATGCAGGGCAGCAACAACTTTGCTCACAGGTGCGTATTTTAAAGACAACAACTAAAAAGGGAAAAGCGCGCCAAATAATATTTCAAACGCAGCGGCTGTAAATAAGCAAGGCAAAATAGAGACGGGGAGAGAGAGAGAAAGAAAGCGAGAGAGACAGAGTCTCTTGGCGCGTAATGGCCGCTCGTTAGTTGGCATTAGGGAGTGGCACAAATTGACCAAGGATAATAGCCAGGCATGTCCCAAAAATCCAGAAAGAAGAACATATATACATAGACTCCTACTACGTGTGTGTGTGTGTGTGTGTAAGCTGCTCTGCCTATACACTAATTGTAAAAGTTTTAGGCCTCATGTCAATTTGCGCAAGCTTCGCAAGTTATTTTTTTGCTTTATTTGGCTATTTACTTTGGCTCAAGTCAACTAAAACTTGTAATTGAATAGAATTCTCGAACACACCGCTGCGTGTGTGTGTGTGGAAATTGAAACAAGTTGCCTTACAGCTATTCGAAAAGTACTTAAATTAGCTAATACTTTGCTATTTGTCTTTTGGCAGCTTGAATGGATTTGATGTGAAGAAGAAGGATGAAGAAAATAGTGAAGAGTTTTCATTGACTTGCAAGACGAGAGCAGAAGCTTATATAAACTACATAATATTTGACTTTTTTAGCTGGAAATGCAAGCAAAGCATTTTTTTTGGCTTGTAATTCTCAAAGTGTTTTAGCTGCAGACTGTTGAACTAGATTTCTTCGGTTCAAGCTTATTAAAAAATTAGAGATAAAATTGTATATATTGAAATGTTGTTTGCTTCCAAACTGCCAACTGAATTTGATATTTGAAATTAATCTTAAGGCCAAAAACCATCATCAATCATGCCTTCAAATGCAGTTAACTAAAATGCTAACTTGAGAGATCAAAATAGAGAAAAATCAGAAATAAGCAAAAAAAAATGCTTTAAAATAGAAAGGAAATTTCTTTTGTTTGTCAACTTTAAATCTTTAAAACTTTGTTGAAACTCAATCGAGTAGTTCAATTAAATTACAATTTAAAATAAATAAAAAATAAATCAAATAATTTGAATTTTTTTCATATTTATTTAATATCACTGAATCAAATTCAAATTATTTATATTTTTGTATATAAATTTTTATGCGCTTTTAATTATGATTTGATTTGGAGATGTTCATAATCGAATTGTAATTGCTTAGAAACCATAAAATTTGAATTTTTAGTGACTGCTGCTGATGTAATTGAACCATTTGTGCTTTAGCTGTGAAAGTTGTTGATAATTCTGAACAATTTGAATGAAGTTACGGTAGTTAAATAGCTATTGACATAACTGTCTTTGTTTCTAAACTCAATGGTTTTAAATAGTTTACGAAACTTTTAACTTTTATTCCAACAGTCTCAAGGCAAGTTGAGTGAAATTTAACTTGATCTTATGCATGTAATATATTCGTATACTTTTGAATAGTATATAGAAATTATAGCTTGGTCTGACTATATGATAAAATATTATTTTCTTTTAAATTACAATTTACAATTTTTATAAATTTTTGTCTAATATCTAAAATAAATTCTCTAAAAGTCAAAGCAATCTGCAACTGAATGCAACTCGTACAACTCTTGCGGCATATATAAACAAAAAATAATAATAAATAAATAAAAATGCGAAATAAAATTTAAAGTGAAAATAAAGCCACTTCATAGGCCACACAACACACACATAATTTATATAGTATATATATAGCCATCTATATGCACTGCTCTTTAAGTTAATTAACACGAATAATGCACACACTACATGTGACATTTAAAGCGATTTAATGTGGCAATTAAAACGGCAACGCACGTTTTAAATAACCTCACAATTAATTGATTGAGTTAAGGCAGACCAGATCTTTGGTGGATTTACACACATGTGTGTATGTGTGTGTGTGTAAAATTTATGCCATGGCACGCCTTGACTTTGTGCCTTGGCCACAGTCAATGCACTTTCCACTTGACAATAATGACAATGCTAATCATAATGACGATCGCAATGATGATGCTGATGATGATGATGATGCTAATGATGTTGTTGTTGTTGCCTTTGGCATACTTGTAGTGTGTGCGTGTGTTTGCCGCCGGAGAACGCGCGCGCTCTTTGACAAGAAAACAAATTTTTTCGCTTTCATTCACGGCCAATGGCAAAATGGAATTTTCTTATTTTTATATATTTTTTGTTGTATTTTTTTAGATATTTTGTTTAGCGTGGGCGTCGTTGATATACTTTTTATTTGTTCGGCCAAATCATAAACATTGGCCACATAAATTCCAAAGCATAAATATAAATTAACTTTACACACACAGAGAGTCGAGGCAAATGTTTTTGCAATTTAACAGCTCATAAAAACGTATTGAGACAATATAAAATCAAATCAAATTTACTTTTTAGAAATCAAAATAAATGAAATTCAACAAGGAAATAATTACGGGAGGGCGTGGCTGCGGTGCAGCGGGTTGTGGGAGAACTCAATCAAAACGAAAAGAACAACGCGTTTGACTTGTCTTTTGTATCACATCACAAATGTTTTGGCTTTGAACAATGTTTGTTATTTGCTGCTAGTTTTGCACGATTTTCGAGCACGGTGCGCCTTGACTTGTCTCTGTCTGGTTGCTACGGCGAGTGCGGCCGACGCGTCTGAGTATTGCCAACAAACTGATGCCAAACGGAAGCCGTCCAAATGCTTTTCATGACAAACACTCTCGACCGTGTCGACGCGGCGCACAGCAGCCCAACCGAACAGCGACTGCGACGGCGACTGTGGCGGCAGCAGCAGCCGCCGCAGCAGCAGCAGCAACTGATAAGCAAAAGAGAGCTTTTTCATGAGAACTTTCGCTCTCTTAATAAAGAAGAAAAAGGGAAAAGAACTTGAAGTTTGCCCAACTATTATAAACAATTTAATGGCCTAGACAATGAATCCATTAACTAATTATTTATGCCATTCAAAGTGAAGTGGTATTCAACGAAGCACACATAAAACTTAGCTCTTCAATAATAATTAATAAACTTTTTTCATTTCAAGCTGCTTGGCATAATCTGAAGAAGCTAACTTAAGCCGTAAAGCAAATATCTAAAGTTGCTCTAATTGCAATCATCGTAAGACTTTTAAATGTAATTTATGCTAAATAATATATTGCAAATTATAATTAATATTCTTTATGTATTGTATATTATATTATATATTATATATATTTTTTTCTATATTAATAAATGAAAATAATATTAAAATGATAAAGAAATATAAAATTATATTTATTTTTATATACATTTTATTTATTATATATAGCATAAATATATATATATATATATATATATATATATATATATATATATATATATATATATATATAAATTTCTATTAGAATATTTATTAATTTTCTAAATGTAAATTTATCTAAGAAATTTTAGACTATTTTTACTTAAATATTTTGCAAAATATTTTCATGTTTTATTGCGTTATTAATGTCTTTTTTGATAGAGCTATTTGGCAGCCACAGCTTACTTTTAATAGTAGCTATAGCTTATTCTAGAAATGCCATCATTTTAATATTTTGAAAACGAAATCTACAAAGAGTCCGAGTAAATTTATAACTGCCATAAAATGTGATTCAAATAGCTTTTAAATAAGTCAAAAATGTAGGTTAATTCAGATATATTAGATATATTTATATATATAGATAAATAAAATACAAAAAAATAAATGTATAAAATAAAGAAAATAAATTTTAAAAAAGTAAAATAACCTTCAACATAAATTCCCATTCTTCATCATTTATTTTCTTTACTTTCACTTCAAGGCCTTCACAGCATTTAAATGCCTGAACGTTCAAGTGTAGCTAACAAAAGCTTCACATCATTACACTCTTTCTTTCATTCTGCCTTCTCCTCACGAACGTTCTCTTAATGCACGCGCGAGCGAGCTTTTGTGCAACGCGCCATTAAGCACTTGTGCTCTTTCTATTGCGCGCTCCATCACTCTCACTGTCTCTCTCTCTTTCTCTCTGTTGCTTGTCAATGTGTGGGTTTTGTTTATGCTAGGCCTGTTTGTTGGCCCGGCTACACGCACACACTCACAGACAACTGTGGGTTGTCCTGTTTATGCATAAAGTGCGATTGAAATCAACCAAAAACTAAACTTAGTACGGATGTTGGAGGGGTTAGAACCTGTAGCTTGACTGGGATTATGTGCGTCACTGCAGTCAGCGTCATTGCCATGGCCAACTATGCATGTCTGTGTGAGTGTGTGTCCCTGATGTCTGTGTGTGAGAATCTGTTGCCTGTTGCATATTTTGGTAAATATATTTTGTGCTGAATCTTAATTGAAATAAGAGATCAAAGGAAAAAAGAAATTAAGCTTATTTCATTATGTGTAATTAGCTACGAAGTAGCTACTAAAGAAAATGAGGAAGAGAGAGAGAGAGAGACGCTACAAATTAGCCAGCAGCCAGTCAGTTGTCATTAGTAACGCCTGTAAGCATGCAATGCTTTTTTATTTATACACAATTAGCTGCCTCTCACATTGCCCACTCAACTCGCATACCCGCTTTGCCTCTCTTCGTATTCTCTCTCTCTGTCTCATTTCAATGCACATAGAGCAAGTTGACTATGTGACGGCAGCGCTTCAAAGTCATAACTTGAGCATTTCCATTGGAATGTCTTTTGCCATTCCTCTACCTCTCCTTCTGCTTTTACTGCTACTTCTCTTCTTCTTTTATTGCTCGTTCAGCAGTTGATAAGGAAGTATATAGGTTTTGGAGATTTTAAGCTTGAATTATATAGTTGTTTAGGGTTTGCTCATTAAGTTTTGTTCTTCAGTAATTTCAATTGAGCTTTAACAAAGCTGTTCCACTATTGTAGAGCTGCAAGCGTTCATAAACTTAGAGCTGAATCCCACTACAGATGACTCCATCCATTGAAGCTTTTTCTACCCCATCTTCTGGCAACTTTAACGAGTATTATGAAGTCGTTTACCTTCAACTGCCAGCCGCGTGCACGTTGTTTCTTTTTTTTTTGTCAGTCAGTGCCAATGCCATATCAGGCGACTTCCTGTGTCCCTGTGTGTGCCACGCCTCACTGTTCGCTCAATGCCAAACAGTCGCATTGTCAACACTTCATTTCAGCTCTTCTCTCTCGGTTTTTCTTTTATTATTTATTTGTGGGTAAACGTTTTTCATTTGCAATCAGACGCGCTGTGTATTATGTATTCACATCCTCTGACGGGACGTCTGCCAAAAGCAAAAGGATGTGGCCCATGTACGAAGGTCGTTCATTTAGTTGTGGCTAAAAATAACCCTGTCCCTGTCTTTGCCCCTGGCCCTGAATGTGTCCTGTCGCACGCGCAAAGGACAACCGACAACAACTGAGCGCAACAACATTTCAAGGCGCCGTAAGCATTGCCTATTATTGCAGATTAGTTAAGTTTAATGTGCTCTGAGCCTTTCATTTGACTAGATTTACATATTTCATGGTTTTTACCGGTTAACACTAGGGCCTTAAGCTAAGTTCATTTGAGCTTTGTATATGTAAAGGACTAACTAAGGAAAATAAAACTAGACGTGCAAAGTTTGTTTTAAATCATTGCCAAAACTCTTTGGGAAATACAATCCCTCAGGGAGGACAAACAAAGAACTCTCATATCTATATATAATATATAAATGTATTAAATGTCCCTTTTATCATCATAAGAAATTGTTAATATAGTACGGATTTTATATTATATACATATCTGATTTATATATAAATAAAAATATGCTTTTACGTATTTATTTTAAATTGATATATAGAAACTAAAAATAAAATAAAATTAAAAATTATTTTTTATATTATATATAGATATATATTTCTTGTTAGTTGTGAACTTTTCGTACTGAAAATAAGTTACTTAAGAGATATAAAAAGGCATATTTTATAGACTTTGCATAGAAATACCACAGGTTTCACAGTAAGCCCAGCATTTATATACCATAAGCCACAACAAATTCTTCAAACTGTAACCGAAGAGGCAGCTAAGAGCATAACTTATGGTCGAAAATATCTTTAAGCACTTATTTATTAACGACCTTAAATGAATGTCAAAATGGAGTCACAAGAGGGCGTGAGTGTGTGTGTGCGTGTGTGTGAAGCATAACAAATAGCCGTAGGCTAATCAAAATTAAGATAATGCCAAATATTTTGCGAGGCTGCAAGTTCATCGGGGACGCAACAACTGCCAAGATACGCAAACGCAGGACCTTCAGGGTCAAAAGAATTTGTTTTTGCCACAAGAAGAACAGCAACAGCAACAATGCGACAAATAAAAACAAATATAAATACAGATACAAATTTATATTTTCTTTGTTTTTTTTTTTTTTTTTTTTTTTTGAGGATAGCAGAGGATAGTTTATGAGTTTGCCGACATTGTGCACAGGATACCGACTGGTCCGAAAATATGCGAGCGAGCAGCCATCCAAAATGCCGGAGAAAGAATGGCGTCCTTCCGTTCCAGTTGTTGTTGCTGCCATTGACAAGCCAAAAGCGATGGCAAACAAAGGCAACGCCGAATAACAACAGATAGACAGCAACAGACCACAGACAGCAACAAGAGCAAAAACAGCAACGAGGACAACAGCAAAAGGGATGACCGCGGGCTCAAAAATTCCAAGGCAAATGAAAAATAAATACCAGAAAGATACAGAAAGATACAAAACAACGACAAAAGGACAGCAAATGGCAGCAATGCAATTGAAAATTTTGTGGTAAAAAAATAAAACAACAAGAATGCAAGTAGCATGAAAAAAAAAAACAGAGAGAGAAAGAACCGCAAATAATAAAAGAAAAAACCAAAAAAATAAGTTGCTTACATAATCACAGAAAAAGCAGGCGGCAAGACGATTGGCTGCAGCAGCGGGCGTTAGAGCGGGAAGCGGCGGTGCGAGAGAGCGCCAGCACGTGTTTGTCTCACAGGCAACCTAACTGTATGTGTAGTTGTGTGAGTGTGAGCAGCCTGCGCCTTGAAGCTGAACTTGTGCTATTCAATGTTTTTACTTGAACTTGAATATAAGCGCGTGCTAGCGCGCTCACTCGCTCACTCACACGCTGCCCACGTGCTCTATCTCGCTCAAGCACATACACAAACATTGCACACAGTGCTCGCTCTCTTTGTGTTTTGCACATACGACGCAGCGCACGTGCTAAAAGCTTTTATGCTTTGCTCGCTCTCTTCTTCTGTCGGCTCTCTTAATTTTTGCTTCATTTCTTCTTTTTTTATTTTGATGGGCGTCATTAAAAATGCGAGTGACGCAAGTGATAAAAAATTAATGCAACACGAAAGCAACAACAACAACAACACGACGGAAGGCAGAGCAAAAAACTATTTAGCATCTTGATGATAATATTTTTGGGCCATAAGTTGAATGGTTTTTGTATGAAGCTAACAGGTTGAATTGTCCGCCCCTAAAAGGCGACAACACGAAAGAAGATAACAAATAAAAGTTTGTCTAGAATGGCGTGGCAAACGGAGAAATGTGAAATGGGTATCTAGGCGTGGATTGATTAACTAAGAGAATACCCTGTAAGGTGACAGTTTTGAATGAATGTTGACGTTGATGTTATATATAATATAGATAAATAACTTTATAAGATTGCTCATAACTTCAATATTTTAAAATCATATAGAGACGACAGAGGAAACAGAATATATCATGAGCAAAGAAAATATATGTATGTAGGTAGGTATAGGTATAGGTATAGGTATAGGTATAGTTAGCTCAGTATACTTTCCACTATATGGACACAGTTAAACGGTAGATACATTTTATAGCAATATATATATTTGTGTCGTATAAAAGTATATAGATGTTTCTCTAAAAGCCTTAACCTTTCACTTCCTCCAATAAAACGTAATTTACTGCCTCTTCTCAATTGCACTTTCACACACAACATATATATATATATATATAAGGCTATATATATATATATATATATATATATATACATAGCCTTAGCCTAGTTTTCGTTCTTTCAATAGAGTAGGAAAAAAAACAATACGTTCCCAATTTTAAGTAGTTCCGTTGCGGACATTCGCAATATTCATGAGTTCGGCCTAAAAGAAGGAAAAGGTGGCCAATAAGAGGTATTGTATGCAAGATGAAATGAAAGGCGGCGTCTCAGTAAATTGACTAAATTAAATTTTAATAATTAAATGCAGGCGCACAAAGTAGCAGCAGCAGCAGCAGTAGCATTTGCCCCGCCCACGTTGCCATGCGAAAAGCCCGCCCACGTGTAAATTTGCATACGAAATTCGGTTAGGAAAACAGCTTGAGGAGCTCACTTGAAACATGTCGCTGCATAAATAAAATCATTTTAAAACACAATGCTGGCAATGAGTATAATGACGATGACGATGATGACGTTGACGATGATGTTGAAGGAAATAGCGAACAGCAGGGCGTCGTCGACTTTGATTGACTACCAAAAACTTGAAGAGCATTTGCATAAGTCTCGAGTCTTCGGCACAATGGACAATGGCAAAGCGGAAAACGGAAAGTGAAAATAGCAAAACCGAAGGACTTAAAAGTTCTAGCTAAAGCTAATGCCACGCTGAGGCGCCAGCAACTGGATTATGCAACACATTAATTATGTACGAAATACAATAATACATGCATGAGAATTACAAAGAAGAGCGCGCCTAAATAACTCTTAAGTGAGTAAATGGAAGAATTTATAGGCTTAAGATTTATATTTCAGGGGACATGTTGGCAAGCTGCAGGCGAATATATACATAAATATCCAAAGAAAATTTTGATGGACAGCAGAAGCAATGGCAACAAATTGAAGATGAAGATTTATGTTAGATAATTAATTAAATAATTCCTGAAGAGCATTAAATATAGGTATATCTATATAGTTTAATATTAATATTAATAAAATATATTAATATTAATATAATAATATTAATATATTTATTGTTTCACAATTTTCAATTTTTTTCTGACTTTTTACTATTTTTAAGAGCGAGGAAGAGATTCCTTCGCTGCCTATGACAAACACTAAGCACACTTAGCAAATAACTTAACTATATTAATAAGAGATAAATAAACTAAAATGCTATTAAATATTATTTATGTTATCAAATATATATATATAAGAGTAAGTTTAGCAATTGACAATTTTAAAGGGTACAAGAGCATTTTGCTCTGAACTTATGAAAAAATAATATTGCTAATGATCATTATTGTTAATGATAATTACCAGCAATGATCATGTACATATATTATTATGTACATAAACGATCATTATTCTTAAAGATCATTATGACTAATGATCATTATGGCTAATGAACATTAAGACGAACATCATTATCATAATAACAATTAGTGCTTATTAACAATAATTAACATTTAAACAATTAAATTATTATTAAACAAATATACAATGTTCACAAACAAAAAAACTTAAATATACATTTAAATATTTATTTAAACAAATACAATATTTATTAATTATATACAAATTATTTAAACCTAAACAATTTAACAAAAAAAAAACTTAAATTTATTCACCACTTGCACTGCACGACTGACCCAGTCCAGGTCACAAACTTGACTGATCGCCACAGCCGCTGCTGCGCCCTTTTATACCCAAAAGTCACTCAAAGCGCAGCTGCAGCAGAGCTGCTGAGCGCTTTCTGAGTGAGAGTTTACACTCATTATGAGCTAAGTTGGAAGCAGAAGAAAAGGCGAGCAGGCAGAGAGAGCTATATGCACACAACTAGTCACTCTGATCGGGAATATATATGATCTACATATATACTTCATATATATGTGTATCAAATGTGTTTTTTCTTGCTGCTGCTGAGCACATTTATTACTTTTGACTCATTTTACCTGATATAAAAGTCAGATAATATATGCAACTATATAAACAGCTACTGATCATATATTCTGATATATATATTATATCAATTCTATGCTGCTTTCTTACATATATAAGAGAACACGCAGGCGACTAAAAAAAGTAGACTATGGAGGACTTTTAAAGACAAGCAAGGATATGACATGAACTTATGATACGATGATGATTTATAATCATTAATTATTTAATGAAGCCTGCCACAAAACAGCTTTGACTTTAAATAATCTTATTTTAATAATAATCTTATTATTATAAAGGAAAATGTAAAACAAATATTCACAATATTTCCAGCCTCTTTAACTGTGCTAAGATCATATAGAAGCGCAGCCAGGCCAAGTTGTGGAAAACTGATGAAATTTGAATTAAAGTTGAAATACAATTGAGCCAAGTTTGCCGCGAACAGAAGCTAATGAACATTAAAACAAGTTTATAATGTGCTAAATCGTTTAATACAGCTGCCTTTTATTATTATGGCCAAAATGAACGGGAAGTTGTGCTTAAATGTAAAACACGGTCTATAAATTAAGTATTCAGTTGCATGAGCACTTAGCCAAAATATAAAGAGAGAGAGAGAGAGAGAGAGAGAGCGCGGAACATGCCATAAACAAATTAGCCAACCTTGAAATCAGAGTCTGAGAGGACTTCCTTTAGCATAAGCAGCGAACCAAAACCAAGTTCGCTCCACTCCACCTCTCTATGTGCTTCTCACTATGCGCTATGCTTCTCTCTCTCTAATGCGAGACGCTGTAAGTAATTCATTTTTATGAGCTGCTGCTGCTCTGCATGCCACAGACGGCAATGGCACGTGGACTTTCGGACATTTGGCTTTGGCTTTCGCTTTTGGCAGTTAGCTAACGAAAACAAATGTTTATCATTTATAGTTGTGCAATGCAAATGGCTAAAAGCCACAAAAACCAAAGCCAAAGCCAAGCCATAACCAGTGTGTAGAACGCGCCACAGACAGACGAAGGTTGCGCTACCTGCCACAACGGCTGCTCTGCTGTCTTGCTCACTCGCGCTGCGCTCGCAAAAACAATAAACAAATGCGACAAACTGTAAATACCATAAAGTGCCAAACAATAGATATAAAGTGTAGATACTTTTGGCGATTCGTATAAATCATCGGCAACTGCAGGCAATTGTCAGTTTGTCAGGGCCAAGCAGATAATTAACTTGAAATTGAAATTGAAATCGGCGAGCAATAAAAATAGAAGCGAGACAGAGCATAAATCAAGCGGCGCAAGGACATGCCAGTGGACAAAGGACATGCCAAATTGTTGCACAAAAATGCGTTGTAATTGCCAAAAATCAAATGGACCCTAATTTAGGTTGACAGCCGACGACAAAGGCAGACAACAGCAGCAATAGAGAGGAGAGAGCGAGCAGGGAGAGGGAGAGATAAGCGGCAAAAGAGCAGAGAGAAGAGAGCAGAGCAGAGCAGCAAAAAGTATGAACGACTATAGCATACTCGTCCATGATTTGAAATAGAAGAAATATTTTTTATCCAATAAGCCAAGCTTTATAAGCTGAGTGGATATTCCATATATTTAACAAAATGTCTCCAGCTTTAACATACTCAGATAAAGAAGCAAGCCAATATACTCCTTTAACTTGTGAAGCATGCATGATAAGGACAGTACAAATTTATTTATGCAAATCGCATGTGTGGCATGTGGCATGTGCGGGGATATTCCGGCCACTGAAACTGCCAGCAAAAGGAGCCCAAAAAATGTCATATTAGAATTATGCAAATCAGAGAAAGAGGGAGAGAGAGAGCGAGAGACAGAGAGAGACACACACAGTCGTGCAACGCATCCTGAGTACGTGTTGGCGTTAGCCTTGAAGTCAGCCTTCAGGAACCTTCCGTAACGAATTAGCAGGCAGCCAGCCAGAGCTCAGCCAGTCAGCCAGCCAGCTTTTCAAACGGGGCTATAATTTAGTGGAATGGCTTTGATTAAAGAACAGTTAGCCAAAAAATGCTGTAGCCAGGCATGCCAAAGCCCCAAGCACAACTATGCTATTTATGTGTGCGTGTGCCAGTGTGTGTGTGTGTGTGTGTATGTGGCAAGGTGAAGGGCATCTGTGTGCATATAACAAAAGAGCACGCCAGCCACATGTCCTTGCTTGCTTTGGCCACAAATGGGAATGCGTCGCTTTATGTATGGCTATAGATATATACAAATATAAGAAGCCCGAAATCCGAGGGTCGCTTGTCAATTAAACGAAGGTCGGCTGCGCGTAGCCATACTATTAATTGGCTTAACATAATAGACACAGGATTTTCGCAGAAGTTTTTCGAATTAATTCTAATTTGCCAGGCGAAACGGAACTGGAAATGGAATATCATTAAAATAAGCTAGATTAACCTGGACTCAAGTAAAATATCGGAGATGACGTTTATTAAAATGGACTAGAAGTAGACTAGAAAAATGAAACTTTACTCTACTCTACTCTACTCTACTCTACTCTACTCTACTCTACTCTACTCTACTCTACTCTACTCTACTCTACTCTACTCTACTCTACTCTACTCTACTCTACTCTACTCTACTCTACTCTACTCTACTCTACTCTACTCTACTCTACTCTACTCTACTCTACTCTACTCTACTCTACTCTACTCTACTCTACTCTACTCTACTCTACTCTACTCTACTCTACTCTACTCTACTCTACTCTACTCTACTCTACTCTACTCTACTCTACTCTACTCTACTCTACTCTACTCTACTCTACTCTACTCTACTCTACTCTACTCTACTCTACTCTACTCTACTCTACTCTACTCTACTCTACTCTACTGTACTCTACTCTACTGTACTGTACTGTACTCTACTCTACTCTACTCTACTCTACTCTACTCCACCCTTATCTACTCGCTGATTATCAACTCCTTGAGCCTCCCTCGCACATAAGAATTGGACGCTAAATCAAGAAGCAAGAAATCACTTAGGACCATGACGCGGCCTGATAAGTTGACGGTATTTAAAATTAATGGAGATGTTGGCATTGTTCGCAGCGTTCCAGAGCTCCGCCATGTGGGCGTGGTTGGCCATTAAAGCACAAATGCTTAACTTGCAATTCTATGCAACAATGATTTGCCATGATGTGTGGACGCCATTATAAATGATATATAGATATGTATGCTCGCTAGACATGACATGGCTCAAGTGCTTGCACGCATTTTATATTAAATTGATTTAACATCATTTATTTGGTATCGCGCTGAGACTTAGTTAAACCTCATATGAAAGCTTTTCGAACAGCTTTTAGCGCTTGTATAATGTCTAGTCCACCCTGTTACTAAAGCTTCGTCTTGCAAGCTTTGTCAGCTTTTGGTTAACAGCACCTTAACAGCTGCTGTTAAATATTTGAATATGAAATTCGTTAGACTTACCCAGAGCAGGGAAACTTAAACTAAAATTGCATTGGGAAAAGCGCTGGGAAAACTCACCTGCAACGAGAAAGAAATAGAAAAATACAAATGAAAATTTAATTATTGCAATTTTAGCTTATAAAAAATTGATGGAAATGAATAAAAGCAGCTGTTAAACCAGCTGATTTTATGATATTTACTGAAGCAATATATTGAAAATATGATGTCGTGAAGTGTATACTAAATATTTGGTATAATATAGATTAAATATAATATATATAATATAATATATATAATATATATTAAATATAATATATATAATATATATTAAATATAATATATATAATATATATTAAATATAATATCTATAATATATATTTTTAATAAAATACATATTTTTATCTATAAAAGATAAAAGATAAACATTTTAATGAACTGTATTATTTGTCATAATACAAATAGACAGCAACATATAAATTAATTTTAATGAATGGTTTTTCATATAATTAAAACCATAAAGCCGCCAGCATTAAAGGCTATGAGCTCTCGAATTTATTAATAATTATTTAGAATTTATATACAAAAAATACATAAAAATGTATATTTACAACTTCTTACATTAGTTCAGATTTTTTATATTATTATTTTTCAATGTTCTTATTTTCATATTTTTTATTAATTTTAAATTTATATTTTTTTATTTCAATATTTTCGTTATTTTATTTGGAAACTTTACATTATATGCTTCTTATTCATATATTTATTTTTAATTATATTTTCATTTTTATATTAATATTAATATTATTATTCACATTTTCCCATCGGTTTTAAAGTTACTCTTTTATTAATATTTATTTTATATTTCTTTATGTAAATTTTGCATTTTTTCTTCTTCATTTGCACTCTTTGTTCATCTGTCGCAATAACTGCGATAAAACTGCATTCGTAATCCCCAATGGGCAGGGCAATAAAAATCAACTATTCGCAGGTCATGAGCCACCTGAGAGAACAAAAGAGAAGCTATCGATTTATGTGCTTAAGCCGACACACATTCCAGCCAAAGCCATATCTATTGGCCATTAAGTGACCTTTCGAGCGGGCTTTAAAGTGTTTGCCTTAGACGACTTAACCTTGATGCTGATCCGGAATATATATATATATATACATATATATATGTGTATATACATATAAGCCACATCTATACATTTATCTTTACTTTCGCAAGAGGCCATCAATAGAGCAGTCGCTGCTCTTCTATATTTGCTTTCCGCTTCGAGTAGCCTCTGCCCAGTTGTGAGGCCGTGGGCTGTGTGGGCGTGGCAGTCAGATGGATGCATGTAGATGGATGTCCTTCTCGAGTGCGTGTGAGCTGTTGACAACTGAGAGGCGACGGCTTGCCCAAGGCCCAAATAAATCAAAACTAATTTCATTTGCTGTCACACATGGCGTATGCGTGATATTTATTATACATATCTGTTGCTACTTGAGAGCGAGAGATTGCTTCTGTATGCACGAATCACATGCCTAATTGCTGCCAGTTGTGCCACAGTCGAAACACCATAAAGTAGACAAACTCAAAGCCGCTAATGAACGAGCAGCCAATGCACACGCTTAGCACGCCCCCAATGTTAGCTAAACAAAATTGAATCGAATTGAATTGAAGATTTGCAAATGCAGCCGCTCGAGCACAACAACTCACACAGCAGTTGGTACCAGTTGTAGAGCCCGGCCTGCAGATAAACTGGCACACGCTGTCCATCATAGCGAATGCTCACTCTACTCTCCAACTGGCCAACGTAGCCGGACAAACTCTTGCGCAGCTCATAGCGCCAATCATTGCAAGCGGGCAAGCACTCCACACAGCTCCAAGGGGACCAGCTGGCTGTTGGAGAGACAAAGAGAGAGAGTGGAGAATGACGAAGGCTTAAGGCTCTTGAGCGCCTCAAGATATTTGACATTTGTACCTAATTAAGCAGGGATAACTGTGCTGCTAAGACAAACGTATCAAATTGAGTCTGAAATAATTGCGGCATACAAATTTCTGTTTGTTAATCGAATTGCTTACAATTATCCGAACCAACATGCAATTTACATTGCTATTGCTGCAATCGTCTACAGAAGGTACATGTCACATGTGCAAAGGTACAGTTAAATTTGGCATTCAGAATTGAAAGCCAGAGTCTGTCGCTGTTGTAAAACATTTTGCATTGAGATATTTGAGTCTAGGTACATGTTATATGCTCTTGGTACATGACAATTGCTATGGTACATGTTAAAATTGTAATGTTAGTTGCATTTTTCTTCTGGTTAACTATTCAAGTGATAGATAATCTTGAAATATTTCTCCTTAACAATATGATGGGTTTTGGTACATGATAGACTCTTAGGTACATGGTAAAACTGAAGTTGTTGGAGTAACATCTAATTGATATATAATCTATATATAAGCTATAATCATATCCAACTTCATTCTATACTTTTTTGTATGTGCCTGGTACACGTAGAATGATTGGGTACCTGGTGAAAACTAAGGTACATACATCACCTACGCCTGAGCCCAGCTCTAAGCTTTCACTTCAATAGGAACTGAGCACGTGGTCAGCCACATATAAGACAACTACAATTCCACATTTTAAGGCTGCCTTTCATCACCGTAATAAAACCTCTCTTATTGACCGTAAATCCTCCCACAGCAATTCGTGTTTTCTGTCAAGAATTTTATTATTTCTTACCCTCCACAGACTGCAGACATGCTGTTTGGGCCAGAGTACAGTAGCTCACGTTGTTAAGCTGACCGTCGGCCGTGGCCAAGTCGTAGACAAAGGGTGCACAGTTGCATGCAGCAAGGGTGCTGCGTAGGCGACAAAGTGGCAAGCACTGCACCAGATGTTCAGCCTCCTCTGGAAAGTGACAGCCACGTTCGGTCAAAGGATAATTACGCAGCTGTGGATCGGCTTTCAAATGGAGCGCACGTAAATGTATAGAGGACGATTCGCCAGGTGCGAGACTCGCTCTGCCCTGCCAGCCAGGCAGATGCAGGCTGAAGGCAGCAGTGGCCTGTGAGCGTGGCATATGGAAGTCATCTGCGTGGGAGGCATTTAGGCGTAGCGTTAGCGAACCTGAGATGCTGCTTGAATGCTGCAAAACACAGCAGCAGCCATCAAAGCTGGGCGTTAGTCGAAAGAGCTCAGAGCAATTGCTAGCAACTGCATCCACGTGGCAGCTGAGTAGGAAACGCTCACAGCTGGGCGACAGTTGCAGCAGTTGCGAGCGCACATCCCGAGGCCAATGAGATGCTAAAGCAACCTGAAGTTCGGCAGCACTCACAGCTGAAACAGCCAAAGGATAAAAGTAGCCAGCGAGCAGCTGCAGCTGCTTCAGCCAATGCTCTCTAGACTCTCCATTGGACAACGCCAACTGCTCGGCAAATTCCTGCAGCCGCTGGCGACTCAACTTGTTCGCACTACAAATAGCCAAAGCAGGAAATGGCAACGACTCCACCGATTCTAAACTCAATTCAGACAAAGATGTTACAGTGGGACTCGCCAAGAACTGCAAGAGCGTTGAGAAGACCACAAAAGTGGCCGCTGATATGCCCGTGGCTATGAAAAGAAACCAAAAGATGCGCTGATACGGCCGTCTCCGAATAAAGTAGAGCAAACCGAAGCCATTCAGGCTCGTCTTCTTGAAGAACTCAACGAGCGTTTTGCGCAAGGCTCTGTTCAGGCGAGACATTTCAGTGAAACTAAAGCCGAATCGCGAGCTGTCACACGATACACATAAAACTATGTTGGTTTTATCAGATGCCCAAAACATGGCTAAGACACGAGCACAGCAATAATTATACCCAGGTTAGGCATATAAATTGCTGTAATTATCGCGTGCCACGACAACTGAGAATAATGCAAACATTTTCACGTGTCGCAGCACATGAAACTTTAATTATCTGACGGCTGAAGAAGACCTTTATGCTAAGCGTGAATAAATCAGCTTAAACTGAAGTGAGTTTACTGAGCTGAAACTATTTTATTTTATTTGAAATGTCATTATCATATGACAATTCATAATAGGAATGCCCAAAGATTAAAGATTCTTAAAATGTTTATTATAATTAATTAATTTGTATTAATAATAAATAAATTATATAATAATTTAATTTAAATTAATCAAAATTACAATTTAAATTTTAAGGGATTTTCATGAACTTTTATATCAGAAATAATAAACTTTATGATTTCATGCCCTTCAGATACTTTCTAAGACATAACTAAAAATATTTTCTTTATAAAACTATTTTTAAATTGATTCTACATCAACATTTTATTTATTTATTTATTTATTTGTTTTGTTATTTCTTACAGCTCTGTTTCCAGCCATAAGTGTAGTTCAATTGCTTTATAAGACGTGCGTGTTTAGTTAAATTATATTTAATTCAACAAGTGGGCGGTTCATTTAAGTCAAAGTCCACATGAAGTTGGCTATGTTTTGCTCTGTGGCAAGCGACACATGCAAACTAAACTAACTCAAACAGAAGACAAAAACGAAGAGGCGGCATAGCGAGCAGCACATATGCATACAGAGACAGATACAGATACAGATACAAATATAGATACAGCTTCATATATAGATACAGCTGCAGATACAGTTACATTTACATTTACATATATAGTTACAGCTACACCTTATATATATGGCACAATCTAACGAGCTTCAGCGTCAATTTAGCGCGCAGCCAGCGAGCAACTTGCTAATGCGGCATTGCATATTAATAGAAAGCCCAGAGAAGCTGACTGAGGCTGAATTTCATAATTGCCAAAGCGCACATTGAATGCTCTATAAGAATGAAACCAGTGAGAGACCATAATCAAAACGTAGATAATCAAATTGATTCTCTTTATGGCGTCATTAAACTCAAATTCGATAAGCTATCTGAACAATAAACCCAAAAATAAGTTAATTCTAGACGCATATAATAGAGTTCAGTTGGCTCTGTGTATATGTAATATATTATAGTATATAATTGAATTGAAATTGATTTAATTAAAAATACATCAAAAAAATTTAGAGATGCAATTGAATCAATGAAAAGAGAGACGAGTTGCCAAGATTGAAACTTATCGATAAGAATAACTACTGGTAACTGAAATAGTTATCGATAACAATAACAGCTGTGTTATCGATAACTGAGATGGTCATCGATAAAAATAGCTATTGATAACTAAGATAGTTACCGATATCAACTGCTGCTGCCAGCAGTGATTATCGATAACAATAACTGCTTAAACTGAGAGTTATCGATACAAAAACTGCTGATGTTTGAGATATTTATCGATTTCAGCAGCTGCTGATAACTGAGGTGACTATCGATAACAACTGCAGCTAATGACTAAGAGTTGATGCTGTTAAGTGAGGAAGTTATCGATAGCTTAAAAGTGAACACTAATTAAATAGAAAGTTTAGATAAGCTGATCTTATGATTTATTGTAGAAATATAGGGATATATCAAAATAAACTTGCAGAAGCAATCGATGCACTTTGTAGTTATCGATAACTGCTCTTTGCTACTAGCACTTAATAATAACATTTAAATGTCAAGTCTATGAAAATAACCAGAGAAAGAGTATGCCCAAAATATAGCTAGCCAACTGCAGCATTATATCACCTAGTCGCCACGAAGCACAACCTTTTAGATACAACAAACTCGCAACGCGTTACCTTCAACAGCTGAGAGCCAGAGCAGGGTCGAGGCGCCAAGACGCGAAGGCAAACAGCAGCAGCAACAACAAAGCGACAAGTGTACTATAAATTCCAATAAGAAATATATATATATATATATATACACACACACACACATGCATACACATATGAATAGAAAACCAATCGACGCCCACAGAAAAATAATTTCCGGTTCAATTAAACGCTTGTTTATTTATTTATTTATGCACAGCTCCCACAGGCGGCTGAGCGAGACAGCGAGAGAGGATGGTGAGAGGGCGGGGGGGTGGTTGTGTGTGGCTGTCTGACGCTTTTGGCTGTGGATTTAATTTTCATTTGCATTTGTTATTTAATTATGGGCAGCTAAAAATTGGCACTAATTTGTTTATGAATGAAAGAAATGTGAAAGATAAAAGCGTAGAGAGATAAAAGAGGGCAAGAGAAAGAGACAGGGTGACAGAGAATGAGGGAGATAGACAGACAGAGCTAGAGGCAATTGTGCATCGTTAATCTTGTCAAAGGAAATGCCTTAAGGCGCGCTGGCAGCTCGGCGCCGCCAGCCTTACATAAGGACTAAAGCAATTAGAGAGAGACAGAAGTAGAGAGCAAGAAAGAGACAGAGAGAGAGAGAGTGTTGTGCGATCCTGTTAACCACAAAATGATTGCATACTTTAATGGGCATAGCACTTAGCGGAGCTTGTCAGCTACTGCTGCACTATGCCCCACTAGCCCCAGTGCAAATCGCAACCCCTAACACCGCCGCCTCCTCCATCCGCTCTCTGTGTCACAAGCTTCCTGCGATAGGCAGCATGCGGATGCTGCAAATTGCAATTGAATCAAACTAACTACTAAAAGCGGGCGCGCGCTGCGGGCTTGAGTTTTGCAAACACGCAAATGTGAAAGGTTAAGGGCTGCAATGCGTGCCACAGCTGCAACATTCTCGGGCTGAGTGTACGTGTGTGTGTGCCACAATTTGTGGCACAGCGCATTTGTGACTATAAAACAAAAAGTTAATGTTAAGACGCTGTTGGAATTTTTATGCCCCAAATACTTTCTTTTTTAACGGTTAATTGTAAATTTTCCCAAAATAAAACTATAAAATGTATGCACTTTGAGAAAATGCTAAGAAGTTTGTAAGAGTTGGCTAAGAGTATAGGAAATAATGAATAATTAAGATGAAAATATACAACTGTGTTTATAAAAATAGTAGTGAGACTGAGCTGGAATAGTTTAGCTAAATTTTAGTGATAAGCTCAAAATTTAAAAAAAAAAAAAGAAATGAAATTAATGTTAAGCTTAACATGTTTCTTATTTTGTCACAAAATTTCAGGTTTTGGCAGATTTATTTATTAATTTTGATTGTCAATTGGCCAATTGACTAAGGACAAAAAAAGTATATGGGATAAGATTCGAGAGTAAATTGACACAAAAAAGATTTGACTTAAGCTTTAAATATTTATTTTAAAATGGAAAATAAATGTTATATAGATAAAAGTATTTATAAAAAAAAACTGTTAAGGGCCGCACATAACTTGGCAGCTTATTAAGCTCACATAACAAATCGCTAGAAAAGTGCAAAAGACAACAAAAAATCACTTTGCGCTGAAAAGGCTGTCGAGCAATACACAAGCTGCCCACACACATATATACACACATATGCACTCAAAAATCCTTTAAGCGACGACAACAAGAAATGACGAAGAACACACACGCACACGCACACACATTAAATGTAACGGGCAAGGCAAGGCAAAGGCAAAGGCAAGGCAAGGCAAGGCAAGGCAAAGGCAAAGCAAATCTCATGCATTTTGCACACAGAGATTTTACAGGGCAATAAAAAAGGCTGCGCTGCCTGCCTGCCTTGACGTTGTCACGAAGCTGCGCTGCCATAAAAACTGTTAACTAACAGTGCGAATTGTTTGCCATAAAAAGAGCGTGAGAGAGAGAGAGAGAGCGTGTAAGAGAGAGTAAGTGTTGACACGTGCGCATGCACGCTGACTTTGTGACGTTACTTAATGACGTTTTGCGTGCGAAGAATGCGAAAATGCGTAAGAGGCAAAACAATAAATTTGAAGACGAAGAAGCAACAAAGCTAATGAGCGGAAGGAAACGCGATGCCAACACAAAAATGAGAGTTGACAAATGACAAACTGAGACAGAAAGAGAGAGAGTAGAGAGAGGGCGCGCGTGAGAGTGAGTTTATGTGTGGCACACATACACACATACTTGTACATACCTTTGAAACAAGCACAACCCATGATGTAGCCCATCATCAGCGTGGCTTTGAGGTCGCTTTTAACGTTCCTTTTCTGGTTGTTGCTTTAGTTTTTGGTTTTGTCTTTGCTTTACTGTTAGAAATCTTGAAGCGTGGTGCATCAATTAACGGCAGTTATGGGAATTCGAGTTGACTGCGAGTCCTTGCACCGCCTCTCATCTATCCCTTACCGGTTATAACCGGTTATTATCGCTTGCGGCTCTATAACACATTCAAGATGCAAGTTCTACGCACGTACGTATGTATGTATGTATGAGAGTGTGCACTTGTGTGGTGGCCCCTTGAATTATTTTTACTATTTATTTATATTTATTGTTGATTGTGACGACAAACTTTGATTTACACTTGACTTTATCACATATAGTAGCTGCTTCTGCTTCTTCTCGTACTGCTTGTCTACAGCTAATAAAGCCTATAACTGATTTGATTTGATTTGATTTCACTTTTTGTTTAGTTTGGTGTTTTTTTTTTTTATTAATTGATTATCACTGATTGCTGCAGATTCTATGTATTTCTTTTATTTTCGCATTCGTAATTTACGCCCTTCGTTATTTCACTCGTTGTTAATATTTTTTTTTATTTGTGCGTTAATTTTATTTGGTATTACTGATTGTGCTTGAGTTTTGTTGGTGTTTTTTTATATATATAAATATTTATTTACAATATCACAAAACGAATATCTGAACATATGGATGCAAGAGTTCAATTAAAATTTGTTCATTCATCAGAAATTTTTGTATTATTAAACAGGCAACTGAAGGCCGTCTATAAATAGAAGCTGCACCTGAGAGCAGTTGGCATGGGGCATACCAAGTACTAAAAGTTCTGAGAATTCTGTGCTTTAGTTTAACTTCGGCTTAAAAACTTTTCATTTGAGCAAAAATTCAAAAGAAAACAAGAAACAAACTTTCGAAGCTTATCAAAGCTGGCATCTTTGAGAGCGGAATGGTCGATGACTGGGCGTAAACAACTGCAAATACCATAAATGAACTTCAAGTGTAGTGAATATAACTGCTGTAAGTTCAAGAAGCTTTTTACGCATATTAAAAGCACATTTAGTCATTCTAAGTCCATTAAAAACCATCTAAGCGTTGTATCTATTCGAAGAGCTTGTCGTATACGTAATATAGTTTCAATAAAAGTTGATATGATAACGCATAGTTGGGCAAAATGCCCTATTAAATGCTTAAAATATCTAGAAAAACTAGCTTAAAAGCCCATTAAAGCTAACATAACGGAGAACCACTTGTCGTATGCGTAATATTTCTTGATGTTGGGTAAACCAAGCACATGATATCTTTATATTAGCAATAATAGATATAGCTGTAGATACTAATCAGTTAATTAAATGTGCTACAAAGCTGCTTGACAGCTTGAAAATACTTGAAATCAATAATCCGATCAAAATTTTGATGCTTAACAGTAACAAAATGAATGCTTAACACATGAAGACAACTCATAAAAGCTCCATTGCCTATACCCCGAAGCACATTAAAGCTTCGTGCTGACAGCTCGATTAGCTGACTTGAAGCAGACAATGCTTATCTCAAGCATCAAACATTTAGCAATGCGCTGTCAACCTTAATGCGCCTGGGGCACACTTCATCAATATTCTTAAAGCTCGAGTCATTCAAGCGAAACACTTTCCCAGGGCAAAAATCTTTTGGCTGCTGGCAGATGACGCGACACATTCCGAGAAAACTGACACCAGCAGCAGCGTGTGGCACTTGGGCTTAACTGGCGCACAGCCCCCAAACCCAAATTGATAAAGATTATAATCCGAAAGTCAACGCGCCAGGCACGACATGGAACCGAGTAGCTGGCGTGTGAGCGATGCGGCAGCTGCATTGATAGCTGCCACAAAAGCAGCGCCAAATTCAATTGAACATTTTAATTCATTGCGAAACGGCGAGAGGCGAAGAATCGAAAATTGAATTGGAATTCAGTTCAGTTCGGGGTTGGGCAGGGGTCGAGGCTGAGGCTGAGGCTGACAAAGGCAAAATCAGCAAACGAGCATTGAATACCGGAAGCTGCAACGCGACAAATTTAGCGGCAATTGTGCATAATTAAAAGAAAAAAGAAAGAAACAACAAGCGAGGCATTCGCATCAAGTATACGCCACCATAAAAGCGAGCAGAGAATTATAATTGATGACCAGGCGCCCACCATCAAGAATTCCAGCACCGGATCTGCAGCGACAACTGTCTCTGGGGCACTGGAGGTCACTAGCACACAAGCAGGGAAGAGAGTGGGAGAGAGAGTGAGGGACAGCTCAACTGTTGAGACATTGACATTGTCATTTTTTCGACTTTTATGGCGTCTTAAAAATGTATCTCGAAAATATGGAAGCAAGAGTAGCAAAAAACAATATATATGTATATATATATATATATATATATATATGTATAACATGTGGGCAGCACAGTTTTTAATTGAGGCAAACGAAACGAGAGCCGAGCAGCGGGCACAGGCGAGCGAAACACATTAAATGAAGGCAAGTTAAGAAAAGAGTCGACTATGAAATACGCTGCAAAGCAGCTGAAGCGGAAGTATTCTAAAGAGTAGCAGAAGCAGCCTTAAAAATTTAGCTAGTAAAACATTTACGAATACAGCGCAGAGCAGAATTGAAGAGTTGAAGTTAATATAATACTATAATATTACTAAACTATATTGCCAGAGAATGCTCACAATCTGAATAAAACTATAGAAAATTCAAATGTCAAAACGTTTACGAATGCAGCATAAAAAAGAAGACTAAATATATTAATTTGAACAAGCAATAAAATTATTAAAACTTACATAAACTCTTAAATACCAAGCAAAAGCTATTTAATATGCTTAGAAAAAAGTTTGCGAACAATGCTCAAAAAAGAATTGAAAATTCACTGAACAAAAATCTTGTAAAATGAATAAGAATGAAATTTTAACATAAAAAATATTTTAAAAATTTATTTTCAAGCAAAATGAGTCAAAAAATGTTTACGAATGTAGCCCAAAGCGAAATTGTAAATCAATGAATTCAGAGCTTAAGTAATCTGAACTTTATTGCCACCGTTCATATCTTATCGAGTTAACGCTCGCTAATATACCTCTTCTGGATGGATTTGAGCTAGAGTATCACTGTGAAAAATGAAAAACACTTTGTGTCAGTCCGGAAATTTGGGCTGTGTTTACACAAAGCAACAGCAACAAGCGAAAAACAATAAATCGAAATTCGAACAGTGAGTAAAAATGCTAATTAATGAGCAGAGAGAGGGAGACAGGCAGAAAGAGCAAGCTAGAGAGGGATTTGGTTAAATGAATAAACACAGTGTGAACACTGCAAAACTATTTGTTAAACAAATTAGACTGAAGTGAATGAGGGAAACACAGTCCGGAACTGGTCAAGTGAAGCGTAACGTGGCACAAAACTCCCAAAGGAGGCGACATAGAAAGGAGGAAGCATAAAGCAAACTGCGAACGGATGTCGCTCCAGCGCTGATTACGAGCCAATGACATGCAAAGCTCGAGGAGTGGCCACTACAGGACTCGAGTCTCTCTTCCTGCCCCTGCAACCACCCTCTCTCTGTCTCTACCTATCGACTTCTACAAAGCAGCACAACATTCACGCCCTGCTAGACGTTTTAATTAGCAAATTAAATGCAAAAGGCGCAAGTGGCAGTCGCAGCACCAAAATTGATTCACAATCAACAACAAAAACCATAAATAACTGTAGCTTTTGCCACCAACTTGGTCATTCATCATTTAAAGCCCAAATTCTTGGCTAACAAATTGGAAAACCACTTTAAAGGCCAACTCCACTGCTGCCTAATGATGTCTTTTGTTAAGTTTTGTTTCTTTTTTTTTTGCTTTTGGTTCTGTTCTCTATGATTTCTAATCGAAGCTTATCAGAGACCGAAACAATTGTTGTTGTGTGCTGCCCTAATTGCCAGATTGGCTGCTAATGACTAAGCCGTAGGAGATAGGCCAAGCCAAGCAAAAGAAACAGTTCATTTTATCATATACCCTGGCCGAAAAGAAGAAGAAACAAGTGCCCAGCGAGCCAGCAGCTTTACACAAATTCCTTAACTTATCTCGCTTTAATTTTTATAGCGTCTGTTCAGCTTCAATAATTTATTAGTTTATTTTTTACAGCACTCATGATTCAGCAATTTGACTTTAACTATTTATCTCCTATTTGTGGCTTATCTATTTACAGAACTTTCTTCGGAATTCTACATTAAGCTGTTTTAAAACAAGTGATAAACTGTTATACACAGTTTATTCCTTAAAAATTCTATTTAAATTAAGAAAACTAGTTATTAAAAGACTGTTATACACACTGTTATATGCATTCAAAATCGTTTAGATACTTAAAATTGTCTGATTGCACATATATGCCCTTTTATATATATTACAGGGTATCATTATTGAATTGTTTGTTAACCAAGGCACGCATACACAGACAAAGATTACGTGAGTTTAGAATTCTCCTCTATCTGCACTCCACTCACTTGCCAATTGGAATAATAACACAACAGACCTCAGGTGGCTGCCTCGTCTAATTGCATTATCTCAAATGTGGGCGTACAGTGACTCAATTAGTCATTATATATATATATATAGAAAGATACATGCATATGTATCTAAGGAGGTCTTATCTGGTAGCAATTTAATAAGATTTTGTATGGAAAAGCAACGGCAATGAAAATAGCATATCTCGATAGATTAGAATGCGACACAAGCGGAAAGCAAAGCATAAGAAAAGTTAGAAAACTTAAAATATAAATAAAGTGGCCAATAGGTAAGAGAAATAGAGTGAGTGATGCCAGACTTCTCAAACAATTGAACAAAAAAAAAATAAACAAACACTTAACACAAATAAAAGCAGAAAAGAATCAAGTTGCAAATGCACAGAGAGTGGGTAAGCGGTCACTTTACAACACTGGATGAATTGCTAACCTAGCACAATATGAAGAGATTGCAGAAGAAGAAAGGAATGAAATTGCAATGTTTATTATTATGATGATTAAGATGCAGAGGAAATTCACAGAAAAATAAAACACATGTATACACACATACATATGCATGTAGACAGTTGCATTGGCATCTCTAACAATGACGAAATCGCAGCGAAAGAGAAGCAGCAGAAAAAAAGGTAGACGACCTCAGGGATGCAGTGCGGCCTACACATACACATACAAACACAAACACAAACACAACTCTTACTTACACATACAGACATCTGCCGCTTTTCAAGAATTTCCTACATAATTTGTTACAAACAATTTAATAACAGCTTCAATTAACAAAATTTATAAACATTTTGCCAAGAAATATTCAAGCGAAAATTAGCCACAGTCTGCTGAGCTTTATTTTCTAGTTTTTTATTTTGTCGACACTCAATACAAAACAAAGACAGCGAGAGCGTAAGCCAGAGAGCGAAATTGCCGGAGAGCACATTCAAACGCAGCGAATATCAAAAGCAAAAGGCAACGCGCAGCAAGGATGTGTGAGTGCAAGCGAGAGATAGCGCGCCCCATGGTAGGCAACAACTTGCTGCTTCCTCTTGCTGCCGCTGCGTATGCGTAATGTGAGCAGAGCAGGCGGCGAAAACCAGACCAAAAGTAGAATGACGGCAAATTAAAGTTCGTTTGCTGTGCGCTGCAGCAAACACACAAAACAAAACTCGAAAAAGAAATAGCAAAGCCTTGCGCCCACTTCTCTCCCTAGCTTTCTACGTCTCCCTCTCTTCATGACGAAAACCAGGCTACCACTACTTCAAACACACACATACACAAGCACACATATGCAAATTAAAAATGCTATTGCGTGCCTGCTTTTAATTCGCCGTCGCCTTGCTTTGACTGCCTGCCTACCTCCCTCTCACCAAATCTGTCTCACTCTCACACCGCTCGCTGTTGCATTTTACACAGAAATTCCTTTTTACAGAAATATTTTTGTTGCGCTTTGTGCCGACGTTCGTCAACCCAAAACATAAGAGGAAATATTTTGTACACGTTTCGCTTGTGCCGTTAGTTCAGCTTGTCGCATTGTTTGTTTTTGTTACGTTTTATATATATATTTATTGTTATTGTTATTGTTTTTTCCTTTCTGTTTTGTTTTTCAGGGTGGTTTATTTTTGTGGTCAGCGCTGTTGCTGACAAAAGCTCAATTGTAATTGCGTTTCCTTGCATAGCGCTGACAATGCAGTTTTATTTATTTTTTTTGTTTTTACAGTTGAAATATAAGAAGTATAGAAACAAAACAAATTTGACGATTAAAAGCAATTAAGAGCTTATAAAACTTTTTAAGTAAAAGCTATTAAAGGATCGGGAAACTTTTCAAAATGAATTCATATAACTTGCAGCCGGTAACATAAAAATTCGTCCAAACAACCATTGTATTGTCAACACTTAAACTTGGCATTATGCATAAGCAAAAGCGTCTAGCTAAATGACATAAATATTGCAGCTATCAAATATTACATATTTTATCGTGTAAAAGTGTTGTTGTCTTAGCACACACACACACATACACACACACACGCGAACACAAGACACAGACACACACGTACACGAGAGGCGAGCGATAGCGCCAGATAGAGAGCGGTAGACACTTTACAAAAAATTACTGGCACAATAAACACTTTATAAATATTTGCGCATATTTTCAGTGTATCTCTTTTTAAATATATTTTTTTTTAATTTATTTTTCTTTTCTTTTATTTGGTTCTAACGCGACGACAAAAACACACTGCTCTAGCGGCCTGCGTTTTAATGTTAACTGAACATAGGAATCGACAGAGCAGCAAGCAGCGAAACGATTTGCCATAAAAATGCGACGCCGTCCAGCTAGCCCAAAAGCCAACAACAAAAACGACGCAGTAGCGTATGATAAAAAGTAACAGTGAGAGAGCGTGCTCTCTCTTCGACTGTCTGCTGCTCAGCGAATCAAGTGCAAAATAAACAAAAGCACAAAACGTGCGCGTCAAGAGAGCGTCGGCGGCAACAGCGGCGGCGAAGAGAGCGCGACACAGGCAAGCACATGCCGGCTGCAGTCGTCGCCGCAACAGCATCAAATACAAAACAAACACGACGAAACGCAATGCCGTAAAGCTTCAAGCGCACTGAATAATTTTTTAGACAGTCATCAAATATATGTTTGCATGCTCATTATGAGTGCCCAAGCAAGAGGGGGAGGCAGCAAAAACTTACGGCGAGTCAATATACATAAATGTCAAGTGCAAAAGCACGCCAGATATGCCGTTTTGTTTACCATTCGAAATAGCCACGACTATCCACAAAGCCCTCTCCCTGCAAGCCATTTGCTTGTGTTTTGTTTAACATTTTATCTGACTTTTTGGCAAACTGCCGCAAGTGCTGACAACAAGTAGAACAACGACAGTTGCTGTAGTCAGGAATAACGGCAAAGCAAATACATGTGACTTTGCATGTAGGAAAGTGAGTGAGAGACAGGGGAACAGCTTAACTGGGCGTTAACTCGACTTAAATTGGCTTTAAGCGCGTCATATTTACGACTCGGGCTGTTGTTGTCTCTGTGTAATTGAGTTTTAGCACAGCGCTCGAAAGTAGGCAGCAATATTTATGGCTATTCGCCAAAGCCCCAAAGTATGCAATGCTTGTGGGTGGCACTAAATCTGTCTGTGAAGACGTTGATGTAATTGGGTTTTTGAACTTAAACTAAGCTTTATAGTGGGCAATAGATAGGAATAAATAGTGGGAATAAATTGTTTGAATCAGGAATATCATTATTTATATTAGAAATGTAGTTTATAGACACATATCTGTTAAACAGATTATATCTGTTATACAGTTTACATCTGTTATACAAAATATAGCTGTTATAAAAATTACAGATATCTGTAATACTGACTACATGTGTCTGTTATACACTTTACGGATATCTGTTATACAATTAAGATATCTGACAGTTTTCAGATATCTGTTATACAGATTATATCTCTGCTGGAGGATCATGTAATTTGTTCTCCTTCATTACATCACATTAATCTCGCAAAACAATAGTTTAAATACTTAATAATAATTATGAAAATAAGAATAATAACAATACAATTTGTAATTGTAATAATTCCATTCAGAACTTCATCAGAAAGCGCATTGTGCTGAACAAAGGACGAAGAATCTTTTCAGTTCTATAGAAAAACTTTTCAAGAATTGTTTTTCCCGCTTTTCCAATTACAGCGAACATTTTCCCCAACAATAGTTGCCAATTGCAATTGCAACAATAAAATGTTGAAGTTCTCCCCACTCCCAACCTATATATATATGAGTATATACGAAGTTTGCTGACTTACCGTTATTGTTGCTGATGGCGAATCGCTGCTGCAGCTGCTGTGCCAGCGCCTGATGATGCTGAGCAAGCGGCGTCAGTGGCGGCGGCTGCTGCGCCTGCTGACCCACGCTTAGCTGCTGTGGTGCCGACTGTGAGTGTGGCACACCACCACTCAAAGAGGATGTGTCCGAGGAGCCATCCCCACCACCACCGCCACCTCCGCCATTGGCCATGGAATTCTGTTGATTGAGGCTGGCGCCGTTGAGCATGGAATTTGCATTGAACTGTTGCACGGATATTGAGCTGGCCACGCCCCCGCCTACCAATTGCTGTTGCTGCTGCTGCTGCAACTGCTGCTGCTGCTGCTGTGTGAGCAACGCATTGTTGGCGCTGCCATAGGTGGTGGCATTAATGGAATTGTTGGCTTGATTTATGGAATTATTATGGACGGCTGAGAGCAGCGAGCCATTCGCAGTGGCTCCGCTATTATAGTACGACTCCTCGCCTGCAAGGAGAACGGGAGAAAGAGAGAGGGAGAGTTAGTAAAAGCTTTCGGTCATTCATAAATGCGACAAGCTTTTGCCTGCTGCTGCTTAAAAGCTCTTTCATTCAACTTAGCTTTCACCTTTTCCAAGCAAAACTTTCGCCCACAGCGCCATCTATGAGCGAGCAGCGGCGCAAAGCTTGACTGGGCTAAGCAACTAAAAATTGAGGTAGGTTCGAGAGTTTTTCTTTCATCGATTTGGAATGCATTTGGCGTTCAAGTTGGCTGCTTCTTCGTTGACGTCTCGCATTGACAATTAGCTGCCGTTGATTAATTACCGAACAAGAGAATGTTGGCGACGTCCCCAAAGACACGAACAGCGATTGGACTGTCTGCGTATACTTCACTTTGTACATCTGCAATTGTTGGGCCACTGACGGCGCGTCATGACTGAAGTGTGGCGGAAGGAAACAAGAGCTCCGACACAACCCTGCCCTGCCCTCATGCCGAACAAACAATTTAGCAAAGTGGAAACCTGGCAGCTAAGCGTCGTCGTCGTCGTCGTGACTGAGAGCCAAGTCGACGGGCCTCGTCATCGGTTAAATCGTGCGTGGATTATGGCCAATTTCCGTTTTGTTTGTCTGTCATAGCGCACAAAGGCCAAGACTGAAAGCCAACGATACATTTGTGCGCCTGTGGTCGGGTTTTTGTTTAAGTTGCTTATCCAAAACAAAAAAAAAACAGTTGCCAGGCTTTGCTTAAAAAACTTTTGTGCATAACAACAAAGCTCAATGGGGGATTAGATGTGAGCTATATGGCTTTGTAAGACTTTCCTAATATATATAAATATATACAGTTTTGCAGCGCACAGTTAGCTAGAAGTTTATGAAATTGAGCTCTGCGGGACGCGAAGCCATTTAGGAATTTAATAGAAAATAAATTCCACAGTTAGCAAAATATCTTAATCTGCTTGAAAGATTTGAAATGATTTAATTGAAAATGCATTGAGCGAACTATTGGGAAAGTCGCTAATAGAAGGAGCTCTACAATTGGCCAAATTGCTTAAGCACAAATGCCTCTTTGATCTGACGCATTATTCCTCCTCTATCTCCCTCTTCACTTAGCTTTGCCTCTCACTCGTTTATTTATTAAAAATGTTAGCATGACTTGAATTAATGAGAATCGCAGAGAAAGGCGACAGGAAATTTATAAAATGTAAAAGTCGAATTCTTAAGAAAACATTAAGAAAAAATTAAAATTAAAAATGAAAGTATAAAACAAACAGAAAGTGAGAAAAAGCATAAAGTAAAGAGAAGAGCATTGAACGGGGGAAAGTAGATGACAGGACTTTGCGTGGACAGAAGGGAAAAGGAGAGAGTTCAATTCAGGAAAAAGGCTTGGAAGAGGGTAGGAATGGAATGTAGCTGTGCAAGGCCAAGTTAGAGAACGAATAAGAAAGCTCCAGGGAAATGACAGTGAGATATGGAAGGATGGAAAGAGGAGAGATAGGACTAATGATAACGATAAGATTAAATAGTAAGTGAAAGGCAGTCTAAGGAAAAAAAAAACTAAAAATTAAAACATACAAGATAAGAAGCACGATTTAAGTACAGAAAGCATGACTAGGGTAAACCCTTTATCTCTGTTTTTCTTCTACCATTCTTATTTCTTTAAACTATTTCCATTTCCCATTTTGACTTTTTTGTAAAGCTCAGAGAGCTACGTTTTCTGATCTGTTCTTAGCTGTGGCACTTACCCGGTTCTGGTATATTGCCCAGCGGACTCTCTGGCAGCAGAATGCCCTTTTGCACTAGCTCATCGCGATTGGCACGTACAGAAATCTTGCGCTCCAGTGCTGTGAGGCAAAGAGATAAAAATAAATAAATAAATAATACAAAAAACTATGACAATGACAAACAATGACAATGACAATGGCAATGACAATGACAATGACAATGACAATGACAATGACAATGACAATGACAATGACAATGACAATGACAATGACAATGACAATGACAATGACAATGACAATGACAATGACAATGACAATGACAATGACAATGACAATGACAATGACAATGACAATGACAATGACAATGACAATGACAATGACAATGACAATGACAATGACAATGACAATGACAATGACAATGACAATGACAATGACAATGACAATGACAATGACAATGACAATGACAATGACAATGACAATGACAATGACAATGACAATGACAATGACAATGACAATGACAATGACAATGACAATGACAATGACAATGATAATGACAATGATAATAATGATGGTCAAACTTACATTTGGAGGCCGCCTCGAATTTTTCGCTCTTCTTTTTTCGGCGCCATTTCCAGGGCTTGAAGAAACGGCCGAGGGCGCTCAGTTTGCTCTTGCGCTCCAGGGGCGGGGTGCGGGTGCCAGAGCCCAAGCTATTTGTGCGTATGGCGGCGCCATTTTGTTTCTTGGCTGCAATAAAAGAGAGAGGAAGAGAGCAGGAATTAGAAGGAGATAGCTATAGAGATGAGTTAATAACACAACGAATGCTGCGCGGAAGCGGTTAAACAACTGTCTAAAAATGGGCCGGCTTGCCACGCCCCTTGCCGCTCATTGTATGTGTGTGGCATGCGGCAGTTGCAACGTTATGACGTTGGCAGAAAGCGAAAACTGCAAAGCGAAAACAACAGCAAAAAATGCCGTAAAATATTTTGCTTTATGCAATCGACTCGATGATGATGACGATGGAGATGATGACGTTTGAACATCATTTGACAAATCAATTACAAATTCAAAACAAGTTTTCTGCAAGAAGAAGGGGCAGGGGCAAGGTTCTGCATCAAAATTCTAAGCAAATTGTTAGCCATTAAAGCCATCGCCTGGCCTGCTTACAAATGGCCAATGCCAACTTGACTACGAGCCAAATCTAATTGGCTAAAGTAGAGGCAGAACCGAGCTTAAGTCGCCAACGATTGCCTCAACTATTTAGACTCGTTTCATAGTAGTAGCGAGGGCAGGGGGCGTGGCAGAGGCAAAAACAAAACAGAAAGAAAGAAATGAAAAAAAAATAAATTCCCCCTTCTGCTGCCGCTGCTACTGCTGCTGCTGCGGCGGCAGCTGTTTCTCATTTGTTGTTGTTGACTCTGATGCTGCCTTCAGATAAGCTGGGCACAGTCACCCACACTCACACACACACATACACGGACAGCATTGAAGCGTTGAAATTAGGCTACCTACAAATAGCTGGAGGAGCCAAGCAGAAGAGCGCAAAAGCAGAAGAAAAAACATAGCGGAGAATAAAAACAACTCACAAAAAATAGTAAAATAAATAGTAAAAAAAAAATAGTTGACAGAAAACAACGAAGTTTCTATGCTCTATGTGTGCACTATATGGAATATATATATACATAAAATATACATATATCATAAACTTCATCTGCTCATAAAAAGTTTAACTATTTCAATAAAAATTTTATATAATAATAAAAGTCGCTGAGCACAGCGCTAAAATACCCTGTAAACAAGTTTCATTATATAAGAAAGTCAATTAGATTTAAAAAGTCTTTGAGAGATATGCTTATCTATTTATATGCTTATCTATTTAAAGAGTTAAACTCGAGTAACTTTGCTAGCTTCAATGTGAGCAGCAATTGAGCAGAAATTTGTATAGTTTCGAAATATTTCAGCCTATTTCTAGGTATGGGTATAGGTGTCTCTGCAGATCCACTTCATATTCATATTCATATTCACAATTATATTCATACTCATAATCATACTCATACTCATACTCATACTCATACTCATACTCATACTCATACGCAGGCGCAGACGCAGACGCAGACGCAGACGCAGACGCAGAGGCAGAGGCAGAGGCAGAGGCAGAGGCAGAGGCAGAGGCAGAGGCAGAGGCAGAGGCAGAGGCAGAGCCACAAGGAGAGGCAGACGCAGAGGCAGACGCAGACGCAGACGCAGACGCAGACGCAGACGCAGACGCATACTCATACTCATACTCATACTCATATTCATATTCATATTCATATTCATATTCATATTCATATTCATATTCATATTCATATTCATATTCATATTCATATTCATATTCATATTCATATTCATATTCATATTCATATTCATATTCATATTCATATTCATATTTATATTCATATTCATATTCATATTCATATTCATATTCATATTCATATTCATATTCATATTCATATTCATATTCATATTCATATTCGTTTTACACTAATACTCATACACATACTCTTGAACACGAATATCTCATTAGGTATCTAGATTCAAAGAAATATAACTAGCTTTATTTCCATCTATTCATCTATTAATAGAAGATTCTTTCGTGATATATTTACCCATATTAAGAGAATACATTTCCATATATTTCATCTAGAAATCCCTTTACATATTTCAGAACTTTCATTGAATTTGCTTCGTTCCACTCGCCTTGCAACTTCAATGGCCAAGTTATTGTAGCCGGTCTTGGGCTGAAGCGTATTTATAAATACCACAAAATTGTGGCAAATGGGCTAAGAACTATTTGGCTTCCTTTAAGCCCGGCACATGGACGGGGCCAAGCCGCTGTCGGTTCGTCCCAATTGTGGTCAATTGTTGAAGCAGCTTTTCATGCTTGATTTCAGTTGCATAACGAGCGGGAGACGTGGACAGAGCGAGTGAGCGCGGTAGAGAATGTGTGTCAAGCTGAGAGAAACCACTTGGATTGAAGCTGTTGCACGTGAATGACATGCAACGTGAGCGCCCCGAGGCAAGCGACAAAAACGCAACGGAAATGCAGCCACATTTAAATGGCGCCAGAGAAAATAGCGAGAATTTTGTCGCCCAAGAAAAACTGCGCAAAAATTGAAGCTGCGAAAAATCTTTTTAAATTTCTTACAGCTTAAAACCTTTTTTCATCAAGCTGTGTAAGGTGTGCGCGAAAAGAAAACAAAAAAAAACTGAAACCAGTTTTTGGCTTTCGACTTTTTGGAGGGAGCCAAGCTCAGGCAACGGCAGCTGCTCCACGTTGCAGTACAGGCTATACGGCTATAAGTGACAAGGGCGGCAACAACAAGAGTCAACAATGTGGTTGTTGTTGTTGTTTTTAATATTTTATGCGAACGCGTGGAAAACGAGTTTTCGCGAAAGTTGTTTGTGGGTTCCATTGTTTGCACTGTTGTTGTTGGTTGTTGGTTTCAGCAGTTGTTGTTGCTGTTGTTGTTTTTGTGGCTCCACACTGTATGTTGTTATTCTCGCTTGAATACCCCTCGGCATCCACAACACAAATACAGCTGACAAAAAAATATTCTTAAATAAATTCTATAGAAAAATATTATGTGAGGCACAACATAAATATGGGCGGGCTGGGCGAAGGGGCGTGTGCATAAAATAATATAAGTCATAACAAATATCTATGTATATACATATAAAGCAGCTGGTTTATAAAAAGTTTAGGAACACGCTCCAACTACGTCTTTAAAATTGTTTTGGCTGAAGTTGAAACCATTTGAACTTCATCGAACAAAAACAAGAGTCAACAATGTCAACAATATTATTATATATATTTATTATTATTAATTTATAATTTAGTATTTTATTTTTGGTTTATTTTCATTTATAAATATTTTTTTTGTCATTAATATTTTTTTATTTTTTCTTAATTTTTTGATTTATTTTATTTTTTTCTTTATTTTTTTTTTTAAATTTTTTTTCTGTAATTTTTTTCCTTCTGCCATTACTTCTTTTTTCGTTTTTTTTTTTTATAGTTTTTATTTATATTTTTTATTTATTTTCTATTCCTATAAAACAGAATGTAAGTAATATATAAAAAACTAACTAAAAAAAATCATATTAAAAAGCAACTCTTCAGCAGAGAAACAGCGCAAGTTCTTAACAAGACCTACTGAATATATTATATTTAATATCTAAAAATTGCCAAAAACACAATTTTACACTGGAGACAAAACATGAGTCGACTGCCAAGCCAAAAACTGAAATCAACTGCATTCTGACAAAGTTAGGAAAGTTTGAAAGCACGACACAGCAGCGAGCATGTGTCTATATAATATATGTATATATATCTATTGTGTATCTAAAAGTTGTAAACATTTTAATGCGTTGCTCAAGTCATGAAGCAAATGCCAACGAAACTGAAAAGTAAACTGCAATTTGGCAAAGTTATGTGAATTTGCAACTGAGCCATTTGCGCTTCTGGGTGGTTCTACATGAAACAGGCTTCATTTATCATATAGATATTTATATATATATATATATATATATGTACATATATGTTATATACCTTTATCATATCTATCATAAGCCAGCCGCAGTTTTCTATTTATATATAAAATTCGTTTCGTATGAGCAGAGGCATATAAAGCTTATGTAAATTGTCAATTGTCGTGTTCCACTTAAAGCTCAGTCAAGTGCATGTGTGTGGTGCGTGTGTGTGCGTGTGTGTGCATGCCTCACTGCTGATAACTAAGCCAAACAAATTGACAGCAAAAATCAGAGCAACAAATTGATATTTGCGCAACGTGACAAAGCGCAGAAAATATTTAACTAAAATAAATTAAAGCAAAATATAATTTATAAATAAAAAATAAGAAATAAATATAAATTTCGATTAAATTGTCAAATTTTCAAGCTGCATAGAATAGGCCCAGCGAAAAAATAAAATTAACCTGTCAAAAGCCAAAGTCAAACCTAAATAACAACGAGACAAAAAATGAAACAAGTCGAGTTTAACCGACTGCTTAATACTTATTCCGTTATTAACAATAATTTGAGTTATTGAAATATTGTAATTTTAGCATTTGCCATGATCCAATTTAGAGGTTTTTCTGAGGAGGATTTGGTCTATAAAAAATATACACTTTTTATATTTTATATATGTAAAGCGCACGCCTGACAGATCTAAGAGCCAATATACTCTTTTTCTTAGTGAGCCAGCATAAATAGCAAACAAACATTCAAATTGTTAAGCCAAAATGTAAAATTGCATAAAAAAGCCAAGCCAAAAATTAAAATAGCTAAAAATAGCTAAAACACAATTTGTGCTAAAATTTGTGAGACTTTTTCTCGGCGCTTTCGCAAAAAAAAACACCAACAGAAACTACACGAAAAATGTATGCTCGAAGGTCGCAGGCGACGCTAATTGAGGCAACGCCAACAAAATACAGTAAAATGTGTAACAACAACAACAGCAACTTGAATTGCCACAACAACATTGCGATTACTGAACTAATTTGCGGCCGTCTGTCGATTTTGATTGCAATATGAAACCTGAAATTAATTGTAATTACAAAGAAACTACAACAGATAGAAGCGAGGCGAGTGCGTGTGTGTGTGAGCGTGTGTAGGCAATTGAGGGGGCGTGACAGTGGAGAGGGCAGTGGGGGGACTGCCAAATTTACGCCTGGCCTGGCACGTATTTTGACAACGGTGCTTCGGAAATGGCCAAAGCTGAATGGTAAATGCTGAATGCTAAATGGAAGTGGAAATTGATACCATTAGCAACGGAGCTTAGATACACTTTATAGAGATAGAGAGAGTGAGAGAGTGAGAGAGTGAGAGAGTGAGAGAGAGAGAGAGAGAGAGAGAGAGAGAGAGAGAGAGAATGAGATACAAAGATAGAGAGAATGAGATACAAGGATAAAGAGAACGAGAGCGAGAGATAGGAAAAGACAGAGTGAGTGAGAAGAAATTAGAGCTTAGATACACTTTATAGATATTTATATATATATATATATATATATAGATAGAGAGTGAGAGAGAGAGAGAGAGAGAGTGAGAGAGAGAGAGTGAGAGAGAGAGGGTGAGAGAGAGAGAGTGAGAGAGAGAGTGAGAGAGAGAGAGAGATAGAGAAAGATAATGAGATACTAAGCAAAAGACAGTGTGAGTGAGAGGAAAAGAGAGATAGAGAGAGAGAGCTAGAGATATATATGCCTTATAGAAAGTATATCTATATGATTGATCAGCACGAACATATAGCATGTCTGTTAGCTTATCTCCATAACCTATATCATGCCTCAAAATCAAATTAATAAAGAACCACAACAAAGCACCCATATCATATGATCTGAGCGATTGCTCATAGTAAATTACTAAACTACTTGAGCAAAAACCTTAAAGTTATTATTTATTTATACATTCATAGTTTAGTTTTTCTTTATTATATACCACAGATATTATATAGCATTAATATATTAAGCTTAAGCTTAAGCTAGTCAGCATAGATGCTATAGCTCTATGATAAGGATGGACAAATTATTATATTGAAAGTTTGATTCACTTATCCAGACTCAACTAAAAAAGCTCCACAGCTAACATAGATCTAGAAGTTATTTTATAGAAATTTAAATTTCCTTTAAAAAAAACCATTATTGAAACTCCAACTAGTCATATAGTACGGCTTCCATGCCATACATATACATCATCTACACACATCTAAACCTTATCTATAACATCGCTTCTATATGCTCTCTATCTGGTAGAGTATTCATCTATCGCTAATAATGCTATCTCGTTCTAGCAGTGTCGCCGCCGTTTGGCAAAGCGCAGCAAAGCGTTCACTGCACATGCACAAAATTCAAATCACATTACGTATACGCAACGCTGCGCAAGCAATAGAAAACGTGAGCGTATCACATTGGCAATGGGCAACAGACACACACACACACAGTGCTGCTGCTCCATGTTGGCGAGTGGGTTTCTCTCTCACTCTGTGTGTGTCTGACTGACAGCTGTGGCACTGAAGCGCAGCCAATGCCAAAAAAAAAAAAAAAAGTGACAACTAAATGTGAAAAGTGCGGGGCAACTTTAACTTTACTATCGATAGTTGTTGACTTTGGATTTATGATGTGCAGTCATAAAATCTTCTCAAGAAACTTATACTTTAGATTAACTCGTTCAACTTGAGCAGCTCAATCAAAACCATTAAAATTCTCATTGAGCAATGATTTATCAGAAGTTTTTACAGGCGCAAAACTTTTGTGAAAGTTTCGAAAAATTGACGCGCTCAATTTTGAATAAAAACTGCATTAAAATAATATTAAATAAAATTGTTCGTCTGCATCTTCTTCAACTTCCTGCTTTGCATTTGTTTCGTAAACGTTTTACAGACTGTCCTGCGTGTTTATGAATACATAAAACGTGTTTATATAAAATTGTCTTTTTTTATATAATAATCTTTTTTAAATAATAATCTTTTTAATATAATATTTTTTTTATATAATAATCCTTTTTATATAATAATCTCTTTTTATATAATAATCCTTTTTTAAACAATATAAGTTTTTCAAATTTCGTAAACGTTTTACTGGCTTAGCTGCTCTTTAAAAATGTTACTAATATTTAAAATATATTTTTATTACAGATCTATTATAAAATGCTCTATTTTCTTATAGAAAATAAGTTTTTCACTTTTCGTAAACGTTTTACTGGCTAAACCTTTTAGTAAAGAGATAATGTATAGTAATAATATAATTAAAATTAAGTTTAAACACTCTCTTTAAGATTAAAATAAATCTTTTCAACGTTTTTCAAAAACATTTTTCATAAATGTTTTACTGGCTGCGCGTTGTACGCTGGTATAGAAATGCGCAGCTATATGGCCTATATTACTACGATAACTAAATGTGTAGTCGTTAAAATATATCAATGATTATATAGAATGCCCTCAAACCGCATTCATAGTTTCATTTATAGTTATTTTTAATGTACCAGCTCAATTTGACCTTCTATTATTTATATATTATGCAAGCAATAACCAAATTACCGCAGCGCCTGGTTTAAGCTAAACCTCTGCCAAACACTAGCCTCTTCTATGACTCCCGCCCTCAACTCAACCATTTGACAGTTTGCACGCGTACATCAAAGTCAAAGTCAATTACGATTGACAATTCAGACGATTACGTGTATGAGAAAATAGAAAAAAAACACGCATAACTCTAGCAATTGACCAAAAAAAACTATTGCGTTGAAACGAACAATGAATTGAGTAACACAGAGAGTGAGGGAGAAAGAGAAGTGCAGTTAGTAGAATTAAGTTTATGTGAAAAAGTCCATGAATAACAAATAGCTATGATTCATGGGAAAATGCAGAGAGTGAGCGATTGACGGGCCGCAACGATCGAAAACTAACAAATGACATATTAAATGCAAAGCCGTAAATCGAAACAACAACAACAACAACAAAAAGCCAATTAAAAGGCATTTTGAACGCAGCTCAACTAGCAGCTAATTGCATTTAAATTGCATTTGACATTTGACATTTGACATATATGTTAGCTGTATATGCGATACGTTGACATTCAATCAACTGCATAAACTATAAATAGCAGAGCAAATGAGTAACGTTAATGAGAAGCGCATAGAAAGGGACATGAAGCGACGTTTGAGTGTCAGAACAGCTGTCAATGAGTAGGTAAAAGGGAGAGCCTGATAATGCAATAAATGCTAAATATAGATGGGTTAAGCCTTTGGAATTTGTATGCAGGAAGTACCCTAGATTATTTGGAGTATGCATAACAAATAGTCTAGACTGGAAGCTGAAACTCAAAGCAGTAAAATATAACAGAGGGTCATAGAGAGATGCTATTAAATTAACTATAAATTAGGATATAAAACGAAAACGCTTCTAGTTATAGAAAGATTAATATATATATCCCCATATATTATGATATTTCTGAATTGTTACATATTCACTCTTAATTTCAAACTACCCATTGCCATAGAGCACGAGCAAAGAATGCACTGAAGCGCGTTGTCTGTCACCCGCAGGCAGCTCAAATTACCAACAGCAACAACTTTTATTAATTTGATTTCAGTTCTGATGAGGTGGGCTCCAGTGGCGGTGCGGAATGGCGCGGGATGCGGTTAGCCCGTCTGCCTGTCTGGTGGCATGTTTGGAAAATTTACAACATTGTTCTGTCGCCAAAGTGTGGCTGTGGGCAAACAAGTTTATTGGACAAGCCCAAAACAAAAACAGAACACCAACAGCCCAACAACAACAATAAAAACAGAATTTTTTTGACATAAAACATGAGCCTAGCGTGGAAAAAAGCAAACGATGAGCAGCATATGGCCAAATATTTGCACAAAACTTACGCCGGGCCAAGGAATGAAGAAAAAAAAACACACTGAACATTGAAGAGGAAAACAAATAAAAATTCATTTTCAATTAGCATAAAGCTTGGGTAAATCAAAATTGGGAAACAAGCGTATGTAGGTCTTTGGCCATAAGTATCTGACAGATACAAATACACAGCATCAGATACAGAAACAGTTTAAAGCCTACCGCAAACTAATTAAAAACATTTCAATTTCACTGCAGTTGATTGCTAAATTGTTTGGCTTTTAAACAAAGCAGCTGAGTATATATATAGTTTATATATATATATATATATATATCGTATATATCGTTTATATATCTGGAATTTGTGCGTGGGCCTTCGCTTTGTTTAGCCTGACAGCTACAAAATAGTTGCGAAAATGTTTTTTGAAAAATATTTACATTTTAATTGCAGTTCGTTTGTTTTTGTTTACATTTGATTATGTCTAAACTTTAATGAGCGCAAAAATTTTGTATTTAGCTAAAAAGTGGGGCAGAAGCAATAAACTTGAACTAGCTGGGAATTGCAGGCAAGTATATAAAATGCCTATTAATCGACTAAAGTAAGCTAAAAGAGCTCATGTAACTGTTCAGAACATGATGACGAGACATGATGCCGCAGCCAGCGTATAGCTCAAGAGTTTACTTAGAGTTAAGAACGACATTATTGATAGCATCTTGTATAGGAAAAGAAAGACTTGATTTTACTTAAAAAATCTGTATAATGCAATAAAAAGATTAATTTAGTAAAATATATACCTCAACTCTCCTAGAAAAACAAGTAAAGCTGTGCAAGCTTAGTTTCACTTTACTATGCTTTCGGTCATCAAAAATATATTAATCATAAACTAAAAGCATAAAATATAAATAATAATAAATTTCTCTATGGCAAGCATTCTTTAAATATCCATTTAGTTTTACTCGCTTTATCACAATCCCCTCTAAAATGCAAAGATTAAAGCCAATTGTTCGACACACAACACATACTCAATCAATTTTGTGGCTTAAGAACTTTTCCTTTTGGCTTATCTAAAGGCAATTAAAAACTTGAATATCGTAGCTGAGGCTACCAAATATCACACATACCGGCCAAAGTTGTATCCTTTGTTGTTCAAAATAGTTAACTGACAGGCAAACTTTAAAGTACAGTTAATGGAATTTTGTTTTTATATTTTTTTTTTTTGTGAAAAACTTTTGAAGCAAAAAGCTTTGTGTTGGGCCAGTTGGCCAAGATAAACATTGGCCTGAACAACAGATAGATAAGCAGCAATTATGATTGCTAAAACTTTGTTTCTTATCCAAGCCGCCACACTTTGACGAGACTGTACCACAAATTGATATCAAGGCCAGACAGATAGACAGATAGAGAGACAGACAGACGCTTGACCCGCAATCCAGCCTCAGTTGCAATTCCGTTTGTAATTTGCGTTTCAATTAAAGCAAATGAAAACTGACGGCAAATGCAGCTGGCAAGCTACAAGAACAAATAAAAATAAGAGGAACTCTTATTTATATCTTCATTAGTAATGCGAAAAATAAGTAGAAGAAGAAATGGATGGAAGTGGCAGAAGAAAAGTGAGTGCTGAAATAACATTTTAATGAAGTTGGCGCTGGCCACGTGCCACATGAGCATCACATGAGATCATCAAACAGCATTCGAAATCAACGCCAAGTCGAATCGTTGAAAGATTGAATCGTCTCGACTTGAATGAATTCACAATTTGCATAATCTAAAAAAAAAGTACCGAGAGTGAATAATTTAGAATAATTTATTATTTTTTATTATGAGATAAACTCAATAAATAATTGATTCTTTAATAACTTTTGTGCATTTGTTATAGTATACAAAATCGAGATTTTCTTCAAGCTGCGCACGTCATAGAAGCTTGAAAGATATATGATATATGATAATCGATATTTATCGATTCGAAGGATTAACAACTGCAGAGAAACAGCAGCTGCACATTGACATTTATCGATATCAACAATATATTTAACTTTCTCAATAGAAATCTGTTCATACATCAATAAGAAACATAGACATATCGATATTTATCGATTACTTAAAAAAACTTGAAATATACTGACAAGTTAATCTGTATTCGTCAGCCGCAAAACTTTACCTTTCATAACCTTTACTTTCACATTGACAGCTACTGATCGATACATATCGATTTTTAATGGGAAACTTCAAATATGCTATTAAATTAATCCGTGTTTGCCTGCTACAAAACTAGACAAAACTTTACCTTTCATAAGCTTTACATTCATCTTGACAGTTACTAATCGATATTTATCGGTTATTTTAAAAAGAGTATGCAGACCCGTTTACACTTTCTCATTTTAGTTGTTCTGCTTTATGCAACACAAAACATTTTCTAGTTCAAATGTTAAGCGTTGTTGCTTTGTTTTTTCTTTGAGTGTAGCTCAGCTGGGTGCGGCCGACATTTGATCGATCATTGTTCGATTTTTGATTTGTGATTTGTTATTTCTGACTTGGTGTCGGCCAAATGTGACAAGTTTATTGGCATAGTTAAAGCTGAGTTAGTCGCCGAGCGCTATGTCTGCGGCGAGGGTCATTAGGAACAGCGTGTCGCATTAATCACGCAGTTAGAAAGGCTTTGATCTTCGTGGGGTCAACGTGGCTCTGACTTATGACTTGTACATTTGATGGCGTCGCTCTTTCCAGGTTTTTTTGTTTTTGGTTTTATGAATGCTCTCGAAAAGGTCTCGCAACGCCGCTGGCTAAAATGCTTAAACGCTTTTGCTGCTTGTTAATTGAAGTTTAACTCCGCTTTAAGTGGCAATTTGTTTGGCCAGAGGCCGCGATGAGGTCTGAGGACTGTACACGATTTCTCGACTTGAACTTCGATTTGAGGAAGTTGAACTTGAGATATTGGAAGCTAATTTCTGAATGAACATCAGCGACTCACGCTTGAGCAGCTGTCGAGTAGCGCTTGAGTTATTAATACCTGCAAATTAAGTTTAGATCATGTTACGTCAAGTGTAGAGCTCATGAAAACAGTAAAAAGTCGAGTTATTGATGAGTTAGGAAACTGAAAGTGTCTATGTAGTGCAGTGTACATAAAAATATGCTGGCTAAATATTTTGAATGATCTGGCCATATATTTACGATATAATATAATACAAGTTTTGCATTTAAGGCTGCAAATTCACACATAAAAAAATTATTTTCAAGGTATTTTCTGTCCATAAATTCTATGATATTTCTTTTAATTCATTGACTTTTAGCAGACAAAACCTAGACCCTCAATTTCACAGATTGAAAATAAAGAATAATAGATTAGCAGGTTTAACTAATTATAAACCTTTGTAATAGCAGCTTTATTCTGGTTTCTTAAAGCTCTGTTGGTAATTAAAAATTAATGTCTTGAGCTAGGTGGTTCGAAGTCTGTGGAATAGTTGAAGTTTTAGCTGTTTAGCACGTTTTACTGATTGTAACTATTTTTAAAGAAGCAGCTCTCACTTTACCTAGCTGTTATGCTAAATACCTTTCTAAACATATTTGTAGCTGATATTCAATATAAATGTTAGAAGTATTTGCCTCTAGAAACTTTGTTAAAATGTTGTAAAAATATATATTATACATATTATATATATCATATTATATAATTTCATATTATATAATTTATATATGAATTCATTAATATTTATATTGAATTTTTGCAACATCTTCAACTTCTTAGCAAGTTGGCAGCGCCGTTTGCCATTTGAACACACAATGCTAGACGCCAGACTTGATCAACACAAGGGAAGCTCACGTTTTATGAAAACATTTCTTATCTTTGCATAATATATACATACACTTATCTATATGTAGTATATATTACATATATATATATATATATATATATATATATATATATATATATGTGCCACAACAATCGATGACAAAGAGTTCCATTGCACAGCTCACGCGTTCTACACGATTAAAAAGCAACGGTGAATTCAATTGAGTTATTCATGCTTTGTCGACAACAGCCCGAAAAACTCAGCTCAGAACAAATATTTTATTTATTTAGAAAACTTAAAAAAGCAGACAAAACCAGCCACCTCAACGCAAAGCTCTGGCTGCAGCTATTTTTAAAGCGTGACTGCAACAATATGAAAAAAAAATTATACAACTTGTCATTTAGCTAAATGATGAGCACAATAAACGTGGCTGATTAACATCATCAGCTTCATAATGATGTTCATAATAATGAGCTACAGCTGGAGCTGAGCCTCATTAGCACCTCGACGCTCGCCCACAACAATATTCCCACAATTGTGCTTGAAGATTGTAAACAAATGGAAATTGTTAAGAAGTGTGAGAGTTGGCTTGCGTAAGATGTTCGCCAATCGGAGGGCGTGGCATATCAAAGTGAGAGGGGGAGAGAGAGCGAGCCAAACCATAAATAGCGCCGAAGTTAATCAGCAAACACTCGACGTCAATTTATTGATTAATACTCTTCGATTAGCGAGCCATAGAAATAAATCAATATAGCCATGCATGCAGAGAAGGCGCAGAAGGGGCGTGGCAGGGCAGTGTGTTTCTATGTGACCGAAATTTGTTTTCAAAGTTGACTGTCAATAGGCGCCAGCAAGTCGGACCACAAGGACATCAGTCGAGTGCCCCGGCTGTTGGGGCATGAAGTGGGTATAGACTGAGATATACCCTGGGAATGTAGGGTGAGTAGCGAGTGAGCAAATGGGAATGAAAATATCAATGAATTGTCAATAAAAGGAAATATAAATAAATAAATTAAGTGCTATAACGTTTAGAGGTATAGACTACGAAATACCCTATAAATATAGTGAGATTAAGAGTAGCGAAAATAGTACAATTATTTTTTGGCTAACTATGTTAAGATGATTAAATGATAGATATATATATAAATTTAAAATTATAGACCTGGATATAAGCTATAAATGTGAAGATCGAAAGGGAGTAGAGGCAAAGAATAATAAATAAATAAAGTAAGTAAAGGAACTTCTATGTTCTTAACTCTTCAAAAACACATGCGAAGCAAACAAAAATATCATAAGCTATAAGGAAAGTTATCTAACATATTAAAAGAAGTCAAATTAAAGCTAAAATTGCTCTTAAGCCAAGAAGTTGTCAGAAAGCAAATGATTTGTAACATTCTTAATGAATATTGAAAGAGGTTTTTGCTTATCTGAAACTGAGTGTTATCAAGAAAACCAATTAAAGCTATATATACTCTCTGTCTCTCTTGCGCTATTACTCAACAAATGCTTGAAGCTCTTTCATTATTTTCTATTATATTAACAGCTTTGTTCAAAAAAATAGTAGTGCTGCACCCCACAAACTGTAGCCAAAAAAAAAACGAAACTTTCTCCGTTCATAAATTAATAATCAAAATATGTTAATCTTAATATTCACTACAGATTACTATCAAAATGTTCAACATTTGCCTAGTCGCACTACTATTTTTATGAACAAAGCTGCATAAGACACAAAATTCTTAAGCAAAGTTTGGTTTTCATATTTTGACTTGATTCTTTCAATATGCGAGGCCAGATTTGTCAGTTGCTTTTAATCCCTCCCAGCATTTTGCTTTACAAAATGACGCCTTTCACTTTTTGCAATATAACTTTAATTGTTTCAAGTCTTTCGTATGTACACACCCCTTTGCCCTTGATCTCTATTATACCCGTTCTCACGACTCACATTTACAGCGCATCCCAATCAAATTACATTTGACTGAAGAGAGCTGCCAACTAGCTGCAAAGCCCAAAAATTGTTTGGTAAAACCAAACCAAAAAAAAGCGGCAGACAGAGGACGTCAGAACGACTTCTAAAGCCTGCTGGCTACGCTGCCTTGTTGCTGCTCGTGTTGCTGTTGTTGTTGTTTATTTAAAGATATAAATAACGCTGCCCCACCCACAATAAAAATTATCCTCTGGCAAGCCTTTTGTGTCGCGTCTGTGCACCTGCCTGGGCCCCGGTGCGCCCCGCGCGGCACGCTAAGCCTCTCAATAACCACTTCACCTTCCGCTTTTGGGGCGACTTCATATGTCAGTTGCGCTGTTGTTGCTATAATTATTACGCTTGTTGTTGCATTCCATATTTGTAGCCAGTTTTGTTTGGGGCTCGCGCTACTGTTTCGTGCTGTCTATCTGGCTTTATGGCGCGGACCCAACCTCCATGCTGCGTCGCTCTGCTCTATCTTCTCGCTGTCTGTCTCTCTCACTCTTCATTTGATAGCTTCTGTATTTTTACAGCTCTAATCGCAGATGAAGTAGAGGAAGAAGCAGAAGCAGCAGCAGCAGTTGAAGAACTGAATTGCCGACAGCGAAAATTGGCGTGCAAATTGAAAGAAACGAAGAGGAAATTCTCGACGCGGCCATCAAATGAAATTTTAAGTGAACGCCAAATGGGCGGCGCTGAAATTGTACCAAGTTATCGATAGGCAACAACAACAACGCCGACGAAATATTTATCGATTTTACAAGCGTTTGATGTTGAAATGCCAGGTGTCGGCCAAGTTATGAGCGAAGCAGAAAAGAAAACCGTTTGATGATTGCAATTGAAACGGAATTGGAAAAAAAGCGTTAGCCAAATGGAGATTGAAAGCGATAAATAGAATGAAAGAGAGGGGTCTCAGAGAGGGAAAGGGAGAGAGACAGCTGCCAGTTCGATTTATATTACATTGAAGCCAATTTTCTTGTTAACTTTTCGTCGCAAAATAATTGCCAGATGTGAAATTGTTTTCGATTGAGATAAATTTCTCAAAACATAAAACAAAAAAGTCGTGGGAACACAAGCAGAAGGCGTTGCGTAGCTGTAAATGCTATTCTATTCTGTTTTATTTATAAGCGGAAATTAGAACAATTGATTTTGAGTTGAGAGAGATGGAGAGAGACAGAGAGTAAGCGCTTAAATTTCCCAAAGCAATAAAATGCGACGTTTGAAGCGGAAGCGATAAATAGAGAATTATGGCCATAGATCCGTAGAGAATGATAGACAAACAGCAAAAGCCAGGTATAGAATAAGTATCGGAGAGAGATTGAAAAGATGCAGCACAGTCCATTGTACAACATTCGTAAACGTTAGCTGAACCATGTTTTGAAAATATAAAAAATAAAATTGTAATTAAATGAATTTTTCTTGTTTTGCAAGGATTTTTATAATTGTTTTTTTTTCTCCATGTCTACCAGTTGCATTTACTTTACAGACTTTACAGCCTTTCCTCTAAAAAATCTCCGCTTAAAAGCTTTATAGGTCTTTCTTAAAAACTCTTCAAATAACTCCTCTTCAGATGCATCCTCCATAACTTTTATGGTATTCTCATCAGATTAAGCTTTTGCAAATGTTTTTATCATTTCTTCCATTTCTAAAATTCGTAAGCTACTGTCAAACAAATGCCTATAAATTTGATAAAGTTCATTGGAACTTTTATTAATGTTCTTTTTGAACAACTGTGGGTGATACCCTGCCTTTTATGGAATTTCCGTTGACACACCTATTAAACCCACGTCTCATCATTAGTTGTGACGCCTTTTGCCAGTATCTCAGTATGCTACAGGTTTTGGTTTTTATATTGACAACGAAAGAAAAAAACAATTACTTCACATTCAATTTGTGAACAAATCTTGTTTGTGCTACAAATGCGCTGCAATTTCGTAAATTATTGCAAAAAATGCGCGGAATGCGGTTAGCAAAATCAATGCAAAAGCAAAACCAAAAGCAAATGAAAATAACAACAAAAGCTAACTGATTCGTTGATGAAGACAGCGACGGCGACATCGAGAGCGACAGCAACAGCAAATTATATGATTCATCGGCTCACTTTGACACACTGAATTAATTATCCATGGCGAGCTGAAATGAATGCTCTGTCATTTTCTTTCCTTCGCTATTTCTCTCTCGCTCTCTCTCTCTCTCTGTCTGCTGCCACTCTCTTCGACACGTGCTCTCATTTGAACTTGAAATACGAGCATTTTAATTGCAAACAAATTTAAATATCAATAAAAGCGACAACGACGGCAAACGCGAAGACAATGCTCGGGCAGCAGCCCGTTCTATAAATAGATGTGCATAAAGCTTTTATTGTTGTTGAGAATGTGCCTGGAAATTGCAATGAACCAATCAGGCTCGACACTAAAGCACTCAAACAGTTCTGCTCTCCACACCGAACACAGCTGAGGGTGGTAAATGCAAAAACAAAACTGTTGATCGCCTAAAAAATGAGAGCGTATGAGTTCATTTTATTTTGGAGAGTGCGCTCATCCCAACTCTGCCTCTCTCTTTCTTTCACACGCGGCTTCAATTTCTTGGTGTATTTGATTGATGATGACGATTATGAGTCAACTTGTCAGCTTAGGAGTATGATCAAAAGTGACAGACAAAGAGAGAGTGAGGGAAGAGTCTGGACTTGACTGACAGCCTTATAAAAGTCAACAAATCGCTTTACAGTGGGGCAGTTGAAGTGGTTAAGTGTGTTAGGTGTGAAAAACTACAAATTAAGGCATAAAAAAAAACTCATATATGCAAATGATTTGCTGAATGAGGTAAACAGACGCATATCTGGCAATAACAGTTATTGGACAAGGTTAAAAGCATTGCCAATGTTGTACAAGTGCTCTCTAGCAAGCCAGTGTTATTCGACAGCAACAATTGCCATATGTAGGCCAATTTTACGCCGCCTTCCACTTCACATTGTTTGCTTTAGCAAAGAGATAAAGCGTTGACAACACTTCTGCCCCAGCCTAGCCACGCCCCAGCTTTTGAGCACACGTCTACCCTTCCCTCCAAAATACCCTATTCAAGTGCAGTGAACCATTTGGAGTGAACAAAAACATTTCCGTTCTGCGGCAGATGTGTAAAAACAAATAAAACAAGAAAAGTTTTTTTTTTGTTAAGCTCAGAATCGATAAAAAAAAAGAGTTCAGAAACAATATAAACAATATAAAACAAAGCAGATATATAAAAAAACTCTTTTTAAAGTTATTCTCAATTTCATTTCATTTCATTTAACTTGGCATTCGCAGCTCAACCAATCGAAGCGATTAACGGGGGAAAATTCAATTGAATTGCGCAACGAAATGAAATTGTTAAAGTTTTTTTCTACATGGGAAAAACAACAGAACAGTTGAGGTATTCCTGTATAGCCAGCAAAGTTGTTAAAAGTTGAGAGCATGGAAAATATCAATTATACTTTGAGTCTACAAATCTTACTTAACTGTCTCAGTTGTAGAGTTTTTATTAAGTAAACAAATTGTTTTGTAGAGTTTCTGTAAACTTTTGAGACTTTTCTGTTAACATAAAATAGAGCAAAACTTTAAAGTATCAACAACATTTTGAGTTATGTTAGGTAAAATGGATACTATGTTAACAGAGTTATCATTTCTATCTCTTCTACAAGACTCACGCATATAAAAATGTTATGTTATATCGACTTACACATGCTTAACCGTAAATAGATTAATAACATCATATACAGCATGTAGATTTAATGCTACTTTTATAACCAATTATACAAGACATTCTCCTCTAAAGCCCTCACGTATAACAGTTTGTTACGTTATACTAACATAGCTATAACATTACTTCAATCATTTCGCCTGAAGAGCAGATTTGTCAAGGCTATCAAATCCTGCTGCTTTACAGACCTCTCACTGACAGTTTCTAATGTCATGTTAACGTAGTTAACATTTATGGCAATTGCACAGCTTTGGGAGCTGCCAAAAAGACTTACCACCATTCGCGTTGATTGCACTGGGTTCCTTGGCATTGGCATTGTTGCTATGCAAAATGTCGGACAGCGACAACGAGGAGGCAATTAGCTGACGCTTTTCCTCAAAGTTGAGAAAATCCATGGAATTGCTGCGCTGCGGTGTAACTGTAATTGTCACCGACTTTTGCATCTTGGCCACGACGCACAGCTGCTGCTCCAGTTCAGCGGCTGAGGCGGCAAGCGGCGAGTCCGGCGGCGAATTGGAGACCGGATGATGATCAATGCCATCCGTGAGATCCGGCGGAGGCAGCGACAATTGTTGCTGTTGCTGCTGCTGCTGCTGTTGCTGCTGCTGTTGCTGCTGCTGTTGCTGGTAGGCTAACGCTGCATGTTGCTGCTGGCTGAAGTAGGCGAACGCCGGCTGCTGCGCTGTGGCAGCGCTGTAAGAGGGCGGACCCAATGGTGCAGCATGTGCAACACGCGAGGCAGCTGCTGGCGAGAGCTGATAGCAATTGTTGCCGTTGCTGTTGTTGCTATTGCTGCTGTGTGTTGCCGTCGACCCATCCGCTTGATCATGTCCATTGATGGCAGCTACAAGCGTTGCCAGATTGTTGCGACTCGTATTGCTGTTGATGTACTTGGAGCCAGCTCCATTGGCGAGCTGTTGCTGTTGTTGTTGCTGTTGTTGCTGCTGCTGCTGCTGAAACTTGTGCTGCTGCTGCAGCTGTGCGAGCAACTGTTGCTGCTGCTGCTGGTATGACATGTTGCTGCTGTTGTTGCTGCGCAGCGACATATTTTGTGTTGAGGTTTTCAGCTAACTGCCAGGGTTGCCAACATCATGTGTTATTACTTTTCTTTTAATTAGTCAAAGACACGCGACCCTTTGCGTGGGTTGCTCGTTTAGTTTGTCACACTTTTCGTTTCGTTTCACTTTCTTTTCTTCACTTTCTTCCTCTACGTTTTTTTTGCTTAGTTAATTACTGCAATTAAGCTATTAAAAGACACAATTTTTAAACATGCTTCAAAGGGCAACAACAACATTAACAGTTGACACCCTTGACGTGCTTTGTTTTACGAGTTTTTCTATAAGCTTTTACTTTGAACTTTGAGCGCGACGCTTTTTATTAAGATTTTAATATTAATTTCTACATTTTCGTTAAATCTTTTTTTTAATTGAATTTTTCAATGTATTTTTGACAAATTCTGCCAAGGCATTTGGAGTATTTAGGCATGAAATTGCCTAGGGAAATTTTGTAAATTTCCCTATGGAACATTTACATATATTTGTATAGCTTTCGATGCTCTGGGAATACATTTAATTGTAGAGTTCATCCATAAACTAACTTTTTTCCTTTTTCTCTCTCATTTTCAATATTTTTGACAAAGTTAAAGAATTTATGCGAGCAATTCCCTTGGGAAATTTAAAAATTTCCTTAAGCAACATTTACATAATTACCAAATTTACGCATATTTTGAAAAGGGCACAACGAACGACATTTTCAAAGTTTAGGAATTGTTAATACCCTGTAAAAAGAGTAGTTTAGACATTTTAGACTATAAATGGGCCTTGGCACAAACTCAAGTTCCATTTGTAAAAACGACCATATCAGGGCGTTGCCAGACATTACAAAGGCTTCCAATTCGTTAATTTAAAGCCAACTTTATACAGTTAAATATATACTTAAATTGCCGCTTATGCGTGATAGCTTCAAAGTGATTTTCATATAATGAATAAGCATAAAAAGCAATAACAGTAAAAGCCAGTAAGAGATGGAAGGAAGAAGAACAAGAAAACAAACTCAATGTAAAGTGTCATTCAGCTAAATGTTTTCAATTTGATGAAAATTAACCTAAAAGGCACATGCAGAAAAAGAGATGAAATGGAGGAAGCGACAAAGAAGAAGAAGAGGAAGAACAACAACAGTTACCACTTGTCATCATGCGAGAAGTGCAGCAGCAACAACAACGTTGCCAGCAGAGTTGCAAATGGAAATGGAGCTGCAGGCGGAGCAAAAAGAGTTGCACAGCAAGGGAATTGGGAGTCTGCATCTGTGCAGGAGATGGGCAATTGGCAGTCATATGGAGTCTCTGCCAGAGGGCCACTTGACTTGAAACAAAAGCGAGCAAAGGAAGAAAAACAAACGAAATGTAATAAATTGTGGCAACGCCGACAAATGGCAATGAAATCTTTGCTAGGGCGGAAATATAGAAGTGAATGTTGGGAAAAGGGTGCAGTGTGAATGCAAGGAAATTGTATAAGAATACATAATTAAAACAGCTGACAGGAGAGAGGGAGAGAGGTCTATGAATTGCAGCGAAAAAGAACTTTTTTAAAGTTAAGAAGAAAATGTATCATAAATGTTAAGTGCAATGTAAAGAGCGACCTGTAATAGTTGAGTTAACATTCCGGCTGTTAACAATAAGCATTAACAGTCAGTCTTAACAGTTCGATTAATAATTATTGACACCAAAATAGATAGTCTTAACAGGCAAAGCCACAAGGCTGGCATACAGCCCTAACTGAAAATTAAAATTATGATTGACTTCACATCAAAGGCAAACCCAAATATGTCAATATCAGTAAAGATATTCAATCAAGAAATCTCTTTAAGACCCTGTGAAACGAAGTGTAAAATGCATTTCAATTCAAAATCAACATCTGCAGTTCAAACAAGTGTGGCAAACGAAACCCATTCAGTACGTTTACCTTTTTTACACATTCCGTACAAAATCAACTTGAATCTTTCTTTGCCAACAGACGAAGATAAATCCGCCTGCCCTCCCCTTCAGTCTGGCCCAAAGAGCAATCCTTTGGCAAACCAGTTGCCTGACTCCTGGCCCAGACAAATCTTATTAGAATACACGAAAAGGAAGCGCAACTGAGAAAGCGAGAGAGAGATAAAACAAGGTAGCTAACAGGTCAGGTAGATTTCAACTTTGTTAAAGTGCAGATACAGATACAAACACAGATACAGCTACAGCTATAACTACACAAAAGCGAGCGCAAAGCCAGCCACGCAAAGTGCACAGGTAGGCCAACAAAAAAGGGAATAAGGCTGAAACTGATGACAGGATACAGACACAAGAAAACCCAAATAACAAAAAAATATGTATATATGTTCAGGTAGTAGAATATGAAATACCCTTGAATAAAATATAGATAGATAATAATTATGTAGAAAGTGATATAACATATATAACTTAAATTCAGATAGTAGCAGACGAAATACCCTGCAGAAACTATAGTTAGATACATAAAGCTTTCTAGTTTTTATATGGAATGAATGTTTAAAATGATTCGATTTGCTTAAAACTGAAATTTTAGAGCGAAAATTAAAAAAAAAAGGCAAATTTAATAAAAAAAATTTTAAAAATTTGTAGAATGAAATTTAGAAAAAATATATTTGAAAAGTTTTTCAAATTTTTTGAAGAAGAAACCTCAAACAAAAAATTAATTCTCTAAAAGTTTAAAAAATTGTCTAGAGCGAAATTTCAAAAAATATTTCCGAAAGCTTTTTCAAACGTTCTGAGGAATAAATAATTTGCTCAAACAAATATTCAATTTTCTAGTTTAAACTGTCCAGAGTATAACAATATAACAAAATAATGGGAATCTAAACAATTTACAGATATTTGCTTATAAACTTCAATACAATCCTATATACCCCATTTGTAGGGTATTTGTGTAGTTAACAAAGCCGACAACTACAAACGCCGAGCTAAGGGCTCAGACTATATTTAAAATTCAAACTGCGTGTTCGCTGCTAGACAACAATAACAACAACAACGCAGTTTATTTAATGAACTTTAAAATTAAACACGCACAGATCTTTAACTATAGAAACATATATATAATATATATATATACACATATTTATAACTGCGTAACTAGCCGAAAAAAATACAAACAAGCAAAAGCCAAAAAAAAGCGAACAAGAATAAACGTTAGGCGAAACTTGGCTAACTGTAAACACGAATTGTTGCTGTTATTAAATCTGCTGCTGTTGTTGTTGTTGTGATTTCTGTTACTGTTAAATGTTCCAGTGCGCTGACTTTGACGTTCGTTAGTTTGGGGCCATTTGGCTTTGGGATTTGGCGCGCGTCAGCGCCATAAAAAAGAAAAACATAATAAGTATTCAAGAATTGGCTAAAATGTGGAGCAGCTAATACAATAGGCATAGAAATCAACAACAGCCGCAGCAGCAACTGTTGCTGCATCAGCAGCAATTACAATATATAAAACGTTTTATGGCAGAGAAAATGTTGGAGAATTTTATTAACTGTCCATTCAGGTGGATATAAAGTGCTTGCGAGATAGCATGCTAACCCAGTATAACAGTTGAGCTGTAGTAGATAGCGATATACGCTGTTAAGCACAATATTAAAGATTAATTGGAGAGTAGAGAGTTGACAAAGTCAGTAGAATGCTACAAGCTGCAGGCGCTTAGGCTTAAGCGAACGCGAGTGGAGAGTTGTATAACAGTTGAGTTATTGTAGACTGATGCTTAGGCTTAAGCGAGTGCGAGTGGAGGGTTGTATACCAGTTGATCTATTGTAGACTGATGCTTAGGCTTAAGTGAGCGCGAGTGGAGAGTTGTATAACGGTTGAGCTATTGTAGACTGATGCTTAGGCTGTTAAGTAAAATATTAAAGATGGGTTGGCAAAGCAATTATTAACTGTTATACTAACTGTATATAACAGTTGTGTAACTGTTATACTAACTGCATATAACAGTTGACGTATTGTGGAGTGCTGCCCGTTGTATAACTGTATATAACAGTTAAACTATTGTCGGCCTACGCTGTTAGGCTCATTAGATTAGGTGCAAATTCTATTAACGGCAAGGCCAACTTTTAACATAATTCCTTAACATAAGAACCCGTCAACATTTAATTACAGGGTATGCACAAGCAACGATTAAATTAGCAAGTGCGTCGTCAGCGGTAGGCGCTGAAAGGGATGAGGGGTGGCAACGGGGCGTGTTGAGTGAGGCAGCGGCATATTGCACATATGCGAAACGGAAAAGCGATGACGCTGGCAACTTGTAACTTGCAACATCAGCGTTGCATATTAAATATGAATAAAATGAAAGAAAAAAGCTTGCAGCCTGTGTGCATATGTGTGTGAAAAGCAAATACAACAACGGCGCGGGCAGTGGGCCTGTAACAGCAGCAGCAACAACAACAACAACAAGAGTAGTAGCATACAATGGACTGACTGTGGCACTTTTGTGGCGCTGTGGCAGGTTCACTGAACCTTTACAGTTCAGTAGTTTAGCGATTTTTATGGCACTGTGGCAACGCCGAATGTGTGGCAGCGCCTTTGGAAAAGTCAAAAATAAAAACACAACACCAACAACAATAACAATGATGTACAAAAGATCAGCTCTGCGAATGCAAAACTAAACAAAAATGGAAAGCGCTGAGAAACTCTACAAAGTGTGTAGACAAGCGAGGGAGGGGAAGAGGATCAACTAATGCGATTTGCTGGCAAACAGTCGAGATTCATATGTAGTCAAGCACACTCACTCACACACACAGACACAGACATGCACATGCAAACATACGTACATACACATAATGTATTTGAGTTTATGAGCGCTGGCGCCTCTAGCGCCAAAATCCAATCAAATCCAATTAAGAGCAAAAAAGCGCAAAACTCGTAGAGAGTGAGGGGTACAAAAAAAAGAAGATGAAGAAGCAGAACTTTGTTCCATTACTCGAGCACGTTTTGTGCCATATGTAAACTTAGCAGCAGCAACAACAAACAATTTGCAGCACACGCGACTCGAAACAGAAACAGAAACAGAAGCAAAAGCAAACAACAAAACCAAAGTAGCCGCCACCGCAGCAGCAGCAGCAGCAAAATAAAAACTCTACACTAACAACAACAATAACAAGAGTAACAGTAACAGCAACAGCAACGGCCACCGACCGAATGTGCTCTCTGACCAGCAGCAGCTGTCGCACAGGCTTTGCACAGTGGAGCTCCATATGTTAAGTGCAAATTGCAATTGCACAAACACTTGCTCTCCATTTTCTATTTGGTTAAGTTAATTAAGTTAAATACGTAGTATTTACTTAAAATTCGACTAACACATCAATAAGTTGTACTAAAGACAAAACTACTTCTTAAATTAATGAAATTTTAGGTCAACCAGTACCCACTGTGCCACTGAGTTTCTACATTGCACACACACCACTATACGTATGTAATTGCAAGTGTGTGTGTGTGTGGGGTTGTTGCTAATGGAACACAATTCACAGGGCGGCTGCTGCTGCTGCAGCCTGTAGGCAGAGACGAAGGCAGAGGCAAAGGCAGAGAGAGGCATTTGTGCTTAGTCGTCTGCTGTCTCCTTCTTTGTCTGCATGCAAGAATACAACTAAAACAACAACGGCAACAGCAACAACAAAAGGAAAGCATACAGCAAATACCATTGAACACAACCAGACAAAACACAACTGAGAGCAACTGGCGTCGGCGTCGACGTCGGTGTCAAAGTCCAAAGCTGCAAAAGTTTTTTTTGGCGCGAGGAGCTGCGCGGGCGACAACCCGTCGCAGTTAGTGCGTTGAAATATTCGCATAAATTTAAATGTTCGCCCACAAAGTAAGAACAAGAACAACCACCAGTTAAAGCGTGGAGGTTTGGGGCTGCAAATGCGTTTTATGGGGGTTGCTCTGTTATTTGGATGCTGCTTTCCCCTGGGGGAGGGGGACAAAAGGCACAAACAGAAAGTAGTAAAAATCGCAGCAGACAACAACAGTCAAGAGTGTAAGCGAACGAGTGAGCAAGAGGGAAAGAGAGCACATTAAAAGAAGCCCTCTTATGAAGCTTCCATTCCACTCGCACTCGCTACGCTTACGTATTTCAATTATAGATAGCCAAGAGAAAAATGTATAAAAAAATATTTCCGTCTAGACTGGAAAGTAGATAAAAATATTTTTTCCAAAAGAAATTACAGCAGCAAAAATATTAAGTGAAATTGCGGTAAATTATGTTGCAATTGCATAGGAATTCCCGATAAGGAAATAACTGCAGTGTAGCCAGGGCAAACATATGAGAGGGAGAGAGCGAGACAGAGCGAGGGGAATTTTATAGCTACAACATTAAACGGCCGTGTTGCGGATAAGATAACGGAATTGAGTAACTCTCCCAAAAAAAAAAAAACAAAAAAAATGTTGGCATGTTCAAATTCAATTTACAGCGATGCACACGGAACAAATTTTAAAGCAGCTGCTAAAAGAGCATAGGAAAAAAACTATTCAGAAGTGCAAAAGAGAGAGCATATTTAATATGTATTTTAATAATAGATTGTTTAAATATGTTGTTGATTTGTTCACTTTGTTTTGTTATTGATTTCACTTTTTTCATAAATATTTTATGCTGCCTTTTTTATTAATACACAAATGGCCGCTGTCGACGCCGCAGTCGACGTCAGTGCTGCTGCCGCTGCTGCTGCTGCTGTTTGTGTATAACAGAAATAGAAAAACGGTTGTTGTTGTTGTTGCTGGCACCTGTACAGCGCTGTCGACGCCAGCGCTGACGTTTGCCATCTGCTTTTGTTATTTTTATTTATTTATTTGTCAGTTTCGTTTGGTTCATTGAAAGTTTAATTCACACCTGCAGTTTTCAACAAATTTTAATGAAATTTTCAACACAATGCATGCAACAAAACGCGAGACAACAAAAAATAAAAAACAAAAAACGAGAGATAAAACGGCAGCAGCGCAGAATGCGGCGACGCCGACAGCGGCGGCGACGACGTCGGCTTTAGAAGTTGTAAAACCGGATTTTCTTTTTGGGCGCTTAGTAGTTTTTTATTGCTGTAGCAGTTGTTGCCTTTTGCACTTTGTTTTCGATTCGATATTGAAATGAAAAACCAATTTTTGATTAAACACAAGTCTTTTTATTGATATATTCCCTTTTTTCATATATTCGCTTGGGCACTCTTTGAATGCTACTACTGTGTGTCTCACTCTCTTCTTGTTCTTCGTTTGCCTTCACATTCCATAGAACGCTGCCATTTGTTTACCCGCCGTTGCGGCGGCGTTGCTGTTCTGTCTCTTCCTCTCACTCTTTCACTTACACTTGCCCTGCAGCTGGCGATAATAATTTTCGCAAGTATTTGCGTGTTGACTTTTCTGCTTTGCTCATTAATGATTTACTAATAATTTATTAATGCACAACATACCAATGTACTCACACGCACACTAGCACACCAAAACACTCACACATACACTTGAAACGCGACGCGCAATAGAAACAAGAGGTATATGTTGAAACACACAACGGCAATACAATTTCGTCAAACTAACATTTTTTAGTTAGTTGAATTAATTTTAACAACAAATTTGGCGTCCATTTGCGTTTGTTTTTGCATGAACCGCAGACCGCGCGTCCAACTCGTTCAACGGTTTTTTTTCGACTCGCTTCATACACACTCTGCCAAGAGAGGCGAACATCAACAGTGATGAATAATAATCGCATACATGTTATTTTATACACGTATGGAGTCGCTCTCACGCATTCTCGGGTAACAGTTTACTATATAAATTGAGTATGCATACGTTTAAAAACACCTCTTACTTAAGAATAAATCTAAACCGAGTTAAAATAATATGTTGCCTTTATTTTATTAATTAATACTTAAGTTTTTATTTCATATTAATGAAATATTCAAACAGTCACTGTCGTTCACAAGTGGTCGTCACTGCCGCATTGCGCTCATCTCTAGTCAAAGGTATGTGTGTGTTGGTGTTTACCAAAGCAGTTGTTGTTTTCAACGATAAGTTACTCTCCCGCTCGCGCGATTGTTTCTGTGTAAGTCTGTTAATTTAACAGCGCACGCTCAGCTTATGTTAAGTCTTAGCGGCAGATATTTGATAAGCAAAAGTTATTTAATTAAATATTTATAAACTTAATTAAGAATATATTGTATGAGTCAAATTTATTTAGCCGCTGCAGTCATATATTAAAATTTATTTAATTTTATATCCTATTATAAATTTCAAGCAAATCACAATTTAACAGTCTGGCAACATCGGCAGCTGAGCGTGGCAGCCAAATAGAATGAGAGAGAAAGAGAGAGAGAGTACTTTAAAAATGTATAGCATGCGAGCAGCATGTGAATAACATAATTCCCACAAAGCAAAACATACACAAAACAAAAACAACAAAAAACAAAACCAAAGACAATTGAAAATGTACGGAGAGGGTCTTAATTAGCAGACAGAGCTAATTATAAATAAAAATTGAATAAAATGAACGGGATTTCATACGTTACTGAAATATTTATTAATTGTGCAACGTTATCAGGAAAGATTAATTTTGATTGTGGCGATTATTAATATTAGGCAATGATTTATAGCGGCTTTTCGTTGCTTACACATTAATGAGACATTTAAAATAGGTGTTCATTAACTAATTACTAATAATTGCCAATTTCGAGCAGCTCAACGCAACCGAAATGTGAACATTTCTCAACATTCCACTTAAACTGCATAAATTCCCATAAAAACTATTTCCCCTCTCGCCTTCTCTTCCCTCGACACACACACGCATGTAGATTCATTCCAAACAGCGATGAGCCAATGACCAGCACAGACAATAATCCACACACACATACATACTTAAGTATCTGACTTAATTCTCATCACTAACTATAAACATCCCAGTCCTCCCCCAACCCAATAAGCATATTTCCCAAGCAAATGGAGCAATCAAAAATGAAATGTTGATATTGTTTTGTTTTTACTCCACTTCAAAAGCAATTTACCTTGTTTCTTCTATTCCATTTGCTACACGCAATCTCTCCGGCGGTTCCCAAAAACAAAATACGAAAAATACGAAAACTACTTGGAAAATTTGAAATTCATAATCTATTTTTAGATCCCACACAAAGTCATTTATTTTTGTTTTCATTTGCAAAGACAGTTGGAGAGAGACCCATATATAGTATACACATATGTAGCACAGGAAACGGAAGCGTGCGCCAAGGGGCGGCCACGGTGGGCGGGAGGCGTGTGTGTCTAGGAATTGTTTTGGTAAAATGCCGGCACAGGCCAAAGCGCAGGCGCAAGAGAAAGAGAGAGACAAACAGAGAGCAAAGCGCGTACACAACAACAACAGTTGCAGAGCCACTGCAGCGTTAACAGCAAACGAAACGTTATGTTGTGATAATTTTTTTATAGCATGCGAGAGATTTGTAGCCGACCAATGACTCCCAAACTGTTTCAGGCTGTTTAAATTTGAAGTGAATTATGCGTAAATAATTGAGGAGTTCTGCTTCGTGTGAGGGCATTTGTGTTTGCAGGTTTATTTAAAATGCTTTGAACTATGATTAAGAGCGGGCGGAGAGCTTTGAATACATAAATAATTGGAAGGGATTTCGAGTAAATGCAACGGGTATAGAAATTTGTCAAAGAGGGATAGAAATTTGTGGTAAATAAATGTTAATGGAATGAATATGTATATCTTTATGAAATTGAACATTTCAGTCAATTATATATAGATAAGCAAATTTTTAGTTATTTTTTAAGATGTTTTCTAGCATATTTCTCATGATATGCTAAGGAACTAAGCACTAGTTCAGTTTGGAATTGCTTTCACATTGAAAAAATTTGAACTAGTTCCATATTTAAAAGAACACATTTAACTTTTAAGCTTAAAGAAGTGTCGCTAGTTCACTTGCACCCAGTTAGTTCCAGCTTTAAAAGAACTAGTTGTAGTTCAGCGATTCTAGTTCACTAGTTCGGCGTTCATTTCTGGCACAACTTAAATAATTTGCAACGTTTGCAACAAAATTCCATTAACAATTTGACATTGCTTCAAATTAACTATGAAATCTAGACAAAGCGACATTCCAGACATTGAAATATCTGTCGAGATATCAAAATGCAGAGCTGCCAACTTAATTTATGTCGGATTTAAAATGCAAAATGCGAACCAGCAGCAGACGTTGCCATGGCTAAGACAAAAGGATGCACCAAGGACTTGCTGTCAAGCTGCTTTAATTTAGCAACTTGACAAATTGAATATATATATATCTAGTAGATATATATATATATATATAATCTAGTGTATAGAGAGCTGGAGTGCAGCAAAGTTGATAGACAATGGGCGGCAGCTGGACTTTCAATAGCTGTAAAGCAGCTGCTGCTCCTGGCTAGAGCCACTTCAAGTAGCTGAAAAGTGCCTACAAATTAGCCTGGTACAGTAAAGCCTAACTAGTTGTTGCTACTTCTTAGTTAAATGTTTTTCGTGTAGAGTTTGACAGTTTTACACAAGTCGGAAGTGCTCGACTAGCAAATACCCTGCAACCTTTGCTGAGCATTTATAGCTGAGTTGGAAAACTTGCGAGTAATATTTGAAGTTTCTAAGTATGTTAGTTGATCTTATATATATGGAAGCAGACAGAACGACAGATGGACAGACACCGCCAAGCAGTGGGATGAACTGACGAGCAGACGAACGGACGCACGGACGGACAGTCGGAGCCCATTTAAGCTGCTCAATGTAACTTGCTATATATATAATCTATATCTATATATAAGCAATCTATATATATATAATCTATATCTATATATAGACAATGTAACTTAGTATATATATAATCTACAACTATATAGACATAGCAAAAAGGAAAGAAAAATTGTTGACTATATATAAAACTCAGAGCCTATTAAAAGCATCGAGCTTTGCATAGTTTTCTAAGGCACGTAAAGCCCATCAAAATGTCTAGTTTGCAGGCAGTAAACCAGCTCAAGTTCTAGCTAGCGCGCGTCTACTGTAGTTGACAACAAATAAATGCATGTAGACTTTCCTCAAATCATTATAAAGGAACCTTCAAATTAGCCCACAAGGCTCAATAATTGTGCTTGGCCCCGACAAGCATTTTGGGTTTTCTTCAATTTTTTTCTGTTTTTTTTTTTTTTTTTTTTTTTTTGATTACTTCCGATTTTGGGAGCCCAAGTGTAAACAGAAATGGAAAAAAATATATACAAAAACTTATGGCCTATTACAAATGCAGCGCACGACCCGACGGGCACATAAAGCCCACATACTTTTGGCCCACAGCTAAATTAAATAATACAAAAAAAAAAAAACAAAAAACAAAAAATCAAATGAACTACCGAATCCAGCGGAACGTGCCATGGTCAATCATGACTTGGTCCGATTTATCAGATTCTGTTCGATTTGTGACGTCTGCGTCGGGCTGCGACTATAAAAGCGTCAACTAGTTGGGCTCATAAATCATATCAGTTTGTCATACACAAGCAGCAACAACTCCAATCAAGATGTTCAAGTTTGTAAGTAGTTCCCAAAGTGAACCAGTTGAACAGGATAAAAGGAACTACTCAACAGCAAGTCAAGCAGTTCAAAGTGTGGAAAAAATTTGTGACTATTAGAGATTTGTTGGAGCACGTAAAGTGAATACAATCGGAACTAGTTCGCAGCAACTATAAAGTGGAACTAGTTCCTTGGAACAAATTCCCTTTTCAACAAGTAGTCTAGTGAGACTTGCTTTTCTTGGCTCCCAACGAGCTAAAAATACTTTTGTTCAAAAGAACTAGTTCTCCGTAAAGGACACCTCATTACAATAAATAATGTCTTATACATATGTACATCAAACTTGTACTGTTTTTATGAAATAAAACAGTTCAAGCTAAAAAAGAACTAGTTCACTAAAACTAGTTCACTTAAACTAGTTCACTAAAACTCTCTCATATGCCTTTCGCTGTGCTTCAAGCTTCTATAGCTGCGTTTTACTGTCTGCTGTTCAATTGAACCACTAGTTCACGAATCATTTACTAACTCATTTCACGCTCTCTCTCTCTCCCGCTCCGTTTACAGTTCGCTCTCTGCCTGTTCGCCGTTGTCGCTCTGGCCGCCGCCAAGCCCCAATTCCTGGCCACCTATAGCTCACCCTATGTGGCTGCCACGCCCTATGCGGCCGCCTACACCAGCGGCGTCTACGCCTCGCCCTACACCGCAGCCTACACCAGCGGCGTTTACGCCTCGCCCTATGCCTACAGCGCCTATCCCTACAGCTCACTCTACCTGAGACGTTGAGGATGATCGTCTGGTGCAACAAATCGAGTGAACACTGTACAATGCCTGTTGCTGACCTACATTGAAATTGAACTGCAATAAAACGAGAGAACTCCACGACTATTTGACTGTCATTTGGCTTTGAGCTATTAAATTGATGTGACAAACATTCTTTTGCAGCGGGAAATTCGAGTGGAAAATCAAAAGCGAGAAAAAAACGCAGCGGGTGGAACTTTTCCTTTGCTTTTTTCCTTTTTTTTTTTGTAAAATATTTACGACGTTGCTGTGTGCGAATATTTAGTGCAATTTGTGCTGCCATCAAACGCATGCGACTCGTATATCACATGCACGAGGGCAGGGGGGGGGGGGGTGACGCAGCTGGGGATCAGCTGTCGCCTGCATGCGCCGCCTGCTAAAATGTGCAAAATTATGGCAACTAAGTTGCTGCCTGCCGCCGTCCCAAACACGCCAAAACGCACACAGCAACAGCCCCAGCCACACCAACGCACACACACACACAAGCTTGTCTCTCTCTCTCTCCTTCTTCCTCTCCCTCTCCTCCCATTTCTACACGCGCATCGGTGCCATTTGCATATTTGGTGTAGCCTGCTTTTAGGCGCATTGTGCACAGTGGTTACAGAGTGGACAACAAATTAAAAAAAATTAAAAAATAAAATTAACAACAAATAAACTGAGTAGATCTAAATGCTTAAAAAAATATATATATAAAAAATATATAAAAATATATATCAATATATATATATATCTATATATATATATATACATAAAATTAAAAAAATATAAAATTAATAACAAATAAACCGAATAGATTTAAAAGCTTAAAAATAGAAATATATATATATATATATATATATATATAATCCCTTCTTATCTCACACACATCATTGTTGCACTGTGCAATTTAAGGGCATTTCCATTCATTTTCTTTTCTTTTTTTCTTGCCTACACGATTTTCCATTTGATTTCACAGCAATGAAATTTTGCTTTTTAAATATTTTGTTAGACAAAAAACCAGCTAAAGCTGAAGCCCGTCAAGAAAATTTTTATTTTTATTGGTCTTAAAGCTTTCATGCATATTTATAATTTTTCTTCTATTTTGCTTATATTTTTTTGTTGATTTGCATTTCAGATTTTTTGTTATTTGCTTTTATTTAGAAATGGCTTCACAGAGGGCTCTTTGATTTGTTTTGAGTAAAAAAAAACATTTTGAATTTAATTTTATTTACGCATAACTCGAAAAGTCTAAGAGCTGAAGACACCAAAATTTGTTAATAGACTCACATGAAAAATGCGCTTATGGAAAAAATTCCCTTTTTTGTAAATCTTGAAAAATCTTAAGAGCAAATTCAGTCTCAAGAACAAGACAGAAGGAAAATGAATCATAGATCTTTCAGTTTTGGGCAAAGTTCTCGAGGAAAACTATGAAAAACTAAGAACTTACGACTTTAGCATAAGCATGACTAGTAAAAGTAAAGTTCCACTAAAATATACCCTGTAACAACTCTAAATAATTTATAAATATTCAATATATATACCCCATATCAATTTTAAAAGCGTATAAATGACATTTGAATATTGTTTAGCTGACTACTACACTATACCCTATAATTACCATAAATCACTTCAAATTGCTTTAAATATATATACCCTATATCACTTTTTATAGGGTATATATTTTATTTGAAGATTGTTTTAGTTGCAATTCAATTATACCCTATAATAATCATAAGTCACATATAAGCATATGCAATCTATACAACCTTTATTACTTTTTATAGGGTATATATAACATTTGATGATGCACAAGTTTATATGAAATATATACTCTATATAAAATCGTATACTCTATAATAACGCCAAGCACTTATATAAATACGAAATCATATATGCCCTATATCAGTTTTTATAGGGTATATATATAGAGTGTTTGATTGACATTTACTTGACAACTAAGTCAGACTCTATAATAACTATTATGCACGTATATGTATGCAATCTATATACCCCACTTCCCTTTTAAGAGGGTATCCATAACATTTCCGTAATATTTAGTTAACAATTTTGCGTCGACAGCAAATTTCTTTACGGTTTTATCCATTAGCTTATGCCATTTTACGCTCTCACTATTTTCCCTCTTTTATTATTTTGCCAGCTACAAAATGTTTGTTGATAACTCACTTTCAGCTGCTTTTGCCGCAGATATGTCAAAGTTGGTTTTATTTTTCCGAGAGCTGCTTCAGAAAGTTGTACCTGTGCGGGCCAGCTAGGGGAGGACAAAACTAATGAAAACTTTTGCTCAACTTTTGGCCCACTTTTCCTGGCAGTTGCCCAAGATAAAAGAAACATGAAAATAAAATAAAAAAAAAGCATACACACAATGCTACGCTTGGCTTTTAGCCGCCATCTTATGGTAATTACCCGTCAGCAAATGCGACATTTTGCGGCAGCTTAAAAAAACTTTGCTGCAAATTTTTACAGGTGGCGAAAATTTTCCTTCCTTTTGTAAATCTAATTTGTGACCCAAGCGAGGCAAAGCCGGAGGCGTGCGGCTAGGACATTGGCCCGTCTGTCGGGCCAAAGGTCAAGCGGCAAGGCGGCCGCCCACGCACAGTGTGCGAAAAGCAAGCACTTGCGTGGGCGACGAGCATCAATCGTAGGGCAGACCTCAGGAAATTGAGTCTCAGCACAAGTCACAAAAGACAAATTCTGACACAATGTCACAAAAATGCCGTTAACACACATTCCCACGCACACCCACATAATAATCATCCTTCATTTACCCAAGCTAACGGTTCATTATCAGCATCCATCGTCGGGGCAACGGCTTATGTAGTCCATCAATGTCAGACTTACCTGAAAGAGAGAGAGAGAGGGAGAGAGTGAGTGAGTGGCTGATGCGTTACAGATTGACAGAGATAGAAATGTTAAATAAAGTTAAGTGTGTGAACGATGTGTGTTAATATATAAATATTAAATATGCCTAAAAGTATTAGGCGAGGCGCAGCTGGCAGCGGGCATACCCTGTAGAAAAGGTAAACTTGCTAACAGATAACTGTGAACTAAAGTTGAGCAACATTTTTATACCAAGCTCTATGAGTTAAGAAACCTTAAGAGTTTCTTCTTTCAAGTGTCTCTAGCATTTAAGTTCGTTCCATATATATGTCATATGTGAGCATATATATGACATGTGTGATCATATCTAGGACATATATGTGATTATATGAGACTTATATGTGAATATATGGGAAATATATCACAACATATATGACATATATGACCATCTATATGACATATGACCATATATATGCCAATGCTGACTTTTTATACAGCATTTGTGTTCATATATATGTAAATATGCCCATATATGTATATGATACAATATATTTTTGTGTTTCTAAAATAGCTTTTGGTATTTATTTCACAATATATTAATATTAAAGAGTAATAAATACCAAAGGCAAAGGACTCGGATATGAATAAATATTATAATAAATATCTGACTGAGATATAAACTAAAGATGAAGTTGAAGCAAGTGCGATATCTGACTACCGTATGAATGTAGCTATATCTCAACTGTCTTCTCATGGAGTTCGACTATTTTGCATAGCAAGGAATGAGCATTAATATATGAATATCTAGGGGCTATAAACATAATTATGATATGACTAATGGACTAATATATACATCTATTACTTATCTTAGATCATTTGTTTTAGTACATGAATATGTACATATGTCTTAACTTAAGAACTCAGCAACTAATTAAAATTATTTAAAACAACAATAAGACGAATTCTCTTAGATTATATTAAAAGTTATTCAAGCAGCTTAAAAAGTTCTTGACTGCTGATGCCTATGCAAATCTTAACTTTCACAAACATTCAATAAGATAAAGCAAGTCTTGACTGAGCAGATGCTGACTTTTCGTTACACTTGAGAAGCTTTTCAATCAGAGGATGAAACCCACTCGAATATGTAATCAGCTATATTTATGCAAAGGCTATTGGCACAGGCATAATAAATGTTGATTTCAGCTCATATTTTTGGCCACGTCTCTTTGTCAGCTCAGTTTTCACTCTTATCTCGTTTGACATTTTCTCACACTGTTGTTTTTCGTCGCTTTTCATTGGTTTTGGCATTGTTTGGCAATCAAGCTAAGTAAATGTCGCATATCGAATTTACTTCTGTGTGTATCAAATTAAAATGCTACGATTCAGTATCTGTGTGTGTGGATGGGTGGGTGTGTGTGTTTGTGTGAGGCAGGTGCCATGAAGCAGCTATGAAGTGCGTGGCAAATACTCGAGCGACAAGTCCCAGTTCCATCAGAGTCAACACGAGAATTTGTTGTTAGACTATTCTCCAGAGCTGAGCCACAGCAACTTCTACGCTGGAGTCAAATAGCTAAGGGAATCGAACGATTACTTTGCCGTAGTCCTGGCCAGAGATTGAAACACATTTTAAAAGGGTTTCACGTGCTAAACCAGTTGGGAATTATAAAGGACAAATAGAAAAAAATTTGACTTTTAAATAATTATTATTGTCATTAAGGCATAAAATCCACACAATCTATAGCTCTCTTAGCATTTAGAGTTTAAGCTAAAAGAAATTTTAGCTGCTGTGATACCCTAGAATATTGAGTTCTTAAGCTATATATCTAGTTCTAATATCAGTTGGGCATTATAAGTAAGTTGTACTGTTCAAAAATATATATATATTTATATATTTATTTCAGTTATATAGACTATAAAATACCCTGTAGTAAAATTTTCAGCATATATATTGTCAATACACTTTTAAATACCCTGTAATATTTGTGCCAGCATTTTGCATATATATCTAGTAGCCGCACTAGTTGCTTGCCTGAATGTATACCCTGTAATATCATGTGCGCATATTTATATACTAGCTATTTTTATGATTAACTGCTAAAATACCCTGCAATATTAGTTTTTGTTATAGCTAACTGCTAATATACCCTATAATTTTAGTTGTTTTTACAGTTATCTGCCAAGATACCCTGTAATTATTAATTGTTCAACCTCTTAAATACCCTATAATAGTAGTTATCAGCTCCGTGAACATAAACATGTTGCTTAACGACTTAAATACCCTGTAAGTCATCAACTGACAAATGTCTCTTTGCCAAACATGCCACAATTCCTAGCCAATTGAAACTTGACTAATTTGACGCTGCCCCACAAATTTGCTATTTAATTAAAGGACGGAGAACGCTTAGCGCAAAGGTTTGAATCACTTGAGTTTAAATAATTGCAATTATCAAATTGCGCTTGATTAATGTGCGCGTAAAATCTAATTAATTGGGGCTCTCTAAGCATCTCTCGTTTGCCTTGGCTGTCAACTGGGGAGCCCGAGCTCAACAAGTAGATGGGAGGATGGCCTAGATCCAGGACCAGTTCAAAAGGCGGTTTCAATTTTCATAAAGCTCCGCGCTGGTCACGATAAAAACACGTTTCGCCCGTTGAGAGGGTGGAGGGGGCGTGGCAGATTAAAAATTCATTGCTTAATAATGTATATTAAAAAAAATAAAAACAAAAAAGGCAAAGGCGAAGCAATAATAACAAAAAGGGAACTCGAACCTCGGTTAAAAATGCACAGCAACAATTTCCGTTTGCGTTCGCTCGCGGAACGCTTCAGCCTCAATTGTTGCTGCTGCTGCTGCTTCTTTCTCGGCTGTCGACGTTTGTGCAACATTTGCGTAGCTCTGCCAGACGAGCTGATAAATGTTTGGCCTATTAACGAGACAAATCAAACGGCGTCCGGACTTGACTTTTGCCAACAGCTCAACTCAACTCAACTCAACTGGCTTCAGCTCAATTGCCAATTTACACACACACACACAGACACACATACATGAATAAACACTCCCGCATTCAAGTCTGGCGTTAAATTGAAATCTCTAGAGATAAGTCGAACGCTTTTTATTGTTGACTGCGTTTAACGTGGCGTATAATCGATTTTTATATATGTGAAAAACGCTCAGCCGACACGTAGTCCACGCCTCGAGCTCAACACGCTTAACTAACTAACCAAAATCAATTGCAGCAAAAAAACACCTGAGTTCTCGCTGTTCTCTGTTCCCTGCCACAAATTTCTTTTCGCTTTTTAAGCACATGCCGTGGGCCAGCGGCTGGTCAATGTACGTCAAAGCCGAAACGAAGGTCGAGCAGGCACAGCATAAGCAGAAGACTCTATTGATTCTTGGGGAATTTGCAGGGTATCCAAAAGCAAAAGCAAGCACAGCGCTTAAAGTAAATTAATGAAAATTAAATAAACTTTAGAGCTAAGGATAAGTACGACGAATAGAACAGAGAATGTTCTGATTGGGGCGAGAGTTATCTAAATTTAGTTTTTTCATGTTACAAAATTACAGGGTATTAAAAGCGCTTTAGTTTAATAAACAAATAAAATTAAAAAAATGCAAATATAATGCCTAAGAAAGCGAGCTAAGATAGAGAGAGAGAGCTAACTAACTAGCTAATGAAAACAAAGATAAATATTAATAGGGTCTAGCCGACTAAATAATACTCGTTCACAGCTTACAGGCAAATGAAATGAAAAATGAGCCAAAGTTTTTAAGCTGTATTCACATAAAATATGTTATAATATATAATAAAATATATGAAATGAGACAGAATAATCTATAATGAGGATAGAAAATAGTTCGTTTAAGAAAAGCAGCTGTGATACGAGTATCTGAATATTTGGGGTTCATTGTTTAGTGGGCAGAGTTGAAACTCTGTCACGTTTTTTATATTTCCCTCTTCCTCACACTTAAATCTGTCTCTTTTGTTTCTCTCTACACATATTTTATATATATTCATATATCTCATTTTCTTTTTTTTTTTCCTTCTTTCTCAACTAATTTCTTCCCTCATTTGTCTTTCTCCATCAGCTGCTTGATTGTTTAACTTCAAACTTCTATTTCCATTCCATCTATTCGCTACTATCTCTTTCTCAGTTTCTCACTTTCTTTCTCTTTTCTCTCTCTCTCTCTCACTCTCTCTGTCTCTCTATCTCTCTCTCGTGCTGTCTGAGTTTCTTTATCTTTTCTTTCTCTCTTTATTCCTTTCTGCCACCCTTCAATTCATCTGTCTATTCTTCATTCATTCTCTCTCTTTCACTCTCTTTCTCTTTCTCTCATTATCTTTCTGCTTTCTCTCTGTCACTTTCTCTCTTTACCCATGTCTTCCAAATATCAACAACCAGCCAACACTAAATTGAAACCAATATACTCTCTTCCATTTTAAGAACGAGTAGTTAAACTGCATAAATAATGTCTCAATAGCAATCAGCAAATAGTTTCTCTTTAAGCACAGCATATACATATATATTTTTTTTTTCTACCTTTAATTACGCCCTCTTTTCAATCACTCTGCCATTCAGCGCCATTATAAAGGATAGTTGAAACTTCATAATTGGGCAGTCAAAGACTTCGCTCGTTTAATCTGTGCTTTATTAAACTAACGAAGGGCGCCGACATTGCGCACGTCCTCTCTATATAAGTGTGTATGTATTTCCATTAAAAACGAAGGCAGCTGAATGCACTTAATTATGGAAAATTGTTAAATAAATGCGAGGCAACAAAGCTGTCAATAATATGGCAGCAGGGGCGGAGGGCAACAAGCGTACAACATGGCGTATAAGTAACCGCTTTTATTGTCATTTGCTGCGGCACTCAATAAGCCAAGAGAGGCGCCGAGAGAGGGAGGTGAGGGTGACGTGGCTTGGCTTGGCTTGGCCTGGTCAACAATGTCGGCCACATGCACAGCAAACGACCTCAACTTGAGTTGAGCAGCTCAAAGGGAGCGGGGGCGAGGCTCTGGCTCTGACTGTGGCTTTGAATGCAATTATGTGCAGTGCATGCAGCTGATGTTGCCGAGTGGGCGTGGGCGTGGTCAGCAGGTAAGTAGGACAAAATAAATAAATAAAGAAGCGCAGCACAAATATATATTGTAGATATTGTCATTTGCATAAAACGTAAAGCAATTTCTGATTGAGTTTTTCAAATTTGCTTAAAGCAAGACGTTCTCAAGGACTTCTTGTGTGTGTGTGTCCGTGTGTGTGAGGGTGTGTGTGTAAATAAAGATTATCTGCGCCTGTCATGTGCTGCGCATTTTTATGTTAATTCTACAACAACAACAATGGCCATAAGCCAAGAGCCAAGAGCCAGCGCATAAAGGCCGAACATGAATTGCCACTCGAGAGGGCGTGGCAGCGCCTAATCCGAATGCCAAAGCACGCACATATGTAGATGAACATGTATGCATGTACATACATACACACACATGTATATTTATATATTTGTTATATATATATTAGATATCTTAAGAATTTGTTTAATTTTTCCATTGCTGCATTTGGTTTATAGCTTTAAGGCCGCAAGACCCACTCGTGCTTCTAGTTTGTTTTTGAAGTATTTGAAGCATCTTAAGCAGCCATCTAAAGCATCATAGCCACAAGTATTTGCTATTATTGGCCAGTTCAGAGTGGCAGGCAAATTAAGACTTGTCTGAATGGGAAATGCGAAAAGCTATCGCCTTTAATTGCCTGTCAAATCGGTTTAGTATAGCATATGTCTTATATAGTCTATGGTCTTTATAGTCTATGGTCTATATAGTCTATGGTCTATATAGTCTATGGTCTATATAGTCTATGGTCTATATTGTCTATGGTCTATATAGTCTATGGTCTATATACTAGACTTTCAGATTTTGTTTCGTCTCTTAAGCTCTGCTTGGAAAGCATGAAATAAACTCCATCAGTTACTGCTAGAGAAGTCTATAACCAGAGAGTGTTGATAAGCGATTGAACCATTATATATGCTATAATATATTGCTTAAGTATATACATATATATTTACATATATAGCATACAATTTTAATAATATTATATCAATTTTTATATATAACTATAGAACATAAAAAGAAAAATTCTGCTAAACTTTTAAAAATTTTAAATATTTCTCTTACTTTTCTCGCTCTCTTTGGTTAACTGATTGAAACATTTCTAGGCTCTAAGAAATGCTTCAAATTGTTAACCAAAGAGAGAGAAAAGTAAGAGAAATATTTAAAATTTTTAAAAGTTTAGCAGAATTTTTCTTTCTCTAGAACATCTATAGTTATGTATAAAAATTGATACAATATTATATTATATTATTATATTATTATATTATTATATTATTATATTATTATATTATTATATTATTATATTATTATATTATTATATCATTATATCATTATATTATAATTTTATATTATATTAATAATATATATTTATTGGTAAAATCAGCTGTAAATGATGATCTTATCTATAAACTCTGCATAGATTCATATTCTTAAAGCTTTAATTTAACTCTTTCTAGATTATGTTTTCAATTTATTTTTTGATCGATCTGCAGTCAGCCAAGAACCAAGGTAAATTGCTTTCTGCTAAATATATTAACATCTATGGAAACAATTTGTCTTATAAAATCTACTTATACCTTCATATTTATAAGACTTTTAGTACTGACTGCTGCCTGTCTTAAGTAAGCTCTGCTGCGCTTGGACATCACGAATCAACGAGTTCGAGTTTATTTGATCATGAAACCATTTCTGCTGCTTTATACACACTATCTAACATACAGTGGAATATCATATATAACTTACTCTACACTTCATATGTAAAAGACTTTTAATCTTTCGAATTCCCGCCCTAGCAGCTCGTACTCATGGAACCTTTCATGCACAGCATCCACTTCTTAAGCAAGCAAAGTGAAGCTTGGGGTTTCTTCAGTCTCTTTAACATATAGAAAGCAGCTGTGACATAATCAAGATATTTATATATATATATATATATATATATATATATATATATATATATATATATGAGTTATAGACAATATCTCAACTCAATTTCATAGTCGATCTATTTTGTCTGCTCGGGGTATTAATGCTGTCAAATGGCGTCCTTTATGACAAACTTGGCTACAATGATGGCAAACAGCATCGTAATCGCAAGCACACACAGAGGCAAACACAGTTTGACAGCTCGTTGGCCCATCTTCAAGGGCAGTTAGTGTGCGTGTGTGTGTGCCACAAGCTAATGAGTCCATGGCGTGTCTTTGGCGTTCGAGTTAATGTTGCGCGTATTGATTTCGCTTTTGCAGCTCCGCTGCCTCCCTGCACATGCCACATAATTGGCTCAAGTTGGCAGCTCGCCAGGCGGACTGCAGCAGCCTTTGTGCCAGCTCGTCGCTGCCACAATTAAGGATGAGAGCCTCGGCTCACGGCTACGTGCATGAAATGTAAATTTAATTTGCAACTTGTGCCAAAACATTTTCTAGCCACATAAGTTTTACTTTTGTTTCGGCCTATTGATTTGGGCCAGGCTCTGCGCTAAACGTTGACGTCATTAGCGACCGTGCGGGTGGCTGCTAAACGCAAATAAATGAGATCAAATGACTAAAGTTTTCTCTGCGCAATGCCGAATAAGTAGATAAAAGCACATGCTTAACTAAGACGGTCAAATTATCTAAGTTTCAATGCTGTGCAAGTTGTCTTTAAGTGCAGATACCCTGTAGGTATAGACCCTGGCAGTGCACATGCCTTTGGTATACCCTGTGTGATTATCACTTTCATGTTATTACCAAACATTACTCGCTCTCCCTCTCCCTCCCCCCTCCCCTCTCTCTCTCTTTCTCTTCGCCTTTTGTTTCGCTCTCTGTTGAGCATTTGATTTTACGATTACGCTTTGTTCGGCATCCCCAAAGGCTTCACTGACAGCTAAGCTGCGCGTGCTGACTGGCAATGCAATGCTGCAAAAAGCAAGAAACTCACTGGGGTCTGTTGCACTACTGCAGCTGGCATACCCCGGCCGATAAAAGCCTTCTGTAGCCACATAATGCTTTCATTGAAATTAAATTGCAACTGAAGCCAAAGCATTGAAAATTTAGTTTGAAATAATAAACAGCCTGTATAGACTCTGTAAATATGGCATGTAGACTATATAGACTCTGTAAATATGGCAAGCTATTTATGTAAAAAAAACGTGTTATCGATTAATCGATTGTAAGAGACATTGTGATATATTAAATTGACATTCCAAAATTAAATAAAAGTATTTGTCATGGCAACAATTTATTACATTCTACAAGCTCAAAAATGTCTTCGATTTAGTTGAATAAAGTTTCTCTGAAATTTCTCCAATATTCTTCAAATTTATTCAGAAATATCTCCAATATTTTACGAAATTTCCCAAACATCTCTCCAATATTCTAAAAATTTTATCAGTAAATTCTTAAATATTTTAAAAATTAACTCTTAGAAAAGTCTCCAATATTTTAAAAAGTTACTCAGAAATATTCTCCAATATAGTCTCAAATATTCTTAAATTCTCTTAGAAATGTCTTCAAGCTTCTAAAAACTTTCTTAGAAAAGTCTCCAATATTTTAAAAAGTTACTCAGAAATATTCTCCAATATAGTCTCCCATATTCTTCAATTCTCTTAGAAATTACTCTAAGGTTCTAAAAACTTTCTCAGAATTTTCTGCAATATTTTACAAGCTCTCAGAAATGTCTCCAAGATTCTAAAAACTTTTTCAGAAATGTCTACAATATTCTTATGACTTTTTCAGAAATCTCTCCAATATTTTACAAACTTTTTCAGTAATGTCTTAAATACTCCACAAACTTTTTCAGAAATGTCTCCAATATACTACAAACTTCCACAGAAATGTCTCCAATATTATTAAGACTTTTCGAAATATTTCTCCAATATTTTACAACTTTTCTTAAAAATGTTTTCAATACTCTACAAACTTCCACAAAAATGTCTTTAATACTCTACAAACTTCCACAGAAATGTCTTTAATACTCTACAAACTTGCTCAAAAATGTCTCCAATTCTCTAGAAACTTACTCAGAAATTCTCTTCTTCAGACATGTTTTTCCTACTTCAAATTATGTTTTAAGACCCCACCGTAAACATAGAAGGCGACGCTTTCGCTATCCAATTTCTAAAATATGTCTCGAATCTATACAAAATTGTTTTAGTTGAGTGACTGAGCTCGAACTGTGCGCATTGCAAATTTTTAAAATTTTGACAAAAACGCTGAAGTGCGAAAAATCGAAAGGGAAATTTTTAATAAATTTTATCGAGTGCCATTCATTGGAAACATTCTAATTTAATTCCATAGAGGTGAGTTTGTTATGAAACTACTTTGAAATTGATCGGAATATATATGTATATATATTGTACTTTTCCTTTGCAGACATGTCCTATGCCAAAAATCAGGTGCCCTCCGAGGAGGAGATACAAGTGGAAAATGCAAAGAATTTGAAGAAGATCAATTCGAATCAGTTGCTGCCGGTGCTGCCAAAGAAGACGCCCTGGCAGGAGGCAATCGAGAATTTGCTGATCAGCAATCTGGAGAAGGATGTCAAGATCACGATTGGCCAGCAGAGCTTCGAGTGCCACAGCTGCGTGCTGCGCACATTCTGCGAACTATTCGCGGACACGCTGCAGCCGGGGAGTAGTGTGAGCCTGCCCGAGGATAAGATCACCGCTGAGTCCTTTGACATTGCCTACAACTGGATGATCAGCTCGGATAGCAACTGTCAGCGTGGCAAGCTGATGGATCTGCTGTTGGCTGCCGAATATCTGTGTGCCCCGAAGCTGCTGCAGAGCGTCTTCGGGGCGCTGAATGATGTGCGTTACTTCTCGAATGTGGATGCCTTGAACTGCTATATCGAGGCCTGCACCAAGGGCATCATGAATGTGGCCGATCTGATGATCGATCGTTTTGGCAAGTCGTTTCTAGTGCTCGTCTCGTCGGAGGAGTATCGCGAGCTGGAGGTGAATTTGCTGTGTAATCTGCTTAGCTCCGATCTGCTGGGCGTTCACACCGAGGTGGAGGTATTCTATGCGGCCCTGATGTGGGTCCTCACCGATTATGCGGAGCGCAAGGTGCACATGCGCCGTGTCCTTAAGACGGTGCGCTTCGAGCTGATGCCCTCGCTGGTGCTGCTCAATTTTGGCGAGCGACTCAACGAGCTCATGCCGGACGCTGTGGATCTGATGTTCTTTCTGCTACACCTCGCCGTCATCAATAGTCAGGAGCGTTCGAATAAGACACTGAACAAACTTGGTGAGCGTCATCGCATCTACATTAGGGATCCGCTGTGTCCCTATTTGCAGCTCTTGGACAGCCGCACCGAAGAGCTGAGCGCCACGATGTTCAAGGATTACATTGTATCGCTGGAGGATAGCTTCGAGGAGTTCCAAGCACGCATAACAGAGTTGGTGGACGAGGACGACGAGGACGAAGATTATGAGAGTGAAGAGGACGAAGAGCTAGGCGACTATGAGTTCGATGAGGAGGAAGACGACGTTGTCGATGTAGAGGAGGGGGACGAGGAAGACGTCGACGTAGAGCTGCTCACCGAGGAAGCAGAGCAAGAGACAATGTTGTAGATGGGGAAACTAGTTAAACTTGTTACAATTTTGTTTTGTTGGTCTTTTAATAAATTCGGACTAAACGTTTCAAAGTTCCTGGCATATAGAGGCCAGTTTAACTCGAGATTAACCGGTTGCTATAACTCTTTTGCAATTTTTAATCACTTCGATGTTTTTCTGAGCTTAGGTTTCTCATAATTAAAAATATTTCTTTATCAGCTGAATTTAACATGAGGAATTTAACATGGGCACCTATATAGAGCCTAGTTTAACAAGACTAAATCACTTTTCATTTGATTCAAATTGGTATCCCTTTTCCATTGCTTCATTTACAAGCCAATTTGACATGAGGATTAACCATTTTTAAATTTCTCTTCAAATTTCTCTACACTAATCAAGTTTAACATGAGGTTTAACTGTAATTCACGTTTGCAATTAACATTTAAATTGATATAAATTTCCTTTTAGTTCTGCTGCTAGCTTAACATGCGGATTAGCCACTTGCTATTTATGCCACTTAAACACAACTGTGCCAAATGGCTGCTATGTAAATTTACCAACTACTTTAGTTGGCCAATTACGCTTTGAGCAGTTCACACTGAAGACATCAAGTTAAACACAAAAAAAAGTAAAATAAAAATGCATTTGAGTCTGTGATTTTTTTTATACTTCGCACACAGTCTGTGCCACGCCCCCTTTGTACGCTCAACTCATTAAGTGGCGCGCTGGCAGTGTGCAATGTGGGCAATGTCCTGTGTCCTTTACACTTCTCTCCCACTCTCTCTGTCACTGCCTCGGCGCCGTCTAGTGAAACTGATTTTTGTTTCAACCATTTCTTTTATGTGCCGCATATTTAGTGTCGCCATTTGGTGGGGCGCTTAATTAAATTACAGTTTCTAGCACCACGAACCAACCACCAGCACAACCACTCCCTGCTCCACACCAGCTTCATGCAGTCAAGGGAACGCATATCTCTGCGATACACGCTTCGATTTGTCTCCCTCAACCCAATCGCAGCTTTAATGAGTTGCTGCAAATGCTGATGCATTGCCCCATGCCCTTCCCATACACCGCTTTGCCACCCCCGCCATCAATCAAATGCAGCAAGCATTTTGTCTGTGTGTTTGTCTTTGCCAAGCACAATCGAAATGTGATTTAATTGAGCGTTTTATATGCACTTTTATTATCAATCAGTTTTGTGCAAATGATAACGATATTGTGTAGGGCCGGGCAGGACTTCAATCGTTGTTAAATTTATTACAAATTAAATTACATCAATTAATTTAAAATGAGATAAATTCGATTACAGATTTATATTGAGCAAGAATTTAACCATCAATCATGGCTTGATTGATTGCTGTACAAGTAAGGGGCGCTACAAGCATTTGCATTTAAATTCAAAATTCATTTTTTTTATATTAAAATTGTTCATAGTAAATATAACAAAATCAATGCAAGTTGTAGATGCTTCAATCAAGCTTTAGTTAACATATTTGAAACGACAAAATGTAGCAAATGGGTAAGCTTAAGATATATATATATAAATATAAATATATATTCAATAACACTTGTTGAAGCATTATCAAACTATAATTTTTCAAAGGCATTTGACCTGCTGAATATTTTTTTTAGCACATTTCTATCATTGAGTTTGAGTTATTCTTGCCTTCACTGTTCTTCGCTCATTGTCAGTTGCTCTGCTTTCTCTATCTCTCAGTTGCTATAGCTTCTACTCCAAACTCTCTTTCTCTCTGTCTAACTCTATTTCTCTCTCGTTCCTTATATTTTCATATTTTTTCTCTCTATCATATTATCGCTCTTTTTTTCCTTTATATATATTTTGATAATTTTTTCTCTATCTCTTTCTCTCACACTGATTCACTCCAGTTCTTTCCGCCTTTATCTCTCTCTATCTTGCTATCTGTCTTAGTCTGCATCGCCATTAACTTTCTTCATTCCATAATCGCCTATGTTAACTCTGCTTCCCTATTGCTGTCCCTCTCTACACTATATGCCTGTACTATACATTTCTTTCTCGCGCCTTCTATATCTCCCTCTCTCGATCTCACTATCTTTCACTCCCTCTCTATCTGTCACGCTCTTCATATTTATATCTTTTTCTCTAGCCCTTTCTCTCTTGCTCTGTAGTGGTCTCTCTCTCTCTCTCAATATCTGCCTCTCGCTTTCATTGTCTCTCCCTGTATCTCTTTGCCTCTATGAAGTACTTTTTTCTTCACTTTTAAATTAGAATATCAGATCAATCAGGCATATGCAAGTTCTTCTAGCTTCTTGCTGCACTTTCAGCCCAGTGAAAAGACTTTCTTAAAGAATAGTCAGATTCTGATCTACAAAGCTTCATCAACTTCTGTTGATTCTGATCCAGAAAGCTTCATGAACTTCTGATTCTGATTCTGGTTTCAAAGTCATCAACCTAACTTGTCACTCCTTGCAGGATTAGGTCCTGTTTAAAGCATATTCCAACAAAATTGTAAAACTCTGAAATAAATGCACATAGAGCACATTCATCTCTGAAACTGCACTTTCATCGAAATCCAGAGCTTGCCTCCACCTTCACTGCAACTGCAAGTGCAACAGCAACTGCAGCAGTTCATTAGCGCAGTCGATGCTGCCTTGTTGCGCTGTATTCAAACGAACCTTCCGTTTGACCCTAATCCCAGTGGGCTGCTCACTCACCTCGATACATGGGGAACTCGCCATCGCTGTGGCTGTGGCAGAGCATTATGGGCGAACGACAACGCGATGCAGCGACCATGATGCCTGTCTTGTGGTGCCCGGCGACGGTCAGCTTGGTGGCGCCACTGGCCAAGTGGGTGCCCGTTGTGGCGGAAGAGCTGCTGGGCACATTGGCTGGCAAAGGATTGGCGGCCTTCAGCTGGGCAATGGTTACGGCTGCACCAGCGCCACCGCTGCTGGCTGGCGTCATGGTGGCGCACACGGAATAGGAGCGTGCCACATGGCTCAAGGTGCGACGTCGTATGGTTGCAGCTGCCATTGTGGTTGTTGTTGTTGTCGTTGCTGCATTGCTGCGATAATGATGCTGCGGCGTTGAATACTGACAATGATGGGCGGTGGGCGTGGCCGTTTGCTGTTGCTGCTGCTGCTGCTGCTGTTGCAGCTGATAGGCAGGCGCGCCACCTAACGACAAATGATGCTGCAACGGCGGATGCGCATGCTGATGCGGATGAGCATGAACGCTGGCATATTGATTAGGCGGATGCTGTTGCTGCTGCTGTTGCTGAAAGGGCGGATGGGAGTGTTGATGCTGCAGCAGTTGCCGTTGCTGCTGCTGCTGATGCTGCTGCTGCACGGCAGCCATTTGAAATTGCTGCTGCAGCTGCTGCAACAGATCATGCTGCAGTTGCTCGTTGCTCTTGGCCGCAGCATTGTCGCCAGTCGATTGGGTCTGCTTTTGCTTCTCCCAGGGTCCGTTGTTGTCGCCGCTGTAATCCAGCTTGAAAACCTTTCTAATAACACACGCACACACGCACACACACGTTAGCTCATTGGCTGGCAACTAATTGAGGCGCCGCACGTTCGCCAGCCAAATGGGGCAACATTAAAACGCGCTCGCGTCCTGTGCCAACAGCTGATGCAGTCGTCACTTATTTATGAACTGTGTTGTTGCTGTTGCTGTTGCTCTGTGTATGGAAGTATGTCGAACAGGACCTACTTGCAAAAACTTTCATCAAACAACACACACACACACTCTCTGTGGCACTCGGTGGCTTTTTTTATTATCAAGGATGACACGCGTCCAGCTTCCACTTGCAACGCGCAACTCGACCAGCTATGTTTCGCTTAAGTACAACGACTGATTGCGCCAAGCTTTGTTATCCTGTGCAAAAGCTGCCCAAGCAGTCAAAAGCACAGCCAAAGGCAGCCGAGAGGCTGCACTGAGAGCGCGCTCCCTCGCTCGCTCGCTCGCTCACAAAAAGCACAAGCTGGACCAGTTACAGCTTGGCTATGGGGAGGGGTGGCTGCCTCTGGTAACTGGGGGGCTTTTTGTTGCGCCTTACTTCTGTTTATGAACGTTCTTTTGCATGCAACGAGCGTATGTTTTGCCAACTCTTTCACTTTGTTTACCGTAAAAACGTACACGAAACGAGTAAAACAGCCGACAAAACGACAGCTATGAAATGTGTGGCATAGTTAAAGGCGTGCCACAGTGGGGTCAAATCAAATTAAAGAAAAAAATTGCAAAACTAATAAAAATTAGTTTCGATTTATTTAACTGATATGAAACTGCTTTAAAACTCAGGCCTATTCACTTTCTACTCGATTCTCAAATATTTAAATTGTATCAAGACTTATTAAATGCCTGATTTTTGTTGCATTTTTATTTTAATTTTCTTTTTTGATTAGTTTTATTTTTTATTTCTTGCTGTCATCAGCTCATTTACTTACCCATGCTAGTACAGTAAATAAAATTGAAAACAAAAATAATTGGGAATTTCGTTTTTTTTATCTTATTTTTGTTTTTTGTTTCAGTTTTAGTCTGTTTTTTTGAAGAATATATTTTTAAGCTCATGCCACCTCAATTTTAATTAAGTACGCCTCTCTATGCCATTCTCAATCTTTTAAGCAATATTAATATTTAATATATTGTTCGCATTCTCTCGCTCTCTCATTCATTTCCTTCTCACTCCGTTTATCACTTTCGTCTATCTCCTTTTTTGCACTCTCTCAGATGTTATATCATTTTTTCACGTTTTTCCATTTGCTGTGCACTTTCAATTGCTTTCTGATCTCTTTTAATTTTTTTAAAATTATTTTTACTATTTTCGCTCTCCTTTTTTCTTTCTGCCCTATACTAAAATTCATGAGAATCGCGCAGAAAGGCCATGTTTAACGGCACCTCTTGCATTTCATTTGTTTTCATGAAGAATAAATTAATTAAATTATTATAACAACTTATCGAGTACACTATGATCGTATGTCACAGCTAGTCAATTGCCCAAGATAAGATAAGATATTTGCCTTGACAAAAACGGACTACATAGGTAAATAGAAATATCTAGAAATATCTATGTCAAATTGTATAATGAGTAAAATACGTTGCAAATTAAATAGAATTGAAGCATTGTGCGAGTCCCTGATGCAGAATTTACTACAGTTGCCACCCACTGGGGTCTGACGATCAACTGAATCGAGGCGTTGAGGCAGCTTCTGGTCGTTTGGGTTCATTCACCCAAACCAGCAGACAAACACGAGGCCCAGTTCGTCAGCGCGAACAGCTGCTCCTGGGGAGCCAGGAGCCAGGAGCCAAAAAAAAAAAGCAGATTTTCAAGAGCAGCTGCAAAGCTCTCAAAAGCTCTCCACAAAACGAGAGATGGCGAGAGTTTTTCCTTTTTGTTTGAAAAAAAAAAAACGTTGAACTGAGAAACCCCATTCGGTTTGCAACATACCTTGTTTTTTTGTGATGCGAGCACGCGAAGTTGTAGTCGTAATTTATTTATATATTTGTCACTGGGTCTTTTGATAAAGTTGTTGCCAGATAATTTCGATGGCACCCACAGGACGCACAGGTGTGGGCCAGTGCGCGCCATGCCGTTAGCCCACCCCGGAATGATAAGAGAGAGCGTGTGCCACAAGAAGGTCGATATCATAATACAAACACATAGCAGGCGCACAGAAAAGTGCACAACCAGCAGCCCAGCATCGAATGGGATGTTAACCATATAGCAATTGGCTTACGGCTTACGATGGTGGCGGTGGCTGGTGGTTGGGCTGGTCTGTGTTTTGGGCAGCTCTATGCGTGGGCGCAAGTCAAAAAAGGAAAAGCGGGAAAAGCGAGCTGGCATTTGAATGTGCCTGCTGCTTGTTGCAACTTCTGTCGTGCTGTGTTCAAGGGTCGACTGCTTTAGGGGCGTTCCATTCGGTTGATGGGCCAACAAGTTGCCCTGCTTTCGCTCACTTACCGCATATTTCACGATCGTGCAGATAGTTGCTAGCGCTGCTCTTAATGCTGATGGAATCCAATGGCGTCGGCTCGAATATGTTGTACGAATCGCACGAAATGGCCTCCGCTGCTGACAAATATAAAGAAGAACAATTCATACATACGCTCAATTTTCCATGGCTCTCCCTGACTTACAGATGAATGTACTTTATAGTGTCCTAGCCCTAAATAAGGCTAATACTGCTGACAACTCTAGCATATTTCTGTCAAAATTAGAGCTATTCTCGTCATTAACATTCTTTAACCTTTTTAGATTTCTCATTTGAGGTTGCATTAAAATTTTGTCAACCTACAGAATCATCATAATTTTATAAACAGTTTTCAATATTTCAGAATTTTTCAAAATTTTAAATTATTTCAGAATTTTTAAAATTTTCCAGTATTTCAAAATTTTACAATTAAGAATTTTCAAAATTTTTCAATATTTCAAAATTTTTTCAAATTTTCCACATTTTAAAATAGTTCAGAATTTACAAAATTATCAAATATTTCAGACTTTTTTAAATCTTCCAAAATATCAGCATTTTTAAAATTTACCAACATTTCGGAATTTACTAAATTTTCTAATAAATCAGAATTTACAAAATTGTCTAATATTTCCGAATTTTTAAAATTTGCAATATTTTAAAATTTGTAATGCATCTAAATTTTTGAATTTTCAAAAATTTTCAATATTAAAAAAATTTTTTTTTGAAAACTTCTTGAAATTGTAATTTTCAATCGCTTTGAATAGCTCGTAATTTGTACATACAAATATTTTTTAATTTCCTAAGCCCCTTTGATTAAAACTCACATAACTTGGTCAAAAATAAAACGGATCCTGACTCTTAATAATATTTTCACTCGATTACTTAATAATTGAATTTTATTTATTTGTTATTAAATAAAGAAATTACATTTTTTTTAAGACTGCATTTTTAACTGTGACATTTTGTATTAAAACATTGAAATCCATTTTGTATGTTATGTATGTAGGTATATATGCATATGTCTATATATGTATATTATAAGAAACTATTACCAGTTCTAAGAGGGATAGCGAAAGCATTCGATTCATTTCCCAAAATAAACTAAAATTCCACTTGTATCATTTGAATATTTTACAAAACAATTATTTAAAATTTGTTTTTTGTTTTCTTGATTCTTACGCACATTGAAAGATAGATTTTATTATACCAGATACATTAAAGAGCCCTGTGGTCGACGTTCCTTGAACTCATTGCTATATTTATGCAGCTGCTTATTGACATTTGCCACAATGTTGAGCTGATTGTTGTTTAAATGAGTGAAGATTTTATCATACAGTTCCAGTGGTAAGCCGAGCAGCGAGGGATGCAAATGGGGCTTGAAGGACAGCAATTGCTGGGCACGCATCGGTTGGAAGAGTTGCTGGCGCAGCTGTAATGAGAGCTCGTCCAGCTTGCGAAAGCGTTGGTAGATCGGCTCTAGCTGTACGTTGAGCACATAGCGTCCGATAGACAGGCAAGTGCTAAAGCCGGGCTCCTTCGACGGCGCCACTGGACTTAGAGTTACCATCATCAGATCGCCCAGCAAAACGGCAAAGAGTCGAGACTGCAGTTTATGAGTTATAGCTGGCTCCTCCGGACAGCTATTATCGAGCAGGATGCGGAGCAACATGCGAAAGCCCGTATCTTCGAAGTCTTTTGTGTAGTGCACCCGTTCACGGCTAAGTAAACGGACATTGTAAACGTGAAAACAGCCGACAGACGGCACCGGCTTCAACAGTGCCCGTTTCTCCACAAAACTTTGATTCTCCACAAATCCCGACTCCAAGGCGACCATATAGATTAGCAATAACAATAGTTCGGCATTCGACAATTTGCTATTCTTATACTCTTGCAGCACATACTGCAAATGTAGCGGCACCGAAGTGGGCGTGGCATACTCTAAACACAATGGCGAATCCTCCTCCTTTTCTACCACCTCAAGTGGTTTACCATCGCTAGCCGCTGTAATGAGGCAAGGTTGTTTTTGGCAATGAGTACACTAATGTGCTTTTGGAAGTTGTGATTACTCTTGCATCGGTTTGCTCTACGAAAGTCATGAAAGCGTTGCAGGTTGCGTTTAGTTTGTTTTTTTTTATGTCTATGAGGTCGCAGAGATTAGTCAACAATGGTGCAACGAAACTCGAATTGAAGAAAGGAACCAATTTGTGTGCGTATGTGACATGTTTAACCCAAGAAGTTTGTGCGTAAGTGTATTTTTTAATGGATTATCTATATACTATAATAAAAAACTCAAAGGAAAACCACAGAGCTCAGTTGAAAGATTATTGTTACAGAAGTGCATGTCGTGACACGAAATAATCGATGCGAGACGTCATTGAAAAAATTACATGATTTTAATTATTTACTTAAATGAAAATATACATATATATATACATACATACATACAAACATACAAAAAATTACAAACTAACGAACTATCTGAGAAAAAAACAAACAAATTTCAAATTTAAGTTAGAGGCGGGCATCGTGACACGACACAAGTAAACTCAAAATAACTGTTTAATACAAAATATACATTGTTAATATACAGTACTAAAAAACAAATAAATTCCAAACAAATACATTATTGAACAGCTTAATTCGAAATGAATAAATTAATACGAACAATAATAAAATACTATAATTACTACAATCGCTAACATACAACACTCAGTTCGAACATCTAGAACAATCTTTTTCAAATCTAACTCAACTACGTATTTTGTAAATTAAATTAAATTTGTTTACCAAAAGATGTTAACGTCTCGCTGAAGAGCATAGACTATATAAAAAACCATGCAGGGGTGTGTCATGCTCAAATAAAATTTTCATATTTTCATTATTATTTGTGGAAGGAGTAAGAAATGTTAATGTACGCATGGAAAACCGAAAAAGGTTCGAACATTTGTTGTATGGTTAGTACGGCCAACTAAAAAGAATGCTTTTAACGAAACGATACAAATTAAGCTTTATATTTCGATATTTTTGGCTATGTCAACACGTGACCATCTCTAAGTACCAAACTGAATCATATGCAAGCTATTAAAGCAAACTCATACAAACTATATGTATGTGCATACATTTTATAACGATAATTTTTATTAATGAATACTAATACCCATATTAGTTGGTCAGCTTTATAGAGCCTAACTTACATGTCTCTCTATCCAATCGATCATCTGCAGCACCGTCGGCGCCTTCTATGACTCCAACTGTGGGTTGATCTATCACTGACGTTGTTGGTGTCGGTTCATCAATATTTGGACTATTTGCTTTTGGATCTGTCATTGTTCGTTATGTACGTACTAATTTGGTTGACATTACGTTACTTTTAGAAAATTTATTTTTATATTAATGGGAAATCATTTGATTAAAACACGAACGCTCTCTGCGTTTAAAAAATAACTATATCATTTCACGATGACAGGGCACTTACTTAAAAAGTAGCATTTAAAATGCAACTTAATGAAATAGATAGTTTCACTTATTTACACACTATTGCAAGTTCGATTTTGCCTTCCTAATGACATTATTTATTTTTCTTATAGCAATCTTATCTGCAATAATAAATTTGCAAAAAAACACATTTTATTTTAGACTATCGATATTATCGATACTGTCGATAGATTCAATTGATAGTTAATTAGCAGTTACTTGCTGGCGATCAGCACGCAGCTGCTATACGATTTTAATCTAATTATATAAAATGTTATATTTATATTGAATACTTTTTTCCATATTTATGCAGAAATGAATTTAATTATATATATTTAGTACAAGAATTTATATAAGATAAGTCGCAATTTACCCATCTCGTTTGTTACTCGCAATTCGCCCATCTCTAATTGCCGGCTTCTGTGAATTTTGTTTTGTAGCAATGAAAATGACTTCCATTGAGGAAAATGAAATGTATATGGTTAGACAAGCGCAAAGTCTGCGCAAAACAGACCCAAGCTCGGCCAAAGCATGGATATTGACCGCCAAAACACTTTATCCAAACGCCTTCAATGTGCAGTACGAAGCATATCTACTGGAGCGCGATGGCAAGAACAGCGAGAAGGCGGCCAACTATTTTAGTATAATGTAAAATGGTAAATAAAGCTGAAATAAAATATATTTTAATAATTTTCAACGTTACAGTGCCACAAACTTTACCAATCAACATGCAGAGCTGTGGCAAGAGGTAAACGCATTGACCAGCGCGCTGCGCAACGAAACGGAAAATACGCCCGAGCAGGAGTTCTATGTAAAGATGTACAAACACCTAACACCAGAGGTGCAGCACAGCATATTCGTGCATACGATTAGCAATTGTGGGGACAATTTACAGCAGTGTATACATAGTTACATACTTATGTTCAATAAGTTTCCCAAAACGGCAGCAACGCAGGCTCCTCGTCTGCTGGAGATGCTCGCCGAGGGCATGAAAGCTGATCCGGATGTTTATCAACGTATGCTCGTGGAGGAGGTTCTCCCAATGATACAGAACAAGCCCCCAGAGCTGAATCCAGTGCTTGCTTGTCGTCTCTACACCAATTCCTTGGAGTATTATCTGCGCCAAATCATGGACGATGAGAAATGCGACACAACAGAGGCGTGGAAGAATATATTCAAGGTGCTCATGCTGTGTGGTCAAATGATGGGCTGGGAGCCGTTTTTACCCTTCAGCAAGCAGGTCAACCAAAATGTCTATTGGGATAAATTGGTTAAGATATTGAGAGGCAGTCCAGCTGGCAGTTCCCAGGTGCTATTCTATGCCACAACGTTGTTCATTTACTCACTGCACGGCTACATACGCAAGCTACGCATAGAGGATGCAGAAGTCAGTCACGTCCTTGTCGAGGGCTTCATTGACTGGTCGCCAGAGGGTGGAGAAGTACAAAGCATGGATTGGACACCGGAAGGTGGCGAAGTGCAGAGCATGGAACCGCCCAAATTTTCAGCTACGACCGCAATCAGTCAAGAGTTGTCGGAGGCCTTTCTACACGCTGCTCGCTGCTGGCAGTTGCTGAATACTGAGCAGTTCCAGCGGGATTTTAGCCAACTTATGTTAGCATTGCCTTTAGCGCCTTGGATATCACGCTTTCTCTTCGATCTCGCCATTTACTTTGGACATCGCGATGAGGCCAACAAACTGATGGCCGATATGACCACGCAGAGCACCCTAGTGCAGAGCCTGCAAATTCTTAGCCTTAATCTAATGCAGGGAAGCATGACGGTAAGTGAATGAATGTAGAATCGCTCAGATATTTCATGATCTTATCTATTTCAGCTTCAGGGCTTTCAGTGCATTCTAAAGATACTCGCTGAACTGCCTGCTACTAGTGGCCAACTCTTGGAGAACATCAGCTTAAAGAGCCATCGTCACATGATATTTTTGCCTCTTACCAAAATTGCACTGATTCAGTACTGCACGCGCGCTATAATCAGTCGATTGAGTCGCATGCTCTTCGAGCCCAACTGTTCGGATCGCTTGCTGGGCGATCTGTTGGCTCTGCTGCAATTGAGCTCCGATAAGGATGTCGTACTTAAGCAACACATTTTCAATCTGATCACGCAACGCAAATCGTTTAATTTGCACGTCTTGTCGAATTATATTATTGCCACGGATATAATCGAAGAATTGGCTTTCATTTGGAACTCTCAGCAGCAGGATGACGCCAACTTTGAGCTAACTGGGTCGCCAACCGGCAGCAGCGGCGCTTCTGGCGCAACAAATGCGACTGCCGTTGCTACAACTCAGCCACGCCGCATTGGCACTCGAGGCGCCGACAAGGGCGCTCGAGATGAATTCAAATCGCTGATTCGTCAGCAAATCGCGCGTTGCAATGAGCACGTGCCCACGCTAGTGGCCAATTTTATTACACAGGAGCAACTGACGCTGGTACAGCATATCTTTGGCATGGCTCCACCCGTCGAAACAATTGTTATTAAATGAGCTCCTCCGGCATACATAAACAGCTAGGAAATGATTGGTAAACAGATCAGAGCTTTGTCCAGGTATAAAACTGATTGGGATCATACAGATACGAAAATGTTATTCGAATTAACTTATTCCATATGAAAAGCCAGTTGGAAAACTCGTGTACTCCACTGAACCAATGCCATACGACGTGAGCTTATTTGGATTTTAAGCCGGAGCGGACTTAAGCCAACTAACACTTAATGTCACAATTTAAGATACATTATATATTGTATATACAAAGCTTGTAGCTATATCAGTAACATAATTATATTGTCAAGAATCAACCTTGATCTTAATAATAAAATCAGCTATTGTTTAATTTATAATTCATAAATCATTAGATTGTATTATTTATTACATAATTTAACAATTCTAAAGATTGTAAAACAATCATAATGTTTAATACCTCTTGCGAAACGTGCGAATTAATCATAAAACCCTAAATCGACGGGAAACTGTATAAGTTAAGTTAGACCCAACTTTTTTATAGATTGTTTCACTCCTATCAGAAGGTTATCAAACGAGTCTTTAAAAATGGTTTTAAAACAATAAATATATTTTATATAATACTGTGTTGTTTATAAAACAAAAAAATATTATTTATATGATATGTACATTTGAACAGTTACATAACGGTGCTTTCCTATACTAGTTAGTGCATAAGATCTCTATTTCCAATGCTGCCTGCAAAGGAAAGTGCAGCTTCACAATCAAGGTACAAGTTACAATTTAATAAATACAATTACTTTTATAAGTTTTATGCTGTCTTTGGTAAATATTTTAAGTTTACATAAATATTTATCGATTTTGATAATAGCCTCTTGCTTACGTTTTAAACTAACAAAGAAAAACAACGATGAAGTCTTAACAAATGTGGCTATGAATTTACTTGAATATCACATAATTTATTAAGGTGCTAAAAATTATCTCTTGGTTTCTGTTGCATCCGACAGTGAGGTTGGACTTTGAGGTTGTATTGGCAATTTTACATCATTGGCTATCTCATCGTCGGGCAGATGGATGCCAAAGTCGTGCTTCATATAAGACATCAGCACATTGTAAACTGCCGTGCAGACATTGACGAAGGCGACGCGATATTTGGTGTCCAGGTACCGAAAATTGATATATTGCGCTGCCGGCCATGTTAGCCAGTCCATCAGATATATATATGGAAATTTGCCAATTAACTCCTGATTCGTCGCCTGTAGCGTCTGCCGTTCCAAAGAACATACCGTATAGAAGAATAACAATATGCAGATGGGCGACATAACTATCTGATCGATGAGTATCTTATTGATGATGTTCCTCATGGTGCGATGTGGCATTACGCGATCCATCCAATTGTAGATGAAATGATGAAACGGACCCTGTACGGATCCCGCCACGAACATTCGAAAGATACGTGCGCCATCGTAGCCATTATGTTGACTCAAGCCGTGGCGATATTCGTACTCCTGGGCAATTACATCGCCCACTGCCATCAGGATGCCGGATCCGAGCACATTGGTGACCAGCAGATACTTGCCAAACATTTTGCTCCATAACAGCTTGGTCCAACGCAATAACATGAAGGTGTTGGCCTGACTGGCCTCACCCTTGCCATGTCCGTACCGTTTTCCAAGCGTTCTGCCATAATCTGTTGAAATAGTTCTGGGCAAGATTTGGGACTTTGTTACAAGCGCTGAGAATGTTCGGTGTGTTATACATCTCCTGCTATGCCGCAATAGTGGTTGGTGAACAAGTGCGCTTCCTCGAACCAGCATATACATGCTGTCTGCCGCAGAGAGCCACACACAGCCTCACCGTTTAAGAGAAAAACAAAATGTTTTATTTCTAGAGTCTTGTCATCTGAATGGGATTTTTTTTATCACGTTACGAATTCGTGTTTATTTTGCTTATCGGTTTGCATAACGGCGAACTGGTGGGCGAGGATTCATCAACAGTCGATAGTGCACATAACCAATGAAACGTTAAAAACTATCGATACTGCCTATTCTTTGTAAATGTCTATTAATTTTGATATTAGTTGATATATATGTTTGAAAACTGAAAACCATTGAAAAGATTGCCAATTTTACGCACCACTTAATTTTAAATAATCTGTTTAGCTTACATTGTAATCGAGTTGATTGTACGACAAGTGTAACAGTGACAAAATCAAATTGAAATTAATTTTTCATTTCTACAATGCGCTCATAAAGTTCAAGACACATTCTATTTTATTATAAAATTAAGCAAAGTAAAATTCGAAACAAAATGTCGAATAAGGGAACATTTTTAAAATTTATATTAGATATATCGATGACACTTTATAATCGTTTGCTTTCGTTTGATTAGTGCAGCCCTGGCAACGTCGGCGTCACTTTTCTGTTTCTGCTTTGCTCTTTGGTTCGCGTTATTTTTAGGCCGCCTAACACAATTTTATTCTCAACGCTAGCGCGCCAAATATTTTTCTGCCTAAAATAGGAACAAAATTCCATTAAAAAACACGCAAGTTTCCACTTATAAAACACAACTCACACACATCACTATCAACATTTTTAAGGTTAGACACGGCTAACAAAAGTTGTCAAAAATATATGAAATTTACATGCATAAATTAAAAAAAGTTGTCGGCGGCTAATTTATTACTTTACTTCAGTAAAAATCAATGCCATGAAACTACTCTACGTCTTCGCGCTAATATTGGCCGTGCGTATAGCATCGGTATTTGTGGTCAAGACTTATTATGTGCCGGATGAATATTGGCAGAGCCTTGAAGTAGCACACAAACTAACGTTCGGGTAAGCAGGACTGCGGGAGGTCGAAACTAGAGATGAGCGCGTGTTGCCTGACTCAATCCAACTCGTGTATGTTTGTTATATATGAGTGGAATTTCATGAAAATGGAACACGCGCTCATTTGTAATATTATATTAATTTAAAACAATTTGCATTTCACAACCACAGCTATGGCTACCTTACCTGGGAATGGGTGCAGGGTATACGCAGCTATGTTTATCCGCTGATAATAGCAGCCATATACAAATTGCTCGCGCTGCTGCAGCTAGACAGCGCCCAACTTTTGGTATTGCTGCCACGCCTACTGCAAGCCACATTGACTGCCTACTCTGACTATCGTTTCTACGTCTGGACTGGCAAAAGAAAGTGGGCGCTCTTCTTAATACTGGTGCCTTGGTTCTGGTTCTACACGGGCTCCCGCACGCTGGCCAACACACTGGAGGCTTCGCTGACTACAATTGCTCTCAGCTATTTTCCTTGGTTTGGCGAAGGCAGCGCGTATTTGTGGCCCGCTGCGATCTGTTGCTTCCTGCGTCCGACTGCGGCTGTGATTTGGGTGCCCTTGGTGCTGTATCATCTGCGGAAGACGAAATTGTCTTCGCTAGATTTGATCCTGAAGCGCTTTGTGCTTATTGGGCAAGTGCGATTTTATATTATTATTATCTATATGCCTAATTTCCGTTCTCTCACAGGGCACTTGTTGCTGGCATTGGCGTTGCCATTGACACCTATTGGCATGGCCAGTTGATTGTGACGCCTTGGGAGTTCCTCAAGTATAATATCCTGCATAACATTGGTAGCTTTTATGGCTCGCATCCGTGGTATTGGTACTTCACAGTGGGTCTGCCAACAGTGCTGGGCATTAATACTCTACCATTTATCTACGGCATCGTGGAAACCGTACGCAAAGGCAACAGGCAACCAGTGAGCAAGCAACTCTTGATAAGTATTCTGATTACCTTGACGGTGCTCAGCACTGTGGAGCACAAGGAGTTCCGCTTTGTATCTTCGCTGTTGCCTTTGTGCCTGTTCGTCTCGGCGGAAGCTTTGTCTCGCTGGAGCTATCACGCATCGAGGCTTCAACTGTGGACAGCTGCTTTAATTATTCTGCTGGGCAATGTGGTGCCTGCTTGGTATTTGAGCACTATTCATCAAAAGGGACCCATTGAGCTGATGCCAAAGCTGCAAGAAATAGCTAAGGATTATCGTGACGAACGCGAACAACGCGCTAATATACTCTTCCTTATGCCATGCCACTCGACGCCCTATTACAGGTGAGTTCCGAATGGTTATTCATTTAAATCTTCACTATATTGATGCCTTAATCTTTTGCAGTCACATTCATGAGAATGTCACCATGCGCTTCCTTACCTGTGAGCCCAATTTGGAGCAGCGAGAAAACTTTAAGGACGAGGCCGATCGTTTCTTTGATGCTCCCATGCACTGGCTGCGTTCCCACATACCAGTTCATCCAATCACTGCACAGCCATCCCATGTGGTTCTCTTTGACTCACTAGACAAGAAGATCAGTGAATACCTTATTAACTACAAGCTGCTGCACAGCATTGAGCACGCAGAGGTAAAGAAATTGGTTGAGTCACCTTTGCTGCATGATTTGTCCACAGCATTGGGAACGCAACTGCCTAATGTCGCGTCTCTCTTGCAGCACGTGCAGTCGCGTACGGGTAAGAGTATATTGGTCTATCAGCGCCTGAAGCAGGGCGAAGAGAATGCATTTAATCGCCAGGAGTACGAGGATCAAGCCGATCCTCCTGAACTGCCAACTGAAACACAATCGAGTGAAAATCTGTTCAATTAATTTATTGCAAATTTTTTTTTAAATTGTCCTTTTTCTGTATGGCAAAGACTTGATGCAACACTTAGCCCTCCGTTTTTATATGAAAAAAGTAAGCAACAAATTGAAATTATTAACATTACGGCCTTAGGAGCAGTTTCTAAAACGTATTTTTGAACAAATTTTGTAATCAGTTTTTTGTAGTTTTGTCGTAGCTGATAATATTTAAATCGATGATCTTGTATTAGGCATTCATGTCTAAAGTGAGGCAATATATTTAAGTGAAAGTAATTTAATAGTTTCCTTTCTTAGTTCTTTTGTAATAAAGGTTGAGTAGAAGAAAAACCAAAACAAAAATTATTTTGATATTTAAAATTGAACGATATTCGCAATTACATTTGGGATATTCCAGTGTGACATTCAAATTTGCTTAACAATGCGTACCAATACCTTTCGCATAAGAAATACCTTTGGAATATTTAAATTAGTAATATTTTTTAATACTGAAATATTTAAATAATAATTTTATGGTAAATAAATAATTTAGCTATCGTCTAATAGACTTAGAGATGTAACCTTAACGATTGTCAGTGACACCTGTGCTAATCGATGTATCGCTGCGCTTAATGCGATATATCGTGTTGAGGATCCGTGTGCCGTCGCCGTCGTTTGCACTAATTAAACGCGTTTTAAACAATAAGCTGCAGAGCTTCAATTCGCACAAGCGACAGCAACAACAAAAGCACACATACACATATAATGGCTGCTTCAATGAGAGCGCTGCTGAAAGTACGAGGCAAGTAAAAAAAACCAATGAAAAAATACCTATTGCGAAACATTTTTATGTGTGTGTAAAATTATATAACTTGCGTGCAATTTATAGCATATAAAGCGATATATAATCAGATTGGCGGCAACAAGTAGCAGCTGTTACTTATTGGTTTGTATTAATTGGAAAGACTGTATGCTGATTAGCAGTAAAAACGACGTGGCTGCAATTGCGGCACATGAGTGCATGTGTGTGCGCATGCTGTATGTATATGAAGAGGGCAGAGCTAGAGATGTGAGTGGGCCATGTTCAAGGTTCGCATGTGACCCGAAAAAAGCAAAACAAACACAAAAAGGCAATTGTCAATTGGGAAATTTTCAACTCTATTCTATTTCCCTTTCTTAGATGGCTTCACGGCCAGCGTACGTTGTGGCTCGCAGTATAACAAGACGCGTGGAAATCTGAAACTGACTGGTGACTCCCGAGTCATCTGTCAAGGCTTCACCGGCAAACAGGGAACGTTTCACAGCCAGCAGGCTCTGGAGTATGGCACCAAGCTCGTTGGTGGCATTTCGCCCAAAAAGGGCGGCACTCAGCATTTGGGCCTGCCCGTCTTTGCCTCCGTTGCGGAAGCCAAAAAGGCAACGGATCCCCATGCCACGGTCATCTATGTGCCACCACCCGGTGCTGCCGCTGCCATTATGGAAGCCCTTGACGCTGAAATTCCACTGATTGTATGCATAACGGAGGGTGTGCCACAGCACGACATGGTCAAGGTGAAGCACGCCCTGGTCAGCCAGGATAAGTCGCGCCTTGTCGGCCCCAATTGCCCCGGCATCATTGCACCCGAACAGGTTCGTTCCAAAACAGCAGCAGAGACAATAAAAAAATGATGTGATGCCCATGAAGACGGCCGCTCAAGAGATAAGGGAGATAAGTGCTGGGTGCAAAGTTCACTCGACACAAATCAAAGCAAAACGTTCGATTGGCTTTGCCGGTTGTTGGTTGTGTTAAGTTATATACCCTGTTAGAGATGCTAAGGAGGGTATTTTGAATTTCACTGTGCATGTTTTATAATTTATAAGCATGCAATTTGGGATTGTCTATGTGAAAGTACGAAGTGCAAAGATTATTGCCAGATATACCCTGTGTGTGGTGTTGAAAGGGGTATATGAGTTGATGCTTGTTTGCTATAATTTAATGTCTAACCGAAGTTTAAAGTACACAGTTAACTCAAGCGAAAATTTTATATATATTATATATTATACCCTGTTGGTGTGAATTCAAAGGGTATATATATGTCACAATCTAGTTTTTGAGCGACTGCTGAGCTCTTCTAGGTCGCAGTTTAAAGGTCATTTGCCGCCTTGTAATCTCTCAATTGTTAAACAGGGTATGCAGAAGTCGACTACATTGGACAACAACTTGTGTATGTGTCGACGCACTTAGTCTAGAAGTTCACATAATTGATCTGATTAGAAGATAGATGTTGAATGCGTCAGGCCAGTCCATCGTAGCGAGTAAATACGGTTTTATTACTTTTTGTTTATTTGCGCTTATCTCTTGGGCGCGAAACCGGTTTTATCAATTCGTATCCATATGAAAACACATTTTATTATAGCTTGATTAAATATTTTGCATTTTGCATTTTGCAGTGCAAAATTGGAATTATGCCTGGCCATATTCACAAGCGCGGCAAGATTGGCGTTGTCTCCCGATCGGGCACCCTCACCTATGAGGCTGTGCATCAGACCACGGAGGTGGGCCTGGGCCAGACGCTGTGCGTCGGCATCGGTGGTGATCCGTTCAATGGCACCGACTTCATCGATTGCCTCGATGTGTTCCTCAAGGATCCCGACACGAAGGGAATCATTTTGATTGGAGAGATTGGCGGTGTGGCTGAGGAGAAGGCTGCTGATTACTTGACGGAGTTCAATACGGTAAGGAAAAGAGTATAATGGAGAGCGGATTCACGCTGTTTAGAATTGATCTTTATCTTAAGTATAGATTCAAACTAATCGAATTCTTTAATCGCTTATAGGGCATCAAGGCCAAGCCGGTGGTGTCGTTCATTGCTGGTGTCTCGGCACCACCTGGTCGTCGCATGGGTCATGCCGGTGCCATCATCTCTGGCGGCAAGGGCGGTGCCAACGATAAGATTGCCGCTCTTGAAAAGGCTGGCGTCATTGTTACCAGAAGTCCTGCCAACATGGGTGACGAGCTGTTCAAGGAGATGAAGCGCTTGGAGCTAGTTTAGCTAAAGGCAGAAAGAAATCAACAACAAATTGAACAAATTGACATGTGACAAAGCCGAGGTACCATACGTACGACTCAGATGAGTAAAATATGCAAAGCAGTAAAGATTATTAAATAATTAAGCAAAAAGTGAAGAAGTGAACACAAAAACTGAATTATTCGAAATCCTAAATAAATTATTGTATGTGAAGAGAATACGAATTGCGATACGTATAAAAAAACGATCTAGAATGAACTGAATTATGTATTCCATAGAAACAAATTTAATTTAAGTAACTGCCGTACCACCTACATATATATTCTATATATATATATCAAAAGTTGGAAGAAAATACTGCACCGCGCACTTAAGATTCAAATTTTGTTGCTGCACTCGCTTTAAATGGCACTAAAAAGTCAACCAGCCTTATTTAAATATGCCATAAACTATTTTGTTAACGTTCAAGCTCGAAATAAATGTTAAAAACAACAAAATGTATAATTGGGTTACAAAGCAAATAAATAAGCGTTTCAAACAACACGCGCACTTATACAGCAAATGTTAAAAAAAATCCCATGCTGTTAATGTTAATGTACAGCACGAAGCTACAATGAGTACACTGCACTTGCAAATGCAAAATAAATCCCAGCTGTTAATATTGCAGAATGTGGAGCCCAACTGTTAGTTAATGAGTACATTTTGCACTGCAGTTAGTTATCGATAGCTATCGCTTGCTATTACAGCACTACCCCAGCTGTTTGCATAAAATCCGCTAGAATTTTGCAACACTTGCACGTCAAGCGTAAAAGAAAAAATTTCTTTGTGCAATTTATAAAAACATTTCGTGTGCTAAGCAAATTAAATAGAAAGACGTGTGTGTAAAAAGCAACAGCAGCCAGAAACAAATAAATACAACAGCAGCAGTCCAAATAGTTGCAATCAACACAATGCCCGTGTGCTGCAAAACGCCTGCTGTAGCATTTCCAATGGGCAGCAGAACTGAAAATGGTGAGTAAAATAATTAAAATGCAATAAACATTGAATATTACCAAATTGACATATAATTAATTATACAATTTATACATTTGGGTTAATCACTATTCGCAAATTCCTGTTTCAAATGCCGGGTGTAGTCCATTTCGTTCATATTCCGCCATATAAGTCGTTTGCAAGCGGCGCAACTTCTCCAAGTGCAAGTCAGCCCGGCGCCGGCTGAGTTTGCCCGTTTTGGTACGATTGCCATAGCTGATCATCAAATCTATATGATGGCGCCTGCTCGGCACGGTTGATGCACTCTCCATACTCTTCTTCTCGTCTCTTGCCAGCTTGGGCAAAATCTCGTACACTATACTGTAGGTGGTTGTTAAATTCTTTTGCATGTCCTCATCGAAAGAGAAATTTAATTGCGACGATCGATTGCGTTTAAAGTTGTGCAGCGCTTCGTTGCGGGTGCCCAGAAACAGTTGCTTTGAATAATCGGGGTCTTGTAACCGATTAATCGGCTCGAAGTTATCCTGTGTTTCTGATGTATGCCGCAGGCAGGCATCCACTCGCTTTAAGCCTGGCAAAATGCAATCGTTCAGCTCATTGCTGCCTTGACGCAGCTCCTGCCAATTGGCGAGCAGCACTTCCTTGCCATAAGGTCGGCTAATTCGCTCATCAAGAAACGAACCCCTAGGACCGTTGCCGATCATACCCAAATAGTTGAATGAATATCAAATCTATCAAATTTCACTACAAATCTTATTTTTAATAAAATAAATTAACTAAAAAAGGTACAATATTCTAAATGATATAAAAAATCATTACAAATTATGTTCTCTGATTCTAAAATTAACATTAACAGGTTAATTTTTGGGGCTTCAGGCTAATAAATAGTTGCCCTATATTTTGCTGTCATCTCGTTTGTTGATTTTGTTTTTCTGATTAATTTAATTTAATCAAAATTCAATTTAAAACATTTAGAAAACAAAACAACTTTTCTAAGATCTATAGAAGTAACTGATGATGCCCACCCCACTCTGAATCCCATTATTAGAGGAGCTCTATTCTAGTGCTCAAATCTAGTTCTTAGATCAAACGCATATTACTATAATTCTCTGCATACTTTGTCTTCTTTCCTTCAACTTTATTGTATTTGCTAAATGTTGTTGTAATTTTAGAAATATATTTGTTTGGGTTCGAAAATAGATCGCGGAATGGATCTCGATGCGTTTCTGTGCGCCATTGTTGGCGTTTTTCGAGTGGGTTTTTATTGAAAATCTATTTTGTGTATGAGACAAACGAGCGACAGACTGAATGACCGACCAACCAACCGGCCGACCGACCGACCGACCGACCAGACTGCCAGGCAGGGCAGCGCTTGCGTTCGTTGCGTCGTGATCATGTCGTCTGTGTTGTTAGTTTAGCATATACCCTGTACTTACTGTAAAAGTGGTAAATGACAAAGGAAGATTGAATTGACTTCATTTTAAAATTTGTTAAAGTTGCTTATCGATTGCTATCGTATTTGAGTTAATACAAACACATATCGATAAGTATCGTAAATATTTATTGATAAAATATCTAAATATATAGATAAACTTGGTATAAATGCAGTTTTTTAATTGAATTGATTGAATTTTTGGAATAAAATATGGAGATTGGAACACGTATATCTATTTTATATCAACAAGTTTTCTAGGTCATCATCAGATCGATATCGATGGGTAATGCTTAGATGTTTTTGAGCATATTGAATTGTAGATTTTCATATATGTGTGAGTGTTTACTTATATCATCTATCAGAGCTGCTATGCATGTATTATATACATAGTATAGACATAGTAGCTATATCTTAAAGATCTGAAAATGAAAGCTTATTTCAGCAACTATTAAGCGAGGTTTGGGTACTGAATTAGACAAACTAATATGATTCTTGTATATTTTATTATTATTCGACTTAGCTTAGTAATATATTCTATATTATATCTTGAAGATCTGATGCTAATATGAGAAAACATAATATTTGCTGGGCAATGTATTTTTTTCTAATAGTAGAGTAGCTGCTAGTCGATATAGTTCAGCTCTTACTATAATGAAGAGACGCAGGCTGGAATTACTGAGTATCTAACTAGTCGTTACTAGTTCTTCATTGCCTTAAAACAATGTTTTTCTGTTATTTTTTTTTCTGAAATAACCCGGGCAATGGGATTTACTTTTGGCTAGCCCAGTGCATAGCTATGCTAAATACGTATATATACATATATATATACCTATATCTTTGTGTCGTCGATATTTACGCTGAATGTAACTGAAACAGACAGCACGCGTTGCATGCATCGAATATGTTGCAATTGTTTTTGTTGTTAGTTGAGATGATGCTATGAACGAAATGTCGTCGTCATCTCGATTTGTTTTGGTTCATTCTCTAGTTTTTGTTGTTGTTAATTGTTGTTTCAATCGTTGTTGTTGTTGCGCTTGGCTTCGCTTCGTTTCGTTTTGTTTTTGTTTCTGTTTACAGAAATTCACAATTTTTACTTGAACACAAATTTTTTTGTGCCTTGCAGAAATGTTGAGAATTTGTATAAATTAATTTATGAGTTTTTTCACGCCGCTTTATTTCATTTGTTATACTTTGTATGCAGAGCATGTAGTATTTTCCTTATATATGTGATATTTATATATATAAAAATTAATGAATCTGTGATAAGATCTTCGATTTGGCTCAGCTCCCAAGGAGGACAGCAAAAAAAAAACATGTCTGCGTATTCTATTTTGATAGGGCCCCAGGCAAAAGGAGCAGCTGCTTCTTTGCATAATTCATAACTCCCAGTTGGCATGGGGCTGTGGAATGTGGCAGGTGGCATGGCGGGGTGTGGGTCAGCAAGGGGTCACAGACAAAAGCAGCAATCAAATGCGACCTCATGTTGCCCCCTTGTGTATGCAACAAGAATTTTTTTCTGCTACCTGCGGCAATTGAAATACTTGAGTGAGGCCCCAACTAACTTGCGCCAGTGTTGGAAAATAAAAGCATAAAATGTCAAGTGTTCTGGAAATGTAAATAATTTAATAAAGTTAAAGGGAAGTGCTATGAAGTCTGTAGGTATTTGAAATGGCAACACGACTCTCGTCTCGCTCTACTATAACTCTGTTCTGTATAATATGTTATATGTAGTTGTTCTCATAAGATAGTAGTATTTAGAATCAATTAAAAGTTACTTTTCATTTATTAATTCTATAGAGCTTATTAGTATAATATTTTTTGGAATAGGGCTCTATATGATGATATATCTTAATATATGATGGAGCTCTACATAATGATATACCTCAATGTCTTTGCTATTTGTCTTTGTTTCTTATGATCAATTCATATATATTAGCTCATTGTATATTACAATATATAGAGAAATGTTTCCTATTCAGCTAAGATTTGATAGACGATATGTATAGCTGAGTTTCTGACATATAGAACTTAGTTCTTAACTCTATATGCATAAGCTGGTTAGACTTTTATGTTTCTGGAACAACAAATATATATTCTATTGCTGGAAAAATGAAGTCCTTATAAAAAAACTGATTGAAAACCTTAGCTCGATATAGGAATTTTGATAACCAACTTTAAAGGACTCTGCTAACCTTATAAATTTCTAAACATTTATATTTTTCATATATGTAGAGGGCAGTCTATCATATAATGCTATATCCTATAGTCGCTTACTATACAGAACTTAGTTCTGTATAAGAAACGGAAAATTGAAACACAATTCTTAACAGATTTCATGCTAAACTTAAGTCCGCCTTAAGTTTTAATTCTCGCAATCGTTGCAGGACATCTTCGAGTCATCTAAGCGGCGCAGCAGTAGTTGTCAGGCTCGATTCGTATGCTTGTCTGAATGTGCTTAGCTGGCGTTTTATGCTCTTTGAGAGCATGACAGGACCACAGCGTGCGTTGCTTACTGCTGCTGCTGCCTGTTTGTGCCTCTGCTTCTAGCAGCCCGCACATTTCATCTTGTGTCAGCTAAAAAACAAGGCAACATGATTACAAGCCAGCCTTTGCCACACAGGATGAAGCCAAGCCACGCGTTCGCTTCTCATATAAGCTGCATAATCTCGGTTGGGTGGGGTGGTGGGGGCATGGCTAGGTTTGCGGCCGTGGCTGTATGAGGTAGGTGCGGGGGTGTCCTTTCAGCCTGTACACGCGCCGCGCTTAAAGTGAATTTGACTCTTGGCTGTTGTGTCTCTCTTGTCTGGGTCAAGCGTTAAAGTAAAATAAAAACAACAGCAAGAAGCAGAGCAGTAGGTGCTTGCTGGCTGTCCTTGCTGTTAACACCTTTCACGGCCGACAAATTAATTAAAGTGCCTCCACAGGCGTTTTGTCATAAAACATTTAGCATTTTAATTGCGTCATAAAAGCAGGAAAAGCAAAGCCTCAACAACATCGAGGATTTTGTGCCCTTTGGCATTTGTCGGCTAATTAGATGAGATTAGTTAGCTGGGTCTATTCAGCTATTAATTGAAGTCAATTTCTTGGCTCACAGTGACACTTAAATGCCACACCTACTCAAGGCGTCGACGACGGGAAGTGTTAAACGCAGCATCCTTGCCTTTCATATACGCCTGACACTTGGCCTCGAAACGCAATGCATTGCGCTTTTAAGCTCACACGTGCGACAGACACTTGTCAACTCACTCACTCACACATTATCTCACTGACAGGCGCACACTCTCTTTACCACTCTCTCTCTGTTTCTCTCTCTCGCTCTGTCTACGCTGACCCAAATAAGATGTCGTAATTGCAACAAGGCGCGACACTCACGACATTCACTCATACGCGGACACACACATACGTAGAATTACGTTTACGTTACGTTTACATATTACGAGAGCCGAGCAACAGTCGTCAAAAGTTGCCATCTTTACTTGTACGCTCTCTTTAGCTTACACTCTCTCTACCTCTCTGTCTTGTTGTTCTAATGAGCGCGCGCTCCACGTAAACAATAGAAACAGCCGAATCAAAGCTGACGGCTTTAAAGTACCAGCAACGTCGGCGTTCCGTTTTATTTCCAATGTTCCGTTTGGTAGCGTGTGCATTAATAATTTACTGCGACGCATATGCACACGCATAGAGACCCACACTCACACAGACTCACCTTCAGATGCTGCGTTGTTGCTTGTTTATGTTTAATGATGCGTGTGTATAGCTAATCGTTGCGACTTCGCTCGAATTGCTTTTCAATTTGCATTTAATGGCTGCAATCGTGGCTTATTGTAATGCACGTTCTATTGCATACTTTCAAGCTGGAATTTCGCGTCGTCTCTCTCTCTATCTATCTCTCTGTTGTTGAATCTAGGACACGGTGTGCTCAGTGCAAATCCTTTAACTACTCAATCATGGCACATATTGAGGTTTTGTCTATAGTCACGGCATCTGACAATAAAATCCTCTCTCACACACACACACGCACAAAGCATATAGTTGATTGCGATTTTGTAATGCACCGTGACAGCTGAAAGAGAAGCCCCCTCTCAATAGCCCCTTCAATTTTACAGTTATTTATTCGTAAAAGCTTTTTTATTGCCCATTTCGTGCACGATTGATGAAATGCCATCAAAATTGGCTGAAAACTCGCAGCATCGAGAGCAAATTTAATTTGTGAATCATAATTGGGAGAGCTATGCATTGAAAATGGTATTTGAATTTTTCCAAAGGGGTTTTTCCCGTTTTAATTGAATTGCTGCAACAACTTTTTCTCAACAAATATTGAACTAGAATATTTTGTTTTATGTTTTTTTGAGATAGTTTTTAATCAAATTTATGAGCTTGATTGAGTTTCGAATGCAAAGCCAATTCCAGTCTTAAATACGTTTTTTGCCAGTTTTCAGCCGAATGTGGGTTTTAAATATTTGTATAAATTGCGAATGCTTTTAGTATGGAAAAACCTAAAGGAATTCATGTATTTTTATTGAATTCTAAAAATGTATATTACGAATTTTGTATTTTAATTGTCTTTGTCATAGATTTAAATACTACATTTTAATATACTTTTATCATAAAATCCAAAAATTAAGTAGCAACAAAAGCTTTGTGCTCTTGAATTTGATTAATAGTAATAAACTTTCAATCGAAATTTCTACTGAGCATAGTTGGATACTAGGGAATCATAAAGTTTGATTTCAGGCATAAATAAAGAACAAAAAAAATTTGCGATAAACAATCCTGTTTGGCACGCACACTCATATAGTGCACATACACATATATGTACATATGCAGGCATATATAGAGGCTACTCCAAGGTCTTGTCATGGCCTGCTTGGAAGCCAAAACGATGTGTAGATAGGCAAAGATGATGCCCAGCGACAACTACAACAATAACAGCAAATACTGCACAAAATACACGCACGCAGGAAGGACAACACAGCGATGTGAAATGCCACCCCAAAAGCAAATCGTGCGCATTTTGGCTCTGGGGCATAATACACTAAAGTAAGCAAAAAGAGACAAGGAGTAAAAGACAGAGAAAGAGAGAGAGAGAGTAAAGGTAGTGACTGTTAGCGGGTCGCGGGGGCCACATGCTTTAACCTGTTTTTTCGCAAAGCTTTTACGCACTCGGACTCGCAGAAGATAGAGAGAGAGAACGCGCGCTCTTACAGTTACCTTGCCACCCTTTTGGTGTATGCACTCAGCACAAATAGAGGACAGAGAGAGAGAGCGAGCGCCACGCGAAAGAGAGTGCATGTGCGTATGTGTGTGTGCCCCAGCCTGAGCGATGCTTTTGCTTTTCTGACGGCCTTTTCGCATGCGGTGGCCCAGTATCCATTCGGTCGTGTTCCCATAATGTCTGCCAGCGGAGCGCAGCGCTCGTCGCCGTCGTCCTATTCGTCGCAGCCGTCGTCAACTTTGTCATTGTCATCAGCAGCAGCAGCAGCAGTAGAAGCAGAAGCAGCAGTAGCAGCAGCAGCAGCAGAGGAGCAGCAGCTTAAAAATACATTTTCACAATGAAGCAAACGGGCGAAGGCAAGAGAAAATGAATTAGTTTGCGCTGATGAAGCTAAAAACAAATACGAAAATATCAAGCATACAAAAATACAACAAAATACAGTTCGGAAAATAGTGTGGAAACATACACACACACAATAACGAAAATGGCACGCGCGTAGCAATTAATAAAACAGCAACAACATGAGAAAAACGAAAGCAGGAGACATTAAATAGTGCGTGCAACGTATATCATATATCTACACATATACATACACACACAAACGTACGTAATATATGTATATATATGTGTGTATATGCATGTATATATATGCACATACTTTTATGTGTATGCAGGAAAAGAAAGCCCGGCGCAGTGTTTAAATATATATAAAAAGTGCAAAGCAGAAAAACAGTGCAAAGCAAAGCAGGAAAATATTTTGTGTTGTGCGCCGCCTTTTCCACATTTTTTGTTTTGTGATTTTTGTCGCGTGAAAAATGCCAGCGGAATTTTCATTTCAAATTTGATGATTTTTCTCTTTGCCCTTTTTTTGCATTGACTTTTTGGTGTATTATACATACACAGCGACACACGTTTTTCACACAACAAACTCACTCACACACATATACACATAGGCGCGCATACACGCGTTCGTTTCAATTTCATGTCGCGCTCGGGTCGATGTTCGTGTGTGTTCGCCCCATAGCCGAACCACCGATTGGCGCTCTTTGTTGTTGTTGTTCTTGCTTGTAATGTGTTAGCGTTTGTGAAGCCCTGTAAAATTTTTAGCCCTAGCCAAATGACGCAGTTTTTTTCTTTTCTCAACTATCGAAATAGTCGTCATAGTATAAACAAGCAATAACTTGAAAGATTTCTGGGCCTTTTGCTCTAACAATGCAACGCGGCAAACTTCCTGTTGGCTCACATTTAATAAGATGCACGCACTAACAGCTCGCATTTACTTCCTCTCTCATCTGTATTTCTCTCTCCCACGCAAGCGCAGGCGTTTAGAACGCTTGCGCTCTTTACAACACTAAAAAAGAAACAAGAAGAATAAAACTCTGACAGCCGCAACACAATTTCGAGTACAGCGTGTGGCCTGTGCCAAAGCTTTTCGAGTATGTTGAGACGGCGACGGCGACAGCGACAGCTGCTGTAAACAGTTGGCATGGGCCGAAGCGGGAGCAGAGAATTGGAATAACTGTGAACAGGGTAACGTTGAGCACATGCATTTCGGGCAAAGTTTTTTCCGCGTCTTCTTCGTCGCTGTCACTGCAATGGGCAAATGTTGTTTCTTTTGCTTTTCGGTGACTTGTTCTTTTCATTTTCTTGGTTGTGTGCCACACGGCGTATGCGTGTTTATTATTACGGGCGACTACGTCATCCATTTATCACCTGTATTCGCGTCTTATTCTTGCCCTCTACTTTGTGGCTTGCCTTTCTCCAAATCATGCTGGCATTTCGCGGGTATTTCCCAAACACACAAATGCAAAAAATACATTTGTATGAAGAAAACAAGGAATGGCATGACAAGTGGGTTTGGCTTGGGTTTAACAATAGAGAATGGGTATCCATTTGTGCCTTTTTGACTTGTTCATATTTCGCTTTTGCGTTTTATGTTCACCCAATGCAATTCGTCTGTTTGTTTACTCAGCGTCTCAGAATTGGATTTTCTGCGAGAAGGGAGCCCCTGCGTAAACATTACGATTTATTTTTACGGGGTTTCGTTAATTATTTCATCTATGTTCCGAGCAAGGGCAATAAAGAAATTGAGGTGTAATTGATAGAGATTTTAATGAGATTTGTCTTAATATGAAGGCAAATAATGAGAAATTAAAAGTAATTTAAATTATTTTTATATGCAATCTTTACCAATTTCTTCTACTTTATAAATTTTGTAAAATTTCTTAAATTTACTGTGGAAAATAATAATTAAATGTCTTCAACTTCTATTCTTAATGAATTCACAAAAGTTTTCGCTCTTCTTCGCTCAAAAAAGTTATCTTTTATATCTAGAGCTATTTAACCTTCATTTTTATCGTTCATCAACCCTCTAAGGGATTCGCTACCTAAACTATGCCAAAAAAAGAAATAGAAAACTTGTAGCAATCAAAAATTACCATAATTATGACAACGAACTCGCTAGAAGGAATAACAATAACAAAAACAACTGGTCAAAGACTCCACAGTGAAAGAGGAGATATATATGCAAAGAGGGAGCGAGAAACGCGCTGTGTGAGAGAGAAAGAGAGAGAGAGAGAGAGACGAAGTTTGTTATGTGTGCAGAAAGCATCCCTTGGCCGCTGTATGCGGCGCTTTTAGTTCGTATCCTGGGGCAGGCAAAGGCACACGCATTTCAATTACACTGCTCTCGACGTTTTTGAATATCAAAATAAATCGTAAACAAGGTCACATTCCATGTGCGTGTATGCCTGTGTGTTTGCGTGTGTGTATGTATTGCCTACACAGATACATACACAAAAAAGTTCGCGCTCTCTGAAAAGTTTTGAATCGCTCAACTTTTATTGAATCGCTACTCAACTTGCAGCAAAATGTGTGCCACAAACAACAAATCAAAGAAATTCTCACATAACCTGAACTACTCCATAGACAACAGAAAGTGAAGAACAAATACCAAATAAAAGAAGAAGAAAATCAACGGAAAGAAGATAAAAATCAAGCAAAAATATAAGAATCACAACCAAAAGAAAAGCTTTAACTAAATAATATTTTTAAAGTATACAACTATACATAAACTCTAAGGACTAGTTATTAATGACTTAGCTGTAAGCTTTAAGAACAAAAAACCCCTAATAATAATTCTAATTGAGAAAACTTCGCAAAGTGCAGAGACCAACAGAAATAAACTAAATACCTAAAGGCAGTTTGTGATTCTCGGTGATATGGTGTAAATGTGATAAACAACGTTATAAAAGTTTTAATGCAATTACAAAAAAAGCAAAAAAAAAAAAAAAACAATAACTACAAAAGCAAAACAAAAATCTCAGTAAATTGTGTTTTCGATTCTATATTTTTTCGTTTTACATCATTTTTTAACGAAAATATAAAAAATACCAAACTAAATAATCAACAACAACAATAACTATACTTATACTATATACACACATATATATATAGAGATATATATATATATAGATATATATCTAAACTAAACTAAACTAAGCCTTGTCTCTATAAGCGAGTATAAACTAAACTATTAACTAACTTTAGTCGCACAAATTATAAAAAATCAATCTAAAAACCTGTGGCATAGCAGCTCAAAAAGGAAAAAGCCGTAGACAGATTTTTTTAAATATACTATCAACTGCACTGCCGGCATATTTTTGGACAATGAAAATATGATTTTAATCTTGAAATTATAAAAAAAACAAAAACAATAAAAATATAAGAAAAAACTCAGAATAAATACGTACAAAATAAAAACAAAAAGAAAAAACTCTAATCGTACGCAAAAATTCTTATGAAACCAACCAAAAAGACAAAAACAACAACAACTAAAAGAAGTTGGAGCATAAAGCAAAATGCAATAGTTTTTCTCACTCGCAAAGGTAAAAGGCAACTAAAAGAAACTATCAGTGACAAGTTAATTTATGTTATATATAAACATTTAATATAAGCAAATCTTGTTAGTGTTAAATATAATAAAATTATAACGTCTATTTTAACAAATATGAACTAACTATATAAAACAATTATGATTGTTGTCTTAGACAGTATTGAAGCACACTTCTAGAACTTCAATATATAGATAGATAAATTGACAGTAAAATACGTATCTCAGACCATATGGACAGATAGACATACTATATAGACAGATATGTTTAAATATCATATATTACCATATACAAGTATATATCTATATCTGTCGGACCACATTTTTATATATATACATATCATTCGCTTTTGGTTTATTATGCCATATTTGGATACAAGTAGTCAGGGTATTTTAAAGTCGATCTATCATGTGATTACTCTAAATTCCTAATTGTGGTTTCTTGCTTCATATTTTTTTTAATCTTTAAAAATCGATATGTTTAGAAATTTTATTTTACTTTTAATAAATATATCTGATTGAATGAACTTCGACTCAGTTAGATCAAATACTTCCCGGGACTTTTACTCAATAGCTGTTTCTTCAATTGACCCATTTCCCAGTTCCCTTTAGGCAGTTAAGTTTACAATTAATGCTCAAACTAAATGTTTTAAATATTAATAATTTTACTATTTACTAATATATTTTAAGCTATATTATACAAATAATTTTATAAATATAATATGTTAAATACTATTTTTATTAATACACAAAAGCTTTATCAATTTCAATTAATAATTTGATTTCCTTTTGTTTCTCCTTTTGCAGTACATTTTACATAAACTGTGATTATGAGTTCCACAAAATCTCAAGTAGCCCTCGCTACAAATATTCCAACCAACTTAGCCTCCGCCTCAGCCACCTCCACTGCGGCCACCGCCGTTGTTGTTGTCGCCGCCGTTGCCAGCAACAATTCTGCGACGTCACCAGCACCTGCAACAGCAGCAGCAGTAGCAGCAGCAGCAACTACGAGTGCAACAGCAGCCGTGACGTCATCAACAGCAGCAGCAACAACAGCAGCCACCAGCAACAACAACAGCAACAACTGCAGCGAGGAGCAATCGAACGCTTCCAATTTGGGGCGTCAAAACAGTTTTGGCAATAGACGCGTAAGTAAACAGAATCATAACTAACAACAAATATATAGAACTATATAGTTATCGAGATATGTATATATATAATGCATACATAAATGGGTCAGTCACAGTTACACAGAGCGTGTGTCCATTTCCCGCTGCGAGTTTGCCTCTCTCTCTCTCTCTGTATCTCGCTCTCTTGACTCTCTGCACGTGCAGCAGCCGTGAACTGGAACTGGTCCGTGCAAAAAAGATACACGCCCAAAAACTGCACACAACTGGGTCAGGTCAGGTTAACAATGGTGGGCGGGTGGTTGGTGGGGTGTTGTCCTGCAGTTTCTAGGAACTGGTCTATTGGAAAACTCGATTTGCTGGAAATTCCCAAATTGCAGTGAATGTCAAAGTATTGCATTGAAAATGGCTTTATGATTGCTGCCCTGGACGGGCAGGGCCAAGCGCTTTTCCAATTACAAGCGGAGTTCAAGGTTTATGTGGGTGGCTGGGGCAAGCGTGTGTGTGCGGCATGTGGGGCAGTCAGTTCGATTGCAATTGTTTCTAACTTGTATTAACCACCAGGCAAACAATAAAAACAATGCCAAAGAATTTTGTGTAGCACCAGCTGCTGCTGCTGCTGCTGCTGCGGGCTGCTGCTGTTTGGACTCTGTCGCCCAAGGTCGATTTATTGATTTTTCCCGCCATTTGATGACGTTCGCGGAAGTCGGCCAACACGAAGTTCGAAGTCTGCCCTTTGATTATTCAAATGTGGTCAATTTGAATTATAAACGAGCAGGAAAATAATAGCTAAACACGTTTTCTAACCTTGTCCGCTCAGCTATTGACAGCTAGCTAGATTTAAGGCTGGTGCAGCAGATATGACCAATAAGGAGTTCATGCAGAAGCTTTTGCTGTTAAGCTTTTCTAACTGAAGGCGTGAGTTAGAAGCCATTTCACCTGCATAGTTGGGCCGCAACTAAGGCAACACACACATGAGAAGTAAAACTGGAAAAAGATGGAATTTGTTTTGTTCTAATCAATACTTCCTTTACTTTCTTAAAAGTGATACGATTAGGCATATTATCTTTAAAGCATAGACTTAGAGTTTCAAGTTAAGTAGATATACTTTTCGTATAAAAACTAATTTGCCATCGATTTTTCCTATATAGCTCTAAGTTAGAGCAGTTTGACATTAATAAGATATGTTTATGTCAATCAAAAACTAATTTTGGATTCATTTCGTTCATATCTTTCAGTCTTATAATAAGTTGTCTTTGATATTAATTATATCTATATATTATCTATCTAAAGATACACAAAGACTAGAGACCTTTATTATATAGACCTTCGATTCAGACAAATTCAGCCTCTAAAATGCCTGCCAAACCAAAATGTTTCATCAAGAAAGCATCTTATCAAAAGCTCAGTTTGCATAGAAACATACCAAGACAAGGCTATACTGACTAATCTGATCATTGTCATCAAGAAACTATATAAATTTTATGGTCTAAGAAGTCTTTTTCTATGACAATTGAAATGCCCTCGGCTGCAGCTTTTCAATGCTCGAAAGATTACTTGTACTTGTGGTCAATGCTTGAGGGAAAATGCAATAACAAAAGAATATATCAATCAAATATATATATATATATATATATATATATATATATATACATATATATATATTTATAATATATACTAATAATATATATAGTTTTATAATTAAATTTCTACTAATTATTATAAGAACAAGTTGTACACAAAAAAGCTGTCAACTGTAAAATTTATACGTGATCGCCAACTATATAAACAAAAGTATATAGGAGATGCATTATATATGTACTTTATATATATTTATATATATATATTATATATTTATATATATATAAATATATAAATATAATATATATATATTTATTTTTTTTTTTGATTTGTATACTTAAAGAGGGCGATATATTGTATATTAGCTGTAAGTGTGTGCTCATCGCTTTGACTGTGACTTTATTGGCTTTGCTCTGCTTTCTGCAACGTGTATTGGGATTGGAAGTATTTTGTTGATTGCGAGTTGAAGTAGCAGCTGCTGTCTAAGCTTACCAAAAACTTACTGATTAATGAGGTTCAATAGGTGGAAGTTGAGTGTGAACATAAAAATCAATGTGGCATGGAAAGTGGAAAACCCAATCGAATTGCCTTGCTAACTGAATAACTGACTAAACGATTGGCCGATTGGCCGATTGACCAACTGACAGACTGACTGACTGATTGATGAACTGATATGGCTGCGTTGTCCTTCGACGTTTGTTTAAATGTCAAATGGCAGCGCAGGCTATGAAGCGATTTATGTGGCTGGCACGGCAACAGTCGCAAGGCAAGGTATATGTTTGTTGTAGGGTGAGCAGTGAACGACTCAGACCTACCCTGTAATGATATGGATTTATGAGTAAACTTGAAAATATGTGCAAAGTAGATGAAAGCAAAATGGGCTGCAAGATATTAGAAAAATAAAATTTATAATTTATAAATTTATAAAAATTTATATATTTATAAAATTGATTTGAAAGGATCTTTAGACGGGATTTACTGTAATGTCAATCTAACAAATTTAACTTAGTTTATGCTGTATAAAGCCAACTTCTACTACTTATAGCAGAAAGCATCTAGAGGGTATCTTAAGAATCTAGCAAATAAGGCATTGATTTTCTTGTTGCCCCACAACAAATTCACCCCTGTTCGTTGCCTGCTTTGAACACATGTGCGGGGATCGTTAACGTCGCCTGGGCTGGCATTTGCTTAACATTTTAATGAGCCAACAATTGCATCATGTCGGGCAACGTCATCGCAACGTAGAGCTGACTGGCTGGCTCTATGGGTTAGCTTCCTCTCAGTGCTGTGCTGTCCTGTCCTTTGCTTTGCTTTGCTTTGCTTTGCTTTGCTTTCGGTCTGTCAACCTTTGGCATTCAATTGGTGGCTAATTCGAAACTAATTGCTTTCACTCTCCTTATTTTACTCGACTCCAATGAACCGAACACAGGGCAACATGAAGGGCAAACATCTTACACGCAGCCATGCCATGCGCGAGTCTACATCGCCGCCACGCACGCCAACGCCGCGAGGCGCCGCCGAGCAGCAACAACACCCCAGCGATGCCCATGAGCACAACAACAACAACAATGCCATATTAAGCAACAACAACAATAGCAATATAAACACCAATAGCAAAGCACAATCAACTGGACGTGGCAACTCGCCGCTGATGGAAACGCCCGCTGTGATTGTTACTAGTCAGCAGCAGCAGCAGCAACAGCAACAGCAACAGCAGCAGCAACATTTGCAACAGCAGCAGCCGCTGAATGTGCCGTTGCGTGATGAGTCCGAGTTTCCTAAGCTGTCGCCGCCCAAGAAATCTGGAGCTGGTCATCATAATCGCACCAATAGCAATGGCAGCTCTGGCATTGAATACAACAACAACAGTAGCAGCAGCAACAACAACAACAACAGCAGCAACAATGGCAAAAAGTATGTGGTTGACTTGAAATCCAACGGACTGGAAAAGCATCATAACAACAGCAGCAGCAACAACAATAACAACCAGAACTCCTCCGCACTGCTGTACAACTCAGGCATGAACTATAAGGCGGCCGAGCGACATGAGCGTCACGAACGCCACGAAATGTCCAGCCAGAATAGCAATCTCAGCAACAGCAACCACGAGGAGGAGCAATATCATTATGAGCGTGGCACGGGCGGCGGTGGCAAGAAGCATCGCGCCAACAACACCAATGCCAAGGGCTCCAAGCCGCGCTTGAAGAACCTAACGGGCAGCTCGTCTAACAGCATTGACGGCGGTGCTGGTGCTGGCGGCGGTGGCAACGGCAACTGTGGCGGTAATGGTCAAACCTTGGGCTGCAACTCCAACAATTCGAGCAACAACACATCAGGCTTTATATCGCGCGGTAATTACTAGCATCCAGATAACGTGGATGCTGCAATCCATTGTGCATAGCTCAGTTCATTGATTCTAGTCTTTCATCAATCAGAAAACTCGAGCGAACAATACACGGATTTTGGTGGCACCGATCTGTTGACCTTCTTCCGGGACACGCTCAACAAGAATCCAAAGGATAGAAACTATCTGTTGAAGATTGAAAAGGATCTAATAGACTTTGTGCAGGAAAAGGGGTGAGTGTTGGGGCTGAAGTTGAATCAAATTCGTCAAACTATATCAATCTATATCAATCTGTGTTTATCTCCCTCCATAACAGTCGTGGCTGTGAGTATCGCTTTCCGTCGTCTTCTTCGTATAATCGCATGCTAATCCATCGCACGGCTGCCTTCTTTGGCATGGATCACAATGTGGACTCCGAGACGCAACAGTGCGTCATAGTGGCCGTTACCAAAGGCACTCGCATACCAGAGGTAAGCCATTCGATATTTGATTTATAAATATGTATAAATTATATGCTAACTCTGTTATTCGCCACAGATTCGCTTCAAATCTCTGGTGCGTGCTGATCACCGTGAAGATGCGCGCAAGTCAATTCTAAAGCGCGATACGCACAGTTTTGATGAGGTGCGTCAGTCGCCCTATCTCTGTCCGGAACGTCTTATGCTCGATCGCAAGGCCAAGAGCTTTGAGGAGCGCGAGGAGAACTATGATCGTGCACGCAGTCGCATCTTCAATCGTACGTCCCAGCAGGATGGCTACGATGAGGATTGCTATGGCGGTGCTCCTGGCGGTGGCAACGGTGGTTGGCACAATGCAGTCGAGCAGCAGCAACAGCAGCAGCAGCAACAACAACAACAGCAGCAGCAGCAGCAGCAACCGCCTCGACCCAAGCGCCCCAATGGCAAAATGCTGCAAATGCAGAATGTGAGTCGAATGCGCTGGCAAATACGAAGCTGTCTTTACTAATTGTTGCTTTCCTTGAACAGTCGACGGAGTCGCGTGATGGTGGCGGCATGCGTTCTGGTGGTGCGGTGCCCAAATCGCACAACTTTGGCAACTATGGCGGACCGCCGAGTGCTGGTGGACCCGGTGGCGGCTCGCTGCCACGCGGTGACTCAACCAATTCGAACAAGAGCGGACGCGGCAGCGGCTTTGCCAAACAGGACTCTACTGGCAGCACCAGCACACCCTGGCGCCTGTCGCCCTCGAGCAGCGGGTGAGTAGCCTTCGGAGTAATTCACATTTTTAATTTAGATTCAACCAAGCCATACCCAATACGCTCGCTCTTTCTCTCTCTCTCTCTATATATATTTATTTATCTATAACAAACAAAATTTTAAAAAAAAACTGTTGTTAAAATTGACAAAAACATTTTTGTATGCCACCCAAAAAACAACAACAACAACCAACCAACAACCTACAACATTTACCAAAAAAAAAAATATATATCCAGCTACAAGACACGCACCCAGTCCGTGCGCTCCGATTCCGTAACGCCCTCGCCCACCGGCTACGGCAGCGATAGACAGACGCCGGAGTACAGCCAGCCGACGGCGCAGGTCAATTCTAATCGGGGCATGGCCTCGTTTCTGCAGCATGCAGCAACGCCACCACCACCGCTACCACAACAGCCATCAACAACAACACCAATTGCAACGGCAGCAACAACAACAAGAGCAACGTCCTGCACACCAGAGTCGTCGGCAACAGCATCGGGACTCGTCTGGGCCGTCACAGACATTTCGAGTGTGCCAATTGGCAGCGTCCTCATTGATCCGCAAACCCTCCAACCAATTCTCAATGCAGACGGGTAATTTACAAAAACCGAAAACACACAAAACAAAAAAAAAATGCAAAACAACATAATAATTTATGCAGCCAATTGTTATAAACGCAATGCTTTGTTTTTCTTTAATATTTTTTACTAATTGTTAATTGTATAAAAATAATTTTCGAAATGCTTCGATAAGAACAAAATCATCTTAAAAACTCTAAAGCAAATTATTTTTCAAATATTTACCATATAGCTTATATTAGGACTATTTGGTTGTTCTGCTTTGTCGGTCTGTTTGCCCATTGAGGCAAAAATAGTTAAATTTATTGTTAAAATATTTTGTCTATTTCATTTTTGTTGAATGACTTTTGATAACACTCAAGTCTAGCAGGCTTTATTAATGTTATTAAGTTGTTGACGTTCGTTAGTTTTGTCTCGCTTGCTCAGAGTTAGGGTATTTTGGAGTTGGGCATGTCGAGACTAGTTTTTCTTTATTCTTTTCATATATATTAATACCTAAGCAAAGTCAACTTACGCGTTAAATGAATTCAGATTATTTCTGATTATTTATCTTCCTTTACTTTTTTTTTTGCATACCTGTTATATATTTATGTATACCTACATTATATTAATGGCATTTCGATGTGCTACTTTCAATTGTTGATGTTGTTTTTGTAAATTATCTGCCTTAAAATCAAAATCAAATCACAGCTCGCTCTCGCTCAAATATATTTTGAATGAGAGCTGAGCAATCAATCGCCAAACAGCTCTCAGCTCTCAGCTCTCCGCAGTCACTCGCTCTCACCATATCTCACCTGTATAGCGCCCACTCACACACACACCCACACCCACCCACACACATAGCTCAGCTGTGCTCACATTTCTCGCTCAGCTCTCATATATATATATATATATACTGCTCACCAGCTTTTTTCGATCGCCTGCTGCCGTTGTCTCTGTCAAAGAAAGTTAACAGGCAGTTTAACTAGCTGTTAAATGCGCCGTCTGCCAGTGTTGTCGTCTAATTGTTGTTCGTTCTAATTGCATTGCATCATTCTCTCTCTCTCTCTTTCTCTCTCGCATTTGTTGTTGTTGTTTTTCCATTTATTTATAATACTCGCCATATATATCTATATATATATATTTATATATCAAAGAGAATGTCTGTCGCTGCCGTCGCCCTCACTGCGCACTCTATTCGCAAAACTGTGGCAACCCTGACAACCGTACTTTCCTTTATTATACTTTATACAAGACACGCGCGACAATTTTTGCATGCAATGAGCGAGCATCCAAAAACACAATTAACTTGGAGAATTGTTAATATTTGTCAACTAATTGGCGTCCTTTGTATGCTTTGCAGCTCCATTTACCACTACGACCCGTCCAACTTGCCGCCTAATCAGGCGCTGCAGCATGGAGGCAACAATGGCGGCAACTATCAGTCGAGCGGCAACTCGGGCGGCAACTATGCATCTTATCGCAAGTCCTCGCCACATCAGCCGCCGCCGCAGCAGCAGCAACAGCAGCAGCAGCAGCAGCAGCAGCAGCAACAGCAGCAACAATCACTGCCGCTACAGCAACCGATGTACAACGCTGAGCTGTCGTGCAGTTCCACGGAGAGCTATGCCGAGGAGGTGCAATCGCCTGGCATGGACTGCTCCGATAGCTATGAGAGCTATCAAAACGAGCCGCAGCAGCTGCAATCACTGTGCGAGTCGGGCAGCGGCAAGGGCGACGAATGTGATAGTCTGTCCAGTGCCACGGCCTGCCTGAGCATTACGACCTCGACGTCCACGAAGAACTATGATCGCATTGAGGTGCAAAAGTATAAGAATCAGGCAACCAGTCCCAACATACCTGCCTGCTGTGCCGGCGACAAGGAGCTCGAACAGCAGCATCAGCAGCAGCAGCAACAGCAGCAGCAGCAGCAACAACAGCCACAACCATTGCAGTTGCAGGATCAGGAAACGGAAACAGCTAGTGTGTCATCACCGCAGGAGCTGCCAGCTAGCCAAACGCCGCTGCCAGTGGTCGCAGTTCCATTGAATTGTGACGCCCAATCGCTGTCGCCCAGCACCACGCCCTACAGCCAGTGCGAGATGAAACCAGCCAGCCAGAGCCAAGCTCAGGTAGTTGCCGAGGAGCCCAAGACGACAAGCTGGACTTATACGCAAAGCTATCAGGCAGCAGATGGTTCCACCGTCTTTCATACCACTACCACGCCCAATGGCGCGGCGCCCTATTGCGCCACCACATATCAGCAAGGGGTGAGTAGGCTTTAGTTAATTGAGCTAACTCTTGAGATGAATGCCTTTGTCATATTTACAGCCCGATGGCAACATCTATGCTGTGCCCCAGGGCATGGTGTATGCAGCGTATCCACAGCCAACGGTTAGTGGTGCTGCCTCGCAGCCGCTCTTCCAGCTGACGAGCAGCGGTCAGCCAACGCAGGCGATATTCGCTCCACAGGAGGCTGGCGAGCTGCCCGGCGGCACCTACATGATACCTGTCTTCGATCCGGCACAGCAGCAGCGCGACGGCATTATACCCGCCCAGGCCATATACCAGACGCCGGCTGGTCCTGCTACAGCTGTGATGCCAATGGCCACCGCCACCTATCCGGCAGCACAGTTTGCTGCCGCCGCTCCTAATGGTGCGCCCATCTATCAGGGGCCGTTGATCTACTCCAGCGATCCGTCTGGTGCACCGCTGCAGCAGCTGCCCATGGCCACGTATCCCATTGGCTATCCGTATCATTATTATCATACCATACCCTACTATGCCCTACCCCAGCAGGCAGTCACGGCCACGCCCATGGTGGCAACTGCAGCAGCTGGCCAGCCGCCGGCCACTGGTCAAACATCGGTGCAGGCTCAGGCTCAGGCACAGGCCGCAGCTCAACTGAATCTCGCAACTGCCACAGCGGCTGGTCCGCCCACGGTAGCTGGCGGCCAACAGTCCACCAACGGTCACCTCATCACCAGTGGCGGTGGCAACAACAGCGGTGGCTATATGGGGGGTGGTGGACGTGTTAAGCGTACGCCTGGCGGCGGCTCCATACACTACAATGTCAGCTATCCGTCAGCAGCGACGGCAGCTGGCCATGCCAATGCTGCACACCATCCAGGCGCCGGCTCCACACAGCTAATCGCCACGACGCCCGGCGCCAGCACAACGACATATCATGCGCTGCCCACGCTAGCGCTGGCACATGGCGGCGCGGGGGCCAACACAGATCTCAATGCTGCTGCGGCTGCTGCGGCCGCTGCCGGTGCTCATGTGTATACGGTGCCTGCTCAGCATGCCACGGCGCTGATACCAACCAACATATTCCCCTATGCAGCCGGTCAGGCAGGCACACAGCAGGCGGGACCGCATAATGCGGTGCTCCAGCAGCAGCAGCAACAGCAGCAGCAGCCACCACCGCCACCGTCAGCGGCTCAGCACACGGCACCACATCATGCTCTCATCACAGCCACACCATTCTACTCGGCAGCCAGCGGTGCCATGGATGTGGCCGCCTCTCAATCGGCGCCGAGCACGCCAGCAGCGCCTGGTCGTCAGGCACCACTGTTCAGCACACCACCCGCGCCAAATGTTGGGGGCAGCGCCAACAGCAATGGTGGTGGCATCTCGGGAGCTGGCGGATCGGGCTATCATAGCAACAGCACCGCGTCCCACTACTATCACAGCCAGAGCAGCAACGACGGCGGCTATGGCACACCCTACGAGAAGCGCAACAACAATGCAAGTGGCTTGGGCTCGAATACGCCCAGCATCGGTCGCAAGCCCTACCATCCGGGTGGCTACAATCCGCGTCACTCGTTGCCGCTGGGCGGCATGCCAACGGGCGCCAAGACGCCGCTGCTCAACTCCAATAACGAACCGACGCCGCGTGCTTCTCCGAGCAGCATTACCCTGGGTGGACCGTCGACATCGTCGAGCTATCATCATGCCGCGCATCGTGGACCGCCACATGGACTGGGAAAACGCGAGAATAAGCCCACGCAGCTGCCCCTGATCAGCGGACCACCGCCCAGCTATGCCCCATCGACAAGCAGTCCAGCTGGAGGAGGAGGCGGCATTAGCTACGAGACGAAGCCGCCAGTGCGTCTGAATGCGGCTGCGGCCAGTTTCCGTAGTCAAAAGTCTATCAATGCGGACTTCAGACGCAGCGTCTCGCAGCGCAATTCGCCGAGCGCCAATGGCAACAACGGTGGCGGCAGCCACGAGAGCAGCAACAACTCGCCCAACAGTATTGCAGGCGGCGGTGGTGGCAGCAGCAGCAACAACACCAGCAGCGCCGCCAATACGCCCAATGCCACAAATGCACCACCCACCAGCCTGGGCACCCAGTACATTGTGGTGGATCATTCGACGGGCGCCGCTATGAACGCCTCGCCGCCATCTCTCTATCTCAGCGGCGGCGGCAATGCTGGCGGCGGCAGCGGTGCCGGACCGCGTGCCTCGCACATTCCAGCCCAGCTGCACCATCCGGCAGCAGCGGCGGCGGCAGCAGCAGCAGCCAACAGCCAACAGGCTACAGCGGTGCTCAGCGGCGTGGCTGCCCTCGGTGGCTACAATCCGAATGGCGCGTCTAGTGTCTACATCAAGTATGGCCAGACGTACTTTGCGCACGTGAGTGTACTCTGAATATACATAAGGAATGTTGTATACTTATCTTTCCTCCCTCTGTCTCTCAATGTCTGCAGCCCTCGGTGGCCTTGCCCAACAGTCGACGTTCGCCCTCTAGCGATATCCGACCGCAAATGGCCCAGGTAACTGGCATGTATCCCGCCACAATGATGATACAAGGTGAGAAACAAGTCGAGTGCAGCAGTGAATCAAAATTGGGCATCGACTGGGGCAAGCAAGTTAGCTTATTAACAAGGAGATCTAAATCTAATCTATATTCAAATTTAATCAACGAATTTCTCTCACCTCTTTGCAGCACCTCCACGTCATCCAAGTCGTCATCCCAATCCGAACTACAAAGGTTCGCGTCCGCGGTAAATCTGCCAGCTGCTAAATCTGAACAACTGGCGGATAAAGAGAGATAACAACATGAACGAAGAGAGGAAATAGAAGAACTACATAAACATAACGGCATACCTAAGATAAATATAAATAGCAACCTAATCTAGTGGAACATAATGTAGTTGACAAAAAAAAAAAGAAAAACAAAAACCAACAGAAAGAAAACCGAATGAAACGAAAAGTGAAAGAGTGAAGAACGCTGTTGATGAAGTAGATGAAAATGATGTAACAGAGCATAGCAGCAAAGGGCAGCAGCAGAAGCAGAAACAGAAGCAGAAACAGAGCAGACTGAGATGGGAGGGTGCAGCAGCTAACGGGACTGCAAGCTTAATGCAACAAAGTGTTAAACAATTGTTAAACTTCCGCAGACAACAAGAAAATAAAAGAAAAATAAAACAAATACGTGAAAAAGCAAACTAGCTCTAGTTAAGAAATTATGCTTTAGCTACAATAATAACAACAACAAAAACAACAACAAGAATAGCTGTATATTTTGTGCCATTAAAAATAGTCTTTAAAAACAGTAAATATATATATAGATATATATATAAGTCGAGTACCGAAGAAGCAATAATTGAACACATCGACAGCCACGCTAGAACGAAACGATCCTGACAAAGAACAACCAACTATACTTAACTAGAGAATACTATATGATTGCTATTGCCTAAAGACTGACAGCTTTTGGTCCGATCGTACACAGTTGCTATACTATATATACTTATATATATCTGAAATTGATATGTCCTCTTGCTTTGGTGTGTTTAATTGAATGCGTTTTAATTATCTTAGAAATCTCAACCAAAAGTAAAGCAAAAGCAGAAACAACTCAAACTGGACATGACCGACGACTTGGACACGCTACAACCAACAACTTGGCTCGAACTGACGACTGCTGTCATTTTCTGTTTTCATATTTCTGTTGCTGTGGGCGTGGCTTGTACTATATATATATATATATATATACTTGTTTTGTACTGCAAAATTTGTAATTTGTAAAGCTCTGCGAGTTAATCTCAGAAACTCTCGAAAAAAACAACATCAAGAAGAACAACATCTAATCTGTTTCAAAATCAATATAATTTTGTTATTGAATAAATTTACATATATATATATATTCATACACACATATATATATATTTATATATATATATAACTATTACAACTAATCTGATGATATAATTTTTTGTGAAACATTTTTATTTAATTTTTGAAATTTTCCTTATTATATTTAGAATTGAATTCTTTATGTTTAATTTTTTTTGATTATAATTTCTGTTCCTTATGGCAAAGAAGCTGCAAATAAATCTTTAATTTTTTCGTTATTTAAACGTAAGTGAAATAAAGAATATTGAAATAAAATATATATAGAAGAAACAAAATAAGAAACATTAAAATTGAGAAATGAGAAAGTAAATTTGCGGTACGTAAGAGCCAAGCAGCTATACATTTATTGTTAAACAAAATAATTAGCTTAGCGTATAAATTACCATTTAAATATATAATACATATAGGTAACTGAAAAACAAACAAGAAAAACTAAATAAAAAAACAAAACAAAACAAAACAAAAAAATAAAATTTGATTAGTTCAAGTTGCGTTTGGTATTTTGGTTGCTTCAATTTTATTTCTGATTTTTAGTTTTTTTTTGTTTGCCTGATTTTTGTACAACGAAACCGAAGCTCGAAAATTTTGTATTGGATAACTCGAAAAAAAAAACACTGAAAAAAACTATATGTCTAAATGTACATAACAATAATTTACAAAAAAAAAAAAAGAAAAAAACAAAACCTAAACGCGACTAAACTTTTAGCATTTAAGTAGCTTAGGACTTTGAACTAAACGAGTTGCCAGAAATATGCTGGAAATATTTTAGAATATTAACCTGTGCATAGAGTACTTCCAGCATGCGCCTAGGCAAAGCCCATTTATCAGAGATTTCCATTTGATTTCTCATACTTTTCTTTCGGTTCATGCATTGCAATTCTTATGAAACTCACACGCAGACACCTAATAAATAACAGAATAAGAATAGCTTTCAGAAAGTGCGCTAAACAGATTTAAATGCTTACATAACCATTTATTATACATAGTAATAGATATATATATATATATACTATATATATATATAAAGGCAATACGAGATATTATAAACAAACGTACCAAATAAGTTAGTGAAAAACTGCTCAAGAGAAAGTGGCGAAAGCAACAGCAAAACCAATATACTCCCTTTGCACATTGTGAACGAGTATTGAAGAGGAAAACATAGACAGAAAAGAGAAAACAGAAAACGCTTTGTTGGCTAGTCCCGTAAACCAGATAGTTAGACAGTCGGTTAGAGTTTAGCTAGAGTTGGAGGGGTGTTCCAGAAGGGTAAAACCAGAAAAATCGAACAATTTGCTCCTGTTGTGCAATTCTTTGTTAACTGCTCTGTTTGTTATAATAAAAAATAATGTTGAGAGTAAAGTTGAGGTTGTCGTTAAGAGTGGGAGTGACGAGGGCGAAGGGGAGCGCAAGGATAACCAGTAACAAGATTAGGCATAGAATATGGGAAATAAAGAAAGAAAACAAAAACAAAAACAAAAACAAAAATATAAAACCCTTGAGGGGTAATATGTTATACAATATTATTATTACATCATGATTAATCTAATGATAAAACGCATCGTAATTATAATTATACAACAACAACTCGAACAAACAGCACGCAAAGTACTCGTAATATTGATAAAAATGAGATAAAGACAAACGGAGTTTTTACCGACGAGAATTACGATATTGATAATTATGATGATACAAAAGAAAAAGAAGAAAAAAAAAACACAAAAAAAAAAACAACAAAATAAATAAAATGTATTTATTTATTTTAATTTATATATACACTAGAGAGTTATTACAAATATATATATACATAATGTATAAGGCAAAAAACAAAAAACATATGAGAAATGATTTCCATTCGAGCTTAAAAGCTGACTGCACATACGAGGTGTGCTCAAAAAGTATAGCGAATAGCTACATTTTCTCGGCTTATATATTTCAGCATATTCGATTTTCTACTTAGAATTCTTCAGTAGAGTTATAAGTCAGCTATCTGACTTATTGCAACAAGTTCGGATATTTTTAATTCTAAGCTAATTTTAGTTTGAAGCAAAATCTCTATCAAGTTGCCCTAATGATGTCACAGGTAGTGTATTCCCCAGACCTGCTGCACTTTGTTTCCTAAGCGGTAGAGAATCATCAAAGGACAAGAAGGAAGGCACAGACAGGAGAGGATAAAGACGGCGCAGCTGAACAAAAAAAATCACAGAAAATAAGTTTTTGAATTGCTTCAAGGATTGGAAAAAAGTTGGCTCAAGTTTATAATATGATGGAGATTATTTTGATGGGCACAAAATAGATATATAAAATTAAAAAAAAAGCACAAAATTCGCTTTACTAATTAAACAGACTCCGTATATATAAACTTGGTCGATAAAGGCAGAATAGGGCGAGTATGGTAAGGATAAGAATGCCTGGTTTACTTTAAAACTAGGTTTACCATATTTATTTTTTTCAATATTTTATTTTTGAAAAAGATTTAAAAAAAAATTAAAAAATTAAGTTGGAAAAAAATTTGATTTTATTGAAAATATTTTCAAATATTAAAATTTTTTAATCAAATCATTCCACACAGATCCCATTTTTAGCATGTTAGGATGTTAAATATAAGAGTAGCTCTTGCAACTCAGAAAACGTACTACATTTTCACAGCAAAACATTGTAACTATTACAATTGGAGCTGAGCAAATAAGTATCAAGTCCATCAACCCTTAAAGGACCAACAAGCTGCTCAGCCGTAAGTACAGACACTGTAATGGGGCACGCTTACGGTTAAGTTCATAAATTATAGCTGAGTAAACAGGACAATTGCCTTTATGATTTATTGCTTATGAAAACGCATTGGACGTCCCTCAAGGTTATGAGCGGCTCGGCCATTTATGAAGTCCACTTTGGGGCACATGTTAACATTGAGCATATAAAAACAGGTCAAGCAAATAGAAACAAAAAAATAAAACTAAAAACAAAGAGATAAATGTTGATATGCGTATGCAAAGCAAGCTAGGGTAAGAACTTGTAGGGGAATTTATGAACAGACCTGAGCTGAAGACAATATATGGCCGATATACGCTATAGATACTATGATAAGATCGCTACAACATTTCACAGGATCCTTGACGTCTTCATAACACGCGCGATTGAACCACAAAAGGGAGAAGAAACTCAAAAGTCAAAGACAATATATGAGTTATATATATATATATATATATATATATAGATATGCCACCAACAGTTAGTTCTTCTTCTTCAACAAATTACCCTGAAATTTCGTTTAAGGTTACATTTTCGTATCTGCTTAGGGCGATCAAGTTGGAGTAGACGGACCACATTCGGGGTCAACCATAAATCTGCCAAGAGAGGGCCAAAACCCAAGCAGCGACAGGTTGCAGCTCAATAAAGAGTCAAATAAATATAATATGGTCTAAGAGAAATGTATATGAAAAGGGATATGAGTATATTTAGGGTTCGATTGCAGCACAGGTAGATATCAACCTGTTTTCAAACAGACAGAGAGAGAGAGAGGGAGAGGGAGAGGGGGAGAGTGTGTGTAGGGCGACGGCTGCTGCTGTTGCGGTCAAAATCAAATGGTCAGCGCTTTTGTAAACCGTTGACATTTAAAAATTATGGCATGTAAATGGAAGGCATTCCGGGAAGCGTTGACAGCCAAGAGAGCGGCGCTGCGACCGCGCGGGGCTACTGTTAATCAATTTGGTTTTGGGCCCGAGATGAAGTTATTTGTGTGCGGCGTCGTACACGCAGATGGCCCAAAGGATAAGCCAGTGAAAGGTTAAGCCAAGCGCAGCATCTTGCCCCTGCTTCGCTCTCTCTCTCTCACTCTTGGGCTATCTTTCTATCTAGATGTATGCATCGCCCCACGGGGCGTATGCGTGTTAAAGCTTTCTATGAGCTGACGTCGCTGTCAAGCTTTGCGCTCGTGATATATGGGCAGCATTAAAGTGCCGCCTTTTTTTTGTATAATGCGGAGACATCAAAGTGCACACAGACACACACACACTTACACACTCATGCATGCATGTAGTCAAACATTTGCATACACACATGCATTCGCTTGCAGCGAAAAGCCATAAAAATCACTTTGTAGTTGGGACTTAAGGGCGCAGAGGGGGCGGCAGCGACATGAAGGCGTGGCAGCAGCAGTGCAAACTATGCAACAACAACAACAACAACAGCAGCAGCTTCGCAAAAAAGTGCAATGCAATCAATTCAAAAAGTGCGATAAATAGACTGAGAGAGAGGGTGAGGGAGAGGGAGACGAAGCGAGCAGGCAAAGGCTGTCAGACATTCAGCATTTAATCCTGCAAAAAGGCATTGCGAGGCAGCATAAAATGATGATAATCCTTAAATAACGTGAAACTCAACATGAAGGTGGATCGCATGCGGTACAGAGCAGCGGGGGCGTGTCAAGTGAGGGGCGTTCAGAGTTCAGAGGCTGATGATGGCGATGATGGCGACAGCAAAATGCCAATTGAATGCGAAGCGGCTTTAAGTGCCAAGCAGAGTGTGTGAGAGAGAGTTGGGAATGTACACAGCGACAGAGACAGAGACAGAGCCAGTCTATGTGCGAGAGCTGCTTAAAGTGCTTGAGGCGCTGCTAGTATAAAGTCTAAAGTGTTTAATGAACTCTACAAGCCTATGGAATGGAAGCTGTGGCAGTTGTTGTTGCATATCAATGGCTCGTAATATATTAATCAAATGTAGCTATAAATCAACGAATGTCATTTAGTAAACTTGTGTACAAAGTGCCGTAAGAGGTCAGAGTATGCTCAGCTATTGTATGCACTGCTTTTGATAGTTTGCATAGCAGAGAATATTAAGCAGAATAACGCATAAAGCTGGGCTAAGCTGTAGCTGAAGTTGTCTAAGCACTTGACTGTATACATACTTATGTAGACTAGCGTATTGTGAGGGACTTACATACTTTTGGGAATATACTGAAGAGATTTTGTAAAGTTGTATTATAGTTATATATAGAACATTGAAGAACTTTTTAAATTTTATTTAATTTTAATATAATTTGTTTAGAAAATATTGGTGAAGGGTTTTAAGTGTTCTTCAAAAATTCATTTTTATTAGCGCTATATGAATAAATCTTGAAATAGTAAAAAAATTTATAAAAAATATTTTTTAAAGACGTTAAAGAAATTATTAGAAATATTAAAATAATAGTGTAATACTATATTAATATAATAATATAATAAAATATAGTCATTAAAAAAATGTAGAAATTTTAAATAAATATTTTAATTTATTAAAATTAAATAAATTTAGAAATTTTAAATAAATATTTTAATTTATTAAAATCATTTAAAATAGAGTTTAAAAATTTTTAATATTTTAAATAAATCTATTTTTCTAGTCATGCAAATCATTTTAATGATAAATAAAATAGATTCGATAAATTTTTAATATTTTAAATAAATCTATATTTCTAGCCATGTAATCCCCATGCATATATAAGATACACATACATTGTTATATGTTTATATTGAAGTAGTATCTGATATAAATTATCATACATAGTTCTTAAATAGTTAGCTACCATATATGTATACCATGTTTAGTTTAGTTAAAGTTCATATTAGACAATTTCATTAACGTTTTATATATGTTAGTAATTAAGTAATTAGATTAAGTTTTTTTCATTTTATATATTCATATAAATCTTTTGAAAAATCTTATTCGATTCACTTCTGAGCAGAAATTTATGGCAAATTAGAATAAAAATTTTATTTTTATTGAAATGTTAGTCAACTAGCATAACTAGGCATACATGTCTATTATATATGAGTAAAAGTTTATGCTATCTGCATACAAGGTAAGCAACTCTTCTACTCGCCTTTTCCCATGAAGCTCTAATAGCAAATGAATAACTATTTTTTACAACAACTCACTTGCCATTATCTATTACGAACAAGTTGTTCTCGTTAATGAGTATTTATACTATATAAATTATTTTATAATTACAAGGCAGATATCTAAGTAGCAGCTGCTGCTGCTCGGAAGGCTTCTCTCAATGTCAATCTAGCTTGAAGCTTGTCTACCCTATAAATTATCTAGAGCTGCTCTCGATTGGGTCTTCTTTTGTTTTCGGCATATGTGTGTCGCTTAATGTTGAAATTTAAATGGCTAACTCGCAGGTTGTAGGCACTTCCGGCACTTGACACGACGAGAAAATGTGCTGGGAAAAAGTGTGAACTTTTGCTGGCTTTTTCGGGTGCCGCCGTCAAGCGGTTTGACCCCAAAAAAGTCAAGTGCGCTGCTGCCGCTGCTCAACGCTGCTTCCGCTGCATTGAAGCGTGGCCAGCATCCAACACCCACCCAATGGCTGGCAACGGCACACGCTCAACGGAATGAAGAAACCCTGCTCAAAATTCAAATCCAACTCAATTGAGAGCTGTGGCACGCGCCGGCGCACTCAATTGGCCCGGTTCGGGCTTGACGATTCCACTCAAAATGGGGGACGTTGGGCGAAACCCGTTCCACGCGTGCTCAGCTAGTGCGAGGGGCGTGGCCGTTTGAGCGGCCGCCATGGCAACCAATCAAGAGGCAAGCGAAAACCAAAAACCAGTTGAGCGAGTTTTTGCAACCGGCGGTGGTGGTGGTGCTTCAGTGTGTGCGTGTGAGTGAGTGTCTCTCTGTGTGTGTGTTTGCTTTATGCTGCTACCACTCTCGAAACCGGGTCGTCGTCGTCGTCACATCCATGCTGTGCCATGGCTTATGTGGCTAGAGCGCCGGCAGTTTATGCACTGGCCTCGCAGCTGTAACAACGTGTCGCTCGTGAGCCGTCGCAGCCGCTGGTCGTTGTCCGTTAACAGCAACAGCAGCTACCACAGCAACAACCACAACAGCAGCAGCAACAACAATAACAACTCGTCTGAGAGCCGGAGTTACATTACAATATCGCAAGTCCAAATTGGCGTCTGTTATCGCGCCACGCGTTCGCGCCGTCTGATAAGCAGCCCGCTGCTACTTTTTAGCGTCGGCAAAAAAAAACCTAAACAAAAAATTTATTAATTTCAATTTGAAATACAATTTGAAAAGTAAAAGGAAAACAAATATCTGAAACCAGTGAACAATTTTTCAAAATTTCAAATGTGTTAATCAATCGCAAGAAAAAAAGTGTTAGAAATTATTGCAAAATTCTCAAACCCATTATCACATACACACACAGAGGCACACACACTCGCATTTATTGTCTCGCTATCACTTATGCAATCAATTCGCATGCATCTGGTGTCAATTGCCGGACGCTTGACCAACTGATCAAGTCGTCGAAAACATTTCGATCTACATAGATCGTCCAAAGAATACTAAAAAACAACAACAAAAAGCTGGCTAAATAACAATTTTTTGTGCAAAAGACTTGGATTAAAAATCGCCAAAATTGTGGAGGCAATTAAAATGAAGGTAAGCTATAAGTCGAAGGGAAAACTAAGGGAACTTCAGTTATTTTAAGTGCATTCATATATCAAGGAAACTTTTAATATGAAGAATGTGTTATATAACAGACATATTTAGGAGCTTTTCGAGTGCTAAAAGTATTATTACTGTAACTATCTGAAGAGATTTATAACATATAACATTGTCTTTGATATGTATCGTTAATATTTTAAGCATATATTTATATAGGTAATACAATGATTTCTTTGTGGTCTACTTAGTTTAATAGCTCAGAATACAGCTCTCATTAAAGCTCTATAGCTGTTGATCCTATTTGATCTTATGCAACTTTAGTGATTAGTATAATATATTCCTTTTCATATTGACTAAGTATCAATAGAAGCGTTTTCTGTTGATATGTTATGATATGATATGAGTTAGGAGGTTTTTTATATGCAACTTAGCTCTGTTTTATGTTCCAAGGATTGATCATTTGTAGCTATTGTAACTATTCTGTATGTAGCTATTCTGGGTGCCAGAACTATTTATCATATTTAAAATATTAAAAATGCATTTTAAAAATTGTAAAAAATACAGCTGAGCTAAATGGCCTAGGTTTATATAGATTAAACTTCTTTAAATAATAAATTCGTTGAGTTTTCTTAAATATTTTTAGATTAAATTTAAATTGAAATTGATCGAAAGCTGAGAGCTGCAAAATGTTAAAATTTTTCAGAATCTACTTTCAACAAAATTGTTTATTTATCTCATAGGATTTAGAATTTTTACTGAATTTATGCCAGAAAATCATAAGCATTCGTTTGCGATAATTAAATTTATATATATATGATATATATACTATATACATATATATATGATATATATACTATATACATTCAAACATTTAGCAGCTGCTGCACTTTCTGCTATGTCTGAGCCGCTTATACAGCTCATCGTCCCATGCAGCAGCAACAGTTGCTCAGAAACTTAAGCTGAATTGATCTAATCTAAATATTCGGTAAGCTCAATAGACAGATAAAACTGATGTATACAGTAAAAATATTGAAAATATGTTCCAAATGTATTGCTCCCCAGTCCAAGTGTTAGCTAGACATAGGCATTATCGAAGAGTCTTAAACACTTAAGCCCACAAAGTGATTTCTCAACTATTTTTTAATTTTCAATCATATTGTTTAGAAAAAGACACCCACGCATTGCCAGATATATAGAGATCTTGGCTTATAGCTGTTTTAATTGATGCACATGTAAAAACCTTTCGATTGACCTAGAAAACGTGCTGAATAGATATTGAACTAAAAACCCGCTGGGACGCAACAGGCGGCGTTAGTTGTGTATGGAAATAGCAAGAGGCCAGGCAGGGTCTGGGGGAGGTGGCTGTTGGATCTAAAAACAATGCCCATGGTGTCTATTCAAAGCCATCAACTGTCTGGACAAACCGTACTAATAACTTTTCGAAAACGATGAGTTTTCAAAACAGACAGACGACAGCCAGAGCCACAGCCACAGCCGCAGCCGCAGCCGCAGCCGCAGCCACAGCATCGAGCGACGAGCCCCGCGAGTCGGTGAATATTAAAAGCACACAAATCGCGCCATGGGGTGCAACATGCTCGCCGATATGGCAAACGGATTTTTGTATATCAGATTGACGACCATGTCCCAAGCCCACACACTCGAATTATGTGGCTCTAAAAAGGAGATGGGGCAGGGGGGCAGCCGTTGTTGCAGTTGGGGTCTCTGTATCATAGGCGCGTTTATCATTAGTTAACGTTTTTAATTTCTAAATCTTTTGTGGCCCAGGCTCATGACGTCGCTCAAATTCAAATCTGTTCATTCAAAACATGGCCAACAAAGTATTTTCATTTGTATACTTGATTTTTTTTGGGACTGCGAAGCGTTTAATCGATTTCGAAGCCAAAGATTTGCCGTAACTCAGGCTTATAAAAATTGTGTTCAAAAATGCCCATTGAAAGTGAGCTAAAAGAGGGTGTGCAGGTTGTGGGCAAAGCAGGCTACGTCTATGTAATTGTAAATATGATTATGTAGTTGAGTTTATTAGATCTAATCATGCTCTGTTTGGATGTACATATCTCGAGAACTACTAAAGTTGGAGATTACACATTTTAGATACATATTCTAGCGTGTCATAGATAGAGCTAGTAATATATCTTTTTTGAATAACTACGCTGAGTACTAGTATAAATGATATATATGGATTTATCCTAGGTGGAACTCAGAAACTATTAAGGCTGGAGTCTTGTGATTAGATATACATATGCTCTTATGTCCTACAAAAAGTTAGACTATATATACATATATATACATACTCACATTTCTGAAATATGTCTTAATATTACTATACCTCATGTAGTTCCCAGTAGCAAGTATAGCTAGATGCTTAAAATTTCATAAATTTAGTCTTGTATATTTCAAATTATTAGCGCATCTTAAGATATCTGCTCCCATTTTTAAAATATCCTTAAATACCATTTATTAAAATTAGTTTTTTAGCATATCTCGAAGACTTGAAAAGTTAGAGATATCAAATTTAATATATAGTTGACTTAAGTTTATACACAGCTTAGGAATATATCACTTTTCAAATATATACATACACAAAGAAGTTAGCTCCTATGATTGTATGCTCAGTACATGGTATTTCCCAGTCAGTCACATCATCGGCTGCTTTTTCTTAACAACCACCCGCTGTGTGCTTTGTGTGAACTCTGACGCAAGTGCTGAGCCACCCACAGGATTCAATGGAATATAATGTTTCCGAAATTGTAAATATTGTACCAGAGACAGCCATGAGTTGGCAGATCGAGCAAGCATGATTTATGCTTACAATTTTTAACATTTTCTATATATATGTTCGGTTTGGTTTTCGGATTTTGCATGGCTTTGTCCATAAACATAATTTTCATTACCATAGCAAATTAGACAAGGTGCTGACGCTTATTGGACCGCCGCATAAAAGGCTAAAATGTGTTATAAATTTTAAATAAAAATTTCAAAATTCGACATTTTTGTGGGCAGGCTTCGACGGCTTAGCCAATAATTGAACTAGGCCCACGTAAATAGGCAAAACCAAAGCTTGAAACCAAATCGAAAGCAGATGAGCGCATGAGCCTAAATAAATGCTTGGCTTTGCTTTAGTATAGATCGCGTGGCCTTTAATAACTGTCAATATGCACAGCGGGAGATCTTAGAGAAAAAGCCGCAGCAGCAACAGCAGCGCTTACAACGCGGCTTCAAATCAAATGTCAACAGTTCTAAGCCGCAACTGGACAACAATAGATCCGGGCTTAAGACCCTTTTCTGACTTGACATCATCGATCTCGACCCGCCCCAGTTGTGTAGCTAGCCCCCTCTATCTCTCTGCCCCCGCCCCCTCTCTGTCTCTTTCTCTATACATATGACGCCACAAAGCGCAGCTTATGAATATTCAATAAAAAAAGTTGTTCTTTTTCTTTTTCCTATTATTTTTTGTTGCTGTCGAGCTGTAGAAAAGGCATAAATACTGAAGCGCTTAAATGTCGAATGTGTGCAAAGCAACTATAAAATATACATATTTCAATAAATGATTTTTCATTAATAATTCACGAGGAAATTATAAAAAAAATTTAGAAATACAAAAAAAAAACTCAAAAGCTAAAAAGTTGTTAACGCCTCTAAAAATATAAAAGAATTGAGAAACAAATAAAAAAAAACACAAAAACAACTTCAGCATGTTTTCTCTAATTGAGAACTATGCTATAAGTTATAATTAGCTTGGCATCTGAACGATCTTGACTTGGGCTTTACGCTTAGCAATTTGTCTTCAATATGTTTCAAAGCGTCACTTAGGGCGAATTCTATACAATTTAATATGAGCAATGGAAATTGCGGGCTTTACCATGAGTCAGCTTGGGAGGCATAAAAACTGTTAGAGAAATATTAAATGTTAGAGCAGATAAATAGATATATAGATGTAGATATATATGTTGGGTTACAGGTTAGATATATATTAGAGAGAAATTGTTAATATATATAAATATGTTTATATAGATTTATTAAATCTAAAATATTCTAGAAAAATAATACATAAAATCATGTCAAATGTGGTTTATATAATATAGTGTAATATGCATTTTAGGCAATATATATCAGAGATAAACAGAAAGACTAGTGAACTATGCAGCTTGGTAGTGGCATGCAGCTTGAAAAGCATTTGGAGAGAGTTTTTATTATTATTTGTATTTACAATTAATAATTTATATTGTATTTTGTCAATTAAGTTCATTGAGTTGCCCAACTGCTGTAGTTTTTAATGCTACCAAAGAATGTCAAGTAGCTGGGTCAATTGCCTGCTATGGGCCTCTACTCTTTAACTGGGTTTATCAGATTCATTTGTTAGTTCTGACTTTCCAAACTTGCCTAAATTTTGTACATAGAAGCTGAGTTAATCAAGTCTAGCTAAACAGCGAAGCTGTCAGAAGGTCTGCAGTTACAGCTTCAGCTTCTACATAAGATCTCACTCTAAAGTAAACTGAACAGCTGCAGCTACATATCTTTATGAGGCCTGTCTCATATCAATGTGTCATATTTTATAGTATAAATTATAATATAAATCATAGTTAAAAATATTTGATATGGCAAAAAAATGTTTGTATAAGATTTATATGCTATTATAAACGAATATATCATATTTGAAGAATATTCATGGAAAAGCACAAAAGAAGGCGCTAAAATATGAATATGAAAAAGTCAATGGGTTTTGGTACTGAAGAAGAGCTCTAAAGCACCAATAGATTAATGAGTGTGATAAGTGCATGGAATAGAATATAAAATCGAATAAAGATAGTTAATAGAGCCACAAGCAAAACAAGCGCAACTTAATTTCTATTCATAGTAAATATTATATATTTAAAATTCTGTAAAATCTAATCTACCTCAACTAAATCTTTAACATCTCTCAGAATCGACTTACGCATTATGCGCTTATTACAACATCTACTCAAGACACAAAAGGTGCAAAACTGTAAGCCGAACTCAAGCTGAAAGACCCGCACAAGGTGTAATTCAAGCAGCATTTTGGCAACGCGTGCCGCTTAAGGCCGCTTAAGGCTGCTGCGAATGACAATTTTAGTGAGCTGGCCAGCTGGCGGTGGCTGGGTCAAGCGGCTGGCACTGCCCACTGGTAATTGGATTTTGGCTAGCAACTGAGGGCATCCAGTGTCTAATTGAAAACTGCGGCGTGGCGTGACAATGCTGACAAAAAGTCGGCAACAATGGCCAAATGCCGCATGCATCTTGACTTGAGCCAATTGCCCCGATCAGGCACAAAAGACAAACAAATATCACACCTTTGTTGCACAGCTCAAAAGACAAAGAAGCTGAACAGCAAGAAAACAAACTCGAGATCTACGCTTCGTGGTCAGTTTTTGGTATCCTGTGCTCGACGTTGCGCATGCGCGCCTAGCAATTTGTATAGCTCTGTCCCGCTCCCTCTCCCTCTCCCTCTCTCTGCCTCTGGTATTTTTGGCAGGTAAATGTGAAAATTCTGAAAATGAAAATCAAATGCAGACGCCACAGCCGGCTGAAAAGATGACACAAAAGAAGGGAGAAGTGAAGAAGCATCGAAGTGCTCTGTGCGGGCATTGTTCTGTCGAGTGCATCCGCAAAATAGTCCTTAAAGGACGCTTAGTTGGCTTACAAATGATGCGTCTGTCCTGAAAAGGGGCTCGACGTCCAACGGCGGCAAATAAAATTGTAAAATGCCACAAATCATTGCAACTTCTATCTACCCATTGTCGCCTGTCAATGGCACTCGAGACACAGATTCCGCCCCTAAAAATTCGGTTAGCCCCCGAACCCTGTTCCCGTCTCTCTGCCCTTGCCCCTGCCCCTGCCCCTGCCCTTGCTGTTGCTGCTGCTGCTGTAACTCCTCTATTCGATTTTATTTTACATTTGCCACAAACTTTCATCGTTTGGCAAAATAAATGTTTGCCTCCAGACGATTTTCCCATTAGTTTTTCATAGCCAATCTGTGACTCTCTCTCCCTCTTCTATCTCTGTGTATTGGAAAATATTGCTATTTAATTGCCTAACAATTGGCCAAAAAAAAGCAGCTAGCAGCTTATCTGGCCTAGTCCATCTAAGCACAGTAGCTCGTTTGAGAAATTGAACTGATTTTCATTTGGCTTTTTATCGAATGCCGCCTGCAAAATAAAAAAGTGGTTTTTGGGCAGCTTCTAGATAAATTAAATATACAGAGCAGCAGCATAAATTCAGCTTCGATAGCGAGCTTGATTTATTGTTTAAACATAAACATCGTCGATCCAAAGAAACAACAAAATTTGCATTCAAAATAGAAGACGCGATTTTTGTGTGCCGAACAACAACGACAACAACAGCAACAACAAAGGCGATAAAAACAGTCGAAAGCAAATATTAAAATATTATTATTAATTTATGCAAAATGCAGATTTAGCTAATTAATTGTAGTCGCTGCTCAATAAAAAACCGAAAAACGAAATAAAAAAAATATATTCAACTTTACACAATGCGCTGCTGGCGTCGCAGCCAGCGTCGTCTTATTGATGTTTGACGAAAAGACAAAAGGGCATTCAGATGCTGTGTCGTCTGCTCGTCTCAACTTGTATGTATGATGAATGCCTAAAATATTCGGCAAAAATCAACAAAAAATTTGTATATGTGCAAAAAACCGGAATTTTTTAATAAGCCGAAGCGAATTTACACTTTGTTTTCATACAATGCCCAAGCCATCTGTGAGCTGGCTAGCTGTCTGGCTAATATGACAACAAATGCAGTTTTAATCAGCGTATTAATGGCAATTAAAAATATTTTAGGATGAGTGTGGGTGTGCTAGAGATATTGATGGAGAAGCTGTGCATATAAATAATGCTTGAGTGTAAGATGAGCTGGGCTTAGTCCTGGAAGTCATATGTTAGGCCATGTGGCTGTGCTGAGGGTTCTATGAGTAACATCAATCAATCAAATATTTTTCTCACATATCAATTCTGGGCTCGCCTGAAACATGACCTGAAAATATTGAAAGTCTTAAGGCAGGACCATCCCAGCAATGCTCGATGTAGAAGTTCCATTAGTTCTCAGGCACACTTTTGTTTTTGATTTTAAAAATATAGAATATAATTTTCATGTATACAACTTATTCAATATAAGAGTTCTATTCATAGCTGTAAGCTCGAATACAAGGGAAACTTTAGCCTACAGATGTTTAACTAAAGAAACTAAAGTAAAACTCTTAAAGAGTTAATTTATTGTGTTTGTGATTAGGTAGAGAAAATGAAGAAGAAATGTCTAATCTAAGTTATCTAAAATTAAGTCAAGTAAAAAAATTATTTATGGATTTAATTTCGGTTTTATGGACTTATCTTAATTTTTACTTTATTTTTCTTGTCTTGATAACTTCATATTTTACATTTGCTGAGATGCATTTCATTTAGATACATAGTATATGATATACTTTACCTGCTCTAGAGACCAGCCATGCTACCCTTCGCTTACAGGGTATAGCTAGTCAGATAGATCGCACAAAAAATACGCGTGTCGCAGCTCTGTGAGACTTGCGGGCGATTTGTTAGCGAATGTGCTGGCTGACAGATCGGCAAGAGATGAGACTTGTACCGGTAAAAGCGTGCTAGCCCTCTCACTCTCTCCCACTCGCTCTCTCTCTTGTTTGCACAACTGCCGTTTGGCAGAAAATAATTAATGAGAGGCAATAAAAAATGGCACTTGCAGCTGAGTATTTTATTTAAGTGGGGGCAAAAGAAAGAGAAAGAGGCAGAGGAGAAAGGTAGTAAGGTTTAGATAAAGATAGCTTTATAGTTATTAAGCATTTGCAATTTGAATAATAAAGCGCGATTATCATGCAAGTTTGTAAAAGGCCAATATGAACTAAGGGAAACAATTTAATGTTCATATTAAGCTGAAATTTATGCATTTCTTAATCGAAATGAAAATTGAATTTATGGCAAAAAAAATATGATTTTTTTACCTATGCAAATTGCTTATTTAGAATTGGTTTCAAATGTTGCTTAACGATTTATAAGCTCATTTTTTTATCTCGCCTTTTTTTGTTTGCTCAAACTTCAAAGGCAGCTGCTCAAAACAAGTTCTCGAATCGATTCTTAGCCAAAAAAAAAAAAAAATCACATACCAAATGTAGGGCTACCTCTTTCGACAACAACAGCAGCAGCAAATGTGAGACATATAGACATGGTCAAATCGAATACCAATTTACGTAGCTGCCACTGAGCGGAGGGAGAGGGGGCGTGGCATACGGAATGTCGTCGAACGCTTTGAAATTTAATATGAAAACGTTGTCTATGCAAATGAATATTGCCACCTGTTTATGTTTATGGCCAATGGAAATGGCTAGCAGCGGCAGCGGCAGCGGCAGCAGCGGTTCAAACGGTATTAGCTGCAGCTGATCCAACGATCTATCAAGTGGCTCGAAGAACAGCATCTCTTCGACTGCGGCTGCTGTGGATTATCAGCTTGGCGGTGGGAAAAACGTGAGAACGCTTGTGTATGCAAATCACTTTCAAGTGGTTCTTTGGTGCTGCTGCTGCTGCTGCTGCTTCTTCTTCTTTCGTTTCGTAGTCCAATAAAATATACGAAAACTAAAACGAAGAAAGTATTAAAATGAAATTTATTTGGTATGAGGCCAGCCACAGTTATAATAAAACGCGTCTGGGAGCGCACACAAAGCCCAATGTTTGCCAACAACAACAACTGCTTATAGCTTGGCTGTAAAACACCAAGCCAAGTCAACGGTCTTTGGGTTATACGCCCTGTTTGTGCCTGATCGTTGAGAAGATCGGCATATGGATGCTGTCTCTCCGTCTCTTTGTCCATCTGTCTGTCCGCCTGTCTTTGGGCCTGGAATCGAATTGAGTTGAGTTGAGTTGAGTTGAGTTTTGTGTTTTGTAGTGTAATAAAGTGCGACATTTTAAGTCGTCGGCTGATCGGGGTAATAACTTGTCAACACACCGTCCCCAACAATATAACCATTAAAGATTGTTGCTGAGACGAGACTTTGTCATCGCGTTAGTCCCAAAACAATTTCAATATACTGCACATATATAAACATATATTTATGTATGTATATATATAAACAATTTTGTTGGCTTTTTTTTGGCATTTTAATTAAATTTTTTATTTATTGCTGCCCAAGGCATATGAATAATACTTGTTAAGAAAAGCGGGGCCGAGAGAGTTGTCTTAAATGTTTGGCTAATGAAAATGCAATTGGCTGGCTTTTGGCAAGGGGTGGTTAAGTTAGTAGCTATTTAGCCGCTAAGTTTTGCACTGCGGACGCAAACGGGCAGCTGACAGAGCTAAAGAAAAGAGTATTTGGCCATAAAAACGTTGGCAGCTCGCTGGGCCTATTGGCCGTAAAATATTTTACGATGTTACGCCAACAAAAGCGTTGTCCAGCTAAACCGCCATGTGCGTGCCAACTTTTACACTTGCCGCTACCCGCTGCACGCTCTCTCGGTCTCGCTCTCGCTCTCGCACTCGACGCCTCTCCCTCTGCCTTGCTAGCTCACCTTTTGGCATGGATTGCCGTCATAATATTTGCCTAGGCCAAAAGCGCGCTTGTCTGTGGCCCAGCCGCCAATGCCCCCACCTGCCGGCCGCCTGGCCGTGCAGATTCATTCCAACCGGCAACTGTAAAACTGTATCTATGTGTGCGTGTGTGCGTGTGATGTGTGAATATGTTGTGAAAATTGAATGGCATATGCACATTTTGTCGCCAGTGATAAAATTTAATAACGCTGATAAATTTAGCAAAAACATGTTGGGCCATTGACATAAAGCGGTAATTAAGTTTGCTGACTCGCAGCAGGACTCAACGTCAGCATCGATGTTGATCTGGACGTGAATGCGATGTAGCAGGGTGTTGCTCATGGCTGCAGTACAGTGAAGATGCGCTAAGATGAAAGTGCATAGGCTAGCGGCATTTCAATGAATGTTAAATGCAAATCAAAATGAAAATTCTATAAGAAACTCTTGTTAATTGCGCTTAGAGTAGAAGTTTCGTTTGAGTTTCAGCTTGGAACTGGTTCCGTTCCGATAGTACACAAACTACTCTTACTTTCGCTCAATCCTACCTAATACCTAACTTTATATGTTTGTTTCTTCTATCTATTGACATTTTATCTATGCTAATAATATTCCTGCTGATTCCGACTGTAGTTAGTCCCGTGTTCATTTGAGCTTGGAACTAGTTCGGTTAGCTATTTGCTTGTAGTTCTTTAGTTCACTTATTTTTAATAACTCTCAATCAAGCCAACTCAATGTATCTCTTTCTATAGCATTTCTATCTTTACTATCAAAATTCTTACTGATTCCGACTAGAGCTAGTTCTGTGTTCATTTCATCTTGGAGCTGGTTCACTGACTAATTTACTTGCACTCTTGATAGTACATAACGTACTCATTTACTCTCATACTCTCATTCAAGTTAGGCTTCTCTATCTCCTTTCTTATCCCTTTCTTCTGTTAATTTATATAGACTTCAGTCTTTGTTAGGCTAATTTTGGCAGCATTCTCCAGAGCGTAGTCCCTAGTTAAAAACTAGTTCTTAAGACCATTCATCTATTATGCTTTAGCTAAACAAGGCCACATCTAAATCTATAAACCGTGTCACACTTGCCTCAATTCTATCTTTTTTATGCTTGCTAAGTCAATTGCTTAATCCATTTGTATTGCGCTTCGCCTTTAGTCAGCCTTTACTGTATTCCCATAGAAAAGCTTTCGCTTTAGGCTGTTGCTGCCGATGCTGATGCTGTTCTCTCTGTGCTTTTGTCTGTTGTGTTATAGCGGCCATTAATTTGATTGGATCAATGGATGCGACAACAGCTATAGCTGCAGCTCTGCATTCAACAGCTATATTTTTATATATACATATATGCAGTCACACACAATGGACACGCACACACTCACACACACACACACACACGTACACGCACAGTCGTAGCGTGAAATATTTGTAAACATTTAACCAATTTATGGATGCCTGAGAGACTACGAGCATTGTATACTAAATGTATCTGTATCTGTAGGTTGGCAACTCGTGGGCGAGCCCTGCCCCCACACCCGGCTGTCCGCCCCCTGCTCATCCAGCTTCATTCATTTTCATTCATAAAGAGCAGTCATTAAATAACAATCAGCTACGTTGCCGATCTTAACGCCAAACAAACGCCGACGTGTAAATTGCCATCATATTTTAAATATCATATTATATATATATATATCTCGTATATACATATGTATGGTATATATTTCTTAAACGAAATCCCACGCAGAGTAAAAAAAGTTAGCTCTAATTAAAAGCTGTCTCATTTTTATTTCGAAAGTTTGTTCATAAATACAATAAATATATTTATATATATATTTATATAAATATGTTTATAAAAAAATGATAAAAAGAAAAATATTTATTTGATTGAGGCTCGTTTTATGGCTTTTATAAAACTGAGCAAACTCTTTTTTTTGAGCTAAATTTTTGTTTTCATAAAGTTTTAATTGTTAGCTGGCGCTTGTCTATTTCTATACTCGCTCAAGTGGTGTCAAGAGTATATTGGCTTTGCGCAATGAGCGCCTAGCGCTCCGTATGAAGGCGAATCATGTATCAATTGAAATTTTGAGCATATCTGGCATAATAGAAATTCTTCTATTTGAGCTGCTAGAAAATTGAAATTTAATTGATATACATCTACAAACGATCTAAGATCCAAAAAACTTATATATAATAGGTATATCTACGTCTATTTGTGGCGTGGTAAATGCGTTAAGATCCCTTCCAGCTCACGCTTAAGTCTAGAAACTATAAAATGATTAACCAAAAAAAATTGATTAACCAAAAATTATATATATATGCCTTTTGAGTGCGTGGCAAATCGTAAACACCTATATCTCTTAATGTTTTTGCCGCTACATCTCTCAAATTTAACACTTAAATTACTGCCAATTTCTTCAAGAAATTTACCAATAAAGTTGCAACAGTTTTTGCATTGTGAACAAGCATTGTGCAGTCGCTAGCACTCGGCTGCCACAATTTATATTATTATTATTATTATTATTGTTATTACTATTGCTATTATGGCTGTTGATGTCAATTTTTAAAGCACCTTAACATAGAGAGCCAAAGGCCTTAAGCAAACAGCGACAAGTGGACCACAGATGCGAGATATGTTATATAGATATATATACGTGTGTGTATGTGTATCTATGTATATGTATATATATATTATTTAGTGTTTGTTGTTTGCGGCTTTGTCATGTTGCCTGCAACATTCTCACGCTGTTTACATTTGTTGATTTTCATTATTTTGGCTTGGCGAGCATTTGTCCCTCGACAAGATGACAAGTCACCCAACATAAAAAGTGTCTCAGTCTACAGCCAAGGGCTTTTGTCAACTGGGATATATACACATATATAGTTATATGTTTATTGTGTGTTTGCTCGATCGATTGATGATCGCTCAATTTGCGCAATGACGTGAAAATTGTGAGTGAATCGTTTTTTGGGTAATCGATCTTCGAGGCGTGCAGCAGCCACAGCAGCAGCAGCAGCAGCAGCAGATGATATAGTTTCTTTCTATTGTGTCAGCCTTGAGTCTTGTGGCTACTGTTCACTAGCTCAGTTTATATTCAAATGAATATATATATGTATATATAGAGATGTCTATGGCTATATTAGTTTCTATTGCTTTTTATGGCCCACTCTCACACTTCTCTGAGTTCGCTCTCAAGTGTGATCGCATTTTATTGCATACTCTTGAGCGTCGCAATGTGAGTTCGTTTTCAGTTCTCAGTTTTATAGTTCTATACGCTGGCCTTTTGTATCGCACTTTATGTGCCACGTTATTTATGACATTTGAGCAAAAGTTGCAAGGTGCAAGTTTTGTGCCTGGAATTTTTATGGCTGCGTAGACAGCGATCTAAAGCCATTCCCCTTATATAATACGCCACATATTTACTAAAATACTAAAAGAGAGAAAGAGAGAGAGAGTGTGTATGTGTGAGTGAGTGAGGGAGAGAAAAGACAATGGCTGGCTGGCAGAAATGTGAGAAATACATGTTTACAAACTGCTCCGCCTTATCTAGTTCTCCATAATCAAGAAGTCAGAAAACCGCATTGGATTCCGTTTTTGAGTACCTTCAACTGCTCTTTCAGCTACTTTTTCCTTTGTTCTTTATCGGGCGTATAAATCTCTCTCGTATGCTATAAAATTTGTTAATAATATCTTTTGTTTATTCATATTACCATCATTATGTGCAGATCATTTCTTTCGTATTTTATCTGACATTTTAGCATTTTTATCCAACTTAATTCTGTCCATATGATAATGAATTGCCTTTTATAGTAGCTGAAATCATGAAAAATCTTCATAATGACTTGTAGTTGTCATCAATTCAGAACTTAATTCAAAGAAAACTGGCAAGGTTTGAGCATGTAGAATATATTTACCATAAATATGGTCCATAAGTTGAATTGGTTGAAGTCGGTAGTCTTTGGGGCACTGACGAGTGCGAGGGAGGGCAGGCGTCGATGTCTGCCTCTTTAAATATTGATTAGTATATTATTTACTAATAATTATAATAATAAAAAATATCAATGAGATTGTTAACTTATTGCCTAAGGTATTTAGGTAAGTGCAAGATAGGCTTAGTCGAAGGCTAATGAAAGTGATAATAATAATCAGAATGACAATGACAAAGACAATGACAATGACAATGACAATGACAATGACAATGACAATGACAATGACAATGACAATGACAATGACAATGACAATGACAATGACAATGATAATGACAATGACAATGACAATGACAATGACACTGACAATGACAATGACAATGACAATGACAATGACAATGACAATGACAATGACAATGACAATGACAATGACAATGACAATGACAATGACAATGACAATGACAATGACAATGACAATGACAATGACAATGACAATGACAATGACAATGACAATGACAATGACAATGACAATGACAATGACAATGACAATGACAATGACAATGACAATGACAATGACAATGACAATGACAATGACAATGACAATGACAATGACAATGACAATGACAATGACAATGACAATGACAATGACAATGACAATGACAATGACAATGACAATGACAATGACAATGACAATGACAATGACAATGACAATGACAATGACAATGACAATGACAATGACAATGACAATGACAATGACAATGACAATGACAATGACAATGACAATGACAATGACAATGACAATGACAATGACAATGACAATGACAATGACAATGACAATGACAATGATAATTATATTAATAATTATATTAATAATTATATTAATAATTAAAATAATAATGATATTGATTAATGATATAATTACAAAGTAATGATAATCTAAAATCTCATCTCATTCTTATATCAATAACAATTCCAATACTAACAGTAATCCCATTAACAATTATGTTAATAATAACTCAGAAAAGTCTGCTTCCTCATCTGCCATTATTATAGCGCTACACAAGCTCTTGCTCTGATAAAGATCCAAATTGAAATGGGGCACATTAAAGTTGATGTCCTTTCGTGCTTGGTCTGGCCCAACTGGGCTTATTGAAATTCAAAGCTGTGCCAGATTTATGCAACTCAAAGCGAAAACCTCAACGTTCATGAGTTACAATTACAGGCAAATGACATTCTAGCCAAATGCCACTTCAGGCACAGCTCTGACAATGGACATATTTTGCCGAAGTGGGCATAGACATGACAACAATAACAACGGCAACAGCAACAGCAACAGCGAGACATATGAATGCATATATGAACTCAATGTCTGGCCTTGCCTGTGCCTGTGTGTGTGTGTGCGTGTGTGTGTGTGTTATAACGGGCGTCGGGAAAACAAATTGGCAAAAACACCCCGAGTCGAGCAGCTTCTGGGTTTTTGGTTGCCTGCGCGCTCGCTCGAGCAATGTGAAAAGTTAAACGAAAGTGACAGGCAGGCAGGCGGGCAGGCAGGAGGGCTGCCGGAGCACGGGTAGGAGGGGGCATGCAGGCAGTCAACGCGCAGGCTCGCTCGCTGGGGAGGGCGCGATTAAACGTGTCACACGAGGCGACGCGGTTGAAAAGTTAAATGGCAGCAGCGGCCAGCAAAAATGAGCAGCAGCCACCATGTTAGCATGTAGTTATAGCTACACACACACACGCACGCACACACATAGCTACAGATACGTATCTATGAGATACACGCGCGCACAGGCGCAGCTACATGTTGCTCCTGCTTGCTGCCTTTGATGGTGGCCATATTGCATTTGACTGCTATTTATTTCCTATATCAAAGGCAAATTTCCCAGGCAAACAAAAAAAAAACAAACTACCCAAATGACTAACCCTCAAAAACATATTTATATATATAAATATATAAGTGTATATATATAAATAGTTGGCAGCTTGTAGCTACAAATTGTCATGAATATATTTGCTTTGCTGTTCTTGTTGTTGCTGTTGCTTCGAGCTGCTGTTTTTCTTTAACTGCGTCACATTTGTTTAGTTTGAGCATCTATCTATATAGCATAGTTTATTGTTTTTTATTAATTGGCCTAGGCGCTGCTTGCGAGAGTCGCCAGCTTTGATCTTGCGCCGCCTTCCTGCGGCCTAGTCACGGCCAACTTTTTGTTTGACTATATTACTATAGGCAGACATATATATATATATATATATATATATATACCTATATATATTTACTTTTGTATGTGCATATGTCTCGCGCTATTTGTATTTATTTTGTATATTTTGTCAATGGCAACGTTTTTTTTCGTGTCGGCATTCGCTTTTAACTGAAAATTTGTCAGCCAAAGTTAATAACAAGCTGCCAGCTACTGCTGCTGTTGCAAAAAAAAAAACAATTGTTTTGCTACAACAACAACAAAAACAAGAGCAGCAGCCACAGCAATTAATTTGTAAAAACGGTAAATTTATTTTCTCTGCTGCTTTGATTAATGGAAAAACAATTTTGAACTGTCCGTTGCCGTTTTCTTCTTCTTCTGCTGCTGCTGCCTATTTATTTTTTCCGTTGACAATTTTTTGTTGTTGTTAATGAATTTGAAAATATGCAAAACGCTAGCCATTAATTAAGTGCCTAAAGCCAGGCGCTCTGCATTCGCTGCTGTATACAAAAAATTTGTTCAAATGAGAGAAATTGAAACGTTTTAAAGTAGACAAAAGTTTGGCTTAAATAAGAATTAATCGACATTTAATTGGAATTGAAGTCTTGAACTTTGTCGGTAGCCGAAACCATTAAACAATTTAATCAAGCATTGTAGTAATAAGGCATTGGAGTTTTGAGAAGCTGAAATCGTTTTGGTAATGATTCAATTTGTAGAAGGTCAAATGGAGATGAAGCTGTAGCTGGAAGAGGAAGCGGATTTTAGAGAGAGAACTTTTATTTAGGAAAATGATGTTACTAAGTAAATTGTAGGAAAGTGCAAACTGACTGAATAGATAGTTGTAATATATATACATATAAAATTGATCTACTTTATATTTTTGTATTGAAGTTGAAAGTTTCAAAGCCAAAGCCAAAGTTGAATGCCCAGTTCAATGCAAATGTTTGTTTTAAGATCTTTAAGAAGTCAATGAATATAATACAATATATGACATTTTGTAAGCTTTTTTGAAATTTAAGCATATATAAAAGACTCACAGTATGTCAAGACTTAGTTATATTTTCGTAAATTCTAAAGAAGTCCAAAGAGAATCATGGGAAAAATCAAACCGAAATAATTATATTTTCGTAATATGTGAATAATTTATATGAAATTAATTTTAAATATAAATAATATATATTATATATGTATTTAAATTATGAAACACTGAACGACTAACTCGAAATATATTTTTATAAATTATATTTACAACTTTAGTCTTAGGCCAAAGGCAGCTTCAAGTTTCATTTTGGCCAATAATTAGCTGAAATTAAATCAAAAAGTTCAAGCTGTTGAATTAAGACTTGTTATTGATATATTATGAGAACACAGAAAATACATTTAAAATAAAAAAAAAACATATATATATAGAGAGAGAGACAGCGAAAGACAGAGAGAGACATAAAATGTTGGCTTGGAACAGTTTGAAAAACGGCGTAAAATGCAGTCAAAAAGTGGAAATGAATATGCATAAGATACACACAGCTGATGGCCCATAAATTAGTCAAATATTGTTTGGGTTTTTGGCCAGGTTTTTGTTACTGCTGAATATGTGACACAAACTGTGATCGTGACTGCGATTTGCGACGCAGCTACATTGAAATGGTAACAATTAACATAAGGTTTTTTGAAATTTATGTTTCGATCTGAACTGAAGCAAAAACAAAAGCAAAACAAAACGAAACAAAAGAAACTCGTCTGCTAATCCATAGACATTTCCTAGTGTCATTGTTGTTGGAATTTTAATACACATTCATAAGTTAAATGTTGCAGCGAATGATATAAAACAGAAGCCGACGGCGCATTCGATAGATTTATTGAGCGATTTGAGCTGAAAGCATAACAAAAGATGCCAAACGGGCGCTACGATTAGAGTTGAGATCGGCGTAGCACAGAAAACTGTGAACTGTGAACCGGTTCGGCATTTGAAGTTTCAGATCAAACGAGCAAATAAATTTCGCTCTTTTGTTGCGGCGGTTGTGGAGCAATTTACATTCAAAGCCAGAAGTTAGCCCGGGTGCACTGATCTTTAAATGATCTTTTTCAATATCAATCAGCTTATTACGTATATAGAAACTTATCTAAATTGTATTGTATACTTATCGAATTGAACATTTGATCTAAATCGGTTTTCATCTTCTTTTCGTTCGCAGACTGAGCTGCGTTCCTGCGCAGCGTGCGGCGAACCAATCTCGGATCGATTTTTTCTCGAGGTTGGCGGCTGCTCGTGGCACGCCCATTGCCTCAGATGTTGCATGTGCATGTGCCCGCTGGATCGCCAACAGTCGTGCTTCATCAGGGAACGCCAGGTCTACTGCAAGGCCGACTACAGCAAGTGAGTATAAAGACAACCTCGATCAGTTATCAAATAAGCAATGGGAACTTAGCTTAAGCACACATATATATATATATATATATATATATATATATATATTTATATATGGTATATACTAAATCAGTTACAGCCTTAGACTATATATATATATCTTGGCCTGGTTTCAATTTGTTAGAAACTTTCTCGATATATCTCTTCATCGATGCGATCATTGTTTGATTTTCCTCCAACTCCTCTGTGTGTGTGTGCACAAGTGTTTTCCACATATTTTCCCACACATGATAAGCGAGTGGAACATAAAGTCTAAGGTTAATTGTAACAATTCGACAACGTTGCGACTTAATCCCTAAGATAAACAGCCAAGTCGAAAGATGCGGCCAAAACGCGACGACAGCGCCTTGCAGAGAGAGAGAGAGAGAGAGTGAGAGAGCGAGACAGAGTTTAAATGCAAGTTGCAAGCAAAGTATCTTACAGATACACACACACACGCACACACACTTGCAGATACAGACACACACACACACACACGTCGCCTGGTCTGTTGCTGTCCACACAGGCGGAAAACGGTGTCGACGGCGAACGAAATGAAAATAAACAAACAAACGCGCCGTGAGATGCTGTAAAAATATTTATTTTTCAAGTTAAGAATTTTAAGTGTGCATTGGGCGCTGTGGGCCGCCAAGGGGCCGGGCGAGGTGGCAACTGAAGATGGAGACATCAGCGTCCATGGGGCCATGCGGTCCAGTCATCTTGGCACAATGTTGTGCTTGTAAAAATAAGCTTAAAAGCTAACAATAAGCTGGCCAAAGTTGCCAACTCATTTGGAAAAACGCACAGGCGCAAGAGAGTCGCAGCAACTTCCGCTTGGAAAAACGTGCAGCGAGCAGTCAAAGAAAATCGAATCTATAGAGTGCTTGCCCCATGCTTATGGACAAACAATAAGCGTTAATTTGAGAAACGCCAGAGAAACGCGTCAAATCTATTGCAGATTTGAGAAACAAAAAACTTTTGGCTTATGTTAAATCGCTTCGAAAACGCTCGTGAGTCGCTGGTGAAACGCGTGCAAAACGCTTGACCTCAGCTACTTTATTTATAGATACATAGAGTAAAGTTAGTTTGGCAGCTTTTAGTAGCTGACAGAAAACGCAATAAAAACGCGCACAAGTCGCTAGCAAAACGCGCGATAGCAGAACTTGAAGATAAGCTAAATAAATTGATTAATAGATAATTTTAAGGATACAAAGCTTATAAATTCATATGTGAGCTATATTAGCAGCTATGGCAAAAACGCGCAGAAAACGCTAGTAAAACGCGTGGCATCAAATCAGGCATAAAATGTAGGCTAAATGTATGCCTAAGTCAAGCAATTCAAGGATACTTATTTATATCAACCAATCAACATGTATATTAATCAAAAACACCTCTAGAAAAAACGCACAAAAAACGCGCGTAAAACGCTAGGCGACATCTTCAGAGTAACTGGAATAAATCACATTTTGTTGTCATAAACGCGCGCAAGTCGCGTCTAAAACGCCTGCAGTAGAGTAATTACAGCGCCGCAGTGCACACATATTAATAATATATATCTCAATCAATATAAAAACCACTTGCCATATCAATCATTAACCACAATTTCCGTTCTATTTGCTTTGCAGAAATTTCGGCGCCAAGTGCTCGAAATGCTGTCGCGGCATCTCCGCCTCCGACTGGGTGCGACGGGCGCGCGATTTGGTATTCCATTTGGCGTGCTTTGCCTGCGATCAATGCGGACGGCAATTGTCCACCGGGGAACAGTTTGCGCTCATGGATGACCGCGTGCTCTGCAAGGCTCATTATCTGGAAACGGTCGAGGGTGGCACCACATCAAGTGACGGTAAGCGGAACCAAAAAATCAGAATGTCATAAAAGCAAAAACACCAAAACGAAGAAAACAAAGAAAAATAAGTAAATATGTTGCAACATGTTGCATGGTTCGGTTGCCAGCGAATCGGTATGGCAATTTGGAACGCTTGGCGGCCACTAAGCGCCAGGTAGTCGCCAGCTCCTTGATGAAATCGTGTCATAACTGAGGCATAAAGAGTCAAAGCCGCGACGCGCCAGACGACGTGATCGGCTTCAGAATGTTGTTTGTGCGCGTTGCTCGACGCGTTGTTGTTGCTGACCACCAAGAAGCTGTTGGCCATAAAGGCAAGCAGGCAGGCAGGCAGGCGGCCAGCCACATGGCTATAAACTATAAACACTTTTGACATTTTCAATTTGGTCTACTGTCAAAATGCTTTTAGACACAGACTTAGGCACGTACTCGCCAGATCCATATACATATGTATATGTATATATATATATCTATAGAGTGTTTATAGTCGCATTGCTAACTGAAATTCCACTTGATCTCTTTGTATAGATGGCTGTGATGGTGATGGTTATCACAAGAGTAAAACGAAACGCGTGCGCACCACCTTTACCGAGGAGCAGTTGCAAGTGCTGCAGGCCAACTTTCAGATTGACAGTAATCCGGATGGCCAGGATTTGGAGCGCATCGCCTCCGTAACTGGTCTGAGCAAGCGAGTGACGCAAGTTTGGTTTCAGAATTCGCGTGCGCGTCAAAAAAAACACATACATGCTGGTAAGAATAAAAGTAAGTAGTGGATTAGTGCAGCATGCAACCGCCCTCCCCGCCACCCCCGACACCCACACCAGCCACAACACCACACTTAACATTAAGTAGCTTTATTAACTAGTACTACTTACTAACTTACTATATCTATAGAAATATCATCAATGACGCGATGCTAACTTATGAATTTGACAAACGATTTTTGATTGCAGTACGCGAACCGGAAGGAAGCTCATTTGCGCGTCATATTAACCTGCAGTTAACGTATTCATTTCAGAATAACGCACAGAATCCCATGCACATGAATGGCAGCAAAGGGGCTCTGTACCCAGCGCATGGTAAGACCCAATACTCAAGCGAAACTCTGCTTAAATCAAGTCTAACTCTTGCTCTTTCCATCTCTCTCTCTCTCTCCCTGCTATCTCTGTCGTCCTTCAGAATCCTCCATGGATGAACTGTCGCAAGATTCGAGCGTTCACTGTATGCCCAGCGAGGTGTGACTGCAGCAGTCCTCGCCAGCACGTGCTCATCGCTAGCGATCAACGCTTTGGCTTTAGCTGGTTGTGGGCTGCACTCGAGCAACGAGAAATCTAAAAAGAAAACGTCCTTTCCTAGTCAAAATTTTATGTATAGCGTTGCGACGCTCATATGAAATGAAAAACAAAAAATACAAAAAAGAAGAAGAAGAAGAAGAAAACTTGCAACACGGAAAACTCGCTGAAGACACCTAATCGGAGTTGATCAATCTGTTTCGATGCTTTGAGCATTGTTTGCCCAGTCGTCATTATCCACATACATCTCAGAATACAACACATACATTCCTGCATAGCCTATAAAATGAAGAATGAGGAGAAGAAGAAGATGAAGATGAAGAAGAGAAGAAAAAAAACAAACAACCTAAGCTTAGTTTAGTTAATTTAATTTAAATGAAATTTAAATTTAATTTAGTTTAATGCCTAATTGTTAAGTGTTTTGCCCCGCTGCCCACACACACTATATCTATCTGTCCCTCTCTCTCTCTCACTCTCTATCTCTGTCCATCTAACGTTTAGTTGTTAGAGCATAGAAACGCAGCTGCTTGCCAAGGCTTTTGTAATATATTTAAACACTCTACTCTATATGTATATGTATATGCCTATCATGAGAAATGTTGTTATTGTTTATTTTCTTGTTTTTTAAATGTATAAACAAATGTATACCTATATATATATAAATATATATATAACTGTAACTGGCCAGGCATTTTGTACATAGTTCTATAATAGCCGAAATTGATAAGCAACGCAAATTGATTAATTGAAACTAAACTATTTAGTTAACACGAATTACAAAACAATTATACAATTAATGATGAATCGAAATCAATTAAAATGCAAAACAGAAAACCCTTTTTAAAAACAAATCGATTACTGTGTGATCTATTTATCGGTGGAAAGTGCAAGTCGAGTGATAAGCCCTATGACATAGCAGAAAATCAGCGCAAAGCAAGTGTTGCCCTGAAGAGACAGGCTTAAGAAGTAATGCTGCCTTCACAACTTTTGTCTATCGATATCGATAACGATAACTAGTAGTATACTAAAAAACTAGCCAAGAAAAAGTGAAAGCTTGCAATAGAATATTTGTTGCTAAGAAGGGTTTTTTAATATAAGCTAAAAAACAGATCATATAACTAGCTCTACTTTATCGATTAACTGATCGATTTTTGCAGCAAGTAGCAGAGCAGCAAGAAAATGGCAAACACGAATCAAAGATCTTCATGAGTTTAGGGAAGTGCCAAATTAGCTTTCTTATGATTAGCTTCTTAATCACTTTTGAATACATGACAAATCGATTAATCGATAGCTAGAGTTTGATCTCATCTTAGCTTTAAAGTAATGAGTACTCTTATATATTGCTAGAAATGAGCTATCGACTGCAATTAGTTAGAAACAACGCAGAGTTAACCACTCATTGGGCAGATCAAATATTTGCTATAGCTGATCAAGACTGTAACTGTAAGGCAGCTGTAAGCTTTTAAGGCAAGTGTTCGGAGCAGCTTGAGCGTGGCGCAATTGAACGCTAATGCGACACTTGCTAATGCCAACTGATCTTTGGCAACACTCGAAATCGATTTCCGGTGCACACGAACACAGATCGAGACAGATCAGAAGATCGATGCTGCAGCTGAAGCAGACAGTGTGACGGCGCTGCTGAAGAGGGAGAGCTGCCTGCCTGATGGCTGACGAGGAGCGGGAGGAGCGGGAGGAGCGGGAGGCGCGGGAGGAGGAGAAGTAGCATCGTCCACTCGACACTCGAGTTGCCAGTCATGTGGCAGCATTCTAGTGTTGCACTTCAGGCTCGGCATTAAGTGCACAAGCCATCGTATTAATTGAATTATAAGCCTAGATTATGCAAAGATTTCCGGCCAGCAGCAGTTGAAGTCGATCCGACGTTCGATCAGACAGAGCAGCAGCTGGTCAGCAATTTGTGTGCATCATCATCAGGCGGGTGGCTGTGCGTGACTTGACATTTATTCAGGACTGCACTTGTTTGTAATTGTCGAAAGGAGATCGGAGAACGGGCAGGTCGCAGTCATAGCCGTTGCCACAACACGTTACAAAAATATCAACAAATCGTCATCATTAATAATGATCATGCTATCACTATATACATATATATATATATATATATTCACACACATATATATTTTTTTGGTGGTTCATTTGTCAAATTTCACCGCGCCTCTGACTGAGATCGACAACAAGATCGAGAGCTCGAGATCTGTGAATCAATGTTGTTGCTGCTGCCGTTGCCTTTGCTGTTGCTGTTGCTGTTGTTGTTATTTGAGCAAACATTCAACACTTGAGGCAAGAGATTTTTTTTGTGGCAAGCTACAACAACTCAATTCCCAAATACCCCTACCTACCATCTCCATCTCCATCTCCATCTTCAATTCCCCAATTCCCACTTGCCCGGCAATGAAATTATGAATGATGTGATACTTTTGCCATTGAGATGTTTTCACAGTCGCGGGCGCATGACATGCCCCAGCCATATCTTATTTGCTATATCTCTACATCGCATTCGGATACGGTTATATGGGCACGGGCATCGGCATGGGCATGGGTATGGGTATGGGTATGGGGCATGGACTGAACGGAACGGGTTAGCTGCCGGTCTGACTGCCTGGTTTATGATCGAATCTTGGCTGTTGTTGCTGCTGTTGTTGCTGTTGTTGCTGCTGCCGTGTTTGTGTTATTTCTGCTGGAAATGAGCGATCGCGTGCAATAATTTGTAGAGCTGTTGCTGTTGCTCGAGCAGCGTCCAGAATCGTATCCAATGTCGTTGCTGCTGCTGCTGCTGCTGCACATGCTGCACATCATTTTTCAAAATCATTCAAACACTTGTTAAATATTTTCTTAACCGATTGATGATGATTGTGACTTTGCATCGAATGCTGTGCTGGATTCTTAGCAGAGGCACGCGGACTTATCGACACATAGACATTCATCCTGCCACTCGATGCACACACACACTGGCACAACACAAACTTATTTGTGTTTATCAATAGATTCTGTTGGCTGTTGGCTGTTGGCTGTTGAAAAAAGGCCACGGCTCGAACCCTGTGTGCCAGGCATTGACTTATTACGATTTGTTGGCCTTTTCACGTCGCTGAAATTAATTGATATCTGTGGTATGCGCATTGTTATTGCCCCAATGCGTTGAATCTCGCTGATGGTGTTGCTGTTGATGTTGCTGCACGCCTGCAATCGGCAACGCCACAATGTCTGCACTTTGTTGATGCGGATGAGCCGCTGACATGCGGGCCACTTTTTGCCTTGATGATCGATTACAGAACGTGCCGCCCGCTCAGAAAATGGGGTCAAGTGTGAGAGACTCCATGTTGCTGCGGCTGTTGATGATGATGATTGGGTATATGCAAATCCCGACTTCAGGCACAAGCGTTGTAATTTCCATACTCACACTCACACCGACAGACAATGGGCAAAGCTTTCAACAGTTTTTGAAGACCAACCTCAGCGCTGTGATGTGTCTCCTTTTTACTTCCATCAGACACAATCTTTGTTCGCCGTTCACCGTTTGGGGTCCCTCCTGTGAGTCATGCCGCCTGGCATTTTAATTGATTTTGGCCGAATAATCTTGTGCCATGACTGAAGCTGCTCTCGTTGTTGTTGCCGCATAACTCACTGGCACACGTCCTGCTCCTGCCAAGCACGTACTCATAGCCCTCCAGCTGCTGCTTACCTAGCCTGTGCCAGAGATTGGACATTTATCATGTTGCCTGGCCATTGCCGCGAACTCTCACTGCGTAGGCGTTGTCCGCTGACCACCGAGTTGAATGTGCGTGTGTGTGTGCGTGTTTGATTACTGCAGTTGTGTGTGTGCGTGCCATCATTGGGCGTTGGAGCACGTAAAAATGTAACACCAACTGCAAAACTGACAACTTACGCAGCAGCGCTGTCTAGTTAGCCATTTTATAGCTAAACTTGGCTTCCAACTGTAGCCATAATAGGCAGAAGCAGGCAGCTAGAATTGATTAAGCATAGATAGATGATGACAATGATGATGATAATGATGAAGATAATGATGAAGATAATTACGATGATAAAGAAAATAATAAAGATGTTGGTAATGAGGATGATTTAGATGATGATAATGATGGTGATAATGCCAGGAATCATCATAGCAAAAATGATGTAATAAATGATAATTATGATACAAGTAATAATGATGAAAGATGACGTTGACAATGATGATGATTATGATGCTTATGAACTTGATGATTGTGATGATGATGCTGGTGAAGATTATGCTGATGATGATCATGAAAATGAAAAGAAAGTTCATGGTGATGAATGATGAATAATAATTATGAATGACGATGATAATGAACAATACTGATGAATGATGAATAATGATTATGATGGTAATAATAAAGAATAATAAAGATGAGGAAGGATGAAGATGATGAATGATGAATGATGAATGATGAATGATGAATGATGAATGATGAATGATGAATGATGAATGATGAATGATGAATGATGAATGATGAATGATGAATGATGAATGATGAATGATAAATGATGAATGATGTATGATGACATGAATAATGAATGATAAATGTTGAATGATGAATGATGCATTGAGAATGATGAATGATGAATGATGAGTGATGAATGATGAATGATGAATGATGAATGATGAATGATGAATGATGAATGATAATGATGAATGATGAATGATGAATGATGAATGATGAATGATGAATGATGAATGATGAATGATGAATGATGAATGATGAATGATGAATGATGAATGATGAGTGTTGAATGATAATGATAATGAATGATAATGAAGAATGATGAAGATGAATGATGAATATGATGTTGATTGGGATGATGATGCTTATAATAATTATAATGATAATGATGATGCTAATCATACAGAGAGCCATATTGATAGTCAGAGATAGGTCTAGGCCAAATTCCATTTCCATTATTTCCATATGCTAACAATATATAGCAACAGTAGATCTGGCTATATTCTCGCTAGTCGTCTGCACTGACAGCTATTGCTGCTTGTCCAGGGCGCTGTCCGCCGTACCAACCCTTTGCCCTCAAAGTTTGCTTAACTGTGCGCGCACAGGACACCCAGCTGTGGTCGCACAGGCCAACAAGCCAAGCGGTTGCTGCCGTAGCCAGAGCCAATGCAGTTGCTGTTGTTGTTTGTGTTGCAGCAGCAAAGACAAGACAACAACAACGCCAACAACAACAACAGCAAGAAGAGCAACTGACGACGACAACTTTGCAGTTCGCCTCAATGTTTGTGCAAGCAACATTCGCATGCAAGTCAGCAAAGTTTGCATTGACACGCAGCAGCAACAGCAGCAGTAGCAGCAGCAGCAGCAACAGCCGCCACCGCCGCCACAGCAGTCGAGACGCATTTGCATAAAGCTGGGATGGCAGCAGCTGAGGGTAGGGGATGCTGAAGTGCTGTGAAGGCTTCCACCGTTGCTCTGCTGGTGTCATGGTGCCAAAAAAACCAGACAAACGCAAAGTGCACAGCATGGCAAACAGCAGCAGCAGCAGCGGCAGCAGCAGCAACTTTGCTGGCTATGATGAAGATGGACGTGTTGCTGGTGGCTTCACATCAACGGCAACAGCAGCAACAACAACAACAACCCCATTAGGCCTCACATAAACTGCATGCAACTGGGCAGCGCGCTCCTGTGGCGTGGTCATGTTGCTATTGCTACCGAGCTGAGTTGCTGACTTATGGCAATTGCCAATGCAACATTTGTTGCCAGTTGTTGTTGCTGTTCGGCTGGTTACCCCCCGCAAACATTTGTTTCAACACGTACGCGCAAATGAGTTTACAAGGTGCGATATTCATGTTGCTGCCGTTGCGATGTTGCTGCCGCAGTTGCAGTTGTTGCTGGCTGCTGCTGCTGCTGCTGCTGTTGTTATCCATATTTACTATGCGCCGCATGAGCAACATGTTGCCAAGGCAGCTTTGCCTGTATATAAAACATTTTGCTGGCTAATCGTATTTTTGCAGTTTTATATTAATATCGATGCAGCAGCAACAACAACAACAGCAACAACAATGACAACAATCTATATGAAAAACTGCGAATGTTGTTCGATTTGCTGCCTCATTTTTTATTCGGGTTTGCCACAGCTGCCGCTTTTTATAATTTTAATTAACGCATTCGTTGCAGTTGTTGCTGCTGCTGCTGCTGTTGCTGTTGTCGCCTGCTGCCTGTTGCTGATGTTGTTGTCGTCTTTGCCCAACATGCTAAAAGGTGTTAATTGGCGAAATTTCCATGTAGAGACTAACCAAAAGGAAACAGAACTTTGTTGTTGCTGGCAACTGTTGCTGCTGCTGCTGCTGCTGTTGGCGTTGTCGCCTTGCGCCTTGTCAACAAGATTTGCTTTATTAGCCAGCTTTCGGGTGGTGGCTGCATATCCGCAGCAACATGCCACACACCAGCAACATGGACTTTGTTTCAGTTTTGCTTTTAATGAGTCGACGCCGCGTGCCCCGCGTGCCCCGCGTTGCAACGCGTCTGTCTATGCTGGGTAAATATTTTCATGGTTTAATTTCATAAAATATGACAATTTTAACTGGCGGACGCTGACATTGATCATTGAAATCCCTAAGTTATCGCTGCCTATTCACGCCGCTGTCCGCATCACATGAATTATGCGCGGCACAGCAAATCAACTTAAAGTGCACAGCAACACAGCTCGACAGGGCAACAACAGTGCAAAAAGCTCCTAAATTTTACTTAAGAACGTGTGCGTTCAACGCCATCAATGGGCTGCCATTGCCCATTGCGCGTTGCCATTGCTGGCTGCCCCCATTGCCACAGTGGAGCGGCCACAGCACCGCCTCAGATGATGACGATAATGATGATAATCATTAACACCTTTTGCCGCACAGAGAGCGCACAGCGGCACAATACGCCCCAGCAGACTACCCCATGCCAAAAAGCAACAACAGCAGCAACAGCAACAGCAACAGCAACAGGAGCAACAAAAGCAGCAGCAAAATGTATACGAAAATAATTCAAAATGAAATTTGCTTTATGATGCGCAACCGGGCGACGTGCCTACGCACAGTGGAACGCATATGATTGAAAACTTAGAGAAATATGTTTGCTTTTTCAGCACTTGCCATTTCACTAGGCCTTATCTGGAAAGCTAGCGCTGATCTGTTTCATATAGTGGCCCAAGCAACTGGCTGCACTCATCTATCGAAGCCAGCACAATCAAAAAATTTGGTTTAATTTTAAAACTTATTAATGAAAAGCTTTATATACATTCAGTCCATAAGAATTTGTTTAATTATATATATTTTTTTATATATATGGATTAGAGTTTGTTTTGTTTGGATTAGAGTTTGTCTCAGAAAACTTTTTCACTTTTTATTCAATATTATATATTAAATAAAAAAATGTATATTCGTTCATATATTTTATTCAGTCCATACGTATTAAATTGTATATTTATATTTTTTAATATTTTTGAATTTATTAAATTGAGGATTATATATATATTTTTTTTATATATATTTTTTTATATATATATTTTTTATATATATATTTTTTAATATTTTTTAATTTTTATTTTTATTAAATTGAAGATTATATTCGATTAGGGTTTGTCTCAGAAAACTTTTCACTTTTTATTCAATATTATATATGTGAAAAGATCAGTTAATAAAAATATTTATACCACAGAATATTATTATTAAATAGAAGCTTAGCTACTTTAGCTAAGCTTTTGTATAGTCAACTCTTCTTATAATTTTCATGTATGATGCGAAAATACTCAAATATAAATTTTTAAAAATTAATTTTAGCTATGATTTATAAGCAATTTTACTTCATTGACTTACTGCTTTTAATAATATTGAGTGAGTATAAATTTCTGTATTATATATAAAAATGCATATTTAATAATTACTATTTTTTTCTTGCTATTTATTTTTATATTTATAATTTTTTATTTCTATTTCTTTAAATATTTTCTAACTAAGTTTCCTTTTCACATTAAACATATTCCAGGATCCTTTTCATTGATGCCATTTCATACAGCTCTTGCCCCACTGTAGCACTGGCTATCTGCGTTGATATGAAATATGTGCCGGTCGGCAGGCAGCGGAGATTTATCGAGCGCGAAATGTAATACGCGAGCAACATATCGTGCCGTTCCCTTACTCCTTCCATGCCATGCCATTCCGTTCCGTTCCTGTGCCCGCCCGTTCAGCTTAGCTCGATGTGAGTTGAAGTCCAGTTGTCCCGGTCCGCCCGTCTCCTGCTCTGCCATTCAGTTCGGCCACCGTTTTGGTCGCCACTTTGAATTGGCTTAAGCGACGCCGCCAAGAGATAGACGCTAGGTAGGCCCGGATGGCGGGTGGCGGTCGGCGTGCGTCGAGGCGGTCGGTGACTCGAGATGTGCGATTCGGCGCGCTTATAAACTGCATCCTGCTGGGCGCACTCCAAACGGTTGCCCCGACTGGACATTAACTAATGCATGCATTTATTTTTTTGTTGTGTCCAAAAGCCACCGGCAGGGCCCGACTGCTCTGGTGCTGTGCTTGCTTTCCACAGTGCTGGTGTGTGCGCGCTCCGGCCTGCTCCAATAACTCATGGTGACACTATTAAAGCGACGATTTGTAGCTGGGCATAAAATAAATGCGGATTAGACTTTATAAAGGACAAAATGCTCATGACTGAATTTATGCAGCAGGCATTTGTGGGCGTCACTGTTGGCGTGTTGGGCGTGGCAGACGGAGGGGGTGGGGGGCCGCAGTTAATTGCGATTTCAAAATCGTTGCATGTAGCACACGAATGTTATCAAAATCAGTTGAGTAAATAAACGTAACCAAAGCAAAGCAAACCCCAGCCCAAAGCGCAAAGCCCAAACTCAAATCCAAACTCGAATCCACTCGACAAAACACAACTCAGCCCGAATCGAGTCGACAAAAATAACAAACGTGACAAATTTTGTGAACTCAACTGTGAGTGGCAGCAAAAAACAAGACATAACAACAATGACAACAACAACAACAGCAACAACAACAACAACAGCAGCAACATTTCGATGCAACACAAAACTTTCGAAACGAAGGCTGCGCGCGGGCGTGGGCGTGGCAGCAACTAAAACAGTCGCCAACTTTTTCAGGCGTCGGTCCATGCGCGTGTGGGCGTGGCACCCACTCACTCAGCTCCTCTATTTGCCATGTAAACACAAGTTTTTGGCGCAAAAACAAAAACAACAATTGAAGGATGAAATTTCGAGCCGAGGAAATAAATGCGAATCGCAAGACTTCAACCCGCATCGCAGCGCCTCACAGCTGCCAAATGAAAGTGCAGGAGAAAACTGCCCTAGCCATGCCCCCACACAGATTTCAGCTGTTTGCATTAGGCGCGAAATGTGGCAAGTCCATTGCAAAACTAACAGAGGAGTTCAGTTTTCAGAGGGTTAGTTAGAATTGGGATAGTCTCAACTCGACACTCAGCAGCTAAGGCAGGCTTACTTGAAGCAATGAATCAAGCCAATCCTTTACTTTGTTTTGGCCTTGGCTTCAAATCAACTTTGAGCCTTTGAGCTTGGTTTATAAAGCTTGTTTTCTATGCTTATAATATATATATAGAATATTATAGAAATCTATAGCTCGCCTCAGTTTGTGGCACATTTTTATAGATTTCTAAACAACAATTTAAATATAGCGCCTCATGCTTTTGTCAACTTTTTGGTAACAGGCTGAAGAAGGCATGGCTAGCGCCATAAAGAAATTCTGTTCTTGAGCAGCACAATGAGCTGAGCAAGCAACATATATTTAGAACTTTAAAGAGTTTTTCATACACTTCAAAGTCTATTCACAGTCAGCTGAGAACGAAAAATTAAAATTAAAATTATTTTTCTAAATAAATATTTTATTTTTTATATATTTTCTATTACATTGTGAAGCTAATTTGTTCTCTATATTTCTCAGCTTCAATTATAGCTTTAAGTTCTGAGACCAAAGAGCTATTAAGCTCTTTATACATATATATATATATATATATATATATACATTTATATTTATATATATATATATATATATACATTTATATTTATATATATATATATATATATATATACATTTTTATATATAAATATAAATATATATATATATATATATATATATATTCCCTCAACAATCACAAATCTCATTCACTTCTAGCATTCCTCTTTAATCCATTTAGATACTCGCATATTTCAACTCTTATATCTATGCCTCAATGGACATTAGTCCAAGATTCCTAATTGTTCCATCGAGGTGTTAGGTAAACATGCCACTGCCCCTTGTCAGCCTTGGACCCTTTGCCCAATGCTGAGCAACAACAACAACAAAAAATAAATAAAAAGTAAAAGTCGAGAGTTAGGAAGAGGGCCAGGGCAAGGGCAGTCCCTGGAGCCGCTGCTGGGGCTGCGTGCGTTTCGACGGGCACGTAATGAGGGTCAAAACGCGTGTAAATGCAATGCAAATGTATGTTAAAGTGATTAGCAGCCTTCAAAGAGATGCCTGGAAGCTGGGCTGAGAGGGTGGGCCGAATACACCAGAGGCTGCATTTGCGCTAAACCTGAGCTGAGTTGAGCTGCGCTGAGCTATGAGGTGGCGGAGGCGGAGGCGTTCTCAAATCCCCGCACAGCAGCCGGCAATAAAAACAGTTACAGAAACAGAAACAGAAACAAATAAAAAAAAAAGGGAGCAAGCAGCAGGAACAAATCATGACGGCAACTATTTGGATGGATGATGAACTTCCATTCGACACTTCATTGAAGTTGACAGATGTGGGCTGGGCTCAGCATTCGCAACCCCAGACAACAACAACAATGCGAGCATGGAGCACGTGTGTGCTGTCGGCTGAAATTTTTGTATTTATGCGAGAGCTGCGAAGGAAACATTTACAAATGAAGTTGTAATCGGAAGTTGTTCGTTTGCAGCGCTGTCCTCACAGCCTCACCCTCCGACACCCGCTCAACGCCTTTCCATGCACAATAAATTGAGCGACAATTGTACAAATTGTCAAGGCGGAAACGCTGCCAGGGATAGTTGAGCAGCTCAACAGTGCGACGGGAGCAAATGGCGAGTCCAGCGTGCGGGCTAGAGGATTAGGTGACTAAAAGGGGTGCTAGCTGTGGCTACTGTGTGTGTGTGTGTGTGTGTGCATCCTGCATACATATGTTCACTTTGTGTGTGCTGATCCTTTTTTGGCCGCAAATATTTGTTTTTAATAGTCGCAAACGCGATGTTTGCGAATGCAAATAGGATTTACCAATTGAATGCCTATTAAAACAGGGTGGGCAGAGTGGGGGCGAAATAATAACACTTGTTTCACGGCACAAGCTGTTTGTCCAACTGATTAGCCAGTTAGTTGCCCAATTTGACATATGTTGAGATTGCGTCGATTGCTGCGAGCTCAGAGACACTTAATATAGTTGTTGCTGCATGCGAGCTACCTGCAAACGAGAGCGAGAGAGATCGGATGGAGTCTGTTGCCTGTCTGCCTGGCTTGGCTTGCCTCGTGTTGCCTTGCCTTGCCTTGGCTTATCTATAAAATTCGATCGTTTTGAAAACGCTCAAAATGTGATGTGGTGGCATTTTCAACTTGTCTGCGTCTTAATATTTTTACTTTCTTTATGGTGCGCAATAGTCGAAGAACTGGTTCACGGTTGGTCGGTTGGGGGCCAACGGTTTCCGGGCTAAGATCGGACGAGCGTTTCATATGGACATCAGTTGGCTGCGTGTGCCGCTGCTGTTCTCGCCGTTGTTGCTGTAACCGTGTCGTGTCCATTTCGATTATCACCAAAGTGAGTAATTTAATACCAATTTGGCGGCCATGGGGCATCGGCATAGAGTTGACAGAGATATGCCCACTTCAAATGTCAAATGCGAGCAACAGATGCAACGGCAGCAGCAACAGCAGCTCCCATTGGATGCTCGCTCTCTCTTTCTCTCTGTGGGAAAATCTCTGATCTGAGCATTGAGCATTTAACTGGAATCTTGAGATAACCGGACAACGGCAGCTGCCCTGCAGGACCGACCGTTGGCTTAGCCAGGTGATTACATTGAGCTAGTGGCTGTCGCCCTGTGACAATTTACATGACGCACTCAGCGATAAGCAGCGGCATTTAGCGACAAACTGGGTGCACAGTTCAAAGGACTGAAATCGAATTGCAGCTATACATTATGATAATTTCGTGGAAAAGATACTTAAGGGAACTTATAAATAGGTTGACTTTAGCTTTAACAGGAAATAATGGCGATAAGCACAAACCGTTGTTAAAAGCCAATATGACTTACGTCTTCTCTATGAAATGCTCTTAGCTAGAGGTAGGCTATGCGATCTGTGGGCTTTATTAGTGACATAGTGTCTTTTCAGCTTATATGTAACTCTTTGAGCCCTTTGCTCTCTTTATAGGTTCCTCCTTTATAGACTACAACTCTTATTTGCTTTTTCTCTCTTGTCCCTCTTTGTTTATGCTCCAATTTTTTTAATTTTAATTTCTTAATTACACAGCTTTCATCACAATATCGCAGGTACTCCTATTTTTTCTTGTTCTGGAGCTCTGCTCTTTGAATCTTAAGCTAACTCTATTTATTTCACTCGCTTGCATTATTTTCTCTCTTTTACTAACTTTAACTCACAGTCACTTGCACTGCATGTCTCTCTCAATCCTCGATTCTCTTTCGTGTTCTTTGTCTTTATGGTTGTATTGCTTTCTCACAAATCCTCTCTCAGTTTTTTGCCTTCTTTAACTCTATTTTTCTTCAACTCTCGCAGTCTCTATATAAATATATCTGTCTTTCTTTCACTATCTCTTTCCTTCTCTCTCTCTCTTTTTCTGTCTTTCTCTTTTTAATATTTCGATATCTCATCTGTTTTTCATTCTCACATCACATTCTCTCTCTCTCTCTTTCACTCTTTTATTCTGTATCAATCCCTACCCTTACGTCTCTCGTCTCTCGCTTGCTTTCAATCTGTCTGTCTTTGTCTCTCTCTCTCTCTCTTTCCGTTTTTTATCTTTATTTTTCTCTACTTCCCCTCCTTCTCCTTTCTGCTCTCTCTTCATTTCTCTCTCTCCTTCTCTCTCTCGCTATTTGTCCCTTCTCTCTACTTTTCTACTCTTAAACTACAGCCTTTCTATGCAATTCTCATGCTTTCATTAAAGTTATATTGAAAACTGCCAGTCAGAACTTCTGTATGATCCATATCCTGATAGCTAAGGCCTAATATGTAATTCCCTTAGCCACATCCAAATCTACATCTATATTACGTATTCCCTGGCAGTGTAAAAAGAAATCATCCTCATTATTAGAACACTTGCAGCAGATTATTGGCTTTTTAAGTGCTCATAAAATAAGAGTAACAAAAAATATTGTGCGCCATGGTGCCAGAGTGAAGAAGATCAAACCGTTGTCTCTCGCCCCAACGTGATGAATACATTTCCCACGTTTTTTTTTTTTGTTTTCTGTGCCGGCAGAGATTTTATTTTTAATTTATTCAGAAGAAATCTGGCTGCAGTAATCGAACGGGAAACCGAAAAAGACAACAACAAGAAGAAGAAGAGGCAGAAGAAGAAACCTGCCAACCAACTGATACGAGATGATGTCTATGACTACGACTGGGTATATATCTTTGGACTCCACTGGACTGGCCTGGACTGGCATCGGGTTACATTCTTTTGTCGGAAATTTATGACTGTTCGGAGCGGAGCCGTCGGTCTACTACTGTGGAAGCAAATGGAAGCGGTGGAAACGATGGAAACGGTGGAAAATGCCCGCGTGTTTAGCAGCATTTAATGGCTCATTTCGGCTTGATTTCTTTTGCCTGCATATGGGCCGAAGATACGATGCGTTGCACCACCAACTGCATAGAAAACGATGTTCGATTTTGGGACTTCCTAGCTTTTTTTTATTTTTTTTTTGTTGGGGGCTGCCTTTTAGCGGAAAAGCTGTAAAACTTGTTGAAATGCTTGTAAGATGGTCGTAAAATGTGCACAGTGAAGAGTCTATTACAATGATGCCATATCGCTGATAACAAGCTCCGACATGAAGTCGGGTTGAAGTTGAAGTAGGAGTCGAGAGTCGAGAGTCGAGCGTCGGCAGTCGGCAGTTGCTTTAACGGCATTGGAAAGGTGCAACGAGACGCCACTTGGGGCTGGAAAATTGAAATGCAGAGTGGCCATAAAATTGCCAAATGGCCAAGGAGCTGCAGCCACATTGTTGCCCAGATACTTGAAATTTAAATGCTGCGTTCTGATTTGCGGGCGTTCACTTAGCGCGGGTGCCAATTGGCAACGCCGCTCGTTAAGCTGAGAGTTATTGGCTAACTCCTCATATTGCTTAACATGTGCACAAGACTTGCAGCTAATTGAAAAAGAAGCTGCTTTCACATATTATGGCAGGGCATGAGTTATGTGAGATATATTTAAGAGATACTCGAATTTTGATATCTTCAACTAAGGAAGAGGGTAAATAGCAATACTTTTTGAGCAGAGCTCGCATATATAATATATATAATATATATATATAATCTCTCACACAATAAGGCTATAAATAATAACATAAAACTAATTAAAATTGGGACTCACACAAGACGACTCAAGTTGTTAAATAAAATAAAATAAAATAATTATAATATCAAATTCGAAGAGAAGAACCTAAGCATTAATATTAGCATATCTAAAAATTTATTCAAATTTGAATAATTTTTGAAACTGAACCACCATTTAAAGGTCAATTTATGCTTCAAATTTAATGTGCACTTTTAATTTTTTACGATGTTTTCTAACGCTTTTAGCATCGAGAGAAATAAAAAGAAATTTGCATAGATTCAAGCGAACGTAAATGAAAACTAGTTCAAGTGGTGTACTCAATATTTTGGCCATTAGTGTAATTTACTTAATTTTGCCAGATCAAAGGCTACCACTCTGAGCTTCCTCACTCTGCCCCAAGATTTTTCTCTTAAATATGCAACCATAAAAACTAAAAACCATTTGAATATATCAAGTGAAATAAGTTAATGCACTAATGGATGCTCTTTCCTGTATCGTTCGTATGTCGTCCGACCATTTTAGTAGCGTTATCAAAATTCATAAGCGATTAAACATTTAAAAGCCCATAAGAGATTTTCATAAAAAAACGATTTAGCGGCGCACGAATATATATATACATGTATATATATTTGAAATTAATAATACGATATGCATATGCAAGACAATAAAACACAATAGAAAAAATACTTGTTTCTGTCTTTCTTTTTTATTAAGCCAAAAGCCACAAAATGATAATTGTATTTGTGAAAGACGATGAAGGGAAATTATGAGCGCGAGCGAAGTTTAAACAGCGACAATTAATCAAACGCACAGACCGGGGAGGGCGACTTTATAGAGAGAAGGAGAGATAACTCTATTATGCATGACTACAACAACAACAACAACCACATTTTAGTAGCGACTAGCAGCGATTTACAAGCGTTTATCATTTTCGATTTTCAATTTTCGATCTTCGATTTGAGTTTCAGTTTCTGTTGCAGCTTAGGTTTCAGTTGCCTAGATAAATGCGATTAGAATTCTCGTTTCTCTGTCGCTGGCCTGAATAATTTATTTGAATTTTGTGATCTGTCAACAGGTTAACTTAACTGACTTTCCCAAAAAAATGCTAAGAAAACTGTGCCCGCTGGCAAAAGGGTTGTTTATCTGCCCATCAGCAGCGGCAGCGGCAGCGGCGGGGGCATAAATTAACTTGTTATGCTGCCCATGGGAAAAACTCTATTGATGCCTATCTGTCGTCTGGCTCTATCTTCTATCTACATCACAGACTTATGGCCATTGTAGCAGACCACAAGCCGCACTCTAAACATGACACACAACACATTTTATATATATATACGATATGTGTATATATCTATAGAGTGTGGAGGAGTATGCTTTGGTAGCGTCGTAATTACCGGATTAAGGACACGTGCCGTTGACTTCCCATTGACTTGACGCCCTCTCACTCTCTACCTCTCTCTCTCTCACTCTCTCTCTCGCACTTGACGTTCGTCCTTTTGTTTGAGTGCATAAGCCGCGTGCGAGTTCTGCTCGCAACTTCTCCTGATTTAATCATAACTATGCGCCTTAGATAAGGCTGGAACTGAAATCAAAATACAATTTGTTGTCGCGTTCGCATTAAAAGTCAATCAATCGAAATTAACAAGTTAACAATGAGAAACGAAACGAAACGCAGCGCTACGAGACTCCCTGCCCAATGATAAATACTCGATATTGTGGGAAGCACCCCGAGCGACGAATCGAACTGGAATCGAAAAACTGGACGAACGCGCCGCGCCATTCATTGTGTAATTATGTGACAATGCGAACTGTCGCATATACATTTCGTCAGAAGTCAACTCAAAAATGGAAAAAAAATAGCGCCTGAGGACACTCGAAAATGTGAAGGCCTTACCAGCTCGGACTCATTATAGACGCAGCTCAAGTGTTGCAGGGGGTGTGCGAGGCGCGTTGGCATAAAAAGTATTTTAACTTTATATAGATGAGTTGGGCGTACCGCTGTTTATGGTAAGGGTATTCTGTAGTCGAACTAGAGTTGAGCAAGCTAGTAAAACAAGCATTAGCTGCGCCTCAATTTGAAACTTAATTTGGCTATAAGCTGGTGGCAGAGCTGGCATTAGAAAATAATTGTAACCAGAAGACTAAGTCTAGCAGGTTTTAAGAGTATAGCTGAGTTTGGTAAGGGTATTCTGTATCCACTAGTCATTGGTTCACTAATTGCACTCGTGGCTATATAGACTATATAGATAAAAAGTTATAAAAAATATGAAAAAGTTAGTGAGGTGCTGGTATAAACAGCTCTTAAATGCAGCTGCTTTTGTTAAAGGAAGTAAAGTAAATAGCACAAACTACTTTTAGACAACAGCTCACTCAATATACCCGCACCTTACAGGGTGTATACTGGTTATGAACACAATTTAGCATACAAACTCATAAAGAATACTAAATACCCAACTAGTTGCAACTGCTTCTGGTAAGGGTATACTCGAGTCAACCTTTTTGCTCAGCTAGTAAAAAAGCACCATAGACTACCATGAGTATGGTAGGGTATACTAGAGTCAACCTTTTTGCTTAGCTATGCTTTTGGCATTGACTTTGCATAGATCCCTATCACTATTTGTCTACTATTTTTCTGTGAGCTACCATAGACAATATGAGTATGGTAAGGGTATTTTCGAGTCAATCTTTTTGCTTAGTAAAAAGTCTAAGTTAGTGAAAAAGCAAATGCTTTTGGCACTGGTTTTGCATATGGATCATTATTTGTCTACTATTTTTCAGTCTGGTGCCATAAACAATATGGATTTCACGCCTAAGCCAAGTGTGTCTGGTTGTGGGCTCATCAATTTGTCGCTGCTCCAGTTTTATGGCTGCTTAACGAACAAAAAAAAGTTTAAATAAAAGAGAATAGAGTCCGAGCTGGGCATAAAGAGCAGCTTGAGTAGGGCATATGTCAAGTGGAAACAAGTCGAAGCTTATGGAGCGCCCATAAAATCTATAATTCGAGCTGAGCGATAAGAGTTTATACACCTGAAACAAATAAAATAGCTTTATTCTTTGGAATTTGATTTTTTAATTGATTTGAGCCAGACTTTGATTCGAATAGTTTTTTAATTGATTTCCAATAGGAGATCAGACCTGAACTGAACCGGCTGAACGCATTTCACAAATATATTTCTATTTCTGTTTTTTTATTTACGTTTTGCTGGACATAAAAAGTGGAGCTCGACAAATTTAATGCGTCTTTAATGCGCTGGAAAATAATGGAGGCGCTACACGAATTCCGCCACAGCCCCAAACCTCAGATTATGCACGAAATAATATTGGGAAAACAAGCCATAAAAATGCGACAAATGTGTCGAGGCGAGTTTAAGTGGTCGTACCTTCAGTTGAAAGCTATCAAAGATAATATGCATATAACACGTTATACTAAGAAGCATTATCTCTTAGCTTATGTTTCACTTGAGCCGAGTGAACTGTGGCCTCAGTTACATTTGCCATTTGAACTCATTTAACTAAGTGAAATATTGATCGAGCTGCTTAAGCTTTGCTTTCAGTTGCACTGCTTGCTGCAGTTGAGCTGAACGTTTACGAATGCAGCACAAAAAGGAATTGCAAATAACCACCAAGTGCGCTGATATTTATATAAAGTTTAGCTTAGACTCATGTATATAGTTTAGGAATAGATAATAGAATTAGATATTTTGTTTTTTGTTTTGTTGTATTTCTGTTCTTCTTTTCTTGATGTACTAAAGAAACTGAGAGAACAATGATGTTGAGGCTCTTTAGTAGACATTCCTTATCCTTATAGCCTGGTAATTGATATTGTTCTAATTATATATTATATTGTTTATATATATATATATATATTATTTATTATATATATATTATTTCTTTTATATATAAACTTCATAGGAAATATAATAAAAGCTTCACAGCCTCTTCGCATTATTCTCTTGGCCTTAAATGACTTTGAGTTTTGTGACTAAAGAGTAGTAAAATGTCGAACTTTAGTGACTTGACTTAGTTCTAAGTGCTTAGCTAGGTAGATAGTTCTTAAGAAAGTTACTACTAAAACTAAATCATATATCCTTGCTTGCTGCCTCATTAATTTTTTTCTATAAATAATATTATAAAACTAAATCAAAAGCTTGACTATAGTTTGAGAGTTACACTGCAAGAAAATTAACGCAAATTTACAGTTAAAACTAGTTTCGCTTTAGGCTTATGAATAAATGCCTATTTTCTATACAGCCAGGAGCTCAAGTCGTATATGCCTAAGGTTTGGAATATATATAAATATGCATAGCAATTTTATATTATAGTAATATTATTTATTATTTATTAATTTTTTTTATAGCACAACAGTATTAATTATTAAATTTTTTATAGCATAACAGTATTTTTTATATTTTATATATTTAAATCCTTTTTTTTGCTGTTCTTATTAGACTTCTCCACAACAGAGCTCACCTTATCACTATCAAAGCCAACACAATTATTGAACTGTTGCTACTTTATAGATCACTAAGAAGACCTCTTAACTGTATACATTATGTAACTCAACTCAGTCTGCGAAGTTATCTTCGTACACCTGAAAAAAAAAGGTGCACATTGCAGTCTTCCTACGACAGAGGCGCTCTTAATGTGGGGGTTGTTCAACTGGGTTGTTGTTGACTTTTGTTTCTGTCCATTTTGTGTAACTGTCTCTTGTGTGTGTGTGTGTGGGTGTGTGTTTGTTTCACTTTGTGTTACACCAAAAATGCGCCGCAAAGCCAAACGAGAGGCTGTTGCAAGCGCCAATGCAAAGTGCAACAGCAGCGGCAGCAACTGCAGCCATTGCACTTTGCATAATGGCTTAACACATGGGTGTGCGTGTGTGTGTGTGTGTGTTGGCGCTGTGGTGTGCAGCCATTTTGTGTCTGTGTGCGTGTGTTTGTATATCATTACTTATCAGATACTTATTATGAGCACACGATATCGTATATTTTGGCATGCGTGTGCTGCTGCCTGGCTGTGTGTGTGTGTGCGAGTGTGTGCGTGTGTGTGTCACATCTGTGTGTTTGGTAAATATGCAAATGAGCCTGTTTGTTGCCACTACTGTTTGCCATTGTTGTTGTTGCTGCTGCTGCTGCTGCTGCTGCTGCTGCTGTTGTCGTGCGTTGATTATTGTTGTTATCGTTGCCTGTGTCGGTGTTTTTGTAGTTGTTATTGTCGGGCACCGCCAACGACAAGCCCGCAAACATTTGATTATGATACGAAATCGATATAATTTAAGCGATGCCAAACCAGAGAAACGGATGCGCACAGTTTGTGAGTGGAGCAGCAGCCCTGCCCGGCTCGCCTAGCCTTTGACGCTCGCAGCTTTGTTGACTTTGCAAAAATAAAAAAAACAACAACAATAAAAAAAAGTGGCAAAAACTGTTGGCCAAAGTCAACAGCAAGCTTGCTACCTTTTGGCTTTTATGAGACGCTGCTGCTGCTGCCATTCATCATCCTCTCCGCCCAGCTGCAGCTTGGCGGCTTCCGCACACATCGCGTGTTGAGAGCGGCGCACATTTTAACGCCTTTTTATGTTTTGCCGCCAAACAAGTGCAACTCTCTCAGCAGCAACTGTGGCAGTGGCAGCAACAATTGCAGATACACGAAAACTAATTACAGATTCTAATCGCGTCATATTTTTGCGTTCAGTTAGGCTGCGTTTCGTGCGCGCGTCCCATCAATATTGGAGCCACGGCGAGCTTTTTGCACTGCCATTGGCCCTATGTGCCAGCCCCCCAAAAAGCTACACACATACACACACACACACACGCACACACACATAGTGTTGCCGTTCGTTCGAGTTGTTAGCATTTCTTTGGCCGTTTGTTATTTGTTTCCTTATTTTTTTCTGTTTCTTTTTTTATTATTTATGTTTGCTTCATAATTCTTTTTCTTTCTTTGCGCTATTTTGTTGACTAGTGCAGCGGAAATGGCTGTAGACGCGGAAGTGAATTGTTAGGCGCCTGCGACAAAAGGCCCTTTGGCTGAAAACTTGGCTGGAATCTCGGGAAAGCAATGCAATAGCTGATTGAGTTGCCGAGTTATGTCGAGTTAAGTATTTGTATAGCTAAAGAGTTGGGCAAATGTGAATGGAAACTGAGGAAATAGCACGAGTATATCTGATATTAGGAATTGCTTAGCTAAACAGAGCATAATGAGAGGAAATCGCCCAATTGGAAAGGAGCTTCCGACAAACTACAAAAAATACTTGAGTTTGATTTGGAAAGGAAATTTCTAAATGATGGGAAATTTAAGAAAATGTTTAGAAGAGTTAATACGTGGGTAGTTTTAATAGTTTTCGAAAGTTTAAGCGCTAAATTAAATTGTATTTATTATATATATATATCTTATAGATCGGTCGCTTAAAATATAATAATTATTTTTCAAAATTTCAATATTTATTTAAAGAAACAAAAACCAATTTTAAAGGCAATTCAAGCCATTTCAAAACTGTTTTGCCGGCGCTTAAACTTCTTCTCTTATTTCATATACCCTAGTTACAAATTCTACGAAATTCCGGCACAGGCCAAAAAGCCGCAGCCGCATTCACAGCCGCAGCCGCAGCCGCCGCCGCAGCCACAGTCGCAGTCCGGAGTCCGGAGTCGCTGTTGTTGCAGTTGCCAGTTGCCAGTTGCCAGAGGACAACGTCAAACCACGGCAAAAACTCATAACTCAAATCGCCAACAGCTGTTTTTTCCATCGAGCAGCAGCAGCTGAAATTGAATGCAGCGAAACACCCTGTAACGCACGTATACGCTCAAACCCACCGAAACACACACACAGACGCACACAGTCGCAAGCGAGCTGAGCGACAGGCAAGCATTAAGCGTGGTTGAATATTGGGCAACGCCCCTTTAGTTTGAGTGAGTTTTTCTGCGCGCTCTTTGGCGTTGACATTTTGAGTGAATTGGCTTGAGTGAATTTAGCAGAGCGCAGACGCTGAGCATAAAAACAAAGCAGTAAAACAAAACAAAAAGAAAACAACAACAACTGGCACACGTTGCTGGTCATAAAAGAAGCAACAACAACAACAGCAACAAGAGCAGCAACAAGCGCCGTTCTTTTAACGGCTTTCAAAACAAAATGCCAACCATGAGCCCATGCACAACAACAACAACAACAACGCGGCGAAAACTAAAAAGCAAAATGTGTTGAGCTATGCGTTGGATAGCTGTAAAGCTCGCTGCCACTGTCGCTGTCGCTGCCGCAGTTGACGTCGCGAACGTTTGTTTAACTTTTGCGCATTTTGATGTGCGACAGCTTCAACTTTTCAAGTGCTTGCGCTCCACACACACACACACAGCTGCATATGAAAGCGCATGTGCCTGTGTGCGTGTATGTGTGTGCCCTCTTCTACATCCTGTCACAGGCCGTAGAAAATATTTATGCAAGTCAAGCACCGAGCATTTATGAACTGTCAAACATTCTCAACGCAATTCCAATGATTTTGATACTTTAACATTTTCGTAAAATGGCTGGCAGCCAACAGGCTGGGGTTGCAAAAGGGGGCCACGCAGAGTACACACACACACACACAGATACATAGTTGCACGTGTGGCACACACAGACAGTTGAACTCGCATTGGCGTCAAATTGGCGGTGTTAGTGCATATGTGGGTGTTTTCCATGTGGTGAGTGGCTCGAGTGACGAGTGTCGAGTGGAATGGCAGAGCAGCATGGCGGTTGCCCATTTGCCTCTGTGTGCCTGACTGTGTGTGTGTGTGGCATAAATGTTGCACGCGGCGTATGAGCAATTTTCAAGTGCCAGCGCTAAGCCTTAAGCTGACATACTAAAGAGTTTCTTCTTTTTTAGGGCAGCTTTAAAACTGACGTCGGAGATATGCAGTTGAAATTTCACAAATGGGCGTGTACTTAAAGCGCCTTACGAGCTGTATAAATAATAAAGTTGAATATAATATTTTTAGTTTAATTGCGCTTGATTAATTAATTTATCAGTATAAAAGTTTGCTTAATCTAGACTACACACCATGAGGGAAAAGTAAAAAGTTTCGAAATCTGTTGAGCTTTCCCTGAATTGTATTAAATATATATGAGTTTTGACCTATTTCAGTTATGCTTGTATCTAAATACAGTTTTGTTCATAAAAATAGTAGCTTAAATAAAACACATGAACTACTTGAAGTATGAAAATATCATTTGGACTAAAGACTTAATGCATTTTGATTAATAAATTGTATTCCTAAGCTTAGTTACATGATAGTTAGTTCAACTATCTGATAGCTGCCTACCTATTCTACCTAATCTTACCCCTAACCTAAACTTTTCTAAGACGCATATTTTTAGATATTCCATATAGCTATCAAAAGTATCATTAGGCATAAGTCCATTAAATTTAGATCATATATGAACAGTTTACATTTTTAGCCCATTTTATAGAGGTATCAAGGCAATATTTGGTTAAAAATTTGTAACAATTTTTGATGTGAAATTGGGCTAGGAGAGAAAATACGAATCACTCAATTCTCATAAGTTCTGATCCCTACCATTTAGCTATCAAAAGTATCATTAGGCATAAGTCCATTAAATTTAGATCATATATGAACAGTTTACATTTTTAGCCCACTTAGTAGAGGTATCAAAGTAATACTTGGCTAAAAATTTGTAACAAGATTTGATGTCAAATTGGGCTAGGAGAGAAAATACGAATCACTCAATTCTCATAAGTTCTGATCCCTACCATTTAGCTATCAAAAGTATCATTAGGCATAAGTCCATTAAATTTAGATCATATATGAACAGTTTACATTTTTAGCCCACTTTATAGAGGTATCAAGGCAATACTTGTTTAGAAATTTGTAACAATTTTTGATGTGAAATTGGGCTAGGAGAAAAATTACGAATCACTCAATTCTCATTTAAATGCCTAGACTTCCAAAAAGTTATGAGACTATAAGTTCTGATCCGCACCATTTACCTATCTTAGGTATCATTTCATCAGAAATTCAGAGTTTAGCTCAAATTAGTTGAATTTTGGGCAAGTTATCGAAAGCATATAAAACATTGACGCATGTCTATATCCAACTACATTTCAGCTAACAATTGTTAACTCTTAATGTTCTCATCGAGCTATAAAACTTTCGTAGAAACAATGCGTTCACACAATTTGAGAAATTCCCAGATCCTTTGGCACAATGCCGAAATCAGTGGAGTAATCAAAGGGCGCTACACTTGATCATGCCGATGGCAGGCAGTCGAAGGGAGGCGCTCTATAAAGAGCCACGGCAGGGCAAACATTGTAAAGTCGTAGTCGCAGCCGTAAAGCCAATGGTCGAGTTCATTAGAAGTAAACCGAGTTCGAAGGTGAGAATGGGCAAATCAAATAGAGTTTGCCAGGTAACAAAGCAGCGCCCAGTGAAAAGGTAGCGCCGCCTGCGCGGCTCTCGCGCGGGCGCTAAGTGCGAGGTGTGAAAACGGTCAGTGAAGATTTCCCTGAAAGAGACGTCCCAACTCAGACCCAGCGTCGGCTTTAATTGTATTTGTAATTTTCATGCATTTACGACGCTTTGAGCAATTTGGCGTCAACTTTTTAAATCAAATATGTCGACGGAAGCTGCAATAAAAGAACAAAAAGTTGCTTAACATATTTTCTCTACTTCTGCTTCAGCTTCTTGCTCTTTTTTGGTTTTCTTTTTTTTTTTTTTTGCGCCAGAGAACTGGGAGTTGGATGGCCGAAACAAAAGGCAGCCGTTGCTCATTTGCATGGAGGGCGCAAAAAATGGAGCTGTGCTCTAACAGGATATGCCGAGCGAAGCACCAATAATCCTTTTAATAAATATGATATCGCAAAGGACCAAAAAAGCCACAGCCACAGCCACAGCCACAGCCAAAAGGCTTGCCCACTACCCACTCCATAGATCCCTTCGTGTCGGCTGCCGCTGCTGCTGTGTTGGCATCATTTGCATTTTATGCAAATTTCACAGCAGCAACGTTCCAAAGGATACACAGCAGAGCTCAGAGAGCAGCCAGCTCTGCTGACTGAGAGAGCGACAGAGATGGAGCTCTAGCTCCACAAAGCGAATATGTAAATGAAAAGTACTGATGTTTTTTAAAAGCTTCCAAAAATAAACAACATAAAAATGCGCAAAATACGAAATGGAAATGGAAATGGGAATGGAAATGGGAATGGAAATGGGAATGAAAATGGTAAATTCACAAAATGCATATTTGCTCTTTGTTATACGACGATGGCCAAGTGAGGCGAAAACCGTTTGCCAATGCGCTTTGGAGAGTCTTTAAGGCATTGAGCCTGGTTGGAAGATCTTTAATAGATATATATATATATATGTATATATATATATATATATCAGATCATATATAGATATATATAGATATACTTCATATATACTATATATATACTACAACTATGCTTGAACTACAATATGATCTCATCATAATCCATACACTCTCATTTAGAGCTCTATAAGAGAAAGGCTTTAATCATATTTTGTATGTTTCTCAAGCTCTAACTTTGCTATAACTATGCCATAATTATACCATAGCTTTGCTATAAATTTGTTATAGCTATATACACTTGCAGATCTTTCATCATAATCCATTTAAGCTTAAGGCATAAACGTGCCTGCCTTGAACCTTAAAGATCTATCTTAAAAATATGACATTATAATCATTGTTCGCTAAGCTTTTGATTAATTATTAATTAGCTTTTAAGCCAACACAGATTCTCACTATTCTCTTGGCTTAAGGGTTGCGTTTCAAGTATCAAACATCAAGAAACAAGTATTATATACCTTTAAGCCTAAGATAGCTCTCAAGACAAAGATGTATATTAATTTATATATAATGCATAATAAATAGATAAAAGATGGAGGATAGATAAAAGATACATTCTGGATAGATAACAGATATAAATTATGCAAATAAAAAAATATAATGCACTGAAAATAATAATAAGGTAGATAGATAGATAATATATAGCTTAAAGATAGAAGGCAGATAAATTATAGACAGATAAAAGGTAGATAATAGCTATATAATATATAGAGTAAAGAAAAAAGATAGATAGATGATAGGTAGATATTAGACAGATTAAATATAGATGATACATAGATAATAGATAGATACTAATAGATAGATAAAAGATAGTTTAATAGATAAATAATATATGCTAGACATAATAGATATAATAGAAGCTAGATATGAAAATAAGAGGAAAAAGATAGATAGATAGATAGATAGATAAAAGATAGAAGACAGATAGATTGTAAGCAGTTAAAAGATAGATAATAAACAGCTAAGATATGCAGCATAGATAATTCATAGATAACAGACAAATAATATTTAATTAGTTTCTCTATTCCAATTGTCTCTCAAATATATATACAAAAAACCTTTGCCGTTTGCTGTTAAGTGAAATTCGAATAGATAAAAGATAAATCATAGATATATAATAGATGGTTGTTGTGACACCTGTCATATAGCTAACACCTCCCAGCTTCATAGAGCATTTCTCATTCGCATCTAACTCAAATTCGTATTTACTTTGATTTTTTTCTTGTTTGTTGGAAAATATTGTCGAATATTTTCGACAGGCGAAGGCAACACAAATACACACACAGTCACTCACACACATATGCTAATGCAAACACACACATGGCGTTAGAGGGAGATGGCAACAGCTGTGTGTTTTCTGCTTTCCCCCTTTCGCACATATTTACATGCAAATTGTTTGCTTTAAAATATGCACAAACTTTTCTCTCCATTTTCTTTTTAGCCAAACGCAAATCAGAAAATAGAAAATCAGATGAAAAAAATCAAAACTCCAGAGAAGTATTTTTTATTATTTTAACATATTTGGCAGGCAGCTGTGCGGTGGGCGTGGCAACAGCCCACTTAAATAATTAACAACTCGCGCGCATTCCCCCATCCGCAGCACCTGCAAAGGCAAAGGCACAGGCACAGGCAAAAGCAATCAAAGGCCATTGATCCATTATGCAATATATACATCAGATATATGTGTATATGTGAATTTTTTATCGCCTAATCATTAACAACAATTGTGCGCAATTTGCCGCAATGATTATCAGCGGCAAACAAATATGCAAAAATTGATCAATTTATGAAAAACCGAAAGTGCAAAAGGGCGTGAAATAAAACTATAAACCCAGCGGGCTTTAGGGTTGCGATACACACACAGATATATATATTTTTACAGCGCATTAAGTCGCGCGTTAAATTCGATTTGTTAATTTACAAAAAGCCGCAAAACTATTTGAGCGAGGCGTTGCCATGGCCAAAAGGGGGCGGGCAGGTTGTGCGAGTGTCTGCGCTGTGGTTAGTGCTGCGAGCGGGTGTTGGTTGCAGTGCTGCAAGTTGTTATTATTATTTATGAAGGCAAAGTTCTCGTGTTTCAAACATACATTTATATACATATACTATATATTATTTTGCTGGACGGCAACAATAAAATCAATTGAAATGTTGGCAAACATGTCAAAATAAATTATACACAAGTGTGGGCTGTTTACCAGTTGGGTGTGCGAGTGTCCCAGTGTGTGCGTGTGTGTGTGTGTGTGTGGCAACCACAGAAACCGAATTTTAATTTGCACGCTTGCAGCATTTGTTAGTCAAACTGGTTGAGGTGGTTGAGCAGGACGAGCAGACCCAACCCCCAGTTTGAATTGAATTGAAAACCCAAACCCAAACCCAAACCCAAACCGAAGCTCGAACCCTTAGGGAACTAAGCGGCTTACAAAGTGCTCAACGGAGACAGGAAATGTCGCTAAGCCCATCGGACCGCCAACCCACCCAGAATGGTGTCCGCCCTCGAGAGTTGCGCAACTTTTACGCCTATTTGCGGGCATAATTAAGTTAAAGGCCGAAAACAACAAAAGAGCGACCAAAAAGTCGAGAGCTGCACTTGAGTAGCGAAGTCGAGGCGACTTCATTGTTCCATTTCCCACAGTTGCGTGGACGGAGACGCAGTTACAGTTTCGGCACCTTGCGGCATAGCAGTCCAGGCTGGCTGGCATTGGGCCCCAGGTGAGGTTAACCCATCATAAATCAACGGGCCACGAGAAAGATCATTAAAAGCGAATCTCGCTATCATAATAAAGAAATCACACGAGAAAACAAACTGAACGAGCGACTCTCGCTCCCGCTCTCCCTCTCGCTGCTGGGCTCTTTATTTGATCGCTCAATCAAAATGATAAATGGAAATTAATATTTCTTAATATTGTTTACAAAGTGAGAATTATACACACGATCATTGCTTTGCATTCCCAACAACTACAAATGTAACATAATGTGCAAAGCTTAAGCGCTTTTTTCAAATATATCATTATCAAATGTGGGATAAATACAGAGCGAGAGAGGGAGAAACGGAAAGAGAAAGAGAGGGGGAGATAGCGTTAGAGTTGAGGAGAGAAATTTACTGAAGTTTTGCTGAATACTCTATAAAATGTGAGAAAATGTGTCAGAAGACTTTACCTGATGTAATATAATGTAAATTTTAAGTACTTTATAATCAAATTTATAATCTATAAAATATATAAAAATACTTTAAAGTTAGTTAAGATCTCCTGATTTATTTCAAAATTTAGCAATAGCATTCGCAACATTTGAAATCAATTTATCATTCAGATTATGCTTGGCCTAGTCATAATTCTTTAGGCCAGAATATGCAATTCATAAATCTTAATCTACAGCAGAAGATGTAAGCTGTGTTGCTTTGTTGTTTTATGATTTAGAATGCGAATGAGCAACAGCAAAAAGAGAAATTCATGAAGCGAATTCATAAATCAATATGCATTTTTTATTGATATATTTAAAAATCTGAAATTAAAATTGCTTAAGTGAATATTAACTTAATATAACCAATCACTGAATAAAAATTTAGATTTCACAAAATTAAAAAAATAAGCAGCCTTGTTCACAAAAATAGTAGTGCGACTGAGCACAAAATGTTAGGCAAAACAATTCACTGATAAACACAATATTTTGAAAATAATTTTAAACGAATATTAAAATGAACATATTTATTATTTGATTATATTTTTTAATTTTTGGTGTGCGCTTCAGTGCTTAAGAAAGAAAATTCTCAAACTGCGGTTGTTCAAAAAAATAGTAGTGCCTGCTAAAAGAGGAAGAAAAAACTGATTTGGCATGTATATATAAAGAAAATCTCTTCAAAATTATTTATTACTGTTATTCAAGCTTTAAAAACTTAAAAAAAAATTATTAAAATGTGGAAAACAGAAAATTGTATAAAATTTTCATCAAAATTTGAGCTCAGTTGCTTCCAATTTTAAGCCAAGTCGCAAACATCCTTTCGCTGGCAAGTGTATAAAATTGAAGTCTACCAAAAAATTACATTTATATTAAAACACACACACTTATACACACACACTCATACACTTACGCATGCCATTTGATGGGAAATGCGCTGCGGCCAATATTTCATTGCTTGAGCATTGTTTGATAAGAATTATTGCAACATATCAATCACGAGGTTAAGTGGAGCTGTGCGGCGAGCGTTGTGAAATGTGACGGGGCATGTATCAAGCGGCACGCAAGCGGCCAAAAAAGAATGAAGCAAAGAGAGAAACCACAAAATGAAAACATTAAAAACAACAGTCAAAAAAAATATGTTTAACTAAACAACATGAGCAGCAGCAAGAGCAACAACAACAACAGCAATAGTTGTGGCAACATTCATCAACATCAAAAACAAACAAAAAGGCGCGAGTCAAAGCCAACAAACAAATAAACAGCGTAAGAGATGGCCATAGAGACTTTTGTTGTTGGCGAGAAAGTGAGACAGCGAGAAAGAGAGAAACGCCCCAACCCCCAACCCCAGCCAAGCCCAACCCCTGACCATAGCCAGCAATTTATTGCGGCTAGTTGAGACGTCTCAAAACTTGCCTGCATAGTTGGCCAGCTGAGAGATGGGAAGCTGGAAGATGGATGCTTGGCTAGCTGCCCCCGTTGACTTTGACGCCGCTTTTGGCGGTTGTCGCGGTTAGCTCGACGCGGTCGACTCTCTGCCCCTGACTTATGGCCCCGCGCGCGCACTTTGGCCGATTAATTGACTTCTGCGCAGGTTGCCCCAACTCGACTTCGGACTGAAGCCTATGGGGTTCCAATTAGGGCATGGCTCGCCGATCGCTGCATGCAGCTGCGCAGTCACTGTGAAATTTCGGGCAGGAATATTGAATTGAATTATAGCTTAGATCTGATAGATATATGTGCCATAAGACGCAGTGAGGGTGGATAGAAGATGAGAATGAAAACTTTGTAGATATCGATAATCTTTGGTTGTTCATATGGATTGATTGTTGGTCTGAAGATATATAAACGAGAGATGTTATACGGAAGTTATAGATAAGATACTATACTATACTTAGCTTGGACTACAGTTATACTAAATACTTATATATGCTACACTTATACTATTCTTAGACTATGCTCATACTTTACTTATACTATACTTATACTATACTTATACTGTAATTATACTTTACTTATACTATATACTTATACTATACCTATACTATACTTATACTATACTAATACTATACTTACACTACACTTATACTATATACTTATACTATACTTATACTATAATTATACTTTACTTATACTATACTTATACTATATACAATAATTATACTTTACTTATACTTTACTTATACTATACTTATACTATACTTATACTGTATTATACTTTACTTATACTATATACTTATACTATACTTATACTATATACTTATAATATACTTATACTATAATTATACTTTACTTATACTATATACCTATACTATACTTATACTATAAACTTATACTATGTTTATACTATATACTTATACTATAATTATACTTTACTTATACTGTAATTATACTTTACTTGTCTGTGCCCTTGAGATGGTCAAGAAACGAGTCACAACTTGGCAATCTCACGGGAAAAGGCTTTCTACAGTATCTCTAGCTCAAATCTAGGTCTTTAATATGATATACAGATAATTAATTAGATTTGCACCTGGAGAAATCGACATTGCAAGGTCAAGCTGAAGCTCGGATCATTGAAGTTCGAAACGTTTCATGACTCACTTTATGCTTATTGAGACTCTCATGATCTAAAATGTTTGCCTGCTCAGAGGTTCAAACCAGCCTCCAGAACAGATTCCCATTTATTTAGGCGCTAGACTCTATGAAAACGCTTGGAGATTGGCCTATTCATGCTAAGCTAAGCGCTTCTATGTTGCACTATAGAATATTTGACTATATTAAATTCTTTTTTTTCTCTCCTAGACTATTCTCTTCTTTATCCTTACTTTATACTTACTTTAATATATTCTAAAAATAAATTAGAATATATCAAAATGATTTTAAAAACACAAAAATAATTTTCTGCGCTTTATAATCTTTCTCTCTGGTAATAAATATATAAAGCTAATAAAATTTTAAAATTGTATATTATTTATATATATCTCATAAATAAATATAATATATTTATATATTTATACTTATTTACACCTTATATATATCTGTCTATATATTATTTCAGCTAATGGTCAGCGTCAAGCCACCCTCTTGAAAACTAGTCCAAATTGCCGAACTCGTTCCACCCCAAAACGTGACCCAATATTGAGTTCGCATTCAAGTGCGGCAGACTTTAAGCAAATTAGCAACAATGACAACAACAACAAAATGTTTGCTTCTCTCGATCCAAAGCCAGATCCGAGTGTGACTCCGGCTACGGCTCCGACTCCGACTTGACAACACGCTTGGACGCAGCGTGGTTCGCCTAATCGTGGCACGTGCCTCGACATACATAATCACAGGGCTGACAACAAATAAAAATAAATATGGCAAAAAAAAAGGGTCGAGTGTATGGAAAAAGGGCAACAGCAGCAGCAGCAGCAGCAGCAGCAGGGAATCCGCATGCGAACTGCGAACTGCGAGCTACGAACTGTGGCACACAAAGATAATCCAATCTTATGCTGCTAATTTTACAGCATCAGTTGAAATAGAAGCGCAAAATAAAATCAACTTTTGTGTGTGTGTGTGTGTGTGTGTGTGTGCGTGTGGCCATGTGGTTAGGGCTTTGAAGTTCTTAGGGCTGGGGAACTGAAAAACCGCTGTGAAACTTTTGCCAAAAGCCCAGACAAATAAATTCGATTATGTGAGCAGTCGCCAACCCCCACAGGCATGCACAGGGTGTCGCCACAGGGTGGCTCCATTGTGCGTGTGTGTGTGTGTGTGAGTTTGCAAGCAAAAGTTAGCTCAAGCCCCTTAGCCTGGCTAATTCTAATTCGTTTATGTAGTTCGCATTTTGCATAGTTGCATAAAATATGAAAATTCAATAAGCAACGCCACTTGCACGCCCGCCTAATTGTGCAGCCACGCACCTGTTGGGTGGCAGCGGGTGGCGGCTGGCTGCACGTGCAGCAGCCAAGCTGTGGGGCACGCACGAGCTGCATTCGCAAGTGGGCGTGCATAATTTATGTTAATTTGCCTGAGAAAAGCGCCAAGCCGAAGCAACAACTGTAAAGCTATATACATATACAGTTATGTCTGCATATATACGTATATACACGAGTTGTATAGTTGTATATTTGTGTATGCCTCAACTTGCCCAGCCAAGTCAGCCAGCTAATGAGCATTAACGGCCTCATGAAGCACATTTCAAATGTAAAATGCAAATGCAACAGAATCAAAATGTTGCACGGCCAAGCAGAGCTGGCGAATCTTACAAGGAAAAGTAGATAAAAAAAGAATTTTTAACATTTAACATTTGAACAACTTATGGGAATGCAATAAATGTGAATTTTAATATATGAATAAATAGCTTGTAAAAAAACACAAACTTTGCGCTACTTTTGAGCAGAGAGAAATTCTGCGACTAGCAGACTTTGAAGCGCTTGGTTAAACCGAAGCTAAATCAAATTTATTTATATCTATATATATATTATATAATTATAAAAAGTATATAAATAACTCCATAATATAAATTAAATTAAGAGTTTATTATTTATTGTTTTCAACTGCTCACATTCAGCACTACTATTTTTATGAACAAGCGGCTTTCAATGCACTCCACTAAAAACCAATTAACTCTGAACGAACTTAACTCATTTTTGTCCTAATTAGCTTCTTCGTGTTCTATTCAAAACTAAAAGCTTGCATATTTTTATTTTTTAACGAATAACATAGTTTTTAATTTGGTTTATATTTTGTCTAGTTGCACTACTATTTTTATGAACAAATCTATAAATCAGCTTTAGCTTGAAAGAAGTTCTGCTCTTGCACAACTTGAAGCTAAAGAAATTGAAATTAAGTTAACAAATCTGAGCTTTTAAGAATTTCATTTACCTAAATTTCTTTACTAGGCAAATATGGGAGTTAGAACAGATATAAGGCTAAGAGGCGGGCAGCACTTAGACTTATATTCTTATAGACCTAGACGTATATTCAAATATATAGAAAATATAATTCATATAATATAATTATATATAGGAAATATAAGTACAACTCAGTGCCTGCCTCACACACTTGTGCCTCTTTCCAGCCCACACTAGACTCTGCTACCTGTGGCATAACCCTTTCACGCCCCTCTTCAACTACTCGCAATTGTACAGAGCATAACAAACTAACTGCGCGCCACGCTTCATGCTTCGTGCTTTGCATTCACATCAATTGGGCGGTCACAGCATAATTATTATTACTCTATATAACACATGTCTCTGAACAATCAGCCCAAAAGTGATTAAAGTTAATTTTTAGGTATCTCCCTGTCTCACTCTCTCTCCTTCTGTCAATTAAAAGATCATTGTGCGGGTCGCGCACTTCATTAAATGTCAATTTGTTGACGTTCATTGACGGCACTAATAACTTCATTAGGTGTGCCCAAAGGGTTGACACCCCAACACATAATGCTTAAAAATGTCCAAAAAGAATAATAATAATAAGCAGCAGGGACAGAGGCAGAAGAAGTCCAAGTTGTATAATAACCCGCATAGGAATACCCCTACAAACTTTGTGTTTAAGTTTCGAATTAGGGGCAATCCTGTGCAGCGAGAATTTTCTTTATTTTCATTTTTAGTTTTTCTGGCCCAAACTTGTCGCAAGAAAAGTTGCTGCTGATTTTTATTTCCGGTTGGCAGTTTTCCATTTTGCATTTTCCATTTTCCATTTGCTGCCTCTTTGAACATTATGCACACTGCAGTGATTTTCACAAAAGATGCAAGACGCACACACACACACACACAAATATAGATATATATATATATATATATATATATATATATATATGGAAAAATCATTGCCAAGCGAAAGCTAGAGCTAAAGGACGTCGAAAACTTTTGCTGCTTTGTACAAAATTCATAAAACTTCCGCTTGGTCAGATTGGGGGCGCAGCTGATGGGCGTGGCTGTTTGGGGCAGGGGTTGGCTGCTAGCTGGCAGCTTTGCCTGTGCAAACAACAAAATGGCGCATTTTAAAGCGCACCCTAAAGAAAAACTCTCGAAACATTTTCTCATGCTAAGCAGCGCAGAAATTTGCTCCTTTTTTTTTGTGCCTTTGCCGTTTTACTTTGTTGCCAAGTTTGGCGCCCGTCGCCATTTTTACTATTTTTCTTTTGAGCTGCATGCTCCGTCTCGCTCTTTGTGGTGTGGGCGGGCTGTGCGTGCGCAGGGCCGGCGGGCGCTTGGCGCAAAAATAAACAAAAATCAAAGTTGCAAATAAGAAGAAACTACAAAGTAAGTTAACATAAAAAGTTCGACGCCTTCGCCTTGTTTTTCCGAAGTTTGGCCAGGGCTTGGGCTGGGGGTGGGGCCATGGTGCCATGGCATACTTAGCTACCCCCCACAAAGCAGGCAGCACACAAAAGATTTTGTCGAGCACTTTTCGGGCAACAAAAGCCGGAAGCAGTCGCAGCTGCGGCAGCTGGAGCAAGGGGAGCAACGTCGTCTACATCCTCTCAAGTGCTTCCTCGGTCGTGCTGCGGCTGCTGCTGCTGCGGCTCCTTCTCAGCATGCAGCCAGCGATGTGGCCGCGCAGCCAAGCGCAAGGACGACAACGACTGCGACTTAGCTGCTGGCAAGCTGCCTCGCCTACCTCGCCTGCCTCGCCTACCTCGCCTTGCTCCTTGGGCATGCTGATCACGTTTATTTATTGTGCACATAATATGGGCGCACATCCTTGCTTCATCCTTGTCGCCGGCTCCATGCTTTTCTCGACTGCTCCTACGGCTACGTGCGACGCATGCATCGCTGGACACGCTGCTGCTGGCTCGAGTTTTTCCTCGTTTTCTTCTTGTTTTCCTTCTGCTTTTCAGTTTATTCTTCTGTTTTTTTTTTTTTTTTTTGTTTTTCTATTCCTGCACAGAAATTCAATTATCGTGAATGCGAATTTTTGCCCGATTCGGAATCCGATTCCGCTTCGCATGTTTTGTTTCAAGCATCGGCAGACTCGGCGAACTTTCAGCGTATCAGCATTTTATTTGCTGTTGATTTATGCAATGCCCAACCGCCCCACCCAGCGTCCTCTCCCCTCCCCCAAGCACCCAGCTACCTCACGGGCGCCCCCATCCCAGCGCGCCGTGCTCACTCAAACAATCGCTGCTGGCAGCGCTGTTGAATATTTGCCAAGTATGCTGATTGAATTTTTTCCAGTTGACTAAATGATATCAAGGATATTTGCCAAAGCAGCGCTCTGTGCCGCCTCCAGAGCCGCATCCGTTTTAAAGGCTGGGCGCATAGCTTTAGTTGAGCTTTAGTCAGAGTGAGAAATGCTTAAATAAAGGCGACTAGCTTGGCAGCATTGCCTGACTGGAATGTGTCGTAGACTGGTCAGCTGTGTGTAGGGAAGTGCTCTTCTATGCGATTTTCATGAATTCATCTAATGCTAGGCTTTGGTATCTTATGACTATTTCAACTTGCAGCTTTCTCTTACTTAATTTGTTTGTTTGTCTCAATAATTCTCGCTCTTTTTATGTCAATCTGCACCTGTTTTGAAGACTTACTATCAGACGGACTGTGTATATCTTTCTTTCTCTCTCTCCCTCTCTCTCCCTCTCTCTCTCTCCCTCTCTCTATCTCTCTCATTGTGTTACAGCCTCTCTAACTCGTACACTACCTTACAATGTATTTGTATTTTCCCATCAATCTTTCAATCTCGTTTTTTTTTTCTTTTAGAGCTTTATCCTTTCTCTCTATCTCCTTGTCTTAGACTGTACCATCTGTCGCTCTCTCTCTCTCTCTCTCTCTCTCTCTGACACATTCTATTCCAGCTTTCTCACACTCTATATATCTCCCTCTCACTAACTCTCTCACTCTTTCTCGCTCTGTATTTTTATCTCTCCTACAATAAACCCTTCTCCTTTCCACTCTTTCTCACCCCTACAGTTGATCTTTCTATATCTATATATTTTTCTCTCTTACAGCCTATCCTTCTCCCTCTCCCTCTCACTCTTCTTCTTGTACAGTCTATCACTCCCTGCTCTACTTTTCTATACCTTGCCTGCCCTATCCCTTGCTGTCTCTCTTTCTCTGCATCATCTTAATACTATTGTCGTCTCTCTCTCTCTTTCTCTCTCTTTCTCTATCTTTCTCTCTTTCTCTCTTTCTCCCCTCTCTCTCTATATGTTTTATTCATTCTCTTTCTCTCTATCTCCTGTCATTCTCCTCACATATCACACCCTAATGCCTTACTTTCTCATCTCTTTTACTTGATCACACTATAAGTTCTCATAATCGCCTCTCTACGCAATTCTCAAGAATTCAAATCCAATTTACAACTAAATTCGTATCTTAAGAGCAGTATGCAAGTCAATAATATATAGGGCAAGTCTTTTGATAGTGTTGCTGCAGCCATATCAGCTGCTCTTAATTACAATAATCAAGGATGCGCCTTGCTCGCAGTCAGATGTAGAGGAGCTGATTGATATCAATATTCAAGCTTGGCCAACGTGCCAAGTGATAGATACTTGGCTTGGCAGTCCACATCTGGAGAGTTGCAATTAAATTGCAATTTGTTGCTCATTCAGCCACACACGAAGCAAACTGCACAGCTAAGCATTATCCTGGCTGCTGTCCTGGCTGCCAGCTGGCAGTTTGTCGTTGCTGCCGTTGATACGGACCGAGGCGGACCAGGGCAGGGCATGGGAGTATTATCAATTTCCAATATTTAGACAGGCAACTAGTAATAATCACGTTTGCTCAACGTCAACCAAGCAGCATATGAACTATGAGTGTCCTGCCAGCACAGAGTCCTGCCGAGCGACGCGTGGGCGTAATTAACACTTTGTGCCCGTGCAGCAAATCGAGCGGCTTAAACTGCACCAACAGCAACGAATGAATTAATTAATATGCCCAACGTGTGGCCTGGCTGTAGTCCTGGCTGCCATAAAAGGCGTTAAATTGACACAATTGAAAACACCCCTGAGATTTGTGGGCGAGAGGCCGTCGCTCCCACTGCCTCGCTGTGGGTTCAATTGTTGTCGCTGCCGTTCAGCGAGTGCGTTTAATCGGAAATGCTAACATCTTCATCGACGGCGATAAAAACTGTGCACAAGTGGCCAAAATCGCGATATGCGGCTCTGCGCTCTGAGCCAACTCTGTTTGAGCCATGCAAATATGCGTATGCGTAACAATTGATATTTTGGGCAAACATTCGCATGCGAGCAGCCAGAACGTGACATGACTAATGCCAGCTCAGCGCCACTTGAGGCACTCTTGAGTCTTATATATTTATTTAATATCGACGATGTATGTGGAGTAAATGGAATTTTGTATAATTAGATACAAATATGAATAAGCTGTTAGGATAACTTTGAAGAATTTGGTGATGAGCTCAGAGGAGAGTTTTGCACTTTACCTAATAAATAAATAAATAAATGTAAGATATAATATAAAAATTACTGCCCACAACATCTTTATAATTATTTATGTATATATTTTATATATCTATCCACGCTTCAAATCAAACCTCTTCCAACTAACTTTGCCTTAGTTCTCAAGCAAGTCTTAGATATTTTTAGATATTATATATACTGCATAGAAGTCATATATACTGCGCCTTCACTGTAGTTGCCAAAACACAATTGAATTTTGTTTCTGACGACCATTTTCTAGCAACCATTTATAGGTTATTTTTAAAATTTTTTAAAAATTATTAACTAAAATTTGACAGAACCAAATTTTATTTTATTTCAAGAATAATAAAATAGACTTTAAAAGAAAAACAATTGCAGAACTTTGACGCGATAGATATAGAAAATATATGTATGAATAAATAGGGTAATAGGAGTATTCGGAGGTACGCCAATCAAAATCTGTGTGCTAGCTCGATATATAATATATATAAATATATATATGTATATATAAATATATACCTGAGGCATTCATCACAAGAATTGTTAGTCGAAAATGAATTAAGTTTTTGTCTCGCACTTAACAACTTCCTCGGGCTCAACCCAGTGCATCTGCCCAATGCAAGACCCAAGCCATTTAGCTGTTGGCTTTGTTTCGTTCCGAGTGCTACTTGGCCATCAAATCTGTTTCAATTGCTGCCTCTGAGCAAGTGACTGTCAAAACAGGCAAACAAATTGTGCAAATAAGTCGAGCGAATGTTATTTATGCGCAGACAATTTTTCAGTGATTAAATAACGAGAGCGAGAGATAGAGAGAGGGAAATCGAATCGATTCGCGATCGAATTACAAATAGTGAAATGACATGAAAGTCTGGCTAGCTAACCAGGCAGATATATATATATATATATAGACTAGACTAGATCTCGAATCGGCTGCACGGTTAATGGCCTGGAGGTGTGCATGCCAATTGTCATGCGCTGAAATGCTTGTTAACAACAGCGATTGCTTTTGCTGTTCCAGCTCCCACTCGTCGTCCACTCGTCGTCTGTTGTTTTTTTTTAATCAAAGCTGGAGCAGCAGCTACTCCTGCTCTCGGAGTGGAGCGCTCCTCCCCCGTGGCAATAACGCCACACATTTGTAATGTTGCTTCTGTTTTTTGCAGTTGCAGTCGGCGAGCTGGAGAGCCGGAGAGCTGGAATTGCGCTTAGAAGCATTTTACAAGTTACTTTAAGGCAATCAATTTGTGGCCCCAGCAGCTGGGGCCAAAAAAGGTGCAGGCAGGTGGCTAAGCAGGGGAAAAAACCAATCAAAAGAGCGTTGCGAACGCAAATTGAACGCCAAATGGTTGCAAGATGATATTTCAATACATGCAGCAGCAGCAGCAGCAGCTCAGGTTCTGGCCCAAGTCCAGGTTCAAGTCAAGGGGCCATAAATTATGTGAACGGGCGACGCCTGCGCGTAGTTGCTTACTTTTTTGCAGTTATGATTATCGCGCTTCCAGCTTCCAGTGAGCGAGCGCGCGAGGGGTTGCGGAGCCGTTGCGGCCGAGCCGTTGTTGTGTGCAAACAAATGTAAAAAATTTTTAATTGACTTTTGGATTTGCGCCACCGCGCCAACAGTTGCAGCACTTTTTTTATGGCCACTCGCGTGCATGCAGCTTAAAAGTTAATAAAACACGCCCAATGATAACAAGACGCAAACCAGAGAGACAAGCAGACAGACAGCCAACATATTTTGCCCCTGAGGTCTTCATCATCGGCATCATGATGATGTTGGAAACATTGTGATCCTTAGCCAGCTCGTAGAAAAACAATCAATTAAGCGCGCAAGTAGCTGACACAGAAGGAGCGCCAGTTGCCAGTTGCCAGTTGCCAATGCCAATGGCAACTGGCACGACTCCAACTCCAACTGCACGTCCAACTCGAACGCCAATATGAATCCAATGCGATTCCAATCCGACTTTGGCTCTGATTCGCATTGCTTCACAGTGGCCAACGGCGGCGATTGGCGTTTTATGGCCTGTTTTGCTAAAATTTATGTTACATTTTTATAGTTCAGTGTAAATTGACTTTTAAAATGTAAAATTTATCATAGCAAACGGGCCGGCCCGGCCGTTGCGGTGCTCCAAACGCTTTTTAATTGCTTTATTTTCTCATATGCCGCACATACATCTGGCAACGCTGCCAACTAAAAAGCTTCCATCAAAAAGCTCACACGATAAACATCTGCGCGTTTTCAAGCACACAAAAAAAACACCCCTTGAAACTTAAAGCTTTTAAGGGTAGTCAAAGGAGGCTTCTACTAGATCTACACAAAAGATAAACAAAATATTTTTTATACCCTTTGAAATAGTTAAAATTTATCTAATGAAATTTATAAGTTTTAACAGTTTAATGAAAAACTAAATACATATACTTACCCCCTTTAGACTCAATCTTAGGGAGAGCATACAGCTGTGTGTGGAAAATAAACAACTGTCAAGCTTTTCAAGTATCATAACAGACCTTGGTGCCGTTTTCTTTTGCGGTCTCGCGAAAGCTTTTATTAAGTTTAGGGCACAACGTCGCGCGTGTGTTGGTAGCGAGCCCTAATTCTCAACCCCCAACCATTTTGAAGCTTCTTCATTGGCAATTTGGATGACGAAACACAGTCGCGAGCAGCAGCAGCTAAAGTTAAGAGTCGCTAAGGAAAAAAATCCATAAATTGATTGTGCGCCAAGGTGTAAACAACAATAGAAGCTAACTCAAGGAAAAACCCCGGAAAAATCATGCTGCCCGCGATCCGAACGGGTGTCAAGTGGAGCTGTCGCCAGAGCTGGGACATGCTAATGTCGCCCGTCACCCCACGTAACTTGCGGACCACAGCGCTGTTGACGAGCATCTACCAGCTGGTAAGTGGAGACAAGGACCCCTCATCTTCTTATATATCTTTATATAATGTATTGGATTAAGTGGGGCGCAGCGCACGGACTGCCGGCACGCAGATAAATCTGCAATCCGGCTGTTGCAAACGTGCAGCCACTAGCCCCAAACACAAAAATTATGCACTGGATATGCAAAGCCATACCCCACTGGGCGCGCTTGGACCCATCGAAGGCGGCAATGTGACGCACGCCCCCGCCCGCAAAAAGCGTATGAATGGGCCAACGGCACAATGCGTCTGCACCAATATTCCTAAATATTGGAATGTGCCGAAGACGAGCACCCTTTTTAATAATTCAAGTGAAACAAGCTGCATATAGCTACATACAGTGCTAAAACCGGTTGAGAATTTTTGACGCATTTACTGACACATTTTATTATACATAGAAATTTGGCAACACTGCAAAGATCAACTAAATCGACTATGACTGTAATCTGCAAGCCTTTTAAACTCATTCACTAACCCTTATTGTTTGACACTCAAATCTTTGTCTCACTCTGACGTTTGCTTAGTCAGAGGTCGTCTGATATTGTTTATTTATAGAATTCGTATATCGTTACTTTACATGTTCTCTTTTATTCTCTTTTTCTGTCTAGCTCATTGCGCACTCGATATTGTTTGTTGTGCTGCTCTGCCTGGCGCATGCGGAGCAAATGCGGAATCTGCTCGACATGGATATATTGGATCAGAAGGATAGCGGATTCTACAACATGTCGCCATTTCACAACGATATGCGTTTGAAGACGGCTGCTCAACTGGCAGATGCTACCGAAAATGCACTCTACGTATTATCTGGTATTGCCAGCGTCTATGCATTGAGTGCTATAGCCCTATTCTTTGGCGTGTTCAAAAATAAACCAAGTTTGATAATACCCTGGCTGGTAATTGAATTTCTAGGCGCAATAGCTGTGGCTGTTATTATATTCATGCTAAAAGATACGAAATTACCGATACTATTTGGCGGACAATGCGCGTACTGTGAGTAATTCGACTAACTTTTCTCTTTTAAATTATGTTCAGACTTAAGATTCTTTCCCACTTTAGTAATCATCTGCTATACAATGCTCCTATTGGATGGTGTCAAATGGTATGTCATGCATAGTTTCTATCAAAGTCTACGCACAATGAATAAACTGCGAGAGATTGCAACTGTAGCAATACCCTGCCCAGCACCAGGCGCTGTGAGTTTAACCTAACCTAATCCATAACCTATAGAGAAACTAAAGCATTTTCCATTTAGATACCCTATCAGTTTCGCAGAGAGCATATGTACTTGGGTAGCAATGGCTATAAGCATATACTGACTGAATCACCGGATGGACAATGTTAAATAACGTTACAAAAGACCAGAAAAAACTTCGGCAACATAAGAATTAATCATGCACACCACCCCTCCCTATCAATGCATCGAAACTTCCAGCATCAAGTGTCTTAATAATTTTTGCAATCTCATTTTATTCCTATTTTGAGCGTTTTTTGGAACGTGTGTGATATGGTAAAACAGAGATAACTATTTTAGATAGCGAATGCAACGAGAAGGATATATAAATAGACATATTCTTATGGCAATATATACACATACATACATACATGATTAAAACACTAGCAATATATATTACAGTATGTTAGATACACACTAACTATTTTCAATGTAGTGCTTGAAAAATCTCACTTAAATCTTTACTCCCGTTTAGTAACTGTAAACAATTTTACTTAATTTAAATAAACAGAAATTAAAATAGATGTCCAAGAATGATTTAAAACAGTTTCGCCGCTGGGTTTGAACCCGGGTATTTAAGGCTTAGCGTAGCAATTGTCTATACGTTGAGCTATGGCCCAGCGAAGCTCGCGAGCTGCCACATATCAATATGTTGGCATATTAACTGTATTAAGTACTATTATCTGTATAGTTGTCTCCTTTGCACACATTAAATTGAACGCAAGCCGTTCCCATTGGCCAGTTGTAAATTACTTAGATTAAATTGAAATTTGTGGCTAACCCTTAACCCAAAAATAAAAATTATAAATATAAAATTTTAATACTTAATGACCGGAATTTCTGTATTTGTTTTATTTTCACCTTTTTTTGCGGAACAAATAACAATAAATAAAGCTCTAACAAAAACATCGCTTGCGATAACATAACTAAAGCAAAATGTTTAAATTTGGCCATATTCATATTGCTTTTTAGATTATACAAATATATAAGTAATTCGCTCTTATGCTATGCTATTCTAATGTTGTTTAGCCTCTGTGCTGGTTTTTGTTTACTTTCTTTTTTTAGCTTCCATTTACCTTGACCTATTTTAGCCTTTGCGGCCACGCCCAGATCGGTTAACTGTTGTCGAGGCAGTTGTTGTTGTTGCTGTTGTCGTTGATGGTGCAGCTAAGGTGCTAGGGGCACCGAGTAAGGTCATGTCATTGCTTAAACTATCCATTAATAAATCGACCACGGTAATATTCGAGTTGCCATCTCCGTCGCCCTTGTCTGTTGGAATGCTGATCTGGAACTGGAGCAGCACCACCAAATAGGTGACCATCGTGGTTAGCAGACCCTTGAACAGAGTACGGTTCACATCAAAGAACCCGCCACAATTGATATTCGACGGATTCATTTCGGTGGCACGCAGAAACATATTAATCTCCGTCTGGGCATCCGTATTCATCCAATTGAGTTCGACCATCAAAAGTTTCTTTTGAAAATTCGTACGCACATTCACCGAGGCATAATGCGCCTCATCGCATATATAGAAGAGTAAGCCTATATTCCAAAGCGCGGTTATGGTCAATCCGATATCCTTAATGCCGAATCCCTCCGAGAGCTGTGACATAAGTCCATAAATCGACAAAGTTATGATAAAGAACAAGTAGAGACTCATGAATACGAAAGTGTAGCAGAGTGCATTGCCCGTATCCCGGGTCAACTTGCTCAAACGTAGCCAGAGGACACGATAATCGGCCACCATAGCAGCGGGACCAATATGCTTTAGAGCCTTCTGAAAACGTTCTGCCAACAGATAAGCCGTTGTGCTAATTGCCTCACAGATGAGAAACCACCAGGCGCCCAGCATGGCCGTCAAGTTGTCCAATATACAATAAGGCACCACCTGGTTGAGATTCAAATCCGACATGGTTATGTGTGTGATAACAACAGAGAGTATCGATAGTATTGGCAACACGATGGCAATGTAGACCGCCTTCTGGCGCAGATTTAAAGGCAAACTATGACCAGAGATTTGATAGTAGAGCACCTCAAAGTCATCCCAGTCATTGAACAAACGTGCGATCTTTCTTGCCTCCCACCAGAGAATCGGAATAACGATAATTGGAAGGATATTCACCAAGAATAGATACGCAATGACTGCCTCCTCGAAGGGTCCGCTAAGCGAGCGCACAGCATGAATACGATTGTTGGCCACATAGCCCACATAGAACTGAATCAAGTAATTAATCCAAAAACTTTTAGTCATCAGCGTTGGAAAAACTCACCGCAAGCAGCATAAAGAAAACGACTGAGTAAACAAAAGCAGCTGAATTTAGTGCAAATTTAGCTCGAGAAGGACCTCGCCGTACCATGGGCAGGACGCCAATAATTCGCAGAAACCAATTAACCGGTGCAATATTGCGATAGAAAACGCTCTTAGAAAAAAAAATCTTTAATAAATACAATTTAAAAGTTTAATTTTGTGCTCACCGGTGTAAAATCTGGATTATTGGAGCCAATTGTGCTGATTGAGCTTCGTTTTCCATCATTGGGTGGCGCTATATAATCACTGTCCAACCGTTCAGCTAGTCCAATGGAATACTTCCGTACGCCATGTAAATAGGCCTGTGCATTGCCACTGTTTATGGGCTTGGCATTCAGGAATACCATGTCCGGTTTTTTGCGTCTATAATAGCTGGCCATTGTTCTTGAACTGTGAGTAATTTCTATTCCTTGCCTAGTGCCTTGGGCTCAGTTATGGTTATTAAAAATGCATTTAACCTCGCCCTTTATTTGTTTCTTATTGTTTGCATTGCAAGACCAACTTGAGTTTCCTGTTGATTTCGTTTGTTTGTCTTTTGCATGCATTAACCTTAACCATGTGCCCCATTTTCAAATTTGTGTCAATGCGCGCCCAAGCTTCTACAGTGTTTTTGTTACTCAACACTGTTAAGACTATCGAAAGCGAATTAGTTTTCTTAGAGCTGTGTATCTGTTATGCATCGTATTTAATACATAACATAATGATATAAATGTCATGCCAAAATGTCAAACGAACATTTTAATTTCATAGTCAGTAGTATTATCAAATTTAATATTTTGTTTGTCATTAATTGTAACGATAAAGGCTGGAGCTTTTGCGTTTTGAATTACTGTGTCAATGAATGTTATGCGTTCCATCGATTACAAGCAGCACTATCACAAACAATTTCTTTTATCGATAAATTGATTGAAGTACATCGCTATATTTCTAGAACTTGCAAAGAAAAGCCGATAAAACAATAAAAAAATTGCATTGCCAAAATGGTTGATTATAGCAAATGGAAAAACATTGAGGTCAGTGTACTTAAAAATAATTCAATTAAATCAGTTAACTACATTTGAAATTGGTTACAGATTTCCGATGATGAGGACGAAACACATCCTAACATTGACACGCCTTCGCTGTTCCGCTGGCGACACCAGGCTCGAGTCGAACGCATGGCCGAATCGGAGAAGGAAAAAGAAGAATTGAAGAAAAAGAGACAGAGCTTCCAAGCACGTCTTATTGATGTAAAGGAGCGCATCAGCAAAAAAGACGGTGACGAGGCGGCTCTTCAGGTGATTAAAAATACCTATTATCAAATTGGCCATGACTAATGCAAATATTATTACAGTTAGAATTGGAAAAGATTGAAAACGAAGGAAAAGCGCTCGATCGTTATGAAAGTGAGCTGGCGAAGAAAGAGAAAAAAACTCCTTGGAATGTGGATACAATAAGTAAACCGGGCTTCGAAAAGACTGTGATCAACACGAAGCCTGCACGCACTGCAGATGAAAACTTGACTGAAGAGGAGCGTGAACAGCGCATGAAACAGTTCGTCAAAAAGAACGAGCAACTGTGCAAACAATACGGCATGCTGAGTAAATATGACGATTCCAAGCGCTTCCTACAACAGCATGTGGAATTGGTGTGCGAGGAGACAGCCAACTATTTGGTCATTTGGTCTATAAATTTGGAAATGGAGAAGAAGCATGAGCTGATGGCTCATGTGGCGCATCAGTGCATCTGCATGCAATACATATTAGAGCTGGCAAAACAGCTAGACAGAGATCCACGCGCTTGCTTTAGCTCGTTCTTTTCCAAAATCCAACAATGTGATCCTGAGTACCGGCAGCAGTTCGATAGCGAAATTGCTGGCTTTAAGGGGCGAATTCAAAAGCGGGCACAAGAAAAGATGCAAGAAATCATAGCTGAGGTAGAGGAGGAGGAGAAACAGCAGCGCCTGGGACCAGGTGGTCTAGATCCCGCAGATGTCTTTGAATCCCTGCCAGATGTAGGTTAAAACAGACATGTAATAGACTTATTTAATATAAAAACCTTCCTAACAGGAACTGAAAGCTTGCTTTGAGTCTCGCGACATTGAGCAGCTGCAGAAGATTATTGCCACCATGCCGGTGGAGGATGCCAAGTATCATATGAAACGTTGCGTTGACTCTGGACTCTGGGTGCCAAATGCTGCCGATGCGCCTCAGGACAAAGATGAATCAGAAGCGAAGGTCGACGATGCGGCTGGCACTGAAACAGCAAAAGCGGATGCAACGGAGAAAGATAAGTCAAAATCTACCAAGGAGGAGCCAATCTATGCTGGCGTTAGCAGCGATGACCTCGATTGATCCGTTCCACCAGCACTCTTGTTGCATGTTTACTCTATAAGTTTAATTTTAATATAAATGTGTCCCCCCCCATTATGAGTTAATCAAGTTCAGTTTGTATATAAATTAATATGTTGCTGGTCCAGCGATGAACTAGGCGTCGGTGGCAGGTCCAGCGTTGATCGGGTATTTATAGTCTTAATCAATAAGTTGCTGGTCCAGCTATGAGCTAGGCGTCGGTGGCAGGTCCAGCGTTGATCGGGTAATTATAATCTTCTTATGATGATTATGTTGGAGGGTTTGACTTCACCCCCTTTTCTATTAACTGGCCTTGTGGCTCAGCAATGATCAGAAATATAACAATTTGATTACGGCGGTGTGCCGGAGTAGTGCGGGTTTATTCTTCAAACTTCAATGCAAAACTGATTTTTAGCTACATAGAATATTTCACTTAAGCTAAGCCAAAACTCGCATCACACCACAATGTCATGGTCGGCAAGCCGACTCAGCAATCTTAGGCAATAACGGAAACTCTTGCAGTAAACAAAAGTATCTGGTTACCGCCGCTGACCATTGCAGTTATAGCGCGCTGATACAAAGTATGCAGTGTCGCAATTGCGAGGGCTGTTTCTTAACTTACGAAACACGCGATAGCGAGGGTTGGTTATAAACTTATGAAATACCCTATATTAAATGTTATGTGTTAACTACTCCCCCTTCAAGTGTAAGGCCGCCCTCGGCCGACCCAATTCCGGCGACGACTTCTCGTAATTGCTTCGCAGACTTCCTTGCGTCGATGAACCGCCAAAGGGTGAGGCCAATGCAGATTAAAGCACAGCATATACCTCCAATGATGAATGCCACACGATAAGCTTGATCAGTTCCGGCGTCTTTCTTGAATTGCTGTATCTCCTCCAAATTACGTTCATTTAAACGATGAAGATAAGGGAGGCTGAGGACATCTTGGCTGGCAGTGATGTTCAGCAAGGGAGAGTTGGCAATGCCCGGGACTCTATTGCGTACGTTGTTGTGGTTGTAAAACAGAGTCCCGTTGATCGCGACTCGGTCCCCGAACGTAATGAGATGCGTGCCGTGTACTTGGATTTCAGTGCCGTTATCCACCTGGATCCTTGCGGACCCGTCGTTAAGAATGATGATTCCATCATCTACGTGGGTGATTATTTCCAGGTTGCTCGGCTGGATTTCACAGTGTGCCGTGCCACCTGCATGGAGCTCTTTGGCACATGAACTCTCTAATGCCAGACGACAAAAGGTGGCTCCAGGTGAAGCGGTGCAACTCTGCAGTGTGTGGGTTTTTCCATCGCATTCGGCTATGACGTTGTCAGGCAATCGCAATATGAAATTCTTGTGAATGACAGGATAAATCGTAATTTTTCTGCAAGCTTGTTTAATATGATTTAAATTCCAAAAAAAAAAAAAAATTTTTTTTTTTTTTTTTTTTTTTTTTTTTTTTTTTACGTTGGGCGCCAATTAATATGTTGCTGGTCCAGCGATGAACTAGGCGTCGGTGGCAGGTCCAGCGTTGATCGGGTATTTATAGTCTTAATCAATAAGTTGCTGGTCCAGCTATGAGCTAGGCGTCGGTGGCAGGTCCAGCGTTGATCGGGTAATTATAATCTTCTTATGATGATTATGTTGGAGGGTTTGACTTCACCCCCTTTTCTATTAACTGGCCTTGTGGCTCAGCAATGATCAGAAATATAACAATTTGATTACGGCGGTGTGCCGGAGTAGTGCGGGTTTATTCTTCAAACTTCAATGCAAAACTGATTTTTAGCTACATAGAATATTTCACTTAAGCTAAGCCAAAACTCGCATCACACCACAATGTCATGGTCGGCAAGCCGACTCAGCAATCTTAGGCAATAACGGAAACTCTTGCAGTAAACAAAAGTATCTGGTTACCGCCGCTGACCATTGCAGTTATAGCGCGCTGATACAAAGTATGCAGTGTCGCAATTGCGAGGGCTGTTTCTTAACTTACGAAACACGCGATAGCGAGGGTTGGTTATAAACTTATGAAATACCCTATATTAAATGTTATGTGTTAACTTATACGTTGAGAAACGATACCTCAAATCAAATTCTCAGTAAACTGCGCATGGTTTTTCAAATAATAATCAAGCTATCCACTTACATAAACTCTGATAATAAAATCGGTTTTATTTAGTTGAACTATCAATATCTATCAAATATGAATCGTCCCGAGCTGGACTATTACTCTGTGCTGGACATTCCGCGCAATGTCACCAAGGAGCAGATTACCCTGGCATATCGGCGCATGGCAGTTCGTTTATGTCCGCACAGGGATAAAAAATATGAGATGGATTTTGTGCCACTGGCCCAGGAGGGCAAATTGACGCATTTGTCGCCTATGTCAGAGACCAAACAGTGGGCGTATCTAAATATGGCATTTGATGTGCTAGGCAACGAGCTGTATCGTGCCATCTATGATCGATATGGCGAGGCAGGTCTGTTCGAGGGGGTGATGCTGCCCAATGGCTATTTCCCACCCTATCAATACCATGGCGATCATATGAAGGTATATGAACGGGTATTTTCCAGCTATTCGCCGTACGCGAATGTTATTGATGCCATTACCAATCCCCCTTGTTTGTATGCTACTAAAGAGCATGGTATAGGTGTGCGTCACAAAGATGCGGATACGGAACGTATTATATACTTGTCTTTGGAGGAGGTGCGCACAGGTTGTGTAAAACTTATGCATGTGTGGCGTCAGGAGATTATTGACGTTAAAGAATCACGGCTGGAAAAGCGAAAGCACACACTTAAACTCATCATCCAGCCGGGCACTACTGCTGGCACTCGCTATTGCTTTAAGGAGGAGGGTGATCGCTATCCAACGACCATACCAGGTGACATTATATTCATTGCCGCCGACAAGCCGCATCCGACATTTGAGCGCCGCAACATGCATGACCTGGTCTATCGCTATGATATCAATATAGCTCAGGCCTATACGGGATTTATCTTCTTCGTGAATACCCTAGACAAGCGGCAGTTAAAGATCGTCATCTCGGATGTGGTAACTCCAGGTTACCAGAAGATTGTGCCATTGGAGGGTTTGCCCAAGTGCCGCAATCTGGATGCTGTGAATGCAATTAAGCATGCCAATAAACAAATTGAAGAATTTGGTGATCTTATAATAGAGTTTAATTGTAAATTAATCAACAAAACTAGGAAACAGCTGATTATTTAACGGTTTTTTCACAGATATATTTCCAAAATACTTAACACCAGAAATGAAGAAATTGACACGTGAATTCTACACGGAGTTTCGTAAATTGGAAATGGAACTGGAAAAGGAAGAGGAAATGCACAATCAGTATTCATAGTATTTTAATTAATTTATTGTGAAAATAAAAATTGTCTGTAGTTCAGCGTAAGCAGCATACCTAGCGTGAAATATCGGTGAAGCATTATTCGTGTATCGGTTAGCGTATTACATATCGATAGGTTATTCATTTTTACGGACAGGTAAAACACAGCATAATTAAAAAACAGCAAGTAAAACAACAAAGAATAATTTGTGCTAAATAAATAAGAAAACGTATTGTATAACTATTGCAGTCTATTGAAACTCGCCATAAACTCGAGCAAAGCAACAACAAATTGAATAATACGATAAGCAAAGTGATATTTGGCTACATAATTCAATTACTGACACCTGTGCAGTACGTCCCTCCCCCATTCCTTCAAGTTTGCTACGGAAATTCCAGCGATACGCTTGAGTGCAAGTGGAGGCTGGCTAGCTGACCGCACCCACAATTAACGGTACACAATGCACCTAAGCGCCGATATTTCCAGTGCCCTCCAGCAAATCGAAGCTGTGAAAAAGGGCATTGACGACTCAGAAGATGCAAAACTGCAAATGCAAACGGCGGATAGTTTAAATACGATAATGGGCATATTAACAGATCCAGTTTTTCGCACCATTGCCCATGTGCAAGAGTCACTCTTCGAGCTGGGGATACAGCTTGGCCAGCATCCGTCCATGTTGCCCAATGACTTCGACATTGATGTCTCGGGAAATTTAGTCCTCAGCTTGAATGGAGGTGATGTTATGTACGATTCGTCGGCCCCAGCCAGTCCGGACAAGTCCAGCTCCACGGGCGGCGACGTAGAGCAACGTCCACAAAGTCAAAATTCCAAATCAGCCGCTGCGGATTTATATGCCACGGACTATGCCCAGATCCAGGCAATTGAGCTTGTCAACGATGGCACAGGTCTGGGTTTTGGCATCATTGGTGCGCGCAATTCTGGAGTCATTGTAAAGACCATTCTGCCAGGAGGCGTGGCCGATCGCGATGGTCGCCTGCGATCTGGTGATCACATTCTCCAGATTGGCGATGTGAATCTGCATGAGATGGTGTCTGAGCAGGTAGCTGCAGTGCTGCGACAATCGGGAACTCACGTGCGTCTCGTTGTGGTGCGTCCCATTGAGCAGAGCTTGCCTACGCCACAATATGCCTTGGAGCCGGGCAGCGCTGTGGTGCCCACTCGTGTGCTCGTCGATCCCGCTGAGCTGGAGCGTTATCTCATTTCAACTGGCTATCCGGAGATCTTTGGAGAGAGTTCGACGGCCTCAACGCCACAAACAACGACGGAGGATGAACGCTTTGTGTATCGCGGGGAGACTTCGATGCTTATTGATCCCAGCATCGATCTGGATGAGCTCCTGGCTTTGCCCGAAACTGAGAAACTGCAGGTGGAACTGAAGAAGGATGCGAATGGATTAGGTATTACCATTGCCGGCTATGTTTGCGAAAAGGAAGAACTCTCCGGGATCTTTGTAAAGAGTGTCTCTCCGGGCTCGGCGGCCGATCTAAGTGGACGCATACGCGTTAACGATCGCATCATAGAGGTGGACGGTCAATCACTTCAGGGCTATTCTAATCACCAGGCTGTTGAGCTGCTTAAAAAGTCTGGTCAAGTGGTTAATCTGCGACTAGAGCGTTATCTACGCGGACCCAAATACGAGCAACTACAACAAGCTATTGCTGCCAATGCCAACGAAAAGTTGCCTACCAGCTCACCGGGCACGCCCTCTCGGGCGCCCTTACCCACACCCACAGCTACGCCTTCATCTACGACAGTTAGCAGAGAGATAGAGGATGAGACGTTGCCTGCACCGGAGGCGTTTATGATGACCACGCCGCCATCGAGCTCTCTGGCTACGACCACCACGCTGAGCAGCTTTGGCGCAGGCAAGCAGTTGGTGGCTGTTCGAGATTCGTTGGAAGGAGCGGCTAAGATTGTAGCCACAGATGTGGTGGCTGATAAGCAGGAAGTACATATAAATATATAAACTTTAAATATATCAGATCGCTCACATTTCTCCTTGCTTACAGACAGCTGTGCATGCCAAGAACTCGAGCCTTATAACACGCCACAACTATTACATGGAGTCGGAACTGACCGAGGAAATGGAGTCGGAGATTGTGCGAAAATGGCAAAAGATAGTGGGCGCCGATATGGAGGTGATTGTGGCGCAAATTAAAAAGTTTGCTGTTGGCGGGTTGGGCATCTCATTGGAGGGCACCGTCGATGTGGAAGGTGGACGCGAAGTGCGCCCACACCATTATATACGCTCTATACTGCCCGATGGACCGGTTGGAGTGAATGGTGTACTTCGCTCTGGCGATGAGTTGTTGGAGGTTAATGGCGAGCGACTCTTGGGCATGAATCATCTGGAAGTTGTGGCCATATTGAAGGAACTGCCATTGGATGTCCGTATGGTGTGTGGACGTAGCAAGGTGACGTCTCTGCTTCCCTTCTCGGATGATACGCTGAAGAAGCTAAGCAACAATTTCGAAAATCTACTGCCGGCAACAGATCGTCTGGTCAAAGCCAAATCCGATGGCAGCCTAGCAACAGCTGGATCGGTGTCTGATGCGGACTCAGTAGCCGTAGCTGCTGCGTCATTTAACAAGTTGAAATCTCGTTCACTGGAACCACTCACTGGCTTGGCCATGTGGTCGTCGCAGCCGCAGATTATTGAACTGCTGAAAGGCGATCGCGGCTTGGGCTTCTCCATATTGGATTACCAGGATCCATTAGATTCGAATGATACACTGATTGTCATACGTTCGCTGGTACCTGGCGGCGTGGCTCAGCTGGATGGCAGACTAATACCTGGAGACCGTTTGCTCTTTGTCAACTCGATTAATTTGGAGAACGCTTCACTGGATCAGGCTGTGCAAGCCTTGAAGGGTGCGCCGAAGGGCGTAGTACGTATTGGTGTGGCCAAGCCGCTGCCCATGACGGATAATTCATTGAAGGCATGCAGCAATGCCAGCACCACCAGCGAAGAGACGTTGGATGCTCAGCAATCCCCACCAGCGTTGCCCACAGTAGCGCCTCCGACAGCCGCCAAGGGCGCCGAGCCGGATTTAATACCCGACTGGAGGAAATAGATGCTGCCGTTTAAAAGCTGTTATTATTATTATATTTATATTAAGCAAACAATTATATTATGCACCAATTGTGTTGACCAGAGCCGCCGAAAGAAACGCGGCTCGGCTTGTCCCCAACCATGGACAGCTGCATTCCCAACAATCGCAATATTTTCATTCCCCTTGGAGTATTAGTTAAGTGTGTGTGAATTTAATGTACTTACAACTAAATAAATTATGCAAATCGTTTACAATATTAGTTAGTTCGTATATGTACTATATACAATGATGAGTATCCGATAACGTGGCTCTTTGCTGAGCTACTGCTCCCGATTCAACTGCCTTTCGATACGCATATAGTTGCGCCTGGAGAGCACACGATCCCTTGCATAGCTCACCAAATAACTGAGCACAGCGATCACAAATGCAATAGCTTCGAACTTTATGAAATTGCGCTGCTCGATGAGAGCCACTCGATCACAGCTCTTGGTCACAATTTCGCCGCTTTTGCAGCGCAACACCTCCTTGTAATGAGTGTGAATGCAGACGCCGAGACTGCGACTCACAATATCGAACTCGGAGCAAGGATGACACTCCTGAACAACGGTGTAGGTCTCGTGTTTCCAGCAGGTTGAATTGTTCTCGATGACAAATCGTTCACCACGACGCCGAGCAAAGCTGCCCTCTGCTGCATAGCGGGATTCAATTATTAGCACTAGAATGGTGACTAGGGTAAGGGCGGTAAGGCCCAACACCATGTGATGTTTTTGGCAGTTCTCGAGCATATTGTGTTTACTTATAATGGCAAAAAAGAAATAAACTTAAATGAAAGTCAAGTTTGTTTTTGCTTGCACAGCTGTTGAACTAGGGCTACACAAACTTAATCACTCAACCAGTTTAAGCGATACTAGTTAACGATATATAACAAACGTGTGTGAGCTAAAAGATTATATCTTAAAACCCTAGTAAAAATAAAATGATTACACTTCAAAAATAACAAAAACTGCAATTAATTAATTTTATTAGATTTGTAATTGAATAAAGTCATGCATATCTGTATATCTGGATTTGTCCTATATATCGTTTTAGTTGCTAATGCATTACGCTAAGCATCGACACACGAACATCGATACCTATCGATAGTACGGGCTGTTTACGAAAAAGTAAAACATGCAAATACCAAGGAAGGGACAGAGACCAAAACAATTACGAAGATAGCCACAAAGGGAAACGTGGAAAATTTATGAAAATCTGTGAAAATTGTGTGGTAGCGCATAGAAAATGGTGCTTCGGTCGGGAATTATAATTCCATTTCAATTTCGCGATACTAAGAAGCTGCTCATGATTGGCGTGCCCGAGGAGAATCGAAATTTAAACATATGGGACTTGAAGAATGTTGGTAAGCCTTGTTAACGGACAGTAGCAGGTGCTCAACGGTAGCAGGGGGCGGGGGCTTGGTACAGGAGGCAACGGCGCACGCTGCCGCAGGCCCAGGCAGGTCGTTAAACTTAATTGCCTTCAGAAATATGTGTGTATAAAGAGCAACACCCAAAATGTGTTTTAGGGCTGCAAACGCAGCATAAATTCTGATTTGGACATTGGAATTAATCAATTTTTTCCCGTTTTCCGTTTTGCTACTATTTCTGATATCATTTCGTTTTCAGTTCGCGCTGCATTTGGCATCTACAATTTTGAGTTTCGCAACAAAAAGATCGGCTTTAACATACCCGATGAACTGCTGCTACATTATTTGGCCCAACGTCACGACCTCACAAATTTCGTTATTGAAATAAGCCAAGGTAATTGCATATAGCCATTTAAGTTATCCGCGTTACACACTAGCGTTTAAGCCTTTTAACAAAACTTGGAACCATTTACATATACATACATATACATACAATTGTATATTAAAAACAATATATCTGAATGCGAATGCATTTGTAGATCTATCTGTGTATATAGACGCGGCAACCGCTAAACGTGCTTTGCTTGTAAGTCTCTCACAATTGCACTATAATAAAAATCCACATTGAAAATGCTCCCTCTTACAGCGCTAGATGATGGACACGCTAAGGAGCTGCTGTCCTACGAGCCTTCCTGCTCAATGGCAGTAATAAAGCAGCAACAACAGCAGCACCAACAGCAGCAGCAACTTCATAATCCACATCCAATACAACACCACGTGCCACTGCCTCAGCGCTCTAATGAAAGTGTCAGCCATGCCCACGACTATGTGGCTGGCCCCCCAGCCTTACCTGGATCACAGCCAAATTCGCCAGCCTTAGGCGTATGCAATGAGGCAGTTGACTCGCCGTTGGAGCATGCGAACAACTCGAATTCGGATCATGCTGAGACAAACCAAAAGCTGCGGCTCACACAAACCTATGCGGAACGCACGCCCGAATCGTTAACACAATCAATAGATCCGATGGACATAATACCTAAAGCGGAGTCTGAATCGGAAGCTGAGCGTGCTGCTCGTGCTGCTCGCTTTCAGGCGCGGGTACAGCAACAACAGCAGCAGGTGCATCAGCATCAGCAACAGACACAAACGCTGCATCACTCGCTGCCTTCCCAGCAGTTCTTCTCCAACTATACGCACAGTCTGCCGACTATGACACCACCAAATACGTCCCAGCAGGCGCCCTACACTCCAGGTCTGATGAGTCGATTTAGAAGTGAGTAACAGCGGGTTATGAAGAAATTATATCTAAAACTGTTAATTTTACTTCCAGAACGTGGCGAGCGCATGTCCAAGGACCAAAAAGAATTGTACGTCAAATTCTTCGAGGACAATCCCTGCATGCTGTCGAACCATCGTCGGCACGATGGCTTAACCGAGCCACTGTGGGGCAAGTTAGCGCACATGCTCAATAGCGTGCCGCAGGGCGCTGTGAAGAATGTCGATGATTGGAAGCAAACGTTCGATGCCTGGCGTTATCGTATTTTCATGTATACACGATACAACTCCAAGCTAAGCATGTCAGAGACGAGCGACCCTAAAAACTTTAAGCCGCTGACAGCGACCGATCAGAAGGCCTATACCATGTGGACCAGTCATAAGCACATTGCACCGCCAGATTATGATAAAATGGATATGTTTGTGCCACTGGACGAGAGCACAACGGCAACGAATAGCTACGACTACTAAGGCAGTCCACAAATCCCCAATAAGTGCAAATGTTAATGATAATCAGAACGAAGATGATGTGTACTTTAACTAATGCTAAGCGCTAAATACATTATGTTTAAGCAACATATATAATACAATTTCTGCTTATCTATTTTCTATTTTTAGACTTAAGCACGTTTTTCTATGTAACCTTTGAGACTAACATGTTCCCCTTTGTTTGCAGTGTACGATGGCGCCTTGGACAACTATGTGCTTCATCCCCAATGCCGCTGCGGTGCTCAAAAGCTGCTCAACGATTCGCCCACGCCAGAGGAGCCCACAAATCTGTGCCAGAGTAACACGGTTATAGACGCAGTGCCTTCATCGGCTACAATGACGCTGCCTCCTTGCGAGGATGATGAACAGGAGAGTCTGAAGTACCGCATCGATAAGGCTAGTAGTGGTGCTGCATCTGCGGAGCTGGGCATGCCCGCCTATGATCCATGCACACCCAAAATGGACTACGACACGCAAGACGAGCTGCCGGATTCGCCGCACTCGCCACACCCACAACAGCAGCTACAGCAGCAATTGGTAACAGCACCGTTGCCATTGCCGCCACCACCTTCACATATTCCGCATCATCATCAGCACGACGACGATCAGCAGCAGCAGCAGCAACAGCAGCAGCAGCAACAACAGCAACAACAGTTACTACAGGAGCGCATACAGCATGAGTTCATGCTGCAGCAGCAGCAACAGCATCAGCATTTGCAGCAACAGCAGCATTTAGCGCTGTTGCAACAACAGGAGCAACAACAACAGCATCAACAACAACAACAGCAACAACAGCAGCAGCACCATCAACAGCAACAACAAGGCGTCAACATGGCTTTAGCCCCAACGGGCACAAATAACATTCGACGTAAGTAAAACATACGAGACAGTCAGACGGTCAGACAGTCAGTTGTAAGCTAAAGGGTATCTGCTTGCCCATATTCAATTTTATAATAACATTTCTCTCTCTTATCCACAGAACGCAAGGAACGCATGTCTAAGCGCCAAAAGGAGCTGTACGTGCACTTTCTGCAACAGCATCAATTCATCAACGATCATCGACGCAACGATCCCGTGTTGGACCCGTACTGGCTTAAGTTGGCGAATCTGTTGAATGCGGTGCCACAGGGCGCGGTCAAGCATGTGACGGAGTGGAAGCAAACCTTTGACAATTGGCGATATCGTATCTTTTTGTATGCGCGCTACAATTCGAAGCTGCAGGATGAGGAAGCACAGAATCCGCGCAACTTTAAGCCGCTGACACGCACCGACAAGCAGGCGTACATAATGTGGATACGCAATCCGGATACTGCGCCGCCGGATCTAGATAAAATGCGCAATGTGTTCTGCAATCTGGAGGAAAGTACGACGCATCAGGACTAAAAGCCAGCCGGTCTTTCAATAGGCCGGCTCATCCGCAAGCGCTTTCGCAAATTGCCATTGTTCTAGTTTATAAGAGACGGTTTTCTATATATGCATATAAGCACATATATTTTGTTTTCATGTTAATTTCGTGTAATTTTATAACTGGAAATGCATTTTCCCTTTATTTTTTTTCATTGTTATGCTAATATATGTATAAATATATTAATTGAGTAAATTGTTTATGTACAAGTGGGAAGTGTGGCAGGTGAGAAAAGGCAAATGATTTAGTAGTAGCAATTGGTTTGAGGCAGTGTGTCATGCGAGGGTAGTATAAAACATTTTTGACCTAACAAGAAAGAACAAATTCTTTCAAAACAAATGTAGTTCTTCAAGTTAAGTGTTAAATAATAAGTTCTTCAGTAGAATCCTTATACATATTACATATTCGAATGTCGTTCTTACTTAAACAACAGACCCAACAAAACTAAAGGTCAGGGCAAGTTGTCCAGATTGAGCCTTTTATAAAGAATCTTAAAATGCAATTCTGGCCCGTATGCACTTTCAAACTACTTTCGCTTAAATCAATGACAACAAAGGTTGTGCAGGATAGCATCAACAACGAGAAAAAAAAACCTTGAACCTTAATGGAGTCTTGTTCTGTCTGAGAGTAGAATTCAAAGTTGACAAACTCCTTTCGATATGAACTGAATGAATGTATTGTTGCTGGTAGAAAACATGTGTATTTATCTGTGACTTCCCTATCTGAGAAATACGAATCGAGATCTAGACACCTACGTCTATGTAGACTTCTTATGCGTTGATTAATTTGCTGCCCGCGGCGTACAGCATCCAATCTGTGGGTACTTGTCGCACATGCTTCGCCTGTTGCTGCTGCTGCGGCTGCGGCTGCGGCTGCTGTTGGAAACTAATCCGGCAATCATTAATTAACTGTTCAATCAAATCCGATACGCTCAATGCTGTTGACTGTCTGATGTTTTTTTCCTTTATTTTTTTGGGCGCTGCACAGAACCGAATCAGGTTTATTAACAAGCCCGACACTTACATGCATATCAGCTAAGAAGAGTTTCGAATTTTGTTTGCAAATTTATTAGAAATATTTATATATATCGACAGATATATGCAAATGTCATACAGATACGTTGCAGAGTCTTAAGCGTCTTTGCAGATATTTGCAAATTGGCTCATAAACTGCTCAGCTGTCCGGCCGCTTGTCGCTTATCTCGGCGTCGTCCGTTGCCAATTGCCATTACTAATAAAGATAAATGAATGTGCGCTCATTAAATAAAAGGCATTGAGCTGGCTCTCTACACTGTGCACTGCCAGCATCAACTAGCTGGCTGGGGCTGTCATGTCGATATCTATTCCAGATCTGTAGCATTCAGTCAAGCGTTCAAGATCAATAATATTCTCAGCATTAGCATATGCAGCATTCAATATGGCAAAACTGTAGGCCGTGCCAGCTGACAGCCTCAGCTGGGTGGCTTTGGATTTATAAATTATGACAACTGGGCCCAAACAATGCTAACTGTAGTAGCCATGCATAAAACATGATGTAACTCAATATAGAGCACAAAGTACATGGCAGAGTTAATGATCTTGCGGTTTGCATACGAGCTTTGACATAAGGACGGTTCAGCGTCAAGTCAATGCCAAGGAAAAGTGCGCATTTGTGACCGCGTTAATTAAAGATTTTATCTAAGGTACTTTGTTTATGAATTATAGACTTATTTCAATATTAATTATACAAATTATCTTATGCAAGTATCGATAGAGCAATTTCCATTTGTTCAGCTCATTTTATATGGTTTCACAACATATTTTATATGTAAATATTTCTATACACATTCAAGCTCATCTCTAGTTTATCTTATCTTATCTTAGTGTAAGACTTCAGTTTACGCAATGAGTGGGAAAAATATACATAGATAGCTGTCTGTTATCTGTCAACTTATCACAGCTGACGAAAAACGATAATTTTATTTGAATTAAAATTATGAAATGGCTATGAACAAGCGAGGGAGGTCCAAACAGTTTTTTAGATCAACGAAATAGATTTTATAATTTTTAATTAATATTACTAACTTTAAACAATGCATACAAATATATATATATATATATTTATGCCTTGCCTTATCAGATCAATGCCAAGGACCAGATGTATTGCTTTTTTTATGGTTTAAGGTTTTGCTATATTAGATAATTAGCTACAAAACTAGTTTTCTGAAAGCTTTTTAGCTTATAATAATATATACTTAACTAAAGATACATCATTTATCTGATATAGTTTATTTATTATATTTATCTCTTTATATACTTACCTCAACCTATATTCACATACATAGTTAAGACTTTCTGCATAAGTTGATAGCCAAGCAGCAATACATTAAGTTACTTTTCAATCTCTAAGCACATCTCTTTAAAACAGCATTAGCCGCAGCTTGCCTTAAAGCTCCTTTTAGCTTCTCCATCATACTCTAATTCTTGCAGTTGCATTAGCTGCCTGCATGGCCGGGTCTTGCCTTGCCTTGGCCAATCTTAAGCTGTTTGCAAAATACTATAAATTAGCCTGCCTGTCACTTTCGATAGTTTACAAAAATTACCATCAGATTATGTGGACGCCGAAAAATTCTCCCACACTCTCTAAGAGCCGAAAAAAGCCACTAAGCTGCTGCTAGCAGTAGCTGCCACTTGTACGGCCCACAAAATCATCAGATCAATCATAAGCACGAGAAAAAAAAGCAAATGTGCTGTAAAGAAAAAACGATAAAAAGACCATAAATGCGATAGAGATCTTTTGTAAGACCTGTTTGGTACATGGCCCGCCCCGACATCAAATCAACTTGTCAAGCCAAAGCGTTTTAAGCAGACATTTCTGTTGATTTACTATTGGAACCAAATACACACTCGCATAATTGCAAAAACTTGTGTATGCTAATCGATCGTCCGCTTGATTGATATGGCCTTTTAATTATATTTACATTTTAATTATGGCTGCTTAAGTGCCCTGAACATGAGCCACATGCATACGAACAGAGTTCTATATACCTTTTCGGAAAGTTCAAATAAAAATGAGATAATACAAATTGAGATGAGCAACAATTTCTCTTCAAATTCTGAGTGATATGATATGATATTTATATACATATACTATATATGATATATATGATGTTTTTGGCTGCAGCACAGTTTGGCATAAATTCCAATTCCAGTTTAGCCTTCAGATAAGGCGTGAAGTGTAGCACATACAAATAGAGACTTATGCGATATATATAACTATTTATGTATATAGGCCTACATATGTGTGTGATATATATATCAAATTTCAATGTCGCTCACGTAATGTCAATGTAGGCTCATTTTTGTGTTTTGTTTCGGCCAAAACGTTTTGGCCATTAAAGAGGTCAGGGCTGTTCACTGGCTGATAGCACGTGTATATATATAAAATAATCCTGCTGTGCTGCGCTTCATTAAAGCATTTCCAGATATATAAAACATCATTAACATATTTAATGCAAAGGAACGCCAAAAATTTATCAAAAGCTGCGTAAATTTGGATGCTGCATCAAATTAAATTTTTTTTGCTTACATAAATAAAAATATTCCTGATTAATTAATAAAAAAGATGTAAAAAATTGCAATTTATGCAAACGCTTCAGTAAATGCAAATAAAATATATGTATGTATATATATATATATATTTGTATATAACAATCAAATTCCAGCTACATGTCCAGCCGGAAGCTGCCCTAGCAACATATGGGAAAAACTCGCTTTGGCAACACAATGAAAAACCAAAATAAAAACGAAAAACGAAAAATCAAGCCGAACTGGCCGAGAGCCAGTCGGCAGGCAGCTCGCTGCTTCGTTTTGTGTCTCGGCAAGCAGCTGATGCACAGAGCTGCGGCCGGAGACCAGAGACCTGAGACTTTATGCTGATGCTACCACATTTGCTGCTTTCAGTGTGGCCCGTGTCTCCAATGTGTTTTGTCACGCTTAAAGCGCTGCCCTCGGTATAACAAAAAAAAACAAAACGATAAACGAAAACAAAACAAGCACAGTAAACATTCAATAAAACAACAGCAGCAGCAACAAATAATTCAGAAATGTATGTGCAGTGTCAACAGATGATGCAAACAAATATAAAAAATCGCATTACAATGGTGTTAATTATGATAAATATATATTCACACACACACATAAGCATATGCATCTGTATATATAGACACTAGTGCAGTTCTCAGCCAGTAAAATTTGGCACAACATGCCAAAAAGGCCATGCAAATTCCTTGCTGCAAAACAAAAGACTTAGGCAACGAACTTGCGTGTAGCTATGCAGCTATGCGCCTGTAGGCAGACAGGCCACAGCCCAAAAAAAAAACACTCAACTGCTGTCAGAGCCGTGTTAAATTTATGCAAATAAATAAATCAAAGCCAAAGCCTAAGAGCCTGAGCAGGAGGCGTTGTTGTCGTTGTCGTTGTTTCTTGCAGCACGCACTAAAAAATAAAAAATATGAGAAGTAAACGTCTCACAGAGTTGGGCGCACTGCAGTTTTTAAGGCCGCATAAATTAAGCGCCGCAAAAGTGGAAGGGAAAAGTTAGCAGCATAATTGAAAAATTAAATATATAAAAACAAAATTAAACTTAAGCTCGTATCATGTGCATAATAATACGAAACTAAACGCATTTTTAATGGCAACAGCATTGAAATGAGTATTTTCTAAGGCTTTCAGATGCATAACTAGGCAGTCACTTATACAGTAGTTATGCTGTTTATAAGCCGGAAATAGTTTTAGATAATTGCAGGTACTCAGCGCGCGTACACAAAACAATCTAAAAAACTTCTTTAAATTTGTTTTTATTTTTTAGTTGCATAAAAGAAAGAGAGAGAGAAAAACTAACTATATAAAAGGAATCCATATAAAACAGAACTGGAATGCAAATCGTGTTCTAGTTAGTACTTGTTCCAGTGCACTGGAAAACGAGTTCACAGATCATTAAAACCCATATACTCATCTTAACTAAACTAGTTTCTCAACTTAAGATATTAAACAAACTAATTAAATATATATATATATATATATATATATATAGATAGAGAGTGTTCAATACCATTTAAGATCATGTACAAGTAGTTCACTTTACGCCTTTAAAACACGTTTCAAAATCGCAAAACTTTAAGATTGAAGTCAGGTATTATCATTCGATATATATTTATATATATATATACATTGGTCAAGTTACTACATAGTCACGTTTTTTTGGGCAGCAGCCATGACACATAATAATTCTTTTGACTTTTTATAAGTCACTTTTCAATTTACGATGCCAAATGATGGAGCCGGGACAGCGGTGCAGACGGTACTTAGCATGCGTGGCATGCGCTTACATTTGGCTGCAGTCGCGACACTGAAAGACTGAGTCTAAGAGCCGAAACCAATTTAAAATTACTCGCACTTTTAAATTTAAGACAACAAAAATTACAAAAAAAAAATAATTGTCATTTAAATTGTTATTTACGCATGCGCGGCAAGCGCCGACGTTGACTGCGGCGTCGCAATGCCGACTGCAAAAAAAGTTTGACTAGGTCAGTTAGCGAACATTGCGGGAAGTTTATTATCAGCTGTCAGCGGGTCGCAGATCTATTTACGAGCGTTTGCAATTGAGACTGCAAATTGTCAGCGTCACCAAAGCAAACAAACAATCGCAGCAATCGGCTAACTTTAGGCGACATTCACTGTGGCAGTAGGGTCCAGTTCAGTCCAGTCCAGAGATTGCATAATGAGCGTACAGTTCATTTGATATTTTGCTTCAAATCTGATTTGATATTGTCACATTGAGCGTCATCGTCATTCAATATGCGAACAATGCCGAGCGTCTACAATTACCGGCACACAGTAACAGTCCCAAAGCCGACGCCAAGTCCGAGTCTCAGTTGAAGTCGCAGTCTGTCAATGGAAAATGTTTTCATAACTAACTCTAGCAGCAGCGGCAGCAGCAACAGCTGTGAAACTCGACTACAAACTAATAACAATCATTATAAACATCGCAAATAGAGGACAGCAACAAAAACAATTACATGTGTATATATAGAATCTATGTGTGTGTGTGTCTGTGTGTGATATCAAATGCCAAATAATTGCAACGACGACGACGACCCTCAAAAAGCGAAATGAATTAATGAAAATATTGATATATGCTCAGACTATGCGCATAATTACAACTATCAATAATCAATAACAAATAAAACCAATTTATTTATGCATTTTTACAGCTAAACTTTAATTTTGATTACAAGTTTCAAATTACAAATATGGTAAGTAATCAATAACAAAATAAATTATATTAAGTTAATTTTTAATCTGGAATAACTACAAAAGAAATCGAAAGGACTTTCAGATATGATCTGTATATTTATACATATATAAATTATCTCTTTATATATATAAACAGAACTCGCATATGAATAATGTTCTGGAATGTGCTTCAGGTTTTTTAATTCATTGACTGGCCCGCTGCTTACAGCTGTCTGCTAACAAATGCAAATACAGTGAGAGAAAAAAGGGCTAGAATAAACATGTGCATTCCTTTCTTTAGTACATTCCTCACTATATTCTTGTCTGCCAATAGCAGCAAGAATTTACTTTAATAAAAAAGGGTTTCTCAGAAAAGTTCTTTTTCTAAGTCTTTTGTATGGCATGCAGAAAAAGTTATTTAAAAAATGTCAATATTTAATTTGAGTTCGCTGTCTAAGTCTTTTAATTATCATACCAGAAAAGCAAACTAAAAAACTATTTGATCAGTTTTAAATTTATGCAACAGGGTTTAAGCAAAAGGAAACTCATCTTCAAGACGTTCGTTTCCTAAGTCTTTTGTTTGTCATATGCCAAAAAGTTAGACAGAACCTTTTCAATCTTTGATTTAAGTACCATTTTCTGTCTTTTTTTGCGCCAAGTGTATTTGAGCACATAAGCGTGTATATGGAACGTATACGTAATTTCTCACAACTTTATTCGAAATTAAAATACTTAATAAGCTGCACAGCCGCACGAACTGATTTAATCAGCAAACGTAACCGCAAAAAGTTTAAAATTAAAGAAAAAAAAATAAAACTGTCACACACTTCGTGATTATAAATCATGATGAGAAGTCAACCGCAAACAGAATACGTGCATAGCCATAAACTTGAGATGAATATCATTTATTTTGGGATGAGACATATTTGCGCAATTGCATAAAGATTCGGCTTGGCTAACACACGAGCTTATTAGCAGCAGTAGGGGTACTCATATTGTGGTAAATTGGATTTTGCTTGCCATTTGTTTTTTTTTCTTTGCTCTCGCAGCAAACAATTGACAATAAGGCAATGACCTACAATAGACGTTGTTCTTGTTGTTGTTGCTTATTGTTTGCAATGTTCTTGTATCTAAGTTTGTGATTTACCGTTGAACAATGCGCATGCGGTTTGTCAGAAGCAGAAGCTTGCCGAAATTTAGCTTTCGCCGAAGTTTGTGCCTTAAGTCATTTGTTTTCCACCTTGTACAGATGCGCACCGGAAGCATGTTTTGTGCTCTTGGTGAAATCAGCGTCATTAATTGACAAATATACAACTCTATAAATATATATATAGTTATTTTTGCAACATCATTTAAGTGTAATTAAGGTTTCTTTTGCCAATTTTTGGCATTTTTTTTTTTCGTTTAATGAAACGAACTTCCTCATATAAACTCAGTGGATTGAGCAATTTGGTTAGTTAATTTCTCATGAAAATTTAAATTGATGAAACGCTTCACACTCTTATCTAAATGCCATTAAATATTTCATTCCAAAAACAATTTGTCAGCCAATTAACTGATGGGAAATGTAAAAACAAATATTAATTATCTTTAACAATTTCTATTGTGATGCTAATTCGTTTTGGGTCTCATAACTAATACATAATTGATACGGTATATGAGATATGTGCGCATATCAAATTATACAAATAGCTATGTGAAATGTTCGAAAATGCATATTTTATGCAAAATTTACAACTTAAACTATGCAAATTATAAACTCGAGTCTCAAGATTTTGGTTTTTTTTGTTTTTGAATCAATAATGCAGTTCAAATCGAATGGCTGCTATTGAATGGGCAGCCAATTTGGTTGGTTAACTGTAACGGTAGCACATTGACCTCTTGGCCAGTTGAGAGCTGCTGTTGCACTGGCCCATTGTTGTGGCCGAAAGCAGTTCGATTTATTTATTTATTTTTACATTTTCACAACACGAACGAAACGAAATTCCAGACAAACGTCGAAAAGTTCAAACAGCTAAGTGCCTGAGAGGCATTAACTCGAAGCTCTCCAACCGCTGATTAGCTGTAGCCATAGCTTTAACTATTGTTGTTGTTGTTGCAGTTGCGTTGCAGATTTATGATTAGCGCCCAGTTAGCCTCTGAGCAACAGACAAGACGCAGCGAATGCCCTACTCAAAATGCAAGTTATTATGTTGAAGGTTTTTTGAGATTTTTTTGCGAAACGTCGGCTACGCCCCCAAATGCCACAAATTCAATGAGCCGTGCTGATATCAGGCTGACCAATCAGACCTGCAACAAAAATGTTGCAATTTTTTAATATATTTTATTGGCAAAAGATGTTTCAGCTGCCAATTGAAGCGCGCATGGTCATAGATCAGAGATCTAAGCTAAATTGCGTTTAATTAAATTTGCTGACACGCCAAATGCATGTTGAATGTGTCAAGAAATTATTGTAGAGGTCAAGTTTACGAACACCTGGAAGACGTATAAGCTGCGCTCAGCTATAAAGAATCAGATACACCTACAGCAGTCACACAGTCAGACAGTCGGGCAGGCAGACAGGCATTGAGCTGTCTCTTGCTGAATGGATTCGCGATTCCATTAACCCCGCCAAAAACGAAATATTTTGCCAACGTAATTGAAATCAACATGATGTCTATTTATTTATTATCTTATTTGCGTTTGCTATTAAATTTCGCTTGTTTATTATTTTTAGAGGCTGATTGACTCCCACGTATCGAAATTTGAGTCTTGAGTTTTGACTTTTGGCATAGCAATTTTTTTTTTTTTGGCATCAATGAGGATTTATATATATATATATTTATGAATTGTATTTATTATTCTTTTGTTGTAGCTGCTTGAATAGCATGGGAACATGCTGGCAATTAATCAAGATGCAGCTAAATGGATTGAGGAATTTTCAAGCAATCAAAGCTGTTGACTGAGGCGAAATTTTGCAATATTCACTCAAAGATGATTTAGCTCTTATTTAAGTCTTAAGCCAGGCATTCTAAATGTGGTTTTAGAAAGCTTCACCGCTTGTACATTCACTAAGACAAAACTCCACTCAAATTCACGCCAATCAACTATCGTAAGTCAAGCATCTTCTGTAGTGTGCGATACACGACATCGACACCATCGCCACAATCGACAGCATCGACACCATCGCCATCTTCATAATTTGTGATCCAAAAAACCGCTAAAATACTTCAGATGCCAACAACAATTGTACAGCACCATTCAAAAACGTGTGCGCTCAAATGCCTCACAAGGTTGTTGTGTGTCGGCTCAATAGACAAGAGACTTGTATTATGGTTAATAGCCCGAGCCCAAAGCGGCGGGGCGAGGGCAGTTACGGCAGCTCGAGCTGGCCAAAAGCTGACGAGGAAGCTGCCACCGAATGTAGACGTATCTATTGAACAATGCGAGCAATGCAATGCGATCTGACCAAAATTTTAAACATGTTCAAGAGGGTTCTGTGGCAAGTATAGTCGATAGGGCGACACCCTGTAATATTGGAAGAATAGATGATATTTCTGGGTGACGAGATTTTTCCCTCATAACTTTATGAAACATTAAGTCTTCTATAACTTTTAGCTTTGAAACATATTTATGTCAAATAGCTTAAGGCTAAGCCCTTACAGTTACGTTATTTTCGTAGAAAACTCGAAACAAGTATCTAAAAGCTTAAATATATTGTTGATTTGCGTATACAAATTCTCAAATCTAACATATAGTTCATTCTAGTTAATCTTTCAAAATTAATGTTGACATCGATATTTATCGGTTTTTGTATTGAAGACTTTGGCTAGCTTAATTTCAGCTGCGAATAATGAATGAAAATTATAAACAAGTTAAGTTAAATTAAAGCCTAAAAAGGCGAACTGTCAGACAGATAGACAGAAAACTATCAGATCAACAGTTGGCGAATAGATAAATCGATAAGGCAGACATTTGCGTTGAGCAGCAGATTTTTAGATAAGCCAAAAAGCATATGGAGCGATAAACGGACAGAATGACAGAAAGTCAGATAAACAGACAGAAAGACAGATCGATTGGCAGAAAAGCAGATATAGATAAATCGATATGACAGATATATGCACAGGTAGGCAGATAAGTATACATATATTTATTTATATATATATACACTATATATAGACATTTTTATATTTACTCTCCTCCACTTTGGCTATGTTACATAATCGCAGGAAAACACTAAGCCCCTATCTAACAATTTTGAATATAGGGTACTCAGAAACCGTTAAATGACTAAGCCCAAAGGCAAGCTAATGCCAAATAGTTTGAGCAAATGTTTCAGCTTTTAAAAGCGTGAAACAAGTTTGCTTTTTTCTTTTCAATTTTGTCTTTTTGGTTGCTTCTATGAAATTGGCCAACATTAGGCTGTGACAAACAAGCGCAGCCGCAGCAAATGTAACCAACTGCCAGAGTGAACAGCTTGGTGTTAAAAAGCCATGTTAAAATTTAACGCCAGCTTTGAAGGCGCAGCACGGACAGACGAGTCGATGGGGGCGATGTGTCATGTTGTTTGTTCTGGCCACAAGGTCATCAAAGCACGCTGAGCTAATTGATGGATGGATGGATGGATGGCTGGTTGCTCGAATGCAGTGAGCGACAATTTGGCAAGCCTTGAACTTCTCCACTGAATGGAAGAAGAAGAATAAGAAGCAGTAGAAGTAATAGCAGCAGTCAAGACTTTCAGCTGGCTAGCTGGAGGCCTAGGCCAGGTCAATGGTTAGCCCTGGTAGTCAAAGTTTTCTGTTTTTATATGCAAATGAGGCGCATTACCTGAGACGTTGTAATACAGCAACTAATTACTTGACACGCTTCGACTGCTCGCTCGCCGGGCAGATGAAGTCATTTTATGGCTGTAGCTGTTAAACCCTTTATTTACGGCTCTGTATGTGTGATTCTCGAATCGAGCGTCAGCTACGCTCCAAGCGTCAACTGAAGGCCAGCCAGACAGTCGGGCAGCCACAAGTCAGCCAGTCAGCGAGTCAACGAGCGTCAGCGAATCAGCTGTGCCTGAAGAACACAATCCAACTGTCTGTCTGACCATTCAGTGATCTGCCGGATGTCTTCTTTGCGTTTCTCTTTACGGATTTAGCTCTTGCGCTAAAAAGCGATTAAGATGTAAATTTAATGACTATGTACGCTAAGGTTAACATGTAGAATACAAAATTTATGGCTAATAATTTTTTTTATAATTTTGACACATTGATAGCACACCCACCTGAGATTAAGCTGTCTTGTCAATGCATAACTATACGCGGTAAAGTGATATAATGTGTACCTGTGCTATATACATATAGCTATAGTATAAACTGACATTTCCTGTTCTATGCGCCTATAATTTATGCTGTCTTCGAAGAACTGATGTTGTATTAGAGGCTATGACTAGGCAGACTTTTGGGAAATAAGTATTAGCAAAAATATGCTTAGCAATCCCACTGTTTAGAGGAAATTGATTTAGCTGAAACTGAATCCCAAATAACTTAAGTTTTACAAATTTCCTGTACTTTATGCAGATCTTATGCTACCTTGAAGTACATCATATTGTATAAAGAGCTAGTATATAATTGAAATATCAGCTCATAATAAGCTCCTTTTTATCTTGCGATTTGCGTACGCTTCAATTGCCTATTTAAGCAATTATTTTCACTTCACTTCAATTTCAATTCATTAAGCCCAAAGCGTAGGGGCTTCCCCTGCGAGCTCATGCAGCTTAAGTATGAAAAATATTATAATATAAAAAAATTCAAAAATTCAATAACTGCAAACTGTGAACGAAAGATCATGAAATGCCCTGAAGAAATGATTTTCGATGGCTCATTACATATTGAATTGATATATTGAATGCGATTTGATTAATGATTTTAAAGCCAATTCGTGATGCTGTTGCAACTTTCATTATTGTTGATCTTTGATATTTCTGCCTTTTCGACTAGACTTTCATCAGCCACCCACATCTGATGCTTTTTTCTATGAATATATTCATTTATCATTTTGCAATGTTGGCCCGCATTCGCATGCTTGCCAAACTCTATGCAGCGCCAATTTTAACAATATTTCTATGTATCAATAATTAATAAAGTGCAATTCAAGCCAGCCCGCATGCCATGAATTTCAAAATGTGAAGAAACAGCAGCAGCAGCAGCAGAAGGCCATGCCCTCATGATAGATATAAATGATTTCAATTAGGGCGTTTAAAAAATGATTATGGCTACTTTTTGATCCGTTTAACAATTTTTATTTTTATTTTTATTTTCTGCTAATAATGTTGCTGCTGCTGCTGCTGTTGCAGTTGCAGTTTTCGTTGTTGTTGTGCAATAAAAGACAATGCGCTTAACGGGCTTCGGTGTTGCACTCGATGTCAGATAAAAGATTGCCCCGACCGCTGGACCACACTGGACAGCTGGCGCCCCCGCCTAGCACACTTTTCTGTGGCTCTAGCCACATTAAATTAAATCTAAGCTTGACCCAAAAAAAAAAATACAAAAAACTACTTAAACGTTTGCACAAAATTTCGTAAAAATATTTGCAGCTTTGTTAAGCACTTAATTTGCAGCTGAGCCAAACTCTAAGCGGAATGCCGAGCAAATCGTTTTAGGATAATAAATGATTATTTCGCTGCTAAACTGCGTTAATCAAAAGTTTAATGATAATGGACTGTGGCTATGGACGTGTTCAGCTCTGTTTATTGATTGTTTTTAATTAGTCGATTATTGTTGCTCTTGTGGCTAGAACAACGCCCGCCCTAATCGCTCGATCACGGTTCATTCCTGCTCATTACGCCAAAGCCGTTGAGGGAGAGTAGGAGGAGTCACAAAAGGTGATATCCATGTTGGGTGTGCCGTCCAATTACAGCGATCCCCGGCGATGCTGTTACGCCTTTTTTACACAAAAACCATGTGCACGATATTGGAGTTCATTCAACCGGCGGGCACTTAAAAATATCCACATTGCGCAGCGTAATTCTGAAAAACCTTTTATTGGCCTGCCAATCCACAGCACACGCACAGCAGCCAGATTTAAATCTAACAATCCCGACCCAAGTCTCGCAATTTAATTAACATGATAAATGCGAGAAACTCCGTGAGAGTTGCCAAAGAAAACTATGCGAATACTTAGGGCGCACATGGCGTATACATTTAGCCATACACTTAGCGAAACGAGGAAGATATTAATGTTAATATAAAAACATACCTTGCCTACGAAGCTTCACGGGACGTATACATAATTTGTGCTCTTTGAGAAAATGTATAAAATAAATTTTAGTTGAAGAAGATTTCTGTGAGTGACAAGCTACAAGTAGCGTATACGTATTACGATGAAGTTAAAGACAAAAACAAGGAACAATTCAAGAATCTTTCTTACTTATGTCCAAATCTCTGCCGGAATGTCCGTTTTGCAATTCATCTAAATTCAAATTATTTCACTTAAATAAGTCTGTCTAGTTTTTCGCTAAGTGTAATTATCTGTGAAGCTAAGTGAATTTCAAGTTCAAGGCCACCGTCATTATGTGTCGGAAGTGACAAAGAGCTATAAGTAGACAAGCCAAAGCCCCTGATCGCAATTGAGTGGCTATTGTTGCATAATATTTCTGATGCCGTCATGCTACTTAACAACGGAGACTTGGCAGAGTGGAGCTGCCCAACTGCGCCATTAAATTATCTCATTGGCGTCTTCGACTTATGCTTTGATCTCTTTTTTTATTAAATTATCGGATTGAATTTGATATGCAGCGGAAATTAAAGCGCCTACCTGATATGATCTGTTTATACAATTTAGCCGGCATTACAACATCTCGAAAGCAGCTTCCAAATAAAAATTAATTTAATCGCAGATTTCGCAACCTAATGGACCCAGTCTTCGTATACATTAAATCGCTGGGTAATGAACCGAGCCATAAAAAGTGAGACTTCAAAGCAGACATTACTTGCATATCTTGTGCTACGAATTTGGTTAATCGATCACAGTACTTGAATACACAAATTCCTATTTGCTATGCACACGGCGCATTGTCGACATAGCTGAAATTGGCATTTGTTATTGTTATTATTGTTACCTTGTGCAAATAATATGCATATCGCCAATAAAAAATCATATGTATATGCGTGGACATCGAACGTAGCCTTTATACTACTGATTTATAGCAGTTATTCAGCTGCAAGCTTGAGTAGAATCGATGTATATGGTAGCTTTCAGGAATAATTGACTAAGAATCGATATTCATTGTGGGCTGACCTAAAAATAAACATCGATATATAAGCCAACTAATTAACTTAGAAAAAGAATCGATGCTAGCCATAATAAACACAAGCTGTTATTTCTAGTTAACCAACAAAGAAACGATATAAGCTTATAACACGCCTGACAACTTTATTCATTTGTGAGTTACACAAATATTATGCACTTCAACCAATTAAAGCCCGTGCACAGATTTATAGGTTAAGTAAGTGGCCGTTCGTTAGTCTTGGCAAGTTAGAAAAGAATGGATTTGCTAAATTAGAATGCAATGGTCACACTCTTAATTCAACAGGCATGTCAACTTTATTTATTGCGATTTGCAAGTATAAATAAAATATACGATCACTTCATATTGGTTAACATATGCCTGGCAATTGTTCAAGTAAACACATATTCAATTTGCAAAGCAAATGGCAAAAACAACAACGACACATTCTCATCATCAGCGAAAAAAAAAACAAAACAAAAGAGGATCAGACAGCAGACAGTTATTCACCCACACTCACACACACACATATCCGACAAGCGCTACTGCAGTGCATTGGCATGTTGCAGGTGGCATCGATAAATCACGAGTATCGATATTTTTTTTGTGCGCGCATTGTCAAAAGTGCCGCCGATTGACAAATTGGCAACGAGCAAATTTGGCCAAGGAGAGCGTCGTGTGTTGATTGTGAAAATTGTATTGTAAAATCGATTAACCCCCTCAGCCCAGCTGCTAACACCTTTGCCCCAAGCATAAGCATTTAGCACCTTTCAACTGTTGCTGTTCAGCTTTTTGTTTTCCTGCAACTGATTTCCATGTTTAATGGCTCGTAATTGATCATTAGCCGCAAAAACACTTAGAGAACCTGCGACAATGTTGGCAATGCATAAATAAATAATAAACGGTTATAAACCGAGCCAAAGCTTAAGCTTTCATACATTCAATTTTTATATAAAGCAATAAACGCTATATAAAAAATGTTAGATAATAAAAAAAAAGCTTTGAATGCAGCCTAATTAATCAACATAAATCAATTATTAAACAAACCAATTCAATTAACAAAACAAATGCTGACTATATATATTTATCTATTTGTGTATATAAATATTTATCGAATCGCTATAAATCATGCTCCAAATAAGGGGGGACACAATGACTTTGAACTTTTAAACAGTATCTGCATTAGGCCTAATAGTGTTAACAACTTGAGAAATTTTCACACAACAACAGCATCGGCAACAACAACAAACAATGGGACTAAGCTTACAACAATTTGTGCCGCTTATTATTATTTAATTTTACACTTGACATTGTTGCAAGACGCGTAATTATAAATTTTTTTTCTTTATTTATGATCGAGTTCAAGAGCAAAAATTTGATTTTTGTTTCTTAATTTTTGTTTTTGTTTTTGCTTTTGGTTGCATCTAATCGCTATATAAAGCGCATTTAATTGGCTTAGCTGAGCTGTTGTTAATGTGGCAATTGCATCGCAAGCTTTAAGGCAAAGTGAGTTGGCAAGCAAATAAATGTTTTACATTCTGCAAATTGGTACAAGTCGTTCTACACACATACATACGTGACTACATACATACATACACATTACTATTGGGGGCGAACGTTCTCAAGGCAAATGCCTAAACGAAGCAATCGACGCAATCGCTGCCAATCGCTTTGCAATCGATTACTTTTGACAAATTATTACCACATGCATTCACCTTATAAGTTTCTTCTGTTGCAGCCTTCCATTTGCCTGCTGCTAGTCATCTGCCTCGCCGCGTGCAGCCAAGCGATACGCGTGGATTGGGGCACCAATACGGGTCCAATACTGCCACCGCCTCCACGTACCACGCCCGCACCGCCTAGCCGGCCATACCGCGAACCGGCGCCTGTTTGGGAAGACCTGAGTGACGATCTGCCCAACCCGCAGCCTTATGTGTAAGCAGCAATCGAAACTGCTCGGCTTCGTTGACTTGGTTGCTCGCTCACTTTTCAATGAGTTGTCTCTCTTTACAGCTATGTGCTGCCGCCTCCATCTCGGCCGCGTACCTGGGTCATACCCGCTGGCCCCTATGCACCGCCGAACTACAACAATCAGCCGCCCAAGTACAACTATGGCCAGTTAGTGGATACCTATAGCAATGGAGGAGCGGGACCAGCAACTGGCACTGTCACTGTGCCGGCGCTGGCCGCTCAGTATGTGCCTGGAGTGGGCATCAAGTATACTGCGATTGCGCCCAACAACAACAAGCTGCAGGGCAAATACAATGCGAAGACCAAGAAATACAAGGCCTACGAGAAGGCCAAATATGCGCCATGGAACTATGTAAGACAATACGATAATCGTAAGCGTTATCTGCGCTACTGATATGCATATACTTATAAGGAGTCCGTTGTTCGTTTTATTAAATTGCGTGTACAACAACAAATTAAAGCCAAAAAAAAAAACTACAACAGCAACAACAACATCTAAACGCTTTTGACACTTTTGTAAATGCTTTTTACACAATCGCTGTACAAAGTACTCCCACTGCACACCTATACACAACCACAGCCACAATCACCCACCCACCAGTCGCCACCACTCGCCAACAGTTGCAAATCGCAATCGCATTTGCTTTCATGCTCATGTACCACGTCCCCACGTTCATGTCCATGTCCATGTCATAATCACATGCATCATCTCTTTGCAGTTGCAGCTGCTGCCCGTGGAGGAGAAGGCGCTGGACTGGCAGGAGGCGGAGGAGGCGCCAGTGAAGGAGGCGCACTCCGAAATGCCTCTAGACACACTTAGCTCCTCCACGACTGCAGCGCCCAACAGCAATAGCAGCAGCCCAGCAACAGCAACAACAACAGCAACTTCAGCAACGCAAACATCAACAACGCAACAACCAACAACAACAACAACAACAACGACGACGACGGCCACTATGTTTGCCAATTACAAGCTGGCACATGAGAAGAGCGCCTACCTGAAGAAGCACAACAAGTTGAAGAAGCTGCTCGAAAAGTTGCAGGCACCCAGCAACCAGACGCAAGCGAACGCGACCTCAAGTTGAGCGATGCATAAAAAAAATTTAAAAAAAAATCGAAAAAAAAAAACGAAAAAAAAATAATAAAAAGTGAATATATGCGAATTATACGTTAAGACTTGCCCCAAAATTTGTAAATACATAATAAATCGAATACAAAAAAAAACACGTTTCATGCGAATCGATTCGCTCACATAAAAAACAAAAGACTCAGGCAACAAACTTGGAACTTGCGTGCACTACAACGGGGCGTCAAGTTGTGCCTTAATAGCGCACCGCGTGGCAAAAGGGTAAATACTTAGTAATACACACACTACACTCTAAAAACACACACACACTCTAAACACACTTGGCTGTTAGCGGTTAGCTGTCAAAGTTATAACGGGGCCAGGTTATGTTAGCTTGAAACGATGATTGGTACTTTCTTGAACGGCTTTTCATAGCTGGCGGCAAGCGCAATTAGCCCGATCGTTTAGTAATATGTATGAACAGCTTCTGGTGGTCCATCATTTAAATGCCGTTGATCACAGAGCGGCAGACAGACCCTGACCACGGCGGCTGCTGTCAACATGCGCCACACATCAGCCGCAGCAACAAAATCATTAACGACCGCAAGCAAGAACAACAATGTGCATTACCAACTGGCGGTTAAGGCTCACTGATTTTTTCCAGTGTATTTTTGGCTGCTGGAGTCATTAACCAGCGCTAATTTCCATCGCATTGTCAACGAGTTTCGGTTTCAGTTTTTTTCTCTCTCTTTTGTTTCCTTTTTGGGTGACTTTTTCTCGTTTGTAATTGGTTTTGCTTAGCTTTTAATTACGCGCGCTTCACGATCTCAGAGCATAGTCTGCATCCATTTATAATAATTAAGGGTACAAAATTTCGAGATAAGATTTCTGCTTGTGTTACACAAAACTCCTTAATTAAATACAATTTGTTAAAATTGACAACAATTTAACGGGCTGAAGCTAATTGCTAACGCTGATATACATTGCAAAGCAAGTGGTAGGTATGTCTATACAAATATACACATATATATATATATATATATATATATATATTTTTTTTTTTTTAAATAATTTTAAGCACTTGGGCTGTTCTTGCTAAGTGTTCTACGTTAGCAACAGCTTTTGTGCTTAATAACTATTATTTTCTTGTTTTTATGCTTTTTGTTGTGTAATCATTTTTTATAGCTTTTCTAAGTATATTAATTAAATGTTTTTTTTGCTTATTCATTTCTTATTATATGCCTTTAATGTATTCTTTTTTAACGGCATGGCTTCTGAATGGCAATGAATGGAATTTCTGGAAAACATTTTGTGAAGAACCTACATGAAATAAAATACATGCTTCAAATCAGCTGGCTTATATACAACTTTTTGATGGTATTCATATCTTTCGATTTATCTTTAGTTTCTTAAGATATTAAGATATCTAAAGGTACATATCTATATAGATATCTGTATAGATCTGTGTGCTTTTAGATATCTGTGTCTTAAGATATCTGAGCCTATTTAGATGTCACTATCTCTCACTATCTTTCTCTTTAGATATTAGTATCTTAAGTTATCTTTATCTTTAGAAATCAGTCTCTTTAGATATCTATATCTTATAATATCTTTCATGCAATGAGCTAATTGCTATATTAAAACATTAGCAAACATATTAAAAATCGATAAGATAAGCATTTTTCGCAGACAGAGCTTATTTACTTTGAAATAAGTATAAAAAATGAATTAATAATTTCAGTATGCAAATTTAATTAATAATTTCAATCAAATATTAAAAATTTCAAATGGGCGTAATAAGTGGATGTCGCATTAATCAATGTTATCGCCTGAATGAAACAAACGAAACAAACAACAATGTTACCCATCAATAAAATTACGCAAATTTATCTCAACGCTGATTTTTTCTTTATAAATAATGTCGCTTGTTGCCCAACTGAAGTCAATTAAATATTGTTAATTTAAATCGTAATGATAAATATATATATTTGTTTTTGAATACGTGCATTGATTGGGAGTGTGAGAAAGAAATGAGCAGCAAAGCGGGTCCGTTCGACTGATGCAATCAACTGATGAATGCATGAGTGTGTGGGTGGGTTTGTGTTTGTATATGTGCGTGTGCTTCCTCCAATTCAAGCCTGATTAACATCAGCTTGTGCGTTCTGATGGAGCAAAACACCGCTTCCTCTAGTTCTCGCCTCTCCTCCAGTCTTCCTCAAGTCCTCTTCTGTGTGTCTATATAAACACATAAATAATTGTCTATGAGTGTGTGTGAGTGTGTTTGCATGTCTACCTGTGTGTTGAGTGCGTTAAGCAATGACAGTCAGTTAGCCTTGGGCAGCTTCTCTTACCTCTCACAGCTAGCGCGCTGGTCTTACAGGTGACTGTGGCTGCCATAGACATGATTCCCGCAGACGTTGTGCACGATGTACAAAATGTGCAAACGGCTGGGAGTAAAAACTCGTAGTGTTGAAATAGTGGGAGTAGCGTAGCTAATACGATGAGGTTCGGCTACAGACGGTAGATTGTGCATAGATCCAATTATATTTACATTCAAAAAAAAAAAAGCTTATGAAGAAGAAGAAGTTAAGATGAAAGACAGCTAGAGATGTCAGGAAATACATATGCATAACGAATGTAAAATTCAGTTAACTGGAGAGCTTGAAAAAAAATAAAAAAAAAAACAAAATTAAAAAATAAAATGACATAAATAATAAAAAAGTAATAAAATAAAATAAAATAAAAAATAATTTAAAGAAGAAAATAAAATAATATTATAAAACTAAAATCAAAAATAATGTCCGAAGTAAAATATATAAGAAAACAAAAATAATATTAAAAATAATTTAGAATAAAACAAAAATTAAAATAAAATATACTATAAAAAGTAAAAAATAAATAAAATAAACTACAAATAAATAACAAATAAAATATACGAGCAAAAGCAACAAATTTGTTTCAATTTGTTTTCCATAAGTCAATAATTTATTTCCTTTATATTACACTGAAAGAAATTAGAAAAATATTATATGCGATGCAAGCAAAAAAAATAGATAAGATAAAAAAGTAGAAAATCGAGAATATATATATAAAATCAACAATAAAAAATTAAATTATTCATATAAGAAAACAGCAAAAATGAATAAAAAACTTTAAAGCTATAAATAACAAATCAACAAACAAAGCCGACATCACATTGATTACAACAACAAAAGAACAAACAGTTGAGATAAAATAGATTACACACATGCTGAACTGCTTAAACATATTAAATTTATCTTGGTTAACCTCGTCACCTTTTGCTGAGCCTCAGTTGCATCATGACTGTGTGGCGGGCGCACTTTGCGTATGCGCAATGCTCAGGCAATGCAACCGCAGCAGTAGCTGCAGCTAAATCAGTGCCAGGCCCAATTCCAAAGAGCCAAATCTGAGCTGAGACATGTGTGCAGCTGGCGAAATTAATTTGATTAGAAACGTAACGAAACGACTCTGGCAAAAATCATTTGGCGGCTATTGGGACCACTGAGAGGTGGGCAATAAAGCAGCAGCTGGGCGACTTCCTAGCCTCGCCGAACTGATGCTGATTATATAGTCACGTTGTTAACTACATCTTCACGGTGCTGAGAGGCGCAACACAAAAAGAGCTTGCAGCGTGTGCTGCTGCTGCTGCTGCTGGTGCATGCCACAGTGGCGCAATCGAATCGAATCAGAGCCGACATCTTTCACACTTCGTTAAAGGTAACGCGGGCAAAGCCACCGCCAAGGCAATTTATTGTCAAAAGCGAGAAGCGATAAAAAAAACTGCAATATGCACATTATGGCCAAGACTCGAGGCTGCTGCCACTGCTGCTTCCACTGCTGTTGCTGCTTTAGTTGCAATTCGCTTTGGCCCTAACGTGACGGGCCACACCACATAGGCTTGACCCGTCAGCAAAGGCACAAACCCCCAGCCGGACCCGGACTTGAAGGCAAAGCCCAAACCTAGTTTTTGTTAGCCGGTGATTGCCCCGCTTATGAGCCAGGCCAACGATCAACTTTCTTTCGCTCTTGCATCATGTTGGCCAAAGTCTGGATACAGTTTACAGTGCAGCACGTTTTGGCTAAATGCAAAGATTTGTACAAGTGACGCCATCGCGCCCATCACCAGGGCAAACAATTGGCCACTCGCAAGAGCCAGGCCCATCATCTCTAGCATTAGATAGTCAAGCCCAACTCCAACTACAGAAACTCCAACTACAGAAACAGCGCCAGTTCCAGCTCGCCTTGTTGCCGCCTGTTCACAGTTCATAAAAATCAATGCCCTTTTGATTAGCCACGGCCATAATTGAGCGTTGAGTGTTTTCTGAGTTGTTTGTGAAAGGCAGCATCCATAATAGAGAAATTGTCTAATTAAGCTTGCGCTTTCAATTGGCCATGGTCCATATTACGCATACGCCCCATTGCAAATCTAGAGTTTTCTGCGAGCGCGGCTCATTACACAATTTTTAGTCAGCATATTTTACTTCTTTTTTCTTTACTTTTTTTATCACTTGAAATTGTGGCCAATGGCGTAACCAGTTAACCAGAAGAAATATGATTTTTAGTTGTGGCCAGCTGAGTTCACAGACAAAGTTCAGGTTTTTCCTTGAAAGTTATTAACATGAAATTATTGTCATAACTCACAGCATAACGAGTGGCAAGCCAATAATCAAGGCGCATCTTCTGGCAGGCCGACTGAGCGCTCTGGCAAGAGCCTGTCCAGACAACTGGCAGACACTAGGCCAGGAAATACGAGTTTCGGCTGAAGCGTGTTTCCTTGGCTAATTGTAAAATGAAAAATACTTTGCACTCTTTTCGCTTTAGTTTTCGTTTTCATTTTCATTTCTATTACAATTTCCAAAGCTGGCCAATATTAAATAAATGCGCCAAGCGACGGCGACGGCGACTGCGACAGCGGCAGCGACAGCTTACATGTGGCACATGTTTATTCATAATAGCCAACACGCAACTGGACCCGGTTAAGCTGCAGAGAGATACAGATACAGATACAGATACAGTTTGAGCTGCGGCTACAGCCTGCAGATGCAGCGATCCCCAATGGACGTGCTCATATAGCCAGTCAGACTATATAGTTAGTCGGTCAGTTGCAGTTGCAGTTGCTGTTGCAGTTGCAGCCGAACGCCCCAGTTCCACACTCGACTCGACGCCCCATCAATGAGAAATGAAAACATTTTATTTGTTTTGTTTGAGCTGCTTTTTTCTATTGATTTGTTGCCAGATTTCTTGTTTTCCTTGCGCGCTCCGTGTTTACATAATGAAATGGCTTTAGCCAGTTGGCTGGCCACGTTTTCAATAGTTTGCACAGCTATGCGGGTGCTTATCTCACATGGTTCAGCTCGTAACAAGGCATATGCCATCTATAAAGGGGGGCCAATCAGCAGAGAGAAGAGTGGAGAGAGAGGGGGCTGAGGGAGGGCACTGCAATCGTGTCATGCGATGCTAACCTTATTCAATGTTTATTGTCGTTATCGTTGCCAATGTTGTTGCTGTTGCTGTTGCTGTTGCTAAGGCCTCGCAATGTCGTGGCGCTACCGTTAGGTTGTAAATGTTGATGTTACGAGCTCTATTAACTCCACTGAACAAAATTAATGTTAACGATCGCCGAGAAATGCAACTTTTAGCTATGAAAGAAAAAACTTTGCAAAAATTTCAACAGAACTAATTTCAAGTTATCTCAGAATCTACAAAACAGTAAAATTAATGAGCTGTACACAGAAAAAAAAAACTAAACAGCTGAAGCAATATTTCCTTTACAAAGATACTAAAAATAGCAGACCAACAGATAGAAATGAATTAACTTTAGCTGGAATAGAAGCAAAATTTTAAAATATTCTGCGAGTAAATTGGAGTTGCAATAATATAAAAATATATATAAAATATCTGCCTCGATTCCTACTTTAACTGTTGGTTGAAAATAATATTATATTTTATTATAATTTTCGGATTTAAAATATTGTGACGTTTTATATTAAATCTTACAAAAGGTCTCTGGGGAAAAGAAAGACTAACGAGAGCGCATTTCAAGAGAGAGAGAAAGGAATAAATATATATACATAAAACTCTCTCTTTCCTTTTTCACAAACTTTCTATCTCTCTCTCTCTCTCTCTCTGCCTGAAGTTGGCGCAATCTCCCCTATCATAATTCCACTCTCTCTATCTCTTTCGTTCACTATCTTTCTCACTATCTCCCACACTCTCACTCTCACTCTCAGCTACCTTTCACTGTCCAGTTACCCTCTCTTTCTCTTTTCACCTCCAATTTCTCCATCTCTCACACTCTATTCTTCCGCCTAACTCACACTCTCATCTTCTCTCTCTCTCACCGAACAATCTTTAACCTAGATTCAATATCTTCTTCCTCACATATTATGTACAGCAGCGAAACGAATTTAAAATGAAACGCTTTAAGTAGATTTAAGGTTTTTATTTTGTAGTTAATTGAATACTTTGACGCAGACTGATCACCTTCGTCATGGCCATTGTGCAATAGCTGCTTCTGCTCCATGCTTTTATTTTGATTGCTACTTCAGCTTAATTCAGAGCGAGTGCCCTTTCAGTCTACTGCAAATGCAACTCTCTTTTAGCTGGTTTCCTTGACTTGACTGAAAGTCAGTTGGCACTCGGTTTAATTGCGACAAAGTCATTAAAAAAGTGCTCACTGTACCGGAGCATTAGCCAATTAAAGTGCGCCTAGGACAAATCCGACAAATCAGATATAAATGCAACTGAAATTCGCTTCGATTCCGCTGGACAGCGAGCAGTGAACGAAAAGCGAAAACGCGAACCAGTTTTAAATGCAAATTTTACATAATGTGCTCCAAATGGGCAGCAGCTTCACATAAATCTACAGACAGGTCAACAACATAAACAACAACAACAACAATAACACGCGACAGCAATGACAATGACAATTGTATGCAAAAACTGCGGAAAAAGGCCAAAGTAGCCGAAAAATACAACAACAACAACAACAACAACAATAAAAACCTCTAAAACGCGAGACATGCAAAATGAAGTTCATGGAAAATCAATTGCATGAAAGTTGCCCCAGACCAAATGAAGGGGAACTGGAGCTGCACTTTGTCGAGACTCTGGCCTAGCTCTGTCTATGGCTCTGGCTCTGGCATTCGAATATGAGTCGTAGGCTCTACCTGCGCCTGTTCGATTTATGGTATTGAACTTTGCTTTATGCAAATTCAAATTTACAGTTAACAGCTTTTTTTAATTTTTCATAATTTTTTGATTGTTAGAAAATGAAAGTCTTCCTTTAACACTCGCCAATGTGTTTGAGTGTATTTTATGTCGCGCTATTTAAAGATGTCTCGACAGTTGTCCCAAAGCTATCGCAATTCTGATTGTCATCAAATATAATAATCGTTTCAAATTGTTTTCATAATATTATGTTTATCACTAAATTCTATTATCCAACATCAGTCGCACTACTATTTTTATGAACAAGGCATTGCTCTGCTTCGATTTTTCAGTATAGTTAACGAACTAAGTTAACTAAAGCTAATGCCCTGACTTGTTGTCTAGTTGGCGAATTAGTTCAGCAATAATTCGATTTAGCAATCTGACCGCCCTGCTCCAAAACTCACCTGCACGCCAGCCTTACCTTGCCGCTTTGTTCAGCAATAATTGCAATTGGCGCACTCTCTATATGCAACATGCTCATATTCATGCCCTGTTCGACTTCTATGCAACGAGCACCCACCTTATTGTGAGTGCAGCATAAAAAGCAACAAAAGGGCATGATGCCGCACTTTGTGAAAAGAAACGGGCCAACAGGGGCTTGTAACTGCAAATTAGTTTGAGCACCATAAAAAGCGGGCTACAAAACTGCAACAACAACAACAACAACAACCACAACAACTATAGCGAAGCTTGCAAAAGTTTTTTTTTGGAAAATGAAAATCTATTGCAACCAAGAGTTAAGCCAATGGAAAATCGCCTTGTGCAGATTTTTCATGGCTGATTGTAAAAGTGACGCATCATATGGGAAGCTCGATTGTTAGTCAGTTGAGTCAATGACATTCTAATACACACACACACACATATACAGATGGCACATTTATAACTCATTTTGTAATATGCAAAACGTGCGCCGACAATCTCCTTTCTGAAAGCCTCGTGTGCTTGCGTGTGTCTCATGCTTGCATGTATCTCAGCTTAAGAATCGAATCGAATCGCATCGAATCGAATCGCATCCAATCGCATCGCATCGATGCAGCATGTCACAATTGAATCAATGCTTAAAAAAAATAAAACAATAAATGCAAATAAAGACATTCATGAAAAGTTTCGACACTTCTTTAATAAATATTAGCTATTGCGCAAAAAATCTCATTAAATATAAACTTAACTTAAACAAAATTCATTAAGAGTTCACTTTGCTTACATTTGGCTGCAAACCGCAAAGCGAGTTCAAGAGAGTTTGATTTTATTGTGGTTTTTCGTTTTTATTTTTATCTCTCGCAAAATTGAGAAGTTTGGCACGTTTATTGTTCGCTTTTGTGTTCAATACGTGGCTAATTTTTGTTTGATGATAAAGGAAGTGGAGGAAGGCAATTAGGGATGCTAAACTAATCCATTGTTTGATTATTATATATATACATAGCAAACTGACGAAATGATGATGATGATGACGTACAGTAAGCATAAAGTAAATGATATCTCAATGGCATATTAGAGGCATTCCCTAGAGTTGAATGGTATCTCAAAAGCATATTAAAAAATTAAATTAAATTAAATTAAGAAGTGTATTGAAGGTATTCCCTAGAAATAGATGACACTTGTAAGCCCTATTAAAGGTATTCCCTAGATATAAATGGTAAAAGAGATCTCAAAATGTAGTGAAGGCATTCCCTAGAAATAAATAGGCATTCCATAGAAATAAATTATGCTTATAATCCTTTTTAAAGGTTTTCCCTAGATCCTTTTATATAAATTATGTATCAAATGTATATTGAAGGTATTCCCTAGAGATAAATTATATTTAAAAAGTATATTAAAGGCATTCAATAAAAAAAGGCAGCTCCTAGATATAAATGATATCGCATATAAATTGTTATACAACTTCTTACTAATGCACAGTTAGCTTTTAGTTCGTGCGAGCAAAAAAAGTACACAAAGGGCATTCCCTAGGGCGTGGTGAAAGGCACAGAAGTCACAATACTTACTGCATTTAGGAAAATTTCTATAATTTTCTTGTAGTCCGATCTCCGGTCTTGGCTGATCGCTCAACTAGCCACATACCACCCATCAAACATTTCACAGGCTGACTAAAAGAAAAAATGAGGCTTAAATTATTGGGCTGGCATTTAACATGACAGCCACATTAAATTGTCCACTTTGGCAACCTGTGCCGGCACCATATACGAGTGCTATATGCGAGCACAAAACAGTTAATATAGGTATATAGCCAAGTTGGCTGCCGGCGTTGCTATAATTGAGGTTTGGCGACTCGGCTCGGCCCGACTCGGCCCGACTTGGCCCGGCCTGGGGGCATTTTTATTGAAGTATCTGGGCGCGCTCTCTTAAGGAAATGCACAGACGCCAACAGCTGAAAAGATTTTAATTGTCACTTTCGTTGCCGGGCGAAATTTCAAAAATTTTAATTCAAATTTAATGCGCTCAAATGAGTTGGCCATTGTGCAAGAAGCCACCACAGCGCACAAGAGACACAGAGTCGACGAAGTGCGAGCATAGCTTACTTTTTGTGCACTCGTATCTTTATATTTATTTTCAGAGGTGTTTGGCTCGGTTGATGTTGCAAGTGCTGCAGCTCGTAAGTCAATCACTTTGAATCCCATTTAAAAACACTCGGCAACAGATTCAATTTGCTACTTTATGCAATAACAGCGCGCGGACTTAGAACCGAGTCTTAATTAGGAATAGCTGGGACCAGTTCCAAAGCCGTGCAGAGCCGAGTTCGGCCTTGAGCCAGTTAACCAGAAGATGCCGTCGATTTGGTAATCCGTTGGCCATCAGCGTTGAGCAACGGCCAACATATTATCTGCGGATAATCCGTTCGCCCGAAGAACTAGTCGGACCTCAGCCAAACTCAGTGGCTGCGTCGGTCTCTCACTCGCCGACCGGTTACAATTATGAATGGCTATTACTAGTTATTTAAGTCGAATTCAAATTAAATTGATTTGTAAATTAGTCGTGTCATTAACTAACGCATATGCTGTCTCCTGTTGTAGTTTGTTGTACCCCTCCCCAAAAGATCTATCGCCAATTAAATTCGTTCTCATTTGTAAAACATACGTTTTATGGGGCGTATGCTTGATTTGCGTAAATTGCAACATTGAAAAACGATTAGCATTCATTAATATTTCAAAACTAGTAATAAATAAATTATTATTACTGAATTGCAACAAATCGCATTCTTGTACAACTAGAACACTATCGAATAAAATATAAAATGAAATCAAACATTTCACTGCATACTCTTAGGCTTCAACAACAGAGCTCAATAATAGGGTTTAACATAACGAGATACTAGCGAGACACCTCAGAAAGTCAGCGAATATTTCTTAAATTATATATCTACATAATACACAATTAAAATAAGCATTCGCATTAATAATATATTTATCAGTTTCAGTGTATTTTACAGACCAACAGCAATATGTAGTATTTATTGGCTTAACAGTAAAACTTTGAAAAACGCGCCTTTATCATTACTCCAAATTGCTCTGATTAACATGACGTGAAATTGCATTGAACATGTAGAGAGAATTTAGCATTATTTGTTATGTTATTTAAATTTGCTATGTTATTAACGGACGTTTCAAGAATACTGTCATTTAACAGTGCTGTTGTTATGTTAATGTTAACATTATTTTTCTCTGCGAGTATTCAAATCGATTCTCAGCCGATTATTTTGCTATTTGTATAAGTGCGCGCGTTATTTGATTATGAGCTATACTCTATTAAATTTTCAAATATATATTTGTTCGTTCTACAGTGCCATGACAAAAACCTATTTACTATTAACTTAAATGGATAAAACTTTACTCCGCCTGAAGTAATGACACCTGATGACGACCGTTGGTTGAATAAATATTGCATAAGCGAAGCTCTTTATTTACATTTATGTTTTATCGCAATCATTGTTATCTATGTACATTGCCCAACCTTTTCGAGCTTCAAAATAGCCCTAAATTGTAAATAAAATCTTATCAATGTATCATAGCGTATATCTGCTAGACGAGCAATCGATCAAATATTAAGTTTTATATAAGTAAATGTCGGTTTGTTGCTATGTACTTTGGAATCCGATTGATAAAAAATGTGGTTTGTTTATGTGCTCAGTAGACAAAGTAAAAAAAAAGTATCGAAGAATTGTCGACTAGGGTAATTAGCCAATGGGTGATAACTGTGCATAACCCTATGCATTAATAAATACGCATCTATGGAAAAGTCAGTTAATATTTTATATATTTTATTTTTATATTTAACTTGTGAATTCCGCACCTGATGTTTACATACATATAAAAGCATAGATTATTTAAATGATATCAAGGCCGGAATTCAAACACATCGCTGATTAATCTGGCAGCCAAATATACTTGATAGGGTGGTCCAGAGATAACATTTGCAAGAATCATATTTGTTTTTACAAAATCTATTAAATAGTAAATTGCTTTTAGAACATTTTAACTCAATATTATCTTAATAATAATATATTTCAACTTATTTTGGTATATACGAGATTTTCTTAAGAAAAATTAAATTCGCTCATGTTTTGAAAATTTCCTTGTTATGCTGAATTGTTTAACAGTTTTTCGATTTTCGTTTTTCGATTTTCATTTTCTTTTTGAATAAAAATTACAAGGTATAATTTGATTAAATATACTTGCTCAATAGTTTGTCTCTATATTGTGTAACTCAATATTGCTAAATATTTTGATAACCTGTTGCTAATTAACGCATATTTATTATTCTGGTAATATACAAATGGCTATAATATGTTTTCAGTTTCTTGTGTTTGTTCGTAGTTTGCCAACACGTGCATATGAGGCGGGAGTGGTTAATATTAATGCACCAAAACTAAAAAGAAATAGGGCAATAGGGAAAAAATAACATTAAATTGATTAAAAACAAAATTTTTTATTTATATACAGATAACAGGTGGGCGATTTTGGAAATGAATTCGGGACGAGATTATGAAAATGCAAAGAGAAAAAAAAGAAAAAAGAAAGAAAATAACAGCAACAAATCTAAAATAATTTAAAAATACGTTTTTGTGTGAATATTCGCACAGGCATTATTAAAATACGGCTATTATAAGCATGTCACATAAGTTGTATTTTAATGTTTGCACTGCGATGCCTACGTAATTGCATATATCCATATGCATGTAGTGTAAATTATAAGTAATTATGTCTTAAATAGGAAAACTAAGCAAACGAACTGTTTGCCTCTTGTTGCTCGGCAGCGGCGGCTTTAACCAATTCGATAGCCGCAACACGTGCGGCTGTCAACGTTAAGTCCGCATCGAAGCCTGGCTTGTGGGTTGGTGACTGACTCGGTGTACAGTTGGAACTCTTTGGCTTGCGAAACCAGTTGCCCAGCCGGCGACGTCCCAGGGACCCAGTTGACGTCGTCGAAAGCTGTTGCCCAGAGCCGTTGCTGGTGCTGCTGGCAATGGCGTCGCGTGACTGTGATTTTTTGGGTAGCGTATCACAAGAGCGATACGGTGATTTAGCTGGTGATTCGGGTACAGAACTGTCGCCACTTGCTGATGCGGTGCCCTGAGCGTGCTCACAGTCTGCTAGCTCATAGTCGGATTGGTCTGAGTAGTAGCCTGGCCGTTCCTCATAGTTGAACTCAAAGCCCGTCATTTCGGACACGTACAGTGCCTTGCCGCCGAACTGTCGCTCCAGGGCGAGCGTATTGAGAAAGCGGTGCTTGCGGTTGGCCGAGCGGAAGCTAAAGTCGTACCACTTATCTCGCGACTCGCAGTAGATTCTAAGTGAGTTTTTGATTGTGTGACCAAACATTTTTCCATCACGCACGTTCACGATGCGGCAGCGATCTAAAAAGATTCGCCCCTTATAAATGAAATTGCTGCGTTTGATAATATCGCGTTTGCAGTAGATCAGCTGGTTATCGAATAGAAACAGGGTGCAGCTGCTATTCCAAAGGTTCTGCTTCTGGCGCGTCGCATCGACTTGAAGGAAGAAGCGTGTGCTGTGCAAGTGCAGCGGTGGCCCCTTGAAGTTTTGAAAACTCGACTGATGTCGCGCTATGGTCTCGCTGTGTCGTTTGCCTTCATTAACAGCCTCCGTAATGCCCCGCATCTTTTCCAGCGCCCCATTAAGGGTGGCATGCGTATCCGGAATATCACACTGGGATACATCTATCTGATCGTAGTCTAAATTATCTGTTTGGCCAGCAACTTCTACGCTAATGTTGCTGTTTAGAGCAGTCTTAATAATTTCATTGAGGTGCAGTGGATAGCGGCAGATGCGTTGCACTGGCGCCAGCAGATGCGCAGACAGCGGTAGCTCAGCCAGATGTTCGGATTCGCGGCAACTTCGGAGAAATAAATGCGAGATATTATTAGTGAAAGCGATCAATGAGTAAATAGTATAAACTTACTTCTCCAAAATAGTGCGTGCATCTTTGATGCGTTCATAGGATTCGAGTTCAATGAGTGCACGGGGATATGCATTGCAGTAGGTGGAGTAGCAGAGGAATCCTTTGTTCTAACAATACAAGAAAATATAATTAAGGATGAGATATTAAAGCTTGTAACTAATATATAACTATCTATATTATCTATATCTATATACCTAAGAGACTTACCATCTTCAGAAAGACCTTAGATATTTGATTTTGTTCGATGCCCTGCCGCAAGGCGTCCAGAAACTTTCGCTGAAACTTGTAAATGGCTGTGATATTCGAGAATATAAGTCGTATGCTGTTCGGCGAAAATATGTCGATGCGTTTGCTCATGGCAGGCAAATACCTATAAAAGAGATAATTAAATCAATTTGAGATCATTTATCGAGCAAAACATTCGCTGCTTACCCGTCACATATGGAAGCCAGCAGCTTCACGTAATTGATTTCAGTTTCTAGAAGTTCACGTATAGCGCCATTCCGTATGGCATCGTAAGCATCCGGCAGTACATTGATGTGAATTGATGGCATGAGTATGGATGTTGGCGGCGTTTCAATGACTATAGTGGTAATATTAGTTTGATCCGCAGTCAGCGTGGCGTTGGCATCCTCATTGGCTGGGCTCAGTTCACAAACGGGCACTGGAACTTGAAACTCTGCATCGGATGCCGCAACTGCTGTCTCTCCCAACATCGTCTTATCGGCATTAAAATATGCATCCAGCTCACAGCCATGAATGATGCGCACAAAGTCCTTAGGAAACCAGCCCAGTTCTGGATCGAGTATTTCTTCCACAAGACTAGCATCCTCCTTCTTAATGCGTCCAAACCACCAGGGTCCCACCTCCTTGCGCAATATCTCTATCAAAGTGCCACGCTCGAGACCCAACTCCTGCGGACCAGCCGCCGTGAAGTTGTACAGCACTTCCGCATAGACGGGACAATAGTTGTTAGCTGTCGAATAAGTTGATATGAATTAGTGCTTATGTTTATTGTAAGTTAATTGAGTAAAGTAATATCATTTAGCTTTTATAGTAGTTTTAATTAGCTATAGCTTCAGACTGCTGCTAATAGGAGAGACTGACTTGAATCATGTTTGAATTGAGAGACGTGAATTGTTTAGTTATATCTCATGACTAACAAGTCGATATGGACTTGGCTCTCTCTTTTTGCCTGTGACAAAAGAAATCTTATAAGAGCCGAGATTTCGTTACTTATTAGGTAAATTTCTATATAAATGAAGCTCAAATTAAGTGGCATGTTGCCACTTTGATAAATAATGAGCAGATTTCTTGTAGACTCTGGAAGACTTTACGATCTAACAATTGGAACTTTCTTGCAGCTTTCATTCAATATCTTTAAACTTATCTTATTTCAAATTACAAACTTACAATCTTCGTGTGAAGCGATGCTGTCACTATCGCTTTCCTCATTGTCGGTGCGGCACTTGCCATACGTATCCAAGCCGTTGGGCTGACTGAGCGAACGCGTGGGCAATGATTCGGGTGCTTCGCGTTCTCTGTTGCAATTGTTGTCCAGATTAAGCTGATCGAAGGCTGGTGACTTAACAGCATCCTTCTCCAGTATGCTGGTCGCCTTGGCCGAGTGACAGCGGCGTATGGAGCGTGTCTTTGGCTCCATGGCATTTGGCATGTTGGCTGGCACAGCAGCTGCTCCTTGACGCTGGCCGCTTGCCAGCGCGCGCATATAGTGCTCATCCTGTTCGAGCTCAATCTGGATACCCGAATCACCCGAGTTGCATTTGTCGCGGCGATTAAATTTCGTTTTGCGACGTTCCTTTGAAGAGCGCCAGATTAATGGACCAAAACGATATTTAGCTGAGCCTGCATCGACAGCAGTGTTGCCTGCGGGAGCTTTCCCATTGCCAGCAGTTGGCGCCGTTGCTGTCGCAGTTTCCAATGGTAACTTACTGTCCGTGCTACCGACAGCTGCTGCTGCTGTTGTTGCAGGAAACGGCGTAATTTGCAACTGATTCTTGCTGTGTAAAAAGGGCAAGTTGCGCTTAAATTTCTGTAAGACGCCTAAGCTGTTGCTGCTGTTGCTATCATTGATGGCTTCACTTGTAGCATCCACTGCGTGATGCGCCTCCGTAGGCTGCTTGGACGATTCCGGTGAGCTGGTTAGTGTTGGACTGGAGACGGCGCGCATCTGTTGTGACTGCAGCAGAAGAAACAAATATATGTGGTTAAAACTGTTCGATTGAGATCGGCAGCTGCTGAGATGAAACCACATCTATATTATTAACAACAAATGATACCTAACTACTTAAGTTTATTTGTAAACAGAAATCAAAGGCATCACTGACGTCCATTTGCAGAACGAATACACTTCACTTCAGAATCGAGTTTTTGTTTTGTGTCTGTTCGCGCATTGATTTCTTATCGAGATTTTGTTTACTTTCTCGAGTATTTTTGTACATTTCACAATAAAATTGATAAATCAACTCATTTGCCAGCACACACAATTGACTTTTTTGGGTAAAGTTATGCGCGTACAGTCCATGAAAACCAGACCACAACAAAATCTTATCAAAAGGGTTAAATAATTGTGAAAATGGAACTATAAAAATATGGAACAGCGACAACGATTGCTGATTAAAATCTGAATCACAATTATCGTGGCTAGGAGGACGAGGTGGCGTTACCTGTAGCAAGCAGATTCGCCACTTGCAGCGTCGCTCGCTGGGCATTTGATCGTTTGGCAAATGGCTAAAGTAGGTGTGCCGCTTGCTTCCGCCGGACTGTTTGGGGCCATCCGGCATACCCTCATCAAAGCTCCAAAACTTAATCAGACCATAGGTGTCCATGAGTGTTGGTATTATCAGTTTCTTCATGGTTCTCTACTCTTTTTTTTTTTTTTGCCAACACTGGGCAAAATATCACCGCCCGCTGGCAAGTGTCAACGGTGGACGTGATAAATAATAACTGAGTGCGACAATTGCAAATGCGACGCTGCGGCAGCGACCACAAAGTCGATGCCGATGTCGATTTCAGCGTCAAATACAAATGAGCGTGTGCCTGTGTGTGTGTGTGTGTGTCTGTGTGTGCCCTTCTGTTGTGGAAGTGCGGGCAAAGTTTTGATAAGCGTTGGCCAGGAAGGTGGGGCTGACTGGCTGGGGGCCGTGAGTGTTTTTATTATGTTGCGCTATTGGTTATTGTCTGCACTGGGCATTCAGTGTTAAGGGTTCGAGTATCTGCTGATTTAGTCAGAAGTCAAGTGCCTTTATTAGATTAGCAAAGGAATTGCATTGACGGAGCACGAGCCAACACACTGACAATGCTGACATTGTCAATTGTATTCATATTACAATCCCGGACTTGAATGTCTGCCAGCCTGGGTCGTCACCTTACGCAAATACATTGTTGCATCCATAGTTTTTGTTTATCTTGATTAGTGTTTACCCTTGAGTCAATGAAATGCCCAATAATGATGATGAAGGCATTCAAGTCGAAATGACATATTCGAGTGCTTTTCGAAATCTATTTTCAATTCATTTGTGTTAGCAATCTTAAGTTGATTAATCTAAGACTATCTATGAATGGTGAATTGAACTAAGATGTGAACTGAACTAACATAGATTTCTATCTGTATCTGTATTTGTATCTGTATCTGTATCTGTATCTGTATCGGTATCTGTGTCTGTATCTGTATCTGTAAATGTATCTGTATCTGTATCTGTATCTGTATCTGTGTCTGTATCTGTATCTGTATCTGTAAATGTATCTGTATCTGTATCTGTGTCTGTATCTGTATCTGTATCTGTATCTGTAAATGTATCTGTATCTGTATCTATATCTGTATCTGTATCTGTATCTGTATCTGTATCTGTATCTGTATCTGTATCTGTATCTGTATCTGTATCTGTACCTGTATCTATATCTATATCTCTGTCTGTATATCTCTAATCTTCATCTTCATCTACTTCTTTATACAATTATAAAACATAAATTTTAAATACTTACCAAGCACTCGTTAAAGCCATTGCATCGTATGCCAATAATGCTGATATTATCCTTTCCATGTCTGGGCAATCTGTATGGAAAGACAACAAATAAGAAAGAAAAAACATTCAGTTGAGTAAAGTTCATCAAATTTCTGGGAAGAATTAATGCGGTTTGCGCAATTGTTTGGTGTCAGCAAACTTAATTGAATGGGCTACCTGAAGTTACGTGATTTATGATCGCATGGGGTTGACCCGAGCCGACCCGCATATTGCCATAAACTTTTATACGGCCTGTAAATCTTTGGCAAAATCTTCACTGCAGAAAATTAGGTAGTTTTTCACTTGGAATATGCTGGAAATGCGACACCAAGGAAAGTGTTACGGCCACAGGTAAGAACGTGTCTTGCTACAATGGGCGTGGGTTGTTAGTTGTAAAGAGCTCAACTTCAAAACAAATGCCATTGCATTGCCTAAGCAATGGTTAGTTCTATGCTGGCATAGTATTAAATATTATTGGAAGTCCTGCTGAAGGACATCAGGTAAGTAAATACGAGTCGAATAAATAGTGTATATAGGAAATGGTATACAGGCTATGGGGGAAATAGGATGTAGGAAATAGGACATAGGATATAGGATATAGAAAATAGGATAAAGGATGTAGGAAGTAGGATATAGGGAGTAGGATATAAGTTATATGATATCCATTCTTAAATAAGTCCAGCTTCCTTTGCAAACAAAAATAGCTAAGATAAAATAGCAGCAAACGAAAAGAAAGTGTAAACAGATGTAAAAAGGTAAATGAGTGAAATTCTATTCATTGTAAAACACAGGAAATGGCTTCGCTCTGAAGCAAGAAATTACACTCCGCTTCAGCTGCATTATGTTGTGCAGGTACCGCCTGTATCATATGTACTTTAGTTATTCAAATGTCACGTTTGCTAAAACTATATACTAGATATATCGAACAGATGAGTAAAGTATCTGGCTGGGACAGCTTGCCACGCGAGCAGTAATTGAGTAATGCAACTGCTGATCAGCTCATATCACTCACTATTGAAGTTGTTCATACTTCGTCTTACCTTTGCAAAACACGCGTATTAAATCGTTTGCACTTTCCGCTCGATTTCAAGCGATTGCCGAATGCTGTTTGCATTGAAACTGTCATCGATTCTGTATTTTTCATTTTCATATCCGTTTTATAGGTATTTCGCAGTTTTTTCATTTTCAAAAGGGTTAAAACCAGTTCTAGTTGGGATTATAAATACTTTTCGATATATATTTATAATTTAAAAGCTCGAAAAAGTTAAGGTTTATAAACAGGCTTCACATTTTTTGTTTTATGCACTGCGCAGCGAAAGGCGAGTTGTGCCTACGATGTTGACTAGGGCAGACTGATCAACAGGGTACTCAAGGCCTGCACTAAACGAGCCAGAAAACAACCCTCCTCAGGTTCTACTTGTTTTGCTCAATTTTGTATATAGCGAGGGATGCGAATTGAGTGATTTTTCAGATTGTTGATCATGAGCTCAAAAACAACCCTCAGGAACAACTGTCGTTTAACAATGAAGAGGGCTGCGAATTAACTTGGTTTAGGATCTTTGATTTTCACTATGCTTAGACTTCAACTCAGGGACTAGGGCAACATAGAGTATGTTTTTATATACTTCAAAATCCTTGTTTTCTTATTTCTATATAATAACATATGTCCTATATCGCTCTACAACAGCTTGACAATCTATTTAGTCATAACACTTGTCTGGCAAAGATGTCTATCTGAGTGTGTTCAGTGCTTAAGGAAACAGCTGTTGCGAGTTTCCTTCAGGCTTTACCTAAGAAAAATAAAGCAGCTGCACAACTCACTCAAAAGTATCGAAAATGTGCTCAAAAAGGATCAAAGAGGAAACTGCATACAAATTTAAAGTAACGAAACATCTGCCAGTGCTGAAATGCCACACACACAACCAGTTTGTGGTGGTGCTGCAGCCATAGAGTGTATATAGTGTTTACTCTCCATTTACTCTTCAGCTACCTTACGTGTGCATGTGTGCGTGTGTAGCAAGAATATACGATGCATTATACGAAATGTGGAAGTTCCATTTTTAGACACCATTCTGTACGGACTGTGTAACACGTGCTACTCGCGCAACTGATTTAGTGGGAAGACAGACTAGAGTAGAGTAGAGTAAATATTTAGACTATAGAGCTACAGCTCTATACGTTGAGCCCAACAAATATTTGATTTACTCAAAAAAAAAAAAAAACAAAATTATATATAATATATTTCCAAGTTAAATGCATTTACAGGTCCAAGCATTTAAGATCTTGAGGCACATACAATTACAAAACAAAAAGCAATTAGTTAGATAATGGCCCAGCTCTTATTACATTCTTTATATCCTTCTTACTCACTGTTTTCCTAGAAATATAAAAGATGAAAAACTAATGTCATTGAACTTGCAGCTGCTATGACCATGAAGTAGTTGCTTGCTCTAAGCGGAAGTACCTAACTAGGATATGCCGCGCTGTGACGTCCTTTCAACATTCCAGCTTACTTCCCACACAAATACTTGAGCTATTTATAAATCGGATGTATTTGTGTTTGCCTCAGCCCTACACTATGGGAATTGCGTAGTTGAGTTCCATTAAACATTCGTTATAGCATGTCTATATGGCCTAATCTGATTAAGGCGAGGTAAACAAAAATTACAACATGGATTTTTATAGATAGCCATCAGTATACGTCGCAAGAAAACAGTAAAGCTATTTCATACTTCTATACTGTGTTCGTTTGATGAGAATGACCGATATCAGATGTGTTATCAATATCACTTATAATATAGAATTTTTGATTTTCGGCTAATGGTTTTACTTCTCTATATGGCCATAAATTCAATGACATCAATTTTTTTGTATATATGTCTCAAATTCAACATAAGGAAACTATATACTTTTTATTATAGACTGTATACAGTGGAACTGCCTTTAGTCACATCTTGAGCTGAACAAATGTGTTAGCTGGCCTTATCACATTTTTAGCAAGAGCAATTAAAAATTTTTGATAGCTATGGAATTCGGTTTTTGACTCTTTGTTGAGTCACAACTATGTCATAGACATTCTTAAACGTTTTTTGTTTTCTTTTGGAGAGTATTAGGATTGAAAGTAATAAATTGTGAAATGTTTTTTTAATGAATGCGATTGTATAGAAAAGGCTATTAACAGCTAACGCTTTTGCGTAAGTTATCCAAAAGAAAAAGTTGGTTTTTGGCCAAACAACTAGTTACGTTCGCTTTCAACTAAAATAAAAAGCAATTGCAATGCAAAAAAATTAGCAAATACTGTATACTATAGTTTAAGCTTTAAGTAAGCGTGGGCTTTATTATGTATTGAATTATTATCTATTATCTCCAATAAATGTGATTATTTAACCACTTTTACCATATTATTAAAGCTTAATTATTTGACTTACGTCTGCGCAGATGGCGCTACTGTGACTGTTGTTGCAGCGTCATCTGTGGGATGATTCCAATGCATGTGCACGTTATCAGAATTTTCAAGGGACATACTATCAAATTAATGTTTTATAGCACGGCTGCTTCTGGCACAACTGATATCGCCTATGACATAGGCATTGATTTTTATATTCACACTGTCTTTATTCGATGCGAACATTGGAGCACATTCTGTTGTACACATAGTCAGTGCTGAGTTTTAAAAAGTGTATGACTTTTTTACTTTTTGTTATTGATTTCGGTGTTATTTTATTTATATATTTTTGGCAAAATGCCCAGAACGCATACATACATGCATATATGTATATATATGATTGCGCATCAAATTTTAGCGTCGACCGGCAAATTGCACTTCAATAACTAAAACATCTTTATAAACTAAATATAATATATTTAGCTACTACTCAAAATAACCATACATTAGTTTTTAGGTTTCTTTTAAATTTTTCTTAATTTTATCCCAAAAAAATTGCATCCGATGCGCGCTGCTTTTTCCTTGATTAAAGACAACAAATATTCCCTACCCTTTCAATTTACTCACAATGGAAATGCTAAACGTAAAATGAATCTGCTAAGCTCAAAATGGTCATGTTAGCTCACTGCATCCCAGCACTCACTTTCTCTACAACGCCAATTATTTAAATTTTTGCCGTAAGCATCTTTGCACCTAACCAGCGGCCATCCAACCTTTAGGTATAACAATATTTTTGTATAATTGAACACACATTAGAATTCACACAATACATATACATATACGAAATTGTGCAGTGAGTGTGCAGCTGCCGTAAAAATGTAAACAAGGGTGAAGTGAAGAAAAAATGCATCTGTTAACTTACATCTGGTCTGATTGCGCTGAGACTGCAGCAGGTGCAGTCATTGACAGCGTTACATGATTCGAGCACATATTTGTTGCGTTATTCATTGTATCGCTGCTCTCGATTGGCTTGCAATACGCGGGAATGGGTTGCTGTTCGCATTCGTTTGATTGCTTTTCGTTTTTTGGGCTTAATTGCACTGATCCATTGGCACAATTTGCAATGGACACACTATCTAATTGTTCAGCCAATGCACGCGAACTATTGGCTGAATTGCAATCTTCTTCGTCAGATACTTCGGGTTTTTCTTTCTGCTTCACGCACATAATGCATACATGAAATTCTTTGGGAGATGCTGGCTGAGATAAACTTATAATTGTAGACATTGCCAATGATGTTGCAGTAGTTTTTGAATTTAGTTATTTTGTTGAAGTTAGTGTTTTTCACTCAATATATTACCATCTCAGCTCTTGTATTACACAAATGCGTTTGACATACTACATATGCATACACATTCGAATATATATCTATGTATGTATGTACATAAATTATTGCGTCGACCGGCGAGAGTGCACTTTTTTTAATTAGATTAATTGACACAGATTGCGTTTCACAATTATTTCTTGGTTTCTTTAAAAAATAAAATCTATGACTATTTCAGTAATTAATATTATTAAAAATGCATATTAATTATTTTATTCACATAGTCTATTCACAAATTATTCACGTCTCCTTAAGTTGACATGCAACCGTCTCCGACGCTTATTCTTCGACAATAATTCAACAACAAACATAATTCACCAGCTATCGACTTGCGATACATTTTCAGGTACCAACAATTCAACTCAAATTGGTACTGTTAAACTCAAAGTGGTCATGTTAACTAAACTATAAGATGCTACATCTATCTATAGCTTTAACAGATAATTCAAAAGCATTATTTTCGCGCTTCTTCGTGCTTATGAATTTCAATTGTAATTAATATTTTAAAGGCAGTTTACTTGTAATTTGATAATGTAATGAGTTCTTTTTTATTTTAGTTTATAAATATGTAAGATAGATACCTTAACATTTTGCCATGCGCAGTGGCAAGCTGAATATTTGGTACTTTCCAAATTTAGTATAAAAGTATAACAGAAATATGTAATTGTATACCAGTTGCTTAAGACATCTGTTATTAAATCCCTTTTGAATTTTCTGCATCATTAATTGCTATTAAACAGATTAACTTGTCTGCTTCTTTACGTTAAGCATTTCATTTCAAATTGATAATGTAAATGTTAAGAAAGTTCGAGGTTACAAAAATGTTGTTGTTATAGCCTGAGGCCAAAAATAGAAAAATCACTTCAAAGAGTCGAGACATGTCTCATTTGGGACTTTGTTTATGGCTGATGTGTGTTGTGTGTGAGCTTGTATAAATAAGTAAGCTTAACTGAATATTGTCGAGCACTTTTGACGAGGCCTTAGATGATTGCTGTTCACAAAGATTTTTAGATCAGACGCACAGAGGTAACTGACACACTGATCCATTTGTCCTAATAACAAAAATTGCTCGGCTACTAAGTACTTTTTGTTTTAGACAGGAGGAATCTGTTGACAGAGGAACAAAGAGACTCATAACTTATTTATAGCCTCGCCAGCCGGCAAGTAAAAATACTGAGTAAAAATAATAAATGGCCTAAGGTCTACGCCTGTCTAAATACATACGTATGTATGTGTATCTGTATGTCTGCATGTATGTGTGTGCCTAAAGTGCAGCTGTGCAATGGTTCAGTGAACTTGGCTAAGCATTGGAGTCGTTGGTTTTGTGTCAACAAGCCTTAGAATTTCTTAGCTAGGTGCCTATCTGTACGCGTATACAAAGTGTAAAGAGTATATTAGTTTTGCGCAATGTCCTGACTGTGTGGGCGTAAGGAACTGCAATATGCACTCATGCTTAGCCTCGTCGAAAAAAACTATTTATTCTACAGTCTTAGAACTCTTATCAGCAAAGAAAACTCTGTTGATTCTCTACACACTATTTATATTTGAACCCTGAACGGGTATTACGCAGTTGGCTGTGCCCGCCTGTTACATTGCAGGTTTTGGTTTGTTATTTTGTTCCAAGAATCTTACTGTTTTTTCTAGCTTATATAGGGCAATTTACTGAGTGAGTCGAACAGCTGCAAACGTTTTAACTTCCTCAAAAAAGGACTAAAAACTGAGCTTAAGTTTGACTTATAATTAAGGAGTTTTTTTTTTTTTTTGAGAGAGAAACTCAAATATTAAATAACAAAATCAATTTCTAATATTAAACTTACCTTAAATCAGTTGCCATTGTTGGAGATTTCTGTTTTGCTGTAATTCTGCTCGGCAGGGAGTTGGAACGTTGCCGTTTGTAAACTTCAGGCCAAATGGGGAATATGACTTTTTTATTGCGGTAATTCTGATCTGTTAACTTGCTCTGCTTTGGCTTTTCCAAGCTACTTTTCATATAGCTAAAAATTAGATGTAAAAAATTAAAAAAAATTCTTTATTTATAACAATTTTCTGAGCATTGATTTTAGCTTAGCTAAACTTACCTCATCGACGTTGCCGTCGGACTGCCACTGGTTGGCTGTGCTTCGTTCATGGACGAATCAGAGTTTCCCAGAAGCACAAGTGAGCTGGCTGTCAGTGGTATGACACGAGGTCGTATAACTGCTGTGGGCTGTCGCTGAGTTTTGCTCTTAGTGGATTCTGCATTGACGCCACCGCTGCATAGGAAGGTCCATTGTGGACCTGCAGGTGCAGGTGCATTGTTGACGCGTGGAGAAATCGTTGATGTTTTGCTTATGTCGAACTTGAGGAAGTTTCCGTTTAGAGCCACTTTGGAAACATGTTGTTGCGGCTGTTGTGCATCTTTCGACACGAGAGGCACAGAGTTTTGTTTACCTATTGCGGACTGCTCTAATGTGACAGGTGCAAAATTTGGCAGGCTGCTGGCGCCGGTGCCGCTGCAGGCGCCGCAACGTGGCCAATAGTCACCAGACGTTAGACTCTTTCTGCATTTCTTGCCTTGCGCTGCTGGACTGCAAAAGATGCATAACAAGAAACTAAAAACTGTCCAAGGGCCGCAAGGCATTGTGCGTTTTCGTATGCTCAGGTGATTTTTTCTTAGGTTCTCTTAAATTACATTTAACTCGCCATACTCTAGTCCATTACCCATTATTTGTTAGTCGATAGTGTTAGCATAAAGAAGAAGTAAATATGAGTTAGTTGACACCGGTTCAGTGTGCATAAGCAGTCTTGTTACAACATGTTGAAGCCAACTCTGGGAGCTGGCTTTGGTCGAATTAGTCGCTGAAGCTTGGCTTTGGAATTGTGTGTTTTGATAGGGGCGACCTTTGGTTGAGACCTTTCGTGCGTTTTCAGTTATAGTTTACAGAGAGACAGTTAGTTTAGTCATTATCATAGTCGATAGATCGATATATTTTTATGCTTGTCAGTCGATTCAATACCTGCTGCTGCGCGGCAGTGCACCTGTCGTCGGTCTGTACAAATTCTCATCACGCGAACTGGAACGCTGTGGCTTCAGCACAGTCGTTGGGTGCTCATAGATGTGCGTTTCGTTGCTCATAAAGTTCAGCTCACTGTTGCCGCCCGAATTGATCGTTTCGCGGTTGCGCAGCTGCACGGGAATCTCGTAGTCGCTGTCGCCACGACGAAAGTTCATGATCGGCGATTTCCTTAGCATCTCGTAGGTCAGCTCATGATCGCACAGGCGCGTGCCATAGCTATTGCCTTGTGGGCTGCTAGTGCGCTGCGCCGTTAGATGGATGTTGTTCGAAGAGGAGCCGGACGACTGGGGCGAGCGTGTGGTGCCCCGCTCATGACCAGCTGCACCCACTGGCGAGTTGGATTGCCGCAAGCGAACATTGGACGTCGACTCGTTGCCGGGCTGTAGAAAATGAAGGCCCGAGCCACTGCTGCCATTGTTGTTGTGCAGTGCCTCGCGATAGTCCTCGTCAAAGGAGCGACTCTTGTCGCAGTCCAGGCGCAAGCTCTGATTGCCAGCACCGTCGCCGATGCAGCCGCTGTTGTGAGCGGAGCGTGTGGCATTGTTACTACGATTGTAATTGTTGTAGTCAAAGTCGAAGGAGCGTGCCTTGTCCACGTCCATAGTCTGACGCTGTCGCGTTGAGCTGCCGCCAGCTGCGCTCTTTGAGCTGGACAATATTTTGTTCGCTGATACCGTGGCACGCAAGGAGTTCGGAAACATGCCCGTGATTGCCTGCTGATAGTGCACTGCTGCCTGCTGCTGCTGCTGCTGCTTCTGCATTGGGTTCGCGCCGCTGACAACTTTCATGGCTTTTTGTGTGCGATTTGGTGAGCGTTCGCTCAGCTGCAGGGATCTGCTGTGAGGGACTTTAGTTTATAGACTGCTTAAGAGACGAACAGCGACTCTGCTTACCTGGAGCGACGTATTAGATGCTCCTGGTCCACCTGCTTGGCTGCAGAGCGTCCCACGGAACGGCGATAATTGACAGAGCTCGCGGCATTAGCGGCTGCAGTAGCTGTGCTGGGGCTGCCATTCAATAGCTCGTGCGCCTCGCCGCCGCTGTAACTGGAGCTCGAGGAGCTGCGTGAAATGGTCGGCGGCGCCTTCTCGTCGTGTCGCTGTCGACGCTCTAACGTATTGCTGCGGGAGCTAGAATTCTGACGTGAGGCAATCAACGAAATCTGAGATCCCTTCCGACGTCGCTCCTCCGGAGTCAGCGAGCGCGATTCCGGCGTTAGCGAACGCTGCTTTCGCAAGCTGCTCGACGAGCTGTGCGAGTCATTGCGATCAGGTGTTAGGGATCGTTGACGCTGGTTCTTATACGGCGAAATGCTGACGTTGCTCGTGCTAAGGTTGGGAAATTGATAATTAGTTGCTGAAAGGAATTCCGTAGAGCTGCCATCTTCGTTGTCCAGCTCGTCGTTGGAAAGATCTGTGAAGGCATTATGGAAGATTCAGATCATATGAGTGGGTAAAGACTTTAATGGAATTTAGAGCAAGAACTGATAGAGAGTAAAGCTCACCTGAACGCGCGCCGCTATCACAAGAGTTAAGTCGATTATTGATGGTCATATCGAGGCTGCGGAAGCGCGACATGCCCAAGGCGACGGGCGGCTGGACACCTGGGCCACTATTGGCAATGCAGTTGAACTGAGACTTCCGCGAACGTCCGATCACATTGTGGCTCTTGGAGCGCTCAAAGGTGCGATCGTGCCGTGAGCGCGGCGAGTACTTGGCCAAGTTGCTGCTAGCCACGCTGTAGGCCGGCGGTGCTTCCTTAACGGACGCATTCAGATAGGCTGTTGTTTGCGGCTGCAGATACTTGGGCGAGTTGTCGCGGCTGCGCAGAATCCGGCCGGAGGTGGTGCCCTCACGTTTCGTCAAGTAGTTCGGCGAGTTGCCAGTCAGCGTGCTGAAGTTGAGCGAACGCTCGCGCTGCACCGCCAAAGATGGCATGGCTAAGGGCCGCTCCGACAAGTTGTCGTCGAAGCTGCGCGAAAATGTCTCCACGTAGCTGTTGGTGGGCGTCGATCGGCGCGTATCGTACTCAAAGCTGCGCGAGAAGACCATGCCCTTGCCACTGCCACTGCCATTGCCATTGGCTGTGGCAGTGGCACTGACAGTGCCGGGGCCTTGCCTTAGCTGTGGCTGCTTTTGCAGCATTGGCTGCACCACTCGCGACTGTTGCTTGGGCGAATATGATTGAAGATTGACTTTGCGTCGCTCCTGATGCCGCAGGGCGCGACTGCTGTTGCTGCTGTTATCCTGAAATGCGGGCGGAGGCGAAAGAATAGGCGTTATGGGTGGCGGTGATTCCAGATCGTTGTTGACAGGCAGAAAGCCGGGGCGCTCGTTGAGTATGCTGGCCAATTGGGGATCCATGATTCGATAGCCTGGACGCAGCGCTGGGTCCCTTGATGAGATGCCACCTAGACGCGCCTCATTGCGCTGAATCAGCTCCTCGACCTTGGAGCCCACAAACTTGGGCTCTCGCTCACAGCGGCTTGACGACTGATGGACGAACGACCTGGCCAGTTCCGGCCGCTGGGCATGATCCACTTGTATAACACGTATGGAGCTGCGACCATGTGGCTTGTCCATGATACCAGAGTCGCCATTGTAGTGACTGTAATTGACGCGCCGGCTTTTGGTATCATTGTTGGAGTTCAGCTTTTTGCTAACTTGCACCCAGCCCGATTTGTTCAGGAAGATCTCCTCCTTGTTGCCGGCACGCGAGTGGGACTTTCGCATGGCATCGGGTATGCCGTAGAAGGTTTCACCAAACAGATACGTGGGTACGCCAGCATCTGTGGATGCTGTAGCAGCATTGCCAGCGCCACCATTACCACCCATGTGGCAGAGCATTCTACGCGCCTCCAGCTTCTCGTTAAAGTTTCGCGTGGATGCCTCAAGACTCTCACGTCGCTTGGCGACGTACTGCTGGAATGCGGAGAGATTCTGCTGCAGCTGCTTTTCCTGCGGCAACTTCGGCAGCTCAGCATTTAGCGAATCCTGAACTGAATCCCTTTGCGACTTTTTGCTTCGGTGCGGAGATTTTTCTGCCGCATCTCCATATTCCTGTTTCTCCGAACGCGCCTGCGGCTGCAGCTGCTGCTGCTGTTGCTGCTGCTGCTGTTGATGATGCTTGGAGGGACTGGTGCGTAAGCGTGTGCGTCTTCGCTTGGGCGGTAGAGCGGGTAATGGCAAGCTGCTCAGATCGAGCTTGTCGTGCGTCGACGAGGATAGTTCGTCGTTCTGGGACTCACGCGTAACTGAGTCACGCGTCAGGTGACTATCGTCCGAAAATGCCTCGCTGGAGTCGAGGCACGTCAGGTCCTGGCAAGTGATTACTGTTTCTGTAGGCACTGTAGGATCTCTGAAAAGTCAGATCAAATAATCAAGTCAATCAATTCAGCTAGATTGGACACACTTTATTCAAGTTTAAGCAAAGCTTACGTAGGCCCTATATGAAAACTATATCAAACTTACAAAACGTGTTTGCTTCGAATGTTAACACCCACGCAGACCTATAAAATGTGGCTTGCCTTAGATTATATACGCAAGAAGCTCTTCACTCAAGAAAAGCACAAAAAAACAGAAAATCTCTGAACATATGGCATTATGTATTTTGAGTTGAAGTAAATACTTTTCCATATAAGGAAAGCAGTTTGTATACCCTGTAATCAGCGCAATCAAAGGGTATGATGAAGCTGTATGTTGCATATATATTTCTACAAATATCGCTCAAGTAACTTAAGAAAACATAAATTAAATGAATGAGCTGCTTACAAAATATCTTCTAGCTGTGCTCTCTCTCCCTGTCCCTCTCTCTCTCTAGCTGCTTCAACTTGTTTCTCTTTTCGCCTTAAGTGGGTTTGAGTTTGTCTGTAGCCATGGTAAAAATTCTTTGAGTTTCTAGTTTCCAAATATAGTATTGATGTTTTACCACATTTCATCTTGTATCAAAATGATATACATACATATATAAGCATACGTATGTATTTATGTATATAAATACAAATATATTTAAGAAACGATTGTGAAATCTTTATGAATCAAATAAGTTGCGTAATTAATGCATCTGTCAGCGATGCCTGTCTGAATGCATTCCTAGCACGATTATACGCTGAACCCATTTAAATTTTTAATTTCGGGTATATTTGTTTTGTTAAAGTGCATGAAACAGAGACTAGACTAGAGACTAGAGACTAGAGACTAGAGACTAGAGACTAGAGACTAGAGACTAGAGACTAGAGGCTAGAGACTAGAGACTAGAGACTAGAGACTAAGGACTAGAGACTAAGGACTAGAGACTAGAGACTAGAGACTAAAGACTAGAGACTAGAGACTAGAGACTACAGTCTAGATAATAGATAATAGATACTAGATACTAGATACTAGATACTAGATACTAGATACTAGATACTAGATACTAGATACTAGATACTAGATACTAGATACTAGATAGTAGATACTAGATACTAGATACCAGATACTAGATACTAGATACTAGATACTAGATACTAGATACTAGATACTAGATACTAGATACTAGATACTTGATGTTTAAAGCTAAAATCACAAAAATTCTTAGTTATTTTATCACAAAATAAATCCAACTTCTAATTCAAATACAAATGAATATATTATTAAAAAGAATTTTAATTTCTTTCCATGTTTCATATATTGAATGAAATAATAAGTTCCATTTGCTGAAAGTTTCATTGCAATCACTTAAGTAATGCAGCAGTTATTAAAGCAAACGTTTGGTCAACTGAAGAAGCCACGTGGCAATTAGCGCCCAGCTTAAGCATTTTCGCTCTGCATGCGCACAAATACATGCAAATGCGTGCACGCTCTTTCGAGTTCTATAAATAGAATAGCAATTGTGATTGAATTGTCGTGAATTGTCAGCTGCTACTTAAGCTGTACATGTGTCGCCATCGGAACAAGTGTTGAAGTGGCGCTGGGATATGAGACATTGCCTGCAAAATGTATGAAGTCGTGAGAAGGACTCAGGTTCGAATCGCATCGTGTGAAAGACAATTATTTCTATTTTACAATTGTACGTTGCTATGCAACAGATATTGGCAAGAGAGGAACGACACTTCTTCGCATCTTTTTATTTTAAGAAAAACTTTATATATATAAAAATCAAAAAAGTTCAGCTTCCATTAAGTACAAATTTGGAGCGAAGACCATATGCGTCTTGTGTTTGTGTTCGGCATTACGAACAAATATGCACATAACTGTATATATGTATATGAGCCGTGTCTTTCGTAACTTGTAATGTGTGTGCGTCTGATGGATATGGATGGGCAACAGCAAAACAACAATCAATTTCACTAGAACAACAAAAATACACATAGAATTCGATCTATCATTTTCATGTGCCATGTTTCCCAGCATCTGCTATTATCTTCGGTCATGTGTTGAATGTCAGCGCGTTTGCTGCCGCCTAACTTTTGGGCGAATGTATTGAAGGTAAGAATATGATTTTAGTAAATTAAATATGTATATTTAATTTGTCTTAATAATTAATAAGAAAAATAACAAAAATACATAATGAAAATCGAAATTAGTGGATTTTCATTTAACTTATACAACTTTTGCTGCAGTATCTAAAGACTCTGCATGCATTAAATAAGATCCAAATACACTTTGCGTATTGACAAATTGGCCTCCTATGGTCATTGCCCGTTGGGTTCAATGAGCAATTGGATAATTGCTCGAATATATCAATTAATAGGCGCATGGCTAAGAAATTGCGAATTGTTGCTTCCTTATGCGACCGTATATTATGTAGTTTACTTAAAGTTTTTTTAGCGAACTGTAAGAAAGTGAAATTTGCACTTAATAAACGGGAAATGCCATGGTACACACATCCGTCTGAGCAACGAGAGACACGTTTGACACCCTGTAACTGCAGCAAGTCGTTACGAAGGGTATATTGAGTGGCTTAGCTGAGATAGATCAATGCGTGATGTTATCAAACTTTCATCAATATAATTGAAAGTGATGCACAACAATGCAATTCCTTTTTCGTTACTGCGCTTAGTCTTTGAATTCTCTATTATATATATACTATATATAGTAGTTGTAAAATCCGTCAGGAATGTTGCATCCACATAGGCAACGCATAATAATGCAACCTATAAAACTGGTTTCGCCTGTCAGCGCATGGCTTCGTGCTGCGTGCTTCGTGCTTCGTGGGGCTATTGTATGTTGAGCATGGGTAAATCGATTGCACTTGCCATCCAATTTTTACTTGCACTTTCGAGTCGCTAATGTTGCAACCCCCCAACCCCCTGCCCCACGTCTTGCGAGTAAATTTGCTATTTCTGCAAATGCAATCGCAAAACTGGCCTAACGATCCGTGGCGGCTGCCAATAGTCGAAAGCCAATGACCAAGAGCAAATTATGTGGCGGTCATAGAAAACAAGTTTTACCGCTTCAATAAAAATGTTGCACGAAAATATAGCGAAGCAATTCCGCGTCGACTAACAGTTAGTCAATATTTCATCAAGCGATGTACTTAGTTTATCTATATTTACACTGGCCTAGTCAATATTCTTCACTTAATTCACAAAAATCCGTTTATTTCTGAGCGAGGTTCGCCACTTGACTGACAGCAATGGCCTCCATGCGGCGCGTGGGTGTTTCAGCCGAAACTCTTCATAATTGATGAACCCTTTCAACGGAATATCTTCTCACTTCAGCCAAAGCAAGTCAAGTACGCCCATCATCCACATTTCGTATTAACCAAGTTGAGCGTTTGCCCTATGAAATTTACATAATCAACATAAAGTGATTTAAGCGTTGTCAAGCAGCTATTGGACTAACTTTTCAAATGGCTCTTACTTGCAGGATGCAAAGGCTTCAGTCGAAACTGCTAAGCAGACTGTTGAGCACTATGTGGTATTTTCTTAAACAAGTCATATATAGATACCTAGGCATATGAAGAGTCCCTTACGGTATCTCCAAACACAGCAAGAGACACATGCAAAAGTAGAGGAGAAAATACAACTGATGTATGTATGTATGTATGTATGCATGTATGTATGTATGTATGTATGTATGTATGTATGTATGAATGCATGTATGTATGTATGTATGAATGCATGCATGTATGAATGTATGAATGTATGTATGTATGAATGAATGTATGAATGTATGTATGTATGAATGTATGAATGTATGTATGTATGTATGAATGTATGAATGTATGTATGTATGAATGCATGAATGAATGAATGTATGAATGTATGAATGTATGAATGTATGAATGTATGAATGTATGTATGTATGTATGTATGTATGTATGTATGTATGTATGTATGTATATATGTATGTATGTATGTAAGTATGTATGTATGTATGTATGTATGTATGTATGTATGTATGAATTTAGGTATGTATGTATGTAAGTATGTATGTATGTATGTATGTATGTATGTATGTATGTATGTATGTATGCATGTATGTATGTATGTATGTATATGTATGTATGTATGTATACGTAAACTAAGACGATGACATCCTTAGACCTTCCGTTCAGGGTGATTTAACATGAAATTTCTCATTATTATTTCTCCTTATAATACTTCCATCAAATCCACATATGCATTGCCTCAAATTTATCAGTTATCCACCTTATTGTACAACAACATTCGCATGACAGTCGCCCATAAAGACTAAACAAAAAGATACAACAAACATAGCTGACCTTGCTCTTATGGACTATCCATATGGGCTTTGATAAGGCACTTTTCGAAGGCATTCAAGTTGGGCCAACTAACAGGTCATTGCGCATCAATTTGTTATTGTCAGTGGGGGAGCACAAAGTACTTTATATACGAGCAATGCTCCTTTGATTTTGAGGTCAATATATGAGGCATAAAGCGAAGCTTTGAAGAGATTGCTCTCTCCATGGCATTATTCTAGTTACAGTGCAGCAAAAAAATCCTTTTTGGGAACGTAACAAAAATTTATAAGCAATAAGAAAATAAATAAAATTAAAAAATACATACGAAATTAATACAGTTTTATTATTTCATTAATTTTGCAAAAGAGTTAGAGCTAAAAGGTCCATTAAAATCATGTGTTTGGCTGAATCAAGTCTTCGTACACTTTGCTTTCCCAGAAAGAGCACAATTTTGCATAACGACATTCAACGAATTTTACTCAAGTGGATTACTGTGAAATGCCATGAAAATATTTACCTATTGAAGAACAGCAAGCTATTGGAAATTCTTGGCAGAAATTGCTAAAATGATATAGCTCAGTCGTTGCACAGAATTCAATCTGGATGAAGGACAAAGGGAGCATGATAAATAAACCAAAATCAGCTAGAACGAAAGCTTTCTGCTCAGCTTAGTTTCAGCTATAACTTCAATTGACTTCGATTCCCTTAATATACGGCTTAAGCCACCTAAAAGTAATTATTTCTCTAACTTTAACAAAAAAATAATCAAGATTTGCGAACTTTTGGCTGCATTCTGCCAAAAGCTACACTCAATTTAATTTTAGAATATTTTTCGCCGCAAATCAAATTTGTGATATTATTTTGACGTATACTTAATATGTTAGAGCACTGATTGCTTTACCGTTATGAAATTATGATTACCATTTGTTGGCTTCATTTCAATTTTGTGGCTCTTCAGAACCAATTCAATTGCCAAGCTGCCTACAAACTCGATGGATGCTACTCTTTGATTTGTGGTCGTGTTTACTTTTCTTTTGTATTGTATTTCTGCCGAAATGCAAATAGAATACATCGAATTCCCACACACACACACACACACACACGCACGCACGCACGCACACACACATACATACACACATGCACACAAAAAAGAAGCAAAATATATATTTTCTGTTTGCTTGGCTTTGTGCGCAGGAAATATATTTTCCGCAAATTATTGATTACCACAAAAAAAAAGATATTAGAAAAGTATTTATAATATAAATGAGAGCAGAGCAGCATATGAAATGCCGTTGCTTAAAGGATAAATGTAGATGAATAGCTGTAAATCGATTTCCATTTAAGTAAAATGTAATTTAAATTGTTGAATGGAATATAGAACGAGGTTTTAGAAAATTTTTAAAAAATGATTATATTTTACTTCAACTGTAATTCGCATTCAATATGGAAAGCATTTTTTTTTCTGTTATTTTTTACTACCGTTGAATTGAGTCTTAAAATTATTTGAAATTAATTTTTTTTCTCTATTTGTTCACCCCATAATTTTTTATATTTAAAAGCGTTGTTAACTAAAATAATTTATTAAACAAAAATAAGAATAAATAAATTAAGCTATAAAAAAATCCAAAACAAAAAATGAAGTTATAAAAAAAACAAACCAAAAATGAGAATATTCAAAAAAATTATAAGCAAGAAACAAAAAAAATTGTTGTACACTTTAAAAGAATTTTAAATATTTGTTTGCAAATTTCATTTTAATTTTTTTTAATAGATATTTTTTTTAACTTTTAAATAATAATTTTTTGTTTGCCCTAAAATTTAGCAAATTTAAAGTATTTATTTACTAACTAATTTTAAAAAATTATAAAATAACATTAAAATTTTAATTATAAACATAAATTATATTAAAAAAAAGTCTAACTTATTTTTAGCAATTTATATATATATATATATATATATATATATATATATATATATATATATATTTCTTTTGCCAATTTAATTTTCCATTTTATTTTTTTTTTTGCCACTTCACAAATTGAAATGATTTACTTCTTATATGCAGTTGAGTTCGCTTGGCTGCCTCAAGGCTGCACTTGGCTTCTTATAGTGCTCTATATAATTGGAATCCCTTGACAATTCGGCTCATATTTCGCCTTTATGCATAAATCACATCTCTAGCGGCAGTTCGAGTATGAATTAATTAGCTATAAATGACAGCACGACCTGACGCGGTTAGCCAATTAATTACTGAGCCGCAGCAGCAACAACTACAGTTACTCAGATTGCAACATTAGGCAGTGTTAGCTTTACATATTCCAATCAGAACTTGAAGCTTAGCTGAATTCTAGTTGGAATGAAGTTTCTTTTTATTAACTGCCAAAAATCTAGGCCAGATTTTTACTATTAAAAATATTAACCATTACCTCTAAAAATAATTATAAATTCCACAAATAAATGCCAAGGTCAAGCAAAGGCTTTAACTATAAATAGCCCAGTTAAATAGGGAGTTATGAATAAAGCTTAACCAGTTCACTACGCAGAGACTATTAAATATAGATATAACCTTCACTTCAGACATAAAGATTTCACTTTTAAGTTATTTAAAGAGCTAATAAATATATATAAAAAAAAAATAAATAATTAGAACACTATTTAAGCTTGATTAGCTCTCGCCTACGCTGAATCGCTTCAGACGTCAAACTATTTCACCATATATATATATGTATATATATATATATCGCCTGGTCAGCAGTTGCATTTATGCTAATTATTGATCAGATTTATTATGAAAACTTTTTGCACTCAACATTTGCTGCACACACACATAGAGTCACTCACACACACACGCGCGCATACATGCTTTGCAACTTTTCATGTTTGTAAAACGTTTTCTGCTTTTATGATTTACCGTAAAGCACTCACTGATTATCGATTGTAAGCACAGGTGCAACAAATTTTTGGAGTAAAAACATTTAATGCGCACAACAAGTGTTTCAGTTGTTCAATTAGTTAGTTAAAAACTTATGTATGCATTAGGTAGTGTGTGTGCGTGTGTGTGTGTGTATCTATATTGTTACAGATTAGCGGCAGTTTAGTGTGTGTTTCACGTTAACGCGCGTACCTGTTCGTTAGCGTTGCGCTATCCGTGTGTGCCGACTTGCAACTGAGCTCCAATGTTGCGCCAACGATTGTTGAATCGCTGGCGTTGGCAACATTTGCTGCCAGCGAACTGGTCGCTTGCCCCTCCACATTTGTTGCGTCAACATTTCTGGTCGTTAGCTCGGTTATGTTCGCATCATTATTGTGTTTTGTTTTGCTCGCTGCTTCGATGTTTGTTTTGACTGTTGCTTCGCTATGCTGCCGACTCGCTGCTGGCTCGCTCTGGCAACATGTAGCGCCATCTTTTTTGTTGCCAGCCTCTGCTGATGCTGCTGATGCTTCGGCAACATGTTCGTCGTTTGTCGGCTCTTGACTCGATGCCATCGAAGCTCTGCTTGTATCCATTGTTGTGCTTGCTAATGCGTTTTCTTCATTGGCCTTGGGCTGTTGTTGTTGTTGTTGCCGTTGTTGTTGTTGTTGTTGTTGCTGTTGTTTTTGTTTATTCTTATCCACCTTCGGGGTCAGTTCCATTTCTGGTGTCAGCATCTCAGGCTTATCAACCTTTGACTGTCTTACAGACATATCCTGTAAATATGTGAAGTTAGAAAAAATGTATAGAAATTTTTGCATATATTTGTCAACTATTTGTATCTATAATTAACTCTTTTTCTTTTGAGTGAAAAGAGAGTATATAAATTTTGTGCCATGTTCGTCTGCTTGTCTGTTTGAATGCCAAGCATTTCGCAGCTATTGAGGCTAGAGACTTGGAATTTTGCATATAAGGTAAGTGTTTTATAGCCATGTTTTTTTTGAAACGTTCACTAAAGATGCAATAAAATATATTTTAATATAGAAAATCGTATATCTAGTTATTTAAGAGAGACTTGAACTTCGCCTCGAAAATTTGAAATTTATATTTTAAATATATATATTAACTGTTAATTAGCCACGCCCCTAGAGGTCGCATTTAAAAATGCTCAACACTTTATTAAATATTGATATATGGGTAAGTATATATGTAAAGCTGCGCTTACTGGGGCGTGGCAAAAGGGGCTGAAGTGTTAGCTTCTGCAGTTTTAAAATTTGAGCTTCAAAATGTTTTCGAGTCCCTTTTGGGAGTAAAAATAAATTGAGCTGTTCTGTAGGTCAATCAAATATTTGATCTACTACACTGAAAGCTTATTAAATTGAGGCAAAAATATATCTTTAAAATTTCTAGAAATCTAAAATTTCGTTAGATCACTTCTGATCATCTCTAAAGATAGATCTGACAGCGGTTGGGGCAAGAGCAATTCGAAAAAATTAATATCTTATAAAACCAAGCTCTTTTCGCAGCTGTAAGGAGTATTATGCAGTCGTACACGCCCGACTGCAGCATTGTGACTTCCTCTAAGAAACTCTAAACTAAGATTTCAATTTACTTTCAGTAACTTTCTGGCAATTCCAATGTTTCTAGGGCTATTTTAGGCTAAAGACCTACCCCATTCTGTTGATCTAGGGAAGTGGCTGACTCTGTGGCGCCTTCCATCAAGGGCAGAGTCACCAAAGCTGAGTTTTCGCTACGTGCATCGTAAAACACATCATCGTCATCCGCTTCTGGAGCAGCTTTACTTGACGCCATTGCCACATGGCTGTTGGCAACATCCTCCACTGCCGCTGCCAAGGCCACAGCTGTCTCGATTTCCTTGACCGTTCCGAGACTAGTTTTGGCTGCCGTTTGATCTAAGATTGTTGGAGTTTCGCTGGCTTCGCTCTCCAAGGAGCGCGACTTGGTGTCATCCCGTAGACCCTCCATGTTGGCCTTCAGCTCTTGCAAGTCCGAGTAGGTAGCTGGCGAGGGTGGCGGCGGCGCGGGTATGTCCTTGCGACGGGAGCTGGCCGGCGGATTGGTCCCACTTGAATGCGCCTTGCCGCTGCTGGTGCGATGATGTTTCTTGCCCGACGTTGCAGATGCCACAATTGCCTCGCTGGGGGCTGCAGGTGCACTGCGATCACGTCGCTCCCGTGGCTCGGTTTCCTTGTGCTTCGCCCTCTGCTTGTTGCTTTTCGGCTCTTCCTGCGACGTTCCCAGACTTTGCCACTTGGGCACGGCGCCAGTGGAGGAAGCGACGAGTCGATCCAGTGAGGGATATTCCCGCCTTTCGGTTGGCTGCGGCTTACGACTACTTGACGCGTGGCTCGCCTTCTCCGCTGGCTGTTTCTTCGGCTGATTTTGCAAACTGGTCCTTGGCGCAGGCGTTGGCTTGGCGGCGTTGCTGCCACGTCCTTTGCTGAGCGGCAATGTGGTTACGATTGGCCCCGCCTCCAGTGGCTCGGAGGCAGTATTCGTGGGACTCAGTCGTGGATTGTTGTTGCCGCTGTTGCGGTGCCCGCGACGCGTCGACTCCAAGCTGTTATTGCGCTGCATTTCCGACTGATAGATGCTGCGCTTGACATCGTTCACATGCTTGAAGAAGTCCATGGCGTACTTGTTCTGCTTGAGATCCAGCGGCGGCGGCGGCGGCTGCTCCGTTGCCTGCTTGTAGTTACTTGGCTCCGTTGGTCCACTCGATGGCAATGTGCCGGCGGCCGTTTTGCGCGGTATGCCACTGCTGCCGCCGCGCGCCATCGAGCCATAAATATCGTCGAAATCGGAGCTGAAGTAGCTCGACGAGCAGTCGCAGTTGCGGCACTCATAGCGACTGTTGTCCGAATTGCTGCAGCGCTCCGCCGGAGCTCTGCTCGCCTCCAAGCCAGCGCTCATAACGCCATCGAAGCTGCAGCGCCGGCAGTCATAGGCAACGCGACAGTTCTCCGTGCTGCCAAAGAGTCGACGCTGATGCGCGCTCGCATTGGACGAGAACAGCCCCGAGCGATGCGGATAGCGCGTGTAGCGCTGCGAGTTGTCGCTGCTGCGCAGCGAAAATTCGCTCAGTATCGAGGCCTTCGAGTCGCTCTTGTACATCTGAGACTCGAACTGATCGAGCAGAATCTGCGAGCCGCCAATTGGCCTGCTGGCCGCATACATCAAGGGATGCAACGGCGGCGCGCCCACGCCTTCGATGGCATAATAAATGTCACCTGTGGCCGGCGCTGCGAACACATTCGCCTCCAGACGCGCCATTGTATTATACTTGTGGTATGGCAGTGAGTCGCTAGAGGACGACGACTTCGTATTGATGCGATGCACACCGGCACCAGCAGCACCACCTCCATTCTGATAGCCCACAATATAGCCCTGCGGCAGGTGTGCGCGGCGCGGTGTCACCTGCGCCAGCAAAAGGCCTCCGCCCACAGCATAATGATTTGTTAACGGATGACTGGCTACGTTGTGTTGGTAGGACTTTTGATGTGGCTGATATTGATTAAAGCCAACATAAGCTTGTTGCTGTTGTTGTTGTTGTTGTTGTTGTTGCTGATGATGTTGTTGCTTGTGATGCTGCTGCTGCTGCTCAGTAATCGTCGCAGTTGTGGCGGCTGCTGTCGCCGTTGACTTCTGAAATTGCAGTATCGGATTGTATTCACCTGTAATGGCCACAGGTGTGGTCTCAATTTTATATACGCCCGGATTATTGGGATTGTAGGACTGAAACTCGAGTATGTGCGCCGCCGGCAGCGTGCGCGCCGTACCCGCTGCCGCCTGCTTCTCGTTGCCAGTGTCCTGCTGCAGCTGTGCACTGGCACTGGCACTGGCCGTGGGCTCAGCTTCGATCAGGCAATATTTGCAATTTTCATTGCTGCACTGCTGCATGCACAGCTCGCAATCGGCAAAGCCGACGCCAGCATCTGGCAAGCTCTGCTGATGCTGATGCTGATGCTGGCTCTTGCCCTGGCTCTGGCTTTGGACCTCATCATCGGACTGCACAGCTGCGGCTGGCTTGGCTGTGCTGCCCTTGAGCTTCGAGCTGGAGGAGCTCGGCGTATCTTTAAAGAAAATCTCCTCATAAATATTCTCCTCGCTGCGCGTGTGCAACTTCTTGCTGCTGTTGCTGGCTGCATCGGGAGCGCTGCGTTGCTTGTCCAGCTTTTTGGAGCTCTTCAAGCCCTCCTTGAGCAGGTAGTAGTTAAAGCTCTTGATGCCGATTTCGCCGCGCAGCAGACGTCGGCCAATTGGCACTTTGACCGTCGCCTCTGAGTTCTGCGCTGAGCTGCGCACCGAATAGATCTCGTCCTGATCGCTCGCTCCGCGGCCCAGCTTGACGTCTGCTTCCAGATATTGCTTACGACTGTGCTCTTTGCGCGATCGCGTTTCGTTCTCGTAGCTCTGTTTGGCCTTCGCTGTGAGCTGCTGCAGCTGCAGCTGTGCGCCCTTGCGACTGTTATCGAGACTCAGATTTCGTTTCTGCTTCGAGACGCGCTTCTGGCTCACGGCTTTCTTATCGTTCTTATCGGCCAAGCTGCGCTCCAAGCTGAGCACGCGCCGCGGCAGGCTGCTCTCCTTGAAGGGCCTCGCCTGCTCGTTCTCTGAGCTGCTGGATTCAAAGTCGTAGTCGACGCTGACCACTGTGCCACTGTTGTTGTTGCTGTTGTTGTTGCTGTTGCTGCCGCCGGCCTTGATCGGCGCATTCATCGCATACTTGAGAAAGTCTTTGGTCAGCTGACTGCGCTTGCCCAAGGAGCTGCTGCTGGCCACCGACTGCGCAGCGCCTTCCGCACACAGCTTGTAATCGCCCGACGACTTGCCCGAAATGCTGCTGCGCCGCAGCGGATTGGCTAAGTGGCTAATGTCCTCGGTGTAGGCCGGATCGTCATAGATGCGATCACGCACAGCTGCTGAGCGATCCTTTGACTGACAAATGTGTGAGAATTCGCTTAGCTTGGGGCATAACAAGAATCAAAAACTTGACAATTTTTCACTTACCTTGATTTTGATTTTCTTACGACTGCGATGCGGCGTCGTAACATCCGTCAGTTTGAGTATCTTTGGTCTGATTGGGCGTTTCGTTAACTTGGCCCGATCGTTTACCATGTCCAGAAAGGCCTCCGTTGCCATTGCTATTGGTTAATTACTAAATTGGTTCTATGGACACTATTTGAGAGGTTTTATGGAAGTTGCACTTAGGCTAAGGCAAACTGTACAGAGTGACCCAGCAAGAGTGATGCTATTTGTAATTATTATAGTTAAGCAGTTGCTTAAGTTATAGACAAAATTCTATAGTGAAAATATGGTAAAATATTTGCCATTTAATTATTTAATGCCTTTTGTTTACTAAATGTGGGAAAGTTATAAATTAAAAGTCAAATTACTGAGCTACCAACTCACTTGTTTATACATAACATTACAAGAGCTGCACTGCTGGCGGCTGTATAGCAAAAATATGAATAAAATTTATTTTTATAAATAATGGCATACATGTGGCTTTTAAAGCAAATTATAAATAATGTTTTATATTAAATAATTTTTTTTTTATTGCAATTTCTTGTGCTATCACTCTTAGTTGGTCCCGCTATATTTTCTTATCATTTCAAACACTTTAACAACATTAAGTGGTTATATATGAGCTAATATAGTTTTTGTGTATAACATAATTATTTGTATTGTTTTTATAATTGTATATATATTTATGCTGTATTATGACTGCTGTATTATGACTGCTGCCCTTTGCAGTTTGACTTTTGTTTTGTCTGTTTTGGCGTTTGCTCTGCGCGCACATTGAGCCTGGTTAAGCGAATATGTTTAGGGTGTGGCTGTAGTAAAACTTATGAAGCGTATTTGACAATTTGAGTGCACTAAAATATAATTGAGAACAGAATAAAAACCTTAACAATTTTGCAGCTACTTAAATGCAATTTGTTGGCCAGCAAAAGTTGAAAATATTTTCAGCTGACAGTTTTTCTTAAGCATAAACATATGTATATAAATACGCATACTTGTGTATATATACATATATATAGATAAGCGTATTTAGTTAACTATTTGGAATGTTTCAGACAAATTTTGAGTCTACTTCTGGGCAACTGCAGCTGAGCGAAGGAAAAAACTGCTTTGGAATGCGATGGCTCTTGACGGAGGCGACTTGTCACCATATTGTGCACTATTGATTAGAAGTGATTGAAGTGCGAGCATAATTTGATTATAAATTTTCACTACACGCCAAGAGTCAAATGTTTGGCAGAGAGGAAAAACTTGATAACACACACTTTTGATCAATTGAAATTGATTTAAAGTTCTGCTTGGGCCCATCGCCTGTGCATATCAATTTTGATGTACTTATTTACTATTCTTTTTTTTTAACACACTCACACACACACTCGCACGCTTTTACTATGTAACATCTACTCAGCAGCGCCTAATGGCATTCATCTTCGAGTTACGAACCGAAAGGCTACGGCGCGACACACGAACGCAGCGTACGTTCCGTGCAAACTGAATAACATTTACTTTGCGGCGTTACCAAAAGCTTTTTGCAAAAAAAAAAAACCTCATATATATATACATATGTACGTATATCGAAAACGGAATTTGAAAACACACTTTTCAGCACCTATTTAGCAAACTGATGAAAAAGCTCCCAAATGTCAGTTGCGTGCAGCAGATGTGCCAGATTCGGCAAAAGTCGCCCATTTCCTTGACGCTGGCTTAGTGAAAGTGAGAGGCATCTCTCTCTCTCTCTCTATATATATAAATATATCCTTGTCTTGAGTGGCGCATGCGTTAGAAATTCTGAGTTCCGCTTTTGTTGCCATTTGCAGCGTGTTGTGAATGCACTAGCTGCAGCACAGCATCCCTTGGCTAGGACTTTCCATATTGAAATATGCTTGGAATATTGTCCCAAAATCCATTTGAATATGTTGCCATAGTTACTTGGCCTCTACTCTAAGTAGTCGTAGTAAATCGGGCTTGCTTGAGCCAAAACATTGAGATTTCTCTTAAATTGCCCATGGCCTGTTCTCCTGTTCAGAGTTGCGGCGCATGCCATTTGCCAGACATTGTGAATATTGTGAATTGTTGATTGTTGAAATTGTTTTCGGTTTGTTTTAGCACGTGTTTCACTACACACAAACGGCGTACGCTGCATAATTGTAGCCGGCAACATGTTGCTGAGTTTGCGTGGGCGAAGCGAGACCCACGTGTGCGTGCTGCATGTGTGTGTGTGTGTGTAGAGTTGTTATTCCTTTTGTATATGATTATCCATAAGGATACATATACATATATATATTCATAAATATATTTCATTTAAACATCTTTGATATTCTATTTAACATAGGCTCAGGCCATGGCTGGCTTATTGTTCCTTTGAAGCCAGCATTGGGTTGTCATGCTCGTGCACAAAGTGAAGAGAGTATATTGGCTTGATGATATGTCAATCTTGTTTATAGACAGCTTGCCAGACTGTTGCTGTAGCAGCTAACAAGATGAACTTTAAACTCATTTTAAACTCTTGTGTAATCTCAAATGTTAATGTTAATGTTAATGTTAATGTTAATGTTAATAGTAATGGTAATGTTAATGTTAATGTTAATGTTAATGTTACTGTTACTGTTACTGTTACTGTTACTGTTACTGTTAGTGTTACTGTTACTGTTAAAGTTAACTATGTATAGTAATATATATCATTTAGCCTTAAAGGCTGAAAAATTTGAATATATATACCAGTATATACAAAAACCATCTATATAGTACAGCTCTAGTATAGCTATCTCTGGATGCTTAAAATCTTCTACACTTGTCTAGCTAAAATTTAAATATTTCACATTTAATTATAGCTTATATACGCCTCTTGAGTTCGTCGCATATCAGCAATACTATATCTTTCTCAGTCTTAGAGCTAGCCTTACCAATTTGTGCAGCTCTATCACTTTTGACTGCCTCTAAACGATTGACTTCCTGCGTAGTAGACCTTAAACTATTAACTGAATACCCACAGATATACTTGAAACGTAAACGAGTATTGCGCAGTCAGTAGCAGGCGACTACAGCGCTTTCACTTGTTATTCCTTGTACTGCATATTGGATGATGCCAAATGGGTAAACTTTTTCAATTAAAAACTTTAAATATTTTCACGTTTTTGAGACAAATTTATTCTAATTGTAGAACGTTGACCAATATGTAAACAGCAAGACTTGTGTACCTGTAAGAATATATATATACATCATGTGTACATCATATACATCATATATATACAATATATATACATCATATATGCAATATATATACATCACATGTATACAATATTTACACATCATATATAAATCAAATGTACATCATGTGTACAACATATATACATCATATACATCATGTATACATCACATATATACAATAGATATACATCATATATGCAACATATATACGTCACATGTATACAATATTTACACATCATATATAAATCAAATGTACATCATGTGTACATCATATATACATCATATACATCATGTATACATCACATATATATAATATATATACATCATATATGCAAAATACATCACATGTATACAATATATATACATCATATATAAATCAAATGTACATCAAATATACATATACATCACTTATGCATCATGTATGTACAATATATATACACCCTTTAAACATTATACATCACATAAATACATCATACATCATATACGTACATCATTCAAATGCTCTCACTGAGTTTTGAGTCACTTTCAAGTCAAATACAGAAATGTCTGGATGCATCGACAAATATATCAATGGAAGGTCTGGGAAACAAGGAATTATATAGAAGAAGTTCACATGGACATTTTCTTATAGTTCTAATGCTAACAATTTGGCTGCCGCTCATCTTGTATACCTTGAAACGGCAGTTTGACAACTTGAAGCGGAGACGTCATATTGCCAACATTAAGAAACTGCAGCTGGAAGTAAGGCGAAAACTGAAACGGGAACAGCTGACATTCAACGTGACTCGAAGTATTTTGCATGCCAGCATGACGCAGTGCGGGGCCAGCAGGGTTAGGAAAATAGACCAGCTGACGGATCTGCAAAGTCTGCATCACGACATCAACGAGCAGTTGGAGAAACTTGAGATTGCGCTAAATTGTTAACGAGATTTCCAACTAAATTAACCAAGATCAATAGTCAGAAAATTAATGGTTCTTCGATTTAAGAGTAAATAAATATTATATACACATTATTTTTAGCGTAATTTGATAAATCACAACAGTGCAAAGAGAACGTAAATGTCTAAACCTATAAGGCTGCAACAATGTACCTTTAGGACTTCATGAAACCGCGGGACCAGTTCTTAACCATTGGCTTTGGCTTACTTAACTTTTCAAACTCATCCGCCTGCATCTGTTCAGAAAGCTTTCGCTGATTGTCACGAAATTTGGCAATGGGCTCTTCAAATTGATTATAATATTGTAGCACCTCACGCACATCGTCTACTTCGCTGCTTCCCAGAACGCTCAGGAACGAGATAAGATCAAACAGAGTTGTGTCGTCGTCGTTGCCGGACCAACGGGGTATCGAAAACGTATTCCCCGGATGCATTTTGGTCGAGTTCTTGTCCCAATCAACGACTACCACACGCTTCAGATCGCGGTTTAGATTATCAAGATTCTTCACATGGTGACCACCTACAAAGTGAGTTGAATCGCGCACAAGACGGTACATGATATATCCGCTGGGATCAAGAGCGTCGAGCAGAGGAAAAACGGTCATTCCCTGCTCAGCCGTATAAACAACGATTTCAAAATACTTGGAACATTCTCTTAAGAAAACGTCGACGCCAGGGCGTTTTTTAAATCGCCATCCTGTTTGGTAGGTCCAATCCGGATGGATTAGCAAGTCCTTAACCTCAAGTACCAGTGTGTAGGGCGGCTGAATGTACGGTGCCTGTAACGGATCGGGCAGTAATTTTTGACTTGAGGGCTCCTGAATGAACCTTTGAAAATGGTTCATCGACTTGAAAGTGCGTGCCATGTATTGTTGTACCAATGGCATTGAACTGAACTCATCTGTCACTTCGTTACCTTGTTCATCCAGCGACGGCTTGCCAAAGAAGTAAATTGCCCAAAATGAAAATATCACGCCTCCTACTCCAAAGACCCCAAATCCTATTTTCATACGCTTCCAGGCCCGCTCCATTTCTCTAAGTTCCTCCTCTTCCTCCCGCTTACGCCTATCGCGACTTGCCTCATCATCCAACTCCATGGATGTTTGTGGAAACAACTTGGACAATATCTGCGTTGATGTTTTTTCGCACGTGGAATAGCGTCGATGGATCAAATGCACCAGGTGTGGTGGCTCCAAACAATAGGAATATATATTACTATGATGCGGAGTCGTTCGTGTTTCTTTACACTTAGTACCCTTCTGTGTGTGTAGCTTTACACTGCTAATCATCGTATGCCATAAGCCTGAAGTTAGCGCCCGAGAAGTATTAATGAGCTTGCGGCCGAAGCGTGAGCCTCCGTACAGCATTCGCCCTAATGCGATTGGAGTCATTTGCAAATTGTAACGTATGTCTGCAGATTCAAATAAATGAATTATTTTGATTTTCCAATTTACGAAATGGCCACTGAAAAATTTGACATTTTTGTTTAAATCAGCCGAGTAATTTTTTTTTAATTTGTTATTTTTGAATGGTCACTAACCGATGACAAATAAAGTACGCATGCTGTTTTAAAAATTGTAAATATCAAAATTATTATATATTATATATAAAATAGAAAATAAAAAATAAATATTATTTTAAATGTTGCGCGCGCTTAAAACTGACCAAGACAAATGCCAGTGCTGCCAGCTCTTCACTTTCTTTTGCTAAGTGCAACCAGATCGTCAAATTTTAATGGCACTTTTGTTTAATAGTATTGCGAGGAGAAGAATGGAGACAAGAAGACAACAAAAGAAATACAAACGATGCCACCTCTTCATTTTTATAAGCGCTACCAGATCGTCACATTATAATGACACTGTTAGGTGAAAATATCGAAATAAGAAGAAGAAAGCTTTTAGAAAAAACAATACAACAAAGGACACATAATTTTGCAAATTTATAATAAAATTGCACAAAAAAAATATTGTTGAGTCTATATTTGTAATTGTTAAATGTTCACTTAAAGTACCCACAGTACAAAAGCTCAAAGCAACGAAGCACAACAAAAGTTAAAAAGGCCCCAAATTAAAATTGGGTTTCTTTTTTACCGGTTTCGTGTTGAAAATAAAGTAAACTTTATATGTCGCCACCTCGACACAGTGGCTTTGGAGGCGGTGGAGGTGGCGGTGGCGGCGGTGGTGGAGGTGGTGGAGGTGGTAATGTATAATATTTGATAATAAATAAAAATAAAAGACTTGCATTCATCAAATAATTTAAACAAATATTACAGGACGATCGGGCTTTGGTGGATATGGAGGTGGTATGTACGAATTATCTATAAGCTTTAACATTTATATAAATTTAACTATCTTAAAATGAATAATTCCAGTACGTTCTGGTCGCATAGAGAACCGTTCACGTCGTAGTGGCGGCATGAACCGAGCTTCTGGTGCTGCGAATGATGATTTTGGCAGTAAGAAATTAAACGGTTTTTCATATATTTACCATAATAATAATCAATTTTCGGCTAGGCTTGCACATGATCAACTGGTCCGAGATGCGATTGCAGCCATTTCAGAAGAACTTCTACCAGGAACATCCGAAAACTCGTAATCGCTCGCCAGAGGAAGTCGCTGGCTATCGCAGCCAGCATCAAATCACTGTGCGTGGCATGGCGCCCAACCCCATTCAGTGCTTCGATGAAACATGCTTTCCAGACTACTGCATGAATGAAATACGTCGTCAGCGGTACACAGAGCCAACACCAATTCAGGCCCAATCGTGGCCAATTGTTATGTCGGGCAATAACCTAGTCGGCATTGCGAAAACAGGATCGGGCAAAACACTTGCCTTCATACTGCCCGCCATAGTGCACATCAATGGCCAGCCGCCATTGAAGCGCGGTGACGGCCCCATAGCGCTGGTCGTGGCGCCCACCCGCGAACTAGCCCAGCAAATTCAAACGGTGGCCAATGATTTTGGGTCCAGCTCGTTTGTGCGGAATACATGTATTTTCGGTGGGACACCGCGTTCCAAACAGGCAAACGACCTACAAAATGGTGTTGAGATTGTGATTGCGACGCCCGGTCGCTTGCTGGATTTCCTACAGAGCGGCACAACGAATCTGCGGCGATGCACATATCTGGTACTGGACGAGGCTGATCGGATGTTGGACATGGGCTTTGAGCCGCAGATACGAAAAATTCTAGGACAAATTAGACCAGACCGTCAAATACTAATGTGGAGCGCGACGTGGCCAAAAGAAGTGCGTCAATTAGCCGAGGACTTTCTCGGCAACTACATACAGGTAATTGGAACTCCATGCACTCTTCGAGCATAATATATAATAAGTCGATATTTCACATAAAACAGATAAATATCGGCTCCTTGGAGCTGTCAGCCAATCATAACATACGACAATATGTTGAAGTCTGCGCTGAACACGAGAAAGGAGCCAAATTGAAGGACCTGCTGTCACACATTTACGACCAGTCCGGCATGCCAGGGAAAATTATCATATTTGTAGCCACTAAGAAGAAGGTGGACGAGCTGGCGCGGTTTATCAACGCTTTTGGCGTTGGCGTCGGCTCCATACATGGCGACAAATCCCAAATGGATCGTGACAATGTTTTGAATGACTTTCGGAGCGGCCGCGCCAACATTTTGGTGGCCACCGATGTGGCGGCACGCGGCCTCGACGTGGACGGCATTAAGTATGTCATTAATTTTGATTTTCCACAATCATCGGAGGACTATATACATCGCATTGGTCGCACTGGGCGAAAGCATTCCACAGGCACATCCTACGCATTTTTCACACGAAAAAATGCGAAGTGTGCACGCGCCTTGATAGAGATCCTGCGGGAGGCCAATCAGAATATAAATCCAGAATTGGAGCATATAGCCCGCGATTCGGGTGGCGGCAGTGGACGCAGCCGTGGAAATCGCGGACCCACCAGAAACTACAACGGCGGCAACAATTCATTCAGTGGATTCAATGCGACGAATGCGAATGGTGGCAGCGGTTCAACAGGAAGATCCAATAATTTCAGCAGCTTCCGTGGCAGCTATAATGCGTTTAGCGAAGGTGGCAATCACTTTAGCTCCACGAGCCACGCGACAAATGCCAACTTCAATGTCAGCCAGGGCCAGGGCCAAGGCCAAAGAAATTTTGGCGCTGGCTCCGGCTTTTCATACGGCAACAGATTTTCGAATTCGGCGCGCCATTGAAAAAGAATTGTTGAGCTTATCACTAAGTTATTATGAAATTGTTTCAACTTCCACTCATCTCAGCTCATCTCATGACCCATTTCGTATTTATTGTCACTAAATATTATGACATGAAGATTTCAATCCTCAAGGCATATGCAAATGATATACAAATAAAAAAGTTTTTTTTATAAATGTCCAAAATGCAGCGAAGAAAATAATTTAAAAAAACAGTTTACAAAAATATTTATATTACTATTGGGCAGCGTTATTATAAATCAACAAATTGAAATCTTAACGCTATTAATGTTTTCCGTGTATGTTGCTAAATACTATGTTGATTTAGATCTGTGCCCCAACGCCTCAAGCCGGAGGCGATGTCTGACGTGTGCCTGGAATTGATATCAAGTTAGGCGTTAGTTAGTTGTTGGCCAAGTGGTGTTAGAGCCAAGTTACCTTTCTCCTTGTGCTTGCGCACTTTGCTTGAGCGACCGCCGCTGGCTGCACCTGGATTGCACTTCTTATTGATTGTGCGCACAAGATCGCAGCTCTGATGGCTGCCGTCCTCCGAAACCTTGACCTTATCTTCCCGTGTCATTTGCCCAGCTTTGCACTCCGACCAGGTGCCCTTATCATATCGGCAGGCTAAAGTGAAGATGAATGTGTATAGTTGTAATTAATGTGTGGGCTAAACGAGGGCCGTTCAAAAAGTATTGCAACTTTTGAATCGAGCGGCAGATGACCAAAATTCTGATAATTCTTGGGTTAACATAAACTTTGAAATACTTTTATATAGTTTAATTTGTACTTACATTTCTTGCACTTTTTGTGTATGGACCGAGTGGGCTGGCAGTTGGGCATGACCTTCTTCAGAGTTATCGTACGCGTGCGCATGTTGGTCTTGGCATCGCATTCCGACCAAGCACTTTTGGCATAATCACAGGATTGTCCTGAAGATTGATTATGAAATTTATAAATATATTTAATTTATTCTTCTAATCGATTATTTTATATTTTTTTTTTTATTTCCTTTTTATGTATATGAAACAATCAACATTTAATAAGAATTCCTCCAGCAAATACTTAGAATCTGCGATTAGAACGTGACCAAGCAAGAGTGATACTATTTGCGATTCCTATATTACGGCAGTTGTTTAAGTTATCGATAACATGTTGCTGCTAAAATATAAAGTACAATTTGCCATTTGATCAGGAATCATTTTAGGCCTATCATATATATGCAAATAAAAAAACTTTACCCAAATTCAAACTCAGCTGTCAGCAATGCTGGTAGTTGTGAGGCAGAGTTAGCCATTCCAGATACCTCATTTAAAGCTATTTGAATCAAGTGATACATTCTATATAATGGCATGACTGAAGCTTCTATTTAAAGCTGCAAATAGTGTAATATCTGAAACCATTAACGTTTTAATGCAATTTCTTTTGCTATTACTCCTATTTGGTCAGCTCTTATATAAATTATTTTTAATATCAAATACTTAATTTTTATAGCTCTATTAGCAGACCGTTATTTTAATAATCTTTGGCTATAAGCTCTTATGTGAAAGCATTGAATTTACCATTTTCTGATGTCTTTGCTTTGGCTCCTGATCTCTTGTTCGCACGATGGTGATGATGCTGCTGATGCTCCTCGGTCTGTGGCTTTGGTCGCTGCTCCTTGCCGCCGGTTGCAGGTGACTTCTTTGAGCCCGGCTTGCGAGCACCGGCTGCATCAGCGCGTTGCATCTGGTTATTTGCCTTGTTTGATTTTCTGTTGTTCTTCACACGTTTATTACCACCCGTCACCGGAGTCGTTGCCACAGGCAGCAACTTATCAGGGTCCGCTTCACGCGCTGGCCGCACTATAACGTCGCCGGAGTAGCTTTCAAGGACCAGGCTTGCACCACTGGCGAGTCGCGCCAATGCTGCCGAATGAGTCTTACCGCCTCCACGATGACCATGGCCTTGGGTAAGCGTTGTCAGCAGCGCCAACATGGCCAACAGGCAATGGACAATCGCCCGTAAAGTTACGCGAGTTGAAATCAACATTTCAGACTTGCTGAAAATACGAGACGATACGAACTTGAATATATATATATATATATAAATATATATATATATATATATATATATGTATATATATATATATATATATATAAATATATTATATATATTATATATATATGGTATATAGATATACCAAAAGGTAGCAAAAATTATTAAAGCAATTTTTGTTTTATTTTAATTAGCTTTGGAGCTTTGTGTGACCTGTGACCTTATTTATAAACTACTATGCTTATACCTCAGGTGCTTATACCAGGTAGTAGGCAGAAGGCATGATTAATACCATAAAGAATATATATAATCTTGATCAGCAGAAATAGCCAAGTCGATTTGGCTCTGTTGAACTGTTCGACTCTCTGTGCTCTATATAAATCTTGAACTCTAAGGCTCAAACTAGAAATCAAATTTTAGTAACTATAGCAATAAAATTGATATTAAAGAAATCGATAATTATTTACGTAAAATCGATCAAAATGCTAACAAGCTTCAGCTATTTAAGCGTTGCTACTTCGAATCTTGAAGAGAAAATGTTTTTTTTTTTAGTTTTCGTAGTTGTTTTTATTTAAGGCTTAGCTTTTTAGCTAAGTACACATATGAGTGTATAGCTAGAATTTCGAAAAAAAAAAAGCTGCTCGCAGTACGAGTATCTGCTAGTGGAGCACTTCCGGCTAAAGCACTCTAAATGGTTTTAAACTGATTAAAGGTAAACAATTTGTATAAGATAGAACTGAACAGAACTGAAGAGTGACTAAAGTTGCCTCAGACTTAAAGTGTATATTTGTTATATAGTCTGTGACCTGAGTTAATTACTATTTTGTGTTTTTTCGCTATCACCTGCACGGCCACAACTTTAGCAACATCTAGAACAACGTAGCCATCAGCTTACATTTACGTAACTGGCACAGCTTCTGCTGGTAACAAAAAAGTTAATAAACAAATTTGAAGTCGAGAAAAAAACATTTGACATGGCTAGTAAAACATAGATGCTTAAACAAAAGCATAAATTAAGCACTCTCAGAATGCAACAAAAACAACAACTTGAAGCAAACAAACAGCGAGAACCGAACAAGTGCCAGAGTCTAGGGCTAGCCACAAAACATTTTTACAATTTGCACTTGCAACTAGTCAACAAAGTTGAAAACTTTGGCTTAACCCGAAAACAACTTTGAAATGAGGCAGCGTGAGAGAGAGAGACAGAAGAGAGTGGCAGGGGAGAGGGGTGGAACGAGAGGGTAGAGCTTTAAGTAAACAAGCCCAAGTTTGTCAAGTTTCAAGTATCATTTTCATTTGAACAAGTAAAATATGAACAACTGAAATTGTTTGTCTGAAATTGAGATTATTTTTTGGGTAGCATCTGCCCTCGGAGAGCAGATCTATAAAAAACGTTCGGCCCACATCTGGACAGCATGTGCAGCGAACATGATTTCCTCTGGCTTATTTCTGTTCCAATTAAAAATACAAATTTATGATTCAATGGCGACAAAAACTACATTATTTTATCAGAATTTTGATTAAGCTAATGAACAACGTTGAACGGGAAAACATGGCAGATTTTATGATATTATTTTGCGGAATATTTCGCATAATTTATGTTAGTTCAAGGCATTATGGAATTATATACTCGGGAATTAAATACTCCTGATCAGGACTGAAAATCTGACATTTAATTTAAAAGTCTAACTAGTGCCAAAGTTGTTCAACAATTAATTTCTGCTTTGGGTCGTGGTATCTTCTAGTCAAGCACTGCCGACTAGAGCTGACTTGTTCTCTTTGCAGTTTGCAGCGCTGGCTTTACTCACGATTGCAATTCTCATATGGTTAAAGCCTAGCAGAAGCAAGCAGTAAAGTCTATTGATGATAGAACCGGAAGGAGCTGGCTCTATTGTTAACTTGGCTAGCTGCCCTTTTTTGTATGACAGCCTGAAAAGGAAAACTTTATTTGTGAATATATATTTATGCATTTGAATATATGCAGACATTCTACTCTATCTATCTATAGATATATTTGTGCCTCCTTTGAGTAGTTTGCAACCCATGCATGCCTCCAATTGGCTTTTCTATTGTTCCTTGGCTTCAATGCTTGCCCTTCCATTGTCATTTTACCTAGCCCAAGGCAGCTGCTATCCGTGTTCCATGCAAGTAAGAGAAATCAATGCAACGACAACTTTTGTAAGTAAAGCAAGAACTTTCTCAGAAGAAGGCCGTGAGCACTGCCGTTGTTTATATAACTAGATGAAAGTCTATTTTTCTATTATCTAGGCCAACGATGATCGAGATTGAGTTTCTTCTATGTTTACACTACGAATAGTAGGCGTGGCTACATAACAGGTTGCTTGGTCTAATGAGCACATGTACAGTAATCCAATTGATTTAGAGAGTTCTAGTTTTATGGCTTTAGATACAGGTATAAGCTGCAATGGATATTGGAGTTTCCTTTACAAAGATCATAAGAAGTCCTCATATGCCAAACCCTCACTTGTTGTGTAATAAAAATCTAAGCACTTTATAAGGCAAAACACGTGGAATTATTTATTCCAAAGATCAAGTCCTGAGCTTTCATTGCACAAAACCAATATACTCTTTTCACTTCATACACGAGCATAAAGTCAACTCAGCTTAATCCTTTATCTGCTTTCTCTTAACTCTAATCAACTCAACTGATAAAAATTTTTATAAATATTGTTTTCCAGTTGATACAATTTTCTATAGTTTTACTCAAGAAATTCTTGTTTTTCCTATGGCGCGCGCGCACCTTAAACAATAACACAAATAACACTGCAGAGAGAGCGAGACAGAGGATAGAGAGAGAAGGAGGGAGAGAGCGAGTTAAGCACTCGAAGGCTTCACTTTTACCTGAAGTTAATGCACTCGGTTGATTTTTCGTGAAGCTTAAGCTAAAAACACAATTAATGAAGCTATAAAAAATAATTTTTTTATTTCAAGACGCGTTGCCGCTGCCGCTGCCACTGCCGATCGACGTTGTCCAGAGCTGAGCGAGAACTGAGTGAAGCTGGCCGCGACGCGACGTGACGCGACGCTGCAACAAGCAACACTTGAAATTCGAGAGGCAACAAAATAACTCAGCTTGCCACACACACTCAATACACTGAGCGAAATAGATTGAGTATCTAATGGATTAGACAGTAACTGAGGTGACAGACGCTGTTATATCTATGGGTTTATATATGTTTATATATATACATATATATATATATAATATATATATACATTTATATGACTCTTATCTGAAATATTTGTTATTTTAGTGCAACGTCCCAGCAAGTGTCACCAAGCAGCAGCCTCTATTCATCCATATGATTGATGGAAAGTAAATGCATATTATTACCGATAAGACCAAGCGAGATAATGTATATATATACATACATATATATTTATTTATATTAATATAAATATAAACAGCTTTATTTGTGCAGCACTTAAATACAAACTTGCTAAAAAAGGCAAAAAGGAAGTTCATAATTCATTGATAAAAATTATATTTATATAAATGCTGACCCAGCTAGAGTGATACTCTTGCTAAAAGCCTTAATTCAGCACATGTTTAAGTTATTGACAAAGGCTTAATTTTGTAAGCTTCAATAAGATATGCCATTCGAGCTTATATTATTTATGGCCGGCAATACTTAAGCAAATAATTATAAAATAAAATCGAAATTTAGGCTTGCTTCTAAGTCGAGTTAAGTCTTTTGAATCTTTAATCAAGAGCTTAATGTAGATTGCTTTGAAGTGCACAATTTATATTGGAAATAGCAATTAATATTGAAGAATTCTTATAAGATCTTACGCCTAGAGCACTGATATAGCATTGATATAATATCTTAAGAGCATTGATATAATATCTTAAGCCCATTCTCTGCTATTGCAGTGTCTTTTGCTATTTCTCCTATTTGGTCACCCTATACAAAGGCCAGCCAAGAAAGTCTTAATGCACGCCGAGAGTACGCAATTGTGTAACAGCAGCCAGATCCAGATTCACAACATATTTTACTTATGTAGGTATATATATGTGTGTGTGTCTGTGTGCATGTATGCGTGTTATTACTCTCTATTCCATGAGAGATAGGAAACAAGTTTTGAGTGAGTTTTTGCTTGAGTGGGTCAGAATCAAGACAAATTCAACGTCGCCGGCAGAGTGCAATGTGGACACTGTTTTGGTGATACAAAAAAAAACTTTTCAAGTGGTAATCGAAAAAGGCAAATGGTCTGCAGCCTGGCAATGAAAAGTAAATTAAAAATAAAAAAGAAGCAAAGAAATAAATTTATAATAACGCTGATGTTGTTGATATCGTAAATTCATATAAGCAGCAAATTGAATGTCTGTATGTGCAAACGAATGTAAATGCATTATACAGTAAACATATGTGTACATGTGTGTACTGGTGCTGTTAGAAGTCACAGATTGTACGGCAATAAGGCGGCGTTATAAATACATATATACACATACACACATATAAACATATGTATGTATGTATGTATATTTACTTTATTTGCTTCTTTGTTTACTTTTCAGTTTCGTCTTTTAATACACATGCATGTATGTATATATTGCATTTGTGTGTTTGCATGCCTGCATGTATGTATATATGTATGTGTCTATCTACATACGAAGATGGTGTGTATTTGACCAGTCGCCAGAGAGGCCAGAAGGCTGCAAGTTTACAGACAGCCGACAAGATTTGTTTGTTTATGTGCAGAGTTCGCGTTTTCCCAGCAAACACCGTAAACAACTTGGATTTGGCTTTAAAATTCAGTTTACAGTATGTTGGTCTCATTCTTTTTTTTCTGTTTTTTTTTTTTTTTGGTTCTTTTTCTGCGCATGAGCATTCACCTTCTACTGCTTATGCTAAAATATCCATTTTTTATTCTCTCTCCGCCTCTCTACACTGGCGTTCTCCTTGTGAACCTGCTCTCTTTGCTGCCCTGCACTATGCTCTCACGCTCTCTTTGACTTCACTTGACTTGACGCTCTCTCTCTCTCTGCATTTGTCTTACATATTTGTTGGGAAATTTCATCTCAATTATATGTTGATGTGTTGATATGTACCTTTTTTTTGCCCGGATTTTTTCACAGGAATTTTCTTATGTCAGATTATTATGGGTGTGCGATAATTTATAACAGACTTAAGATTTGATATACATATATCTGTAATGAATGACAATAACAAAAATATGTGTATACAAATGTATGTATGTATGTATGCTAAAATTAAGTAGTCTTTCTTTCAACTTATTCACACACACTTGCACAAGTAAATATCTATGAATGTATTTATGTATGTTTGTATTTATGTGTAGTCATCAATGACTTCTGACGCCATTACGTTGTTAATGTGGGAAACGTGAACTTAATGAGCGTGTTTTACACTCATATACATGCATAAGCATACATAAATACACATATCCATTCATTCATATATACTTGTAGCTTTTACCCCAAGCAAATTCACCCAATCGTATATAAGATGACGCGCTTAAAACATACGCGACATACGAACATTTTTTGCAGAAGCACAATCAAATTTAACTGCAACTTGATACCGACCCCACAGTTCAAGCTGATATATATATAAATATATGTATACATTATGCTTTTTGATGACTATGCTGTTACTCAGTTCTTTATTCACACTTCTTCTCTTGATTTAAATGCGCACGCTGAACGTTGCCCAGTTCCATATTCCTGGCTTAGCAGTTCCAAATGTCAATGGCTTCGTATGTATATAAACACGGAAGATGTGAAATGAATGAACCATATATAGATAGGCATAAACATATATGCATGTATACTGAATTTGAAATATTAATAACGTATGTTGTGAAATGAAATAATTAATCAATTAGTTATATCTAAATATATGAAAATATCCAATTAGCGTAGAGCTTATTAACCAGACACACCTATTTTCTAGCGCCTGGCGTTGTGACGTTATGATTAAGCTAAATTTCCTATCATCCCTCGACGACCTCTTAAACAGTTCCAAGCTTTTTGTAGCCCGAAACCATTAAGAATTGAAATTGAGGGTATATCCGTTCTGTTTAAATTGTTATTATATGCAGCAGTAGACAAGCTCGACCTCATACTTTAGATGTAATCTTGATTGGAAGCAATAATCACGTCAATTCAGAGCTATTCATCTGTCTCTCTGAACCTTGAACTTGAAATCTATAAGAGCTAGATACTTTATATATAAAACTTGGATTCTTTAATTACTATATCTTGTGCTTCAGTCAGTCGATAACTTTAGCTGCTGCCATAAAATCCAACTTCACTTTTAATTATTTAAGAATTTATCTTAAGATAGAAATATATGTAAAGAGAAATATTTTTTTTGTCAGAAAATGATTTTAAGTTAAGACTTTTAATTATAATATTTATAATATTATTACGTACATATATGTGTACCAGAGTGTGTGTGAATCCATGCAGAGATACAAGCTACAATTTTGAGATAGCAGCTCAAACGCAAGTTCAGGGTATCTTCCAGTTGGGCACGCCCTAGTCTAGAGCTTTCTGACTTGCTTGGCCCAGAGCACAAACGGCATTATGTGTATAGACGGAAAACACATTTCGGTTAGGTTAGAAAAAACTCTTCTAGATTTGGTTTTTATTTAAATCTTTATGTCAAGTTTTTTATTTATAATATTTGATGTAATTTCAGTTATTATTTTTATTTTTGTTTTTTTTTTTCATTTTTGTTATTTTTGTATCCTTCATGGTATTCTTACGGTATGTATATAAATACGTATGAATGCAAATGACTATATTGTATGTATATAATTTCTGATTTACGTGTTGACTCTCCGAATAGAATGAAAATAATTTCAGTTAAACACATTGACATTAAATATTCATATAAATTGTTGTTTCCACTACATATAAGAGTGTATGTATTTCGTAACATTTACATAATTTGATGTATACGAAAACATGCCCATATGTAAACACTCTAATAGATCATACAGTTGTATGGTATGAAAAATGTTTGTTTTCTTTTCTCTTTAATTAGAACCGGACCTGATATACTTTTACAACTATTAGAATCAGTTCTAACTGATAAAATCTTTTTGTTTATGTTTTTTGGGAGAAAAAGGTTTTTGGTAAAATAACATATAAAAAATTTCTCGCTCAATAGAAATCATAAATTCCGTTGGTAGTTAAGATTCATGAACAGTACTATTAGTCATATATAAAGTTAGGGTATATAATATGTAGGTTTTGGTTTTAAAATACGCAATCGGCATTTGGAGCCATTGGCCTAGCTCATCACTCATCGATCATCGTTCGTTCATATTACTTTTGCAATACTATTGTATTACTCTTTACAATATTTACACTAAGTGTTTTTTTTTTTTGGTTTTTTTTTTTTTGTTTATGTTTTGTTTATTTAATGTTTCGCATTTTAAGTGCATGCCTAAAGGTTTTACTTATATCATTTCATATTCAAAATTCATTTTCATTCTGCTCTCCTTTTTAGTGAGATCAAATACAGAAGCTGATATTTGCAGACGAACATTTTACATCATTACATCAATTATATGTTTGAATAACGCTTTGTTAAGTATGAGGGAGGTTTTTTAATTAATGTGTTTTATGTAAAGTTATTTGTTTATGCATAACTCGGCTAATGCTTTATAAGAATTGTCAGACAATCTGCCGGATTATTAAGTGTATCCTATTATCCTCCGGTTCAGTCATATTGGTTTTTTCTTTTTCTTTTTAACTTGGATAAAACTTGAATAAACTAAATTTCTTTGATTTTTGGTTCCACATAATATTTTTAATTAATTATTCATTTGTTCAAACTCTATGTTTTTAATATAGATTTTATGTTGTTGTTTTTTTCTTTTTGTTGTAAAACAAATCTACAAATTTATTTATGTATTCAAATATAATGTTTACGGTTATGTAGGTTTATTTTTTACGGTTTTATTTAGAGTTCATATATATTTTTGATAAACGAGAGTTTCTGGGAAATAATCTTATATTTGACTTTAAAAAAATCCGTAAAATATGCTACCAGAGTTCACTTAAACACGTCCTTTTCGAGCAGCTATGGTTTATGGTAAGAAGCCAAGGAAAAATTGTTTTTTTTTATATAGAAATTGTTAAGGGAATCATAGGAAATTATATAAAAATATATATGATATCTGTTCAACTCATGACACTCTTTTTTGCCTACTTCAGCTTCGGCATAAGCGTATACTTGAACAGACCTCTTATATATAAATTTATATAAATATATATAAAAAATATTTTTAGCTAACCTTTATCCTTATTCTTGCGCTGTTCCTTGGCACTCTTGTCCTTGGACTTGCCGGGCTTGCAGTTCTTCTTGATGATGCGTGTTGACTCGCATGATGGATCACTCGTGGCCTTCAATTTATCGGCTCTGGTCATTTGGCCTGTGACACACTCAGACCAAGAACCCTTTTCATATCGACACGCTGAAAAGAAAAACAGAAATTTAAATAGTTTATAATATAAATATAAAGCAAAAGAAAGATAATTAAAAAATCAAAAAGGTTTCCCAAATCTTATTATTAATAATCATATACTAAAGCATATATCAAATTATACCCTTTTTGCACTTCTTTTGAATAGTGCGAGTTTGATCGCAAGCCGGATCGCCCTTTTTCAATGTCAAAGTTCGTGAGCGTGTATTGGTCTTGGTATCGCATTCAGTCCATGGATTTTTGCCATAGCGACATGAGAGGCCTGTAATCGAATAAATATAGTAAGCAAATATAATATTAAAAAATATTAATTAATATGTCAACTCACCATCGCTCTTTGTGCCGCGTTCGTTGCGTATTAAGACCTCGTGATCATCTTCCTCCCAAATCTCACCTTGTGTCGCCGCTGTCGGCTTGGTGAACTCGGCCACGGGCAGAGCCAGTGGCGTCTCCTGCAGCTCTGTGGTGCCACTCACTAAATTTGGCAGCAAAGTCGACCATGCCACGATCATGGCCAGCAAGAGCCCTTTGCAATTGTGACTCATTCTGCGTTTGTTGATTGCCTGAAAATTTATTATTTTTTAAGACATATTTTTAAAAATGTTTAAATGCCAATAATAAAGTCTAAAAGTTATACCATAAAACATTAAGAAATCGACAAATAAAAGATTAATTAAAAATATAAATAGAAAAAAATTAAATAAAAATATAAATAAACAAAAAGAAAAACTTAAAAAATAATATATTAAACATTATAAGTTAAAGTTAGTTATTTTTATGAAAGTAATCAAAATATAAATAATTTAAAAATAATGTGAAGCAATATAAATAATTTAAAAATAATCTAAATCAAAAACAATATCCAAAATTTAAAAAAAAAAAAACTTATAAAAAATAAAAAAAAATAAAATAAATCTAAAACATTTAATGATACATTCAAAAAAATAAATATGTTAAATAGAAAAATAAAATTACAAAATAATATAAATTTAAAAAAATATATATATATAAAAATAAGTTTATGGATTGTTTTTAAACTTCAATTTACGATTATCAATTATTTAAAATATATGCGAAGTAGAAATTAAAAATTGAAATGATAAATGTTTTTTAATATTATATATAAGTTATATAGACATGTATAAAACTAAGGAATTTGTGGTCCAGGCATATCATTTGATTGCATATAAGTAAATATAGATACATATATGTAAAATTCTTGTTCTTCTTTGTGTATAGAAGAGAAAGAAAAAATATAGAAAAAAGTCACCTGCCCACGCTCCTTAACGCTGGGCGCTCCCATGAGTTAAATTTTAATTAAATTAAAAACAAAAGAAATTCATTTTTCGCTTACCCTGTGCAAACAAAGCGTCCTCAAAAGTGCTCAACTAAGTGTGCAGTGACGCAATACGTGCTGTAGATTCAATAGACCCAGACACTGGCACCAAGAACCTCTGCAAAGGCACAAATTTTTGAGTAACGCTCGCCAAAGGCTGTGACGTTGCTTAAATGTGAAAATATGTGAAATCTTAAAGATTTTCGTTTTCGGATTTTCTTTCTTTTACGTCTTTAGTCGCCAACTGCGTAGCACAATTCATGAACTAACCGTTATACACACACAAAAAGGTGGTGGACCACCGCTCACACTAGGGCCAGTGGAATCGGTGATTGTGACTGTGGATGAAGCTGAGCACCGTTACAAGCGGGAATCACTTCGGCAGCAATTTTTCCTGAACTGCTGTCGTTGCGCGTCTCTTTAAAACTGAATGGCCAAAATATGCGAAAAGCTGCAAAAAGCCCCAGCCAGAGTATCCTGAAGGATGTTATGCTCTCATCTACGTGAAACACACACACACACACAATCTCTCTCTCTTCTATCTACTATGCTCTTGCCCGCCCTCCCTCTCGCTCTTTCTCTCTCTCTCTCGCACTGTCCCTCTCTCGCCGTTTTTATCATAATAAAGCTGCGCATGTTCCAAAAATAGACGCCTCACACAGCTGCAGTTGCTTCGCTTCCTGTTTCAAGATGTTTTGCCTTTTGTGCAGCTTTAACTAGAATTTCTCAGATAAAAATAAACTTATTCAAATATCTACTTATCATTAGCAAGAGATTAAAGCGAGATTATGGGAAAAGGCAGAAAAGACATTTAATCAACTTTGTGATATTCGTTTCGCATAGAAAACTCATCTATTCTCTATGTCTATTGTGCTGCATTTGATAAGAGCTGATTGAAAGTCTTAATTCAGCTTGCCCTTCATTTATGATTTTTTACCTATTTACTAGATATTTAATGGACTCATAGGATAAGATATCGATAGGATAACATACTGAGCTGATAAAGAACTATCTAATTATTGTATTTTGATATTTTTACTTATCATGAACTAGCATCAATATTGCCTAAACTGACAAACAGACGAACAGTTAGCAAGGCAGACATAGCATCAAACCAATATACTCTTTTCACCACCTGAACGAGTATATGAAGCAGAAAATTTAACTTAATGTGGTTCTATAAATATTTATCTCAAAAATAACTTTGCATATGATATTATTATTATTATTATTATTATTATTATTATTATTATCATTATTATTATTATTATTATTATTATAATTATTATAATTGATATTATAAGCTGCTTAAAGAATCTAGATAAATGAGTTTGAGCTGCGTCACACATGTGTACTTAATATATACATTCATTTATATACAAATTGTCTGTACCAGTCGGTAAAAACTCGCAGAGGCTATTGAGACCAACAGCCGTCATAAAATTTAATAATGCAAATGTAATTTAGTCACACGGTCAGTCCAAGCGCAGTTCGAAAAGTCCAATGAAATATTGAAGCACTCATAAGCAACGCACAAGCCACAGCTCAGAGCCAAGTACGCCCCAGTACAGCACAGCCCACCCCCTCCCTACCACCCACCACACACTTGCTGCGATTATGTTGCTTACCTGAAAGTCTGATTTACATATGTAGATTATTATGATTAAACATATATCTGCTGGATCTTTCAGTTAAAACTGCTTAAATTTCGATATACTTAAAATAGTCAAAAGAGATTTATATCGATTTTTGAAGTGATTGCCAAGCGATAATAGTGAAAATCTTTTCAGTTCAAGTCAAATTTCAAAAAGTATTTTTCTTTACTTTTTTCTAAGTTTAAAAATACCAACAAAAAAATACCAAGGAAAACTTACTTAAATTTTGTAATATACTTAATATTCACATCAGTTGAAGAACACTTTATCTGAAGTCTGAACACAATCAGCTAGAAGCTCATAGCCATACAACCGACTCTTAACGCAAACTGCTGCAACCCATTTGGCCATTTGGCCATTTAGCCACTGGTGCAACGTTGGTGTTGGCCAACGGATGCAGTCAAGCAGCAGATCACGTGCCTCGAATTCATTTGTAATTTGTAATGTCTATAAAGACAGCATGTGCGCCTCTCTCCTAATTGTGCGAGTGTAAAACTGTGCACATCAGTGCACAATTGGGTCAAAGGTCCGAAATGGACATCTCCCATTTTAAACCACTCAACTTTTTCGATTTATTCTAACATTTCTATGCTCGCTCAACAAGTATGAAAAGAGTATATTGGTTTACTTTTTCTAATGTGTTTAGGCTAAAGTCATTGGGATCAAGGCATCGAATAGAATATGAACGAGTCTTACGAAAGTTTTCTTAAGGTTAAAGGTTTCGGGTTTAAGGTTATGTTAATGCTAAAGACCTGTACTAAGTAAACATATGTCCACCCCTTTTGGGGCGTGCTCAAACTATATCTTTATCAAATATAAAGCTAGAATCCAAAACTTATGGATTTGTATCAGTGTTGAGCTTCTCTCTAGCTAAATCTATCAACTAATATAATTATTGAATCCCGTACAAGTATTTGATAGTCGTGTATGCCCGCTTGGAACGTTCGCTGAGCTCGGTAGAATCAAGCTACTACACTTGACGTGTATTCATAATAAAGATGAAATGATAAATACAATCGACAATGAACACGCAGGGCAAATCTCGTTTATCTCGTGGGAGTAATTTGAAATATTTGTTTATTGCTTACACTTGAACCTTTTTTTCTGCTTCAGCCAAATGGATTCCGGCTAATATTGCGCACATGATATGTGTATGCTGATGCTGTACGCTGACCCATATAAATCCCCGGTCGCCCCCCTCCCACCACTTGCACAACCGCAAAAACAAGTCGATATCGGTGCGCGCGTATCAGCAAATTCCAATAGTAACAAGGCAAAGGCTTTAAGCGTAGCTGCTAAGGGATGCCCTGGGATATGGAGCTCAGTTAAGGTGTAAGCGCAAATACAACTTATATAGATAACAAATAGATGAAGTGCATGGCGCTGCTGTTTATTAAGTCTGATTCGACATGGGTTTCTCTCCCTCTCTCTATCTCTCTGTACCTTTGACGTTTACAGGGTATAGCTATGCAACTACATTTATAGTGAGCTCAGTCTTGGGTTGGATTTTTGCCAATTTTTTTTTGCCTGCTCGTATGCGTGGCATTCATTTGTGCTGTGCTGCCTATGCTGCTGGCTCTGCTGTTGTTGTAGGTTATTGCTGTTGCTATTGACTTGTGCTCGCAGTAATATTTTCATATTGCCTACTGAAAGATTAAACCACAAAATATATTGCTTCTTATAGCTTGTTCATATCGGTCGCGTAGCCATTTTATTGCAGCTAAGGCTACTTATAGTAAAAAATTACATTTTAAAATGCTTTTTTATAACCTATTAGGGTAAGGGATAATATTTAGCGTGAGTTTCATATGAAAATATGTAAGGTTTTCCATATTTTCAAGTAATGAAGCACGCAAGCATTACAAATAGCAACCTACTAAGAGGTACACTGAACAACAGCTAAAAAAAAATTTAAAAAAAAAATAATATTTGAAGAGTAGTTAAAAAATCGACCTGCATATCGACCTTCATCCGCATTCTGCAAGACTCGAACTCGAGCCTGCTGCTAATGATATAACACACTGCTTAAAACCTCGTCTCAAACAGCGGCACCACCCCACACCACCTAATTCAATGCCAAATGCATAACTAAGCTGCCAGCTAGCAAATCAAATTCAATTCAATCGCTTTCGCTAGGCTATTTATAGCATGCCTATGAGGATGCACGTTTGTGCATGTATGGGTGCACATGCACAGGAAAAATGCTTAAGCTTCGCGCTAATTGCCACGTGACTTTGCCAAAAGCCCACAGAACTGCTTTAATAACTTTTGCATTACTTGAAGGATTTTGATGAAATTTTCAGCAAATGAAACTTAATATTTCATTTAATATGTGGAACATGCTAAATTTATGTAAATTCTTTTAAATACATGCTATATATGCAGCTGAACTTTTAGTTTATAGTTTGTGTGGTTAAAGTAGCTTTAATTTAACATACAAAAATACATAAAATTATGTTAACTTAACAAGAAACTAAGCACAAAATTTGGTTAATATAGCTCTAAAGGTGAGCGAGTTATGCGCAAATAATTCAAGCTCTCTATTGATTTCATGAGTTATTTTGCTGAGATATTATGTATGTAATTTGTATGTATGTATATAATATGCATGTGTTATGTCTCCATTGTTTTACATATGTGTGTATGTATGTGTGTTTGTTGAACTTTTCGCAGAGGCAAACTACATAAGGATGCCAGCAACAACGTAAGCAGGAAATGCAGCCATCTTGACGTCTGTGGGCACACAAGCAGCACACAAATACATACTTAAGTATGTTATGAGTGTCATCAAGTGATGTAAGTCGTTTTTTACATATGTATGTGTATTGGATCTACAAAAACACATCTGAGTGTCCGTTTATCCAATAACTTTAAACTTTTCAGAACTTGTTTAATACATTTCATGTCGAACTTGTGAATGAATCAGAATTGTGACGCTTATGCGATCGGCCTAGTGTCCGATTTGTCGACCCATAAAGTTCACGAACTCTGCTCGCAAATATGGTTGAGCTGCACGCAACGCTTCCGCTAAGCAACACTTCCGATTCAGCTGAAAACGGTGTTCCAGTTAGATGAGCAACGGCATCGGAATTCGTTGGGTTTTCGCCGGCAATAGCGGGATAAACAATAGCGCACTGCGATTGTGCCCAATGTTTATCATTGTGTCGGTGAGCAGCAATGGCAATAACAATAACAATGCGCCACAATCGACGCGTTGTCATGACAATCGCTAGGCCAGATGGGGGGATTGAGCTCGTCGACTACAGGCGCAGACGAGCGAGAGCGCACAGTAGCGTTTAAGCTCCCCAGTGATAATCAGTTGGATTCAGTTGTCGCTTCTTGCTACGAAGCACATGGAGTATTATCGCTAAAACTAAATGCCAAATCTATGTGCCAATAAGTAAGTTGTTTATATCACACGTCTATGATTGCCAAACGTTAAAGTCTCAGCAACTACTTAACAGAAACGCGTGACTCACTCAAAAGTGCTAAAAGTCTGAAGTATGCCTTCGTTTCGCATCTCATCCAAAATATCATTGCTACTACTGCTGCTGATCTGCGTGGCATCCATACTGTGCGTCTTCTCTCTGCCGGCTTTTGAGTATTTGAGCAATCAGTGCAAGGGCCTGGACGACTGTGATCACTTTCTGCCCATTTGTGCGGCCTACACGAACGAGCATCAGTTTTTCTACAGCCACTGCGATATGTTGCGCGAGATCTGTCTGACCGGCAAAGGTAAAGTTTGAATTGAATAAGCCAAAAAGTGACTAATATTGTATAATCTATAGATTGGAAAATGGACTTTTTGAGCCATTGCAATGTTAGCAAGCTTTAGCCATACCTCGCCGACGGACTGCTTGTTATATAGGTTCTAAAAGACTGATATTTAATAAAAGAAAATATGCAATTCATAAATATATTGCATCAAAAATCCATATTTTCCTATTTCTAATAAATGCATATAGTATAACTGTAGAGCAGTACAGCGTAAAATGAACTTTAATTAGGTTTAAGAGGTGCATAGCTTTTCGATCTGCTGTAAGTTAAGGGTACATCAAGAATCGAGAGCTTTTCAATTAGATCAAATAAAAAAAGTTTTAATAGAGGGAGAGAGAGAGATAGCAAGTGTGCTCTAGGCAAAAGTGCCCGACTAGCAGATACCTTGAATCCTGAGAAGAGCTGCTATTTCAATCACACTACCTTTTTTCATGCAAATCAAAGCTTTCAGATCTTGTAATATTCAAATTAAGCCCAAAAAATGATCTATTCTAATCCATAATTAACATAGTTGCCGTCCCCATCTGCCTGTTACATACGTTTTCACAAAACCAATAAACCCAGATTTGCCATACTCAATGTGTTCAGGGTATAACAACGAACCAAGGCTCAAGTTACTAACAATATATACACATTTGTCAATAGATCCATAAATATAAATCATTTAAATATATTTTCTGTGTCTTTCAAATTACTTTTAATTACCCAGAGCTCTAGCCTAGGCTTGACAGCAACTAAAAAGTATGCAGTAAACATATAGTTAAGCAATTGGCTTTATATATTATACTTTAACTCATTTTTGCATTTTTTTTAAATTTTGGTTTTCCTATATTTCCATCAGAGTTGACATAAAAAATGACGTTTATTCCATTCTGATAGGCCACTCCGTTGAGTTTGTAATAAATTATAAAAGCCACAAAGCTTTCATACGTGTTTTATCAGCTCCAAGCTGCAGATATAAACACGCGCACACACACCAATGCCAAGCCATAGGCTGTTGGCCCATCCTTTTTAATAATTATATATAGAAATACCCATACATACATATACATATATATACACGTGTAAGTAAATACATGTATATACATAGATATGTATTTATTGCGCGAGATTATTTGAAAGGGATGGTCAAATTAAAGCTTTATCAAGCTTTACGCTCTCGCCCGGCATTCTCTCCCTCTCTCATGTCCGTCTCTCTCTCCCTTCAACACATATGTAAATACCAGCAGCTTAACATCTCTTTATATTATAAATTAGCTTAGAAAAATGTATTATTACTTTCATTGATTTACAAGAGTTAACTATGCTTTGGGCGCTTCTTCGCTTTGCTCTGGCTGCTCGGTTACAGGTACTTGTGCAGGTGTTGAGGGCGTTGCATTCTCAGTCTCAGCCGCCAGTTTGTTAGCCAAATTGGCCAGTTTCTCACGTCGGAACTCCTTGCGCGCCTCGTCCAGCAGTACATTGTGCAATAGATTGCGATTCTGGCTGTTATCGGGAGTAAGTACGGGAAAAGGATTTCCACGCAGCTCCAGCACGGATTTTCTATAGAATATTCCGGGATAGTCACGTGGCGCCTTGAACATGCGCGTGTAGGATATGTTGGAGTTCTCGTAGCGCGGCACTAACACTTTAAATAGTTTGTGCACAAGTTGCTTTTCCAACAGCCAGTAGTCCGCCAGTTCCATGGTCGCTTTGTGTCGGTCGCCATGGCGTATAGCATTTGAGATGAGCTGTAAAGAATTTATAAGTTAGTAAAACTTAATAAATTTCTTCTAATTAATACTCACCAACTCTGCATATCCACGCGCTTCATCAGCGCGATTGTAAAACAATTCAATGCGTTCGTGTTTGACCAGCGCTGTCACGGTTTTTCGTAGCTTCAGTAGGCGGCCTTCTGGGCCATCGACGTTCTTTAAATGACGTTTGTTTGGACGCACAGCTATTCTGAGCTGTGATATTAGCTTGCTGACATCGGCTTGATTCATTTTAAAACCAAATTTTAATTCACTAAATCTGGGTTCACGTAATGATGGCCAGTCCAATCAGCTGAGAGAACAGAAGACGTTTAACATCTGATTACATGGTATTAACAGCGCACATTCGATTGTAACTAGAAACATTTTCGATACTTGGTTATATACTAAATATAAAGAATGGTGAAATGAAAGTTAGACATAAATAAAACTATTTATACGAACTTACAAAAAATCAAGCACACAATTTAACTAAACTATCTAGTTGGCACGTAAATAGCTAGCCGGTACGTAACAGAACCAAGTGAGCAGCTATCGAGAAAATCTATCGATTGCTTCGTAACGATTACCAACCAATTGAATAATTTAAGCGTAATTCCATTAGCAACATAATAATCATTGAAGTAATATTTGTCGATGATTTATTTCTCTTTTATTTATACCTTACGCTATGTGCTGCAGAATGCCTTGACGTACCAGCGGTTCCACCTGTGCACGGGGCAAGTAATGCTGACTGTTTTTCCTTAAATGTACCACTTCGCCATCGTCGAGTTCAAATTTGCCATAATTCTCAACGCAACGCACCTCGATATATAGAGATTTTGGTGGTCGTAAGTTTCCAGTTAAGTCAATGCCCTGTCCATCACCAACGGAACGCATATATGCGGCCAGAGATTTAGAATAATTGTTGAAAAACTGCACTTCTGGCTCACAAAGTGCCGGTTTTATATCACTAGGTATAATAGGTCCGAACTCCCAACGCATGGCTTTGATACGCTGCATTCGCTCATAAAGGTAAGCTAGCAGGCATCGTTTATTTCGCTGTAGTGCAGCATGCCTGTAGTTAAGCAGGGGCCACAAACTCCGATCTCCCGAACTGTTGTAATTAGATGCCTGGGCCACATTCTCCTCAAAGATAGCCTTAATCTCCTCAAGTACCTGTCGTACACCGTCATCGTCGAATCCTGGTATAGTCTGCGACGATCGCTGAAGATCCTTTAACAAATCAAAGGCAATATCGCCAAACATTTTATTTGAACGGCTCATTTTTGTTGATTAGGTACAATACATAAAATTTCGCGCTTTATTATAATCAACACTAATAGGGATGGAACTCATCGCAAAATTTTCATATATGATCTGGTCATACAATTTTATAACTTGAAAGTGGATTAACAAAGTAACATATTAATTCTAACTCTATATATATTTATATTTAAAAATATTTGTATACATGTATACATACATTTATTAAACTTACTTAATTTATGTACACAATTTAACTCATCTGAGCGTATCTAGTATTTTGGATAAATTAATTATCCAATTGGTATTTTCGTCAAGAGTGTATTTCGGACCTTGAAGTATTTGGTCACACACAGCTTACTGAGCAGTGAAAATTCTGAGGTGATTGTATTGTGTGGTGTGTTCATACTCAATTAACTTAATTAAGTTAAAAACAGTGTTAGGTGCACTTTAAATCAACGTGAGGAATTCAACCCGCTTACTAAAACAGCCACGTATAACGGTCCGCCGGTAAAAACCGCACGCGTACGAAAATATGGCAACTGCAGCTAACACGACAGCTGGACCAGCGAAAGACGGTGCGCCTGCACCAAATGCACCAGCGCCTCCAAAGACTTTAAACGGCATTGTGAAACAAGTAAGTGTACTTTTAAAGTGTTTTCCAGTCTGTGTACTATTTAAAGCAAACTCAATTACATGGAGTAAAGAAACCTCATATAACTAATATAAAATATGTGATTATCAGCGTGGCAAATACGGCAAATGCCACTGAAGCATGTGCGAAAGAGATGCTCATATAGGCGAGTTGTGTGAGAGTGACACGTCGCACACGCTTACACACTCATACAATGGCTGAATAGCATAACGTAAAGAAACGAAAGTTATCGAAGGTGCCAACTTGGCAGATTTTCTCGTTCAGCTGTGGTTATAAAATGTATTGAGTACAAATTCATTTACATATAACGTGAGCATATGTATTTCAGGCATACTGTTGCCACTGCCACAATTTTCCCTGTCAACGTCATCAGTCCGTAACAACTTGCCGGCGTTTTGAAACATGCGTTTTTATCTGATAAACACACATACATACATAGGCACAAATTTACTTGCCGTGCGGTACGATTAATACAAAACTATTCGTTTCTAACCTCAAAAAATGCTTGCACAGGCGCAAAACGTATGCACATACATACATAAATGTAAAAACATACATATTTACTTGCATGCATTTTGTATATGAAATGTATGTACTTCCGCAATTGTTATTGTTCATTCCTTATTTAATTTTATTTATATCGTAACAATGAGTACACTTTTAGCTTGTTTCTTTTTTAATACTATGTATTTATAAATATATAAATACATGTAAAGAATCTATCAAAACGGACACATGGCAGTTACTAAAGGTGGTTATCAACGGTTATCAATTGCAACTTATTAAAATCGACTTCACATGTGATGACGTTGCAAGCACTTCATAGCAGTAAAGCTGTGTTTTTGTTTTGCGTTAGTCCGGTCCAATGCCGCGTCATCATTCCAATTTGAATTTCCATCTTACAACTTTTAGGTGAAAGACCTGTTGATATTAAAAAATGCCGGAAAGCCGTCGCATGACAACACCTGTTTATAAGTTTCATGCGCTTAAGTTAATAGGCCATAAAAATCAGTTAACTTATCGCCCATGCGTAGCTCTCTACTAAAGCAATTGTGGCATTAAATAGGATAATTTGACCGATTAAAACCTTAACTTTTAAAAGTATTAATCTTTATGTATATTATAAATGTGTGCGAAAAATCTAAAATTATTAAAGCAGCTCACAAATTGATTACACAACTATTTAAAAACAACAAACCCGTTAAAATTGTATCAGTATAAAAATAAGCGGAAAAAATAATTCCATTTTTAAGGGATTATCCTAAATATTCACAACACTTCCTCAATTTGCCTGTATATAATTGGGCGTTATCACATACACATAGTATGGTCACACCAATTTGGTGCAGCCCTTTAAAAGACCAAGTTGGCGCCACCTATCGACATACTAGCTCTCGAAAACACGTGCTTACATTACTTTGTCTGCAAAGATCGATTTCATTTTAACCTCATTGCTTGTGTGGCGTGCGTGTATTTCAGGTGCTATCTGGTGACACGGTTGTTATTCGCGCCACCAAAGGTGCTCCGCCACCAGAGAAACAAATCACTTTCTCCCATGTACTCGCCCCGAAATTGGCTCGCCGGCCTGGTGCTGGCGGCGATGAAACCAAGGACGAGCCCTGGGCATGGGAATCGCGCGAGTTTCTGCGCAGTAAACTGGTCGGCGCCGAGGTAACTTTTACCTTTGACAAACCCGCAAATTCCAACCGTGAATACGGCTTCGTCTGGTTGGGCAAGGACAAGGAAACTGGTGAGAACGTTGTTGAGTCCATTGTACGTGAGGGTCTCGTAACTGTTCGCCGCGAGGGACGTCCTACACCCGAGCAGCAGACGCTTATCGAACTGGAGGATCAAGCGCGTGCTGCTAACCGTGGCAAATGGGCGCACAATGTTAACGCTGCCGATAAAGTGCGGAACATTAAGTGGGCGCATGAGAATCCAGCGCATATCGTCGATATCTATGGCGGCAAGCCTGTTAAGGCAATCATCGAGCATGTGCGCGATGGCTCCACTGTGCGTGCCTTTTTACTGCCCGAATTCCACTACATTACACTTATGATATCGGGTATTCGCTGCCCTGGCGTGAAATTGGATGCCGACGGAAAACCTGACCTTAGTGTCAAGGTTCCCTACGCCGATGAGGCTCGCTATTACGTTGAAACACGCCTCCTTCAGCGCGATGTCGAGATCAGACTAGAATCCGTTAACAATTCTAACTTTATTGGTACGATTTTGTACCCCAAGGGCAACATTGCTGAATCGCTGCTGCGCGAAGGCTTGGCCAAGTGTGTGGACTGGTCCATGGCCGTTATGAAGACAGGTGAGCTATTGAAGGTCTAACTTCCATTGGCAATTGGCTTGACGTATATAGTGCCCTTTTGGCTAATGCCTTGTGTTGTACTATGTATTTTCAACTGTCGTTTGCCAGATGAAATTGGCGGATTCCAAGAATATAGTGACTGTATCATTGTCACTGCGTTCATTTCACCCCGTCTACAGATATTTACAAACAAACAGAGACTTGTATAGATGACTTATGATAATTTTGTTTATTTACTATAGGAGCTGACAAGTTGCGGGCAGCTGAACGTGTTGCGAAGGAGAAGCGGCTACGCCAGTGGCAGGATTACCAAGCGAAAACGCCTACTTTCAACTCAAAGGAGAAGGACTTCACGGGTACTGTGGTCGAGGTATTTAATGGTGATGCTATTAACGTACGCCTTGCCAACGGACAGGTGAAGAAGGTATTCTTCTCCTCCATTCGGCCGCCACGTGACCAACGCGCTGTTGTTGGTACAGACGGCGAGGAAATCGTAAAGGCTCCACCACGTGGCAAAAACTATCGCCCACTTTACGAAATTCCGCATATGTTCGATGCGCGTGAATTTCTCCGCAAGAAGCTGATTAACAAGAAGGTGCAGTGCAATCTGGACTATATTTCTCCACTGCGGGATAACTTCCCGGAAAAGCACTGTTACACTGTTCTTATCGGTGGCCAGAACGTGGCTGAAGCAATGGTGGCCAAGGGCCTTGCCACTTGTGTGCGTTATCGTCAGGACGATGACCAAAGGTCATCTGCGTACGATCAACTGATTGCTGCCGAGCAACAAGCTATCAAGGGTCTGAAGGGCCTTCACGCTAAGAAGGACAACGCAACGTTGCGCGTCAACGATCTTACTGTCGAGCATTCCCGCATCAAAGTGCAGTACCTGCCTTCTTGGCAACGCGCTTTGCGCACAGAAGCCATTGTTGAGTTCGCCGCTAGCGGCTCACGCCTGCGTCTATACGTCCCCAAAGATAGCTGCCTGGTTACCTTCCTACTTGCTGGTATATCATGCCCACGTTCTTCGCGTCCAGCTCTCAATGGCATCCCAGCCCAGGAGGGTGAACCTTTTGGTGATGAGGCGCTGACGTATACACGCGAGCGTGTGCTGCAGCGTGATGTATCCGTGCATATTGACACCACCGATAAAGCAGGCTCATCGGTTATTGGCTGGCTATGGACCGATCAGAATATTAACCTTTCTGTAGCTCTAGTCGAAGAAGGTCTTGCTGAAGTGCACTTCAGTGCCGAGAAATCTGAATACTATCGACTGCTCAAGAGCGCCGAAGATCGTGCCAAGGCTGCCAAAAAGAACATTTGGGCCAATTACGTAGAACAAGTGCCTGAGGAGAAGGTTGTCGTCGAAGAGGACAAGGATGAGAAGGTTGTAGTAGAACGCAAAGTCAACTACGAGAACGTTATCGTGACTGAGATTACCGAAAATCTGACATTCTTTGCCCAATCTGTCGACAATGGACCTAAGCTTGAAACATTGATGAGCAAGCTACATGCTGATTTCCAGGCTAATCCACCTATTGCCGGCTCGTACACGCCCAAGCGCGGTGACTTGGTCGCTGCTCAATTCACCTTCGATAATCAATGGTATCGCGCCAAGGTGGAGCGCATTCAAGGCAACAACGCCAGTGTCTTGTATATTGACTATGGCAACAAGGAAGTAAGTATTCAGATAAATATTAAAATGAACTCCGCAAGCTCCTTAGATCCGTTTCTGTCTCGAAGCGAAACGCATGAGTCATAAGTTTGCCATATAAACAATGCACACATGTTTGACGTTAGCTGCGGCCATGAAGTGATGCACACCAAACTCTACAGCAATCTATGAGTGTGCTATGTTCAGGGAACATTGATTTATCCGCACCAAGACTCTGCAGTTGGACCATATTTTTTGATCCAATCGTTGAGCAAAGCGGCTCTAATTCTGCGTGTTTCACATGAATATAACATGCTTTTTGTTGGGGGCATCCAAGACATGGCGCAGTGACAGTCGGCAGTGTGCGACAGAACCACTACCTTTACAAAGATCAGCATTACTAATCTGTTTTCTTTTGCTTATTGTAGACTCTGCCTATTAGCCGGTTGGCTGCCTTGCCACCTGCCTTTAGCAGCGAGAAACCTCATGCTACCGAGTACGCACTCGCCTTAATCGCACTGCCCGCTGACAATGAGGACAAGGAGGAAGCATTGCGCGCCTTTTCTGACGATGTGCTGAACCATAAAGTGCAGTTAAATGTTGAGTTGAAGGTCGGCGGTGGTCCCCATTTGGCCACCCTGCACGACCCAACAACGAAGACGGACTTGGGTAAGCAGCTCGTTGCCGATGGACTTGTGCTGGTTGAGAAGAGGCGCGAGCGTCGGCTCAAGGAGCTTGTGGAGCAGTACAGGACTGCACAGGAAGCTGCCTTGGCTGCACATTTGGCTATTTGGAAGTACGGCGACATAACGCAGGATGATGCGCCCGAATTCCGCTAGGAGATGGTTCAAAGCGTGCAGTAGGCAGGCGGCGTGTGGAGCGCGCGCTGCTGGCTGAAATGTTTGTCTGCCACATACCCGCCCTTTATATATTACAACAACAAGCAACAACTTAATGAATATGAAATTACTAATTCTATAAATACACTCACACAAACAAACACACCAATTTATATACATATATAAATATATGATGCATATAACCACATTGAAAACATTTGAGCAACAGGAAAAAAGAGAAGAAAAAAACATGGAGGAAAGGTTGAAACTTGAAACATTTGTATGCTTTAAGCAGCTGATAAACCGTTCAAAATTCGGTTTTACGGTTTTTAAAACTTTAATAATTCTTTAAACAAATATACAAACATACAACGTAAACAAAAACTAGCAGCAATTGACCATTTTGTAAACGGTTAACTTCCAATAAAATAGAATCAAAGTAAAAATCGACAAGTTACATTTTTTTGCATGCATAAAGTTTTTCTATTTGTAAACCTAAGCGAAAAGTTAAAGCTCGATTATTTTAGATTTGCTGATTTTGTGTTATGGTAATTTTTTTGAATCAACTGATTAAATAAAAACATATTAAAATCATTTTTATACAAAAACGAAAAGGATTTATTTCTTTTGCTCTAGCAAATCGATCTTCTCGATAACCGTCTCAATGTTGAAATCATCTGGCACTTTGAGGCCCTTTTGTCTGTCCACAAGAGCCTTAGACTTACCCTCGATTTCATTGATTTGCTGTTGGACAGCCATCGTGGTCACGCGATTACTAACTGTTGTTGTAAATCTGTGTGAATTTTGAATTAAACAAAAATGGATAATATTTAATCATGCTCATTATACTACCTTTCTAATGATGCAATGTCTTTTTCTGTTTCTTCTTTTGAAATCTGAAGTTTTTTTAACTTTCCTGCCTGCTGGGCCACAGTTAGCTTGCTCTCGATATCCTCGCGCTTCTTCGTATAGTAAAATTCGCGTAAATAATTTAAGTTAAGTTCGTTTAGATTTCCGTCTGCTTGAATTTCAACACATTTGTCCAGCAACATTAAAACATCGTTTGGCAAGTCGCAAACCTCAAAGTTAACGAGTTTCAGAATCTGTTCCAAGTGTTCTCCTACAAAACTCGTTAATACTTAATGTTGTCAAAGTTTTTTTATTGTGTTTACATACCCAAATACTTTAAAGCCTTCACCTCATCTTGCAGTTTTATATAGTCTAAAAATCAGAATCAAACATTAATTTCAAATACGAAAACGCTTGCAATATTTTAAAGACGCACCCATTTTAACGCCAAGATGAATAATGAACAAAACAAACTTTCTTATACCGGTTCAATCAATTAGAAATATAATTTTGGGGAAATGGCGCAAAGTATTAAATTCTTTTCGTAATGCAGATTCAAGTGTCAGTCTCTGAATGTGGCAGAGTTATCGATATTTTTCAGCCCTGAAAATCGAATATTTAATTTGATTTAAATATTCCCATAAAACTATTTTTTTAGCTAATCAGACATGTATTTCCTTGTTTTACCACATCTGAAAAGCAAATATATAAGCTGAATTTAACATTATTTGAATAGCTATCCTATTGATTTTAATATAAATTTTTTATATTTTGCCATTCGGCTTACAGTTGTTACTCATTGCATATTGATAAGGTTGTACATTGCATTCATTCACTATTCGCTGTGAACGTGACACGATGTGACGTCACATTTGAACTTTCTCTTACTATCTATTTATATTTGAATTCAGTTTATTATGAATAGTCATCCGCCTTGATCATAGCATGTAATAACAAAGTCTTTTTAATATAATATTTTTGAAAACAAGCTTTTGTCATATACAAGATTCTCAAGATGTGACATCATGCGCAGTGAGAGCTAAGTGATGCCCATTTATTTGCTTACCTATGTTTCTCACAGCCATGGCTTCTACTTTTTCTTTGTTTATATATACGCGTTTGTCGGTGCGGTTACTGTTGGGGCTTTTTAGCACGGGCTGGTGTGTTAATTTGTGCAAGCAAAATGCAAAATATTAATACAATTGTGAACAAATAAATAATATAAATACTGTGCTTGACGCAAACGTCAACTTCGTTAAATGTATTTAATGTATTGCAAATCTATCGATTTTTAGAAACGAAGTTGCAAACTAGCGGTGTGTCTGTGTGTGTTTGTATGTTTATGCGTATGTGTATGTAAGCTTACATACATTTGTATGTATATTCTTATGTACTAATAGAAAACTCCAGCCATTAAGAAAAACAGCAAAGGTCCATAGCAAAAATGTCTGCGACGGCTGCCAATTTTTTGGGGATGGACCTTATCTCATCACTGCCAACTGATGTACGCGAAAAGCTAGCCGAATTGGAGTTGGAGCTATCTGAAGGTATCAAATTTTAATTGTATACATGAAATTTAGATTAAGTTTGCAACGCAATAGACATATTAATTAATAGTTTTATATGGTCATCAATATAAATAAACGGTGCTCTTTCTCTATCCGATAATATCGATAATGTAAAATTGGAACACGATGTACTCGTAACCTGTCATGGGTAACATCAGATATTTCCACTAGGAAATTACCGCAGACAGCAGTCACTGCGGGTAGGCAAGAGGGGCTGAGGGGTGGGGGGTCTTTGTCATCGCGCCAACCCCTTTAACTGCTATTCATATAAAGCGTCTGCTTGTGTGCGGTTTTGTGGGATAAACGACATGTGTCTGCACGTTCATACATACATACATATGTGTACATGCATGCCTGCATGTGTCGTATGCGCTTGCATGATTACAGATGAGCACATAGCACATATATTTTTTAGGTTTGTATGCGTCTGATGATATGACATGATGATTATTTACATAAATATATACATATATATATATATATATAACAGATGGGTTCTTCAATTCTTTTGAGAGGTAGTTTAGCCTAATATGCGTATGTGGATACATACATAGCACAATCAATTAATAACGATACACTAAGGCATATCTGTTAGGTGTGGCTTATCAGTTTGATGATAACCCAAACCCGGGTTCGGCGTATGTAAATAAGCTAGATATTTTGAAGAGTAGAAAATAGTTTCATTTCTGTGATTGTTTATTTTAAGTAATGATATATGGCAAGGAATTGGGTCATATCATATCAATTTCGTGTAAATTAAAACTTATATTTGACATTTTTCAGGGGACATCACACAGAAAGGATATGAAAAGAAACGGGCCAAGTTATTGCAACCCTATCTTAAGAAACAGGAATGTAAGTATATAATGTTGTTGTCCATTCTGATTTGGCCAAATGAGTTTATTAACGGAAACAACGTGATTATTAATAGTAAACGATGTGGAAAAGGCAAAGAACTTGCCGCCACCGCCATACTACAACATAAAAGATACCAACAATAGCAACAACAGCAACAATAGCAACGTCAACAGCGATGGCGTCATCATTTCTAGTGAAGGCTATAGTTATGTGACTGAAGTACCTTCATTACCCTCATCACAACAAAGGCATTCCAAAAAGTCTGACTTCCACCAGCCTAGCTCAGCCATATCAATATCATCATCATCCGCAACGCCTCAGGGCGGATCTGGTGCACCTGGCTATGAGAATATGCGACCGCAAGGCGGTGCCGTCGGCGATCCCGGCTATCAGAATACCCGCGAACCCAACACCTTCCAAAACCATGGCGCACATCCCCCATCAAACAGTAGCCAGCATCGGCAACGCCGAACACAACGTAAAGTAACGCACAATGAGAAACGATATCATTCCGGTAGGTCGATTAAGAGAGAAGCATTATATTCAATTATCTAATTGACGCGTCTCTTTTGAATAGAGGTGCGCCAGGAAGCTGTACAACAGGCACTGGCTGCGCTTAAGAGTCGACCAAAGCCGAGCCTGCCAATGCCCTCTAAGCGCAGCTCTGTGCTTAATCGGAGTCCCGGGTGCAACGATGAATTGGATTCATCCAGTGATGACGAATCGATACCAGAGGAGCTCATTTCACCCGACAAGGAATATAATTATCCGCGTGATCATATAAGTAACAGTATGCTGCCTCCGGAGCCAATTATAAAGCCGCCAATACGTGAGTCATCCATGAGCGCACAGCAACAGCATTTACGACACGATGTCAAGCAATCTCAAGCGCCAATCCAGAAATATCCATCGTCGGGCAGCGCCGCCGAGCGACGGCCACCGCAGAATTTACCGCCTCTGGTGAGTAGCCCAGACGAAACGACTTCATTATTTATGTTCAGTTATTGCTTTGTGCTCAAGTCGATTGCTCACAGTTTAAAATTAACAAAATACAATTATGAGCGCTAGCTAGACGAATTATTGATGACCCAATGACATGTGCTAATGCACTAGACAGTTAGATAGACAGCTAGTTAGATTTATATACATTTAGAACTTTGTTTTCAAATATCTTTTTGCTCCGTGCGCAGCCCACATCGGACACTTCGAGCACAGACTCCCCACCAATTGGATATAAACGGGATCATGAATTTACTGATAAGGCCTATAAACAAAAGCATTGTAAGTATATCGCTTTCTCCAGATCCAATTTCATTTTAATCACTTATCAATTTCTATATTCCGTTTAGTTAACGCACCAGACATTACACAGTTTAACAACGCACACCGCATCGCTGATCGGGTTACACGTTATGTGAACGTCTCTCAAACGGAGCTGAATGAAACTGATGCGAACGGCAAATGGAAGGTTTCGGCCAAAATTCAGCAGCTGTTAAACACTTTGAAGCGACCCAAACGACGACCGCTGCCCGAGTTTTATGAGGACAATGACATTGAGCTGGAGATAGCCGCCAATCCCAAGGATCCGAATGCACCCAAGCCCGAGGGTAGCACCATGACTCCAGTGCAAGGTGAACAGCTCTCGATACCAGCCGGCTTACCGCGCACACTGGAGTGTGCGCTCCAACGCTACGGCATGAATTCCTTTAAAAGCTCAATGGCCACCGTCTTGGATCCTAATGGTAAAATTACCACAACACTGACCTATGGCAAATTGCTATCGCGTGCACAAAAGATCGCCTACGCGCTGTCCACAAAAATCTTTAGTAAAGGACCTGAGCAGGTGACACTGAAGCCAGGCGATCGTGTTGCTCTGGTCTATCCAAACAATGATCCCTTGAGGTAAGTTTTTGATCTGAAACACTTCTTCGGCCCCATATAATATTCTGGAGTATTTCTTTAGTTTTATAACAGCCTGGTATGGATGCATGTTTCGCGGCTTGGTGCCGCTGCCAATTGAATTGCCGCTTTCAAGTTCGGACACGCCACCACAGCAAGTGGGATTTTTACTAAGTTCATGCGGCATTACGGTGGCTCTAACATCGGAGGCATGCCTCAAGGGACTGCCCAAGTCGGCAACTGGCGAGATAGCCAAACTGAAAGGCTGGCCACGCCTACAGTGGTTCGTGACCGAGCATTTGCCCAAGCCACCCAAAGATTTCAATGTGGGCAATTTGCGTATTGAAGATACGGCTGCGGCGTATATTGAGTATACAACTGATAAAGAGGGCAGTGTAATGGGTGAGTTCCTAGTTCAGAAGTTTATAAACAAATGTGCTTAGCCTCATAGTCTGGCTCTTGTGATAAACTGCACGCTTTTCAATTGATTTCTTTTGGCATTAAAGTTAACTGACGTCGACTCATTCAACTCTTCTCCTTTCAGGCATTACTGTCAGCCGAGCTGCCATGATCAATCATTGTCGTGCATTGACAATGGCCTGCCATTACACTGAGGGTGAAACCATAGTCTGTGTGTTAGACTTTAAACGCGAGGTTGGCTTATGGCATGCCGTTCTCACATCCATACTGAATGGCATGCACGTGGTATTCATTCCGTATGCTCTGATGAAACTGCGCCCATCGTCCTGGATGCAGCTGATAACGAAACATCGGGCTTCGTGCTGCCTGGTGAAGAGCCGAGATCTGCATTGGGGCCTATTGGCAACAAAGGATCATAAAGATATCTCATTGGCTTCGTTGCGCATGCTGCTTGTTGCCGATGGCGCCAATCCCTGGTCGTTGTCATCGTGCGATCAGTTTTTAAATGTATTCCAAGCTAAAGGCCTGCGATCAGACGCTATTTGCCCCTGTGCCAGCAGCTCTGAGGTGTTCACAGTCTCGCTGCGTCGACCGGGGCGCTCATCTTCAACTGGTTTCTGTCAATCGGCGACTGGACGCGGCGTATTATCCATGGCCGCACTCTCGCACGGTGTGGTTCGCGTTGACAGCGAAGATTCTTTGACTTCGCTCACACTGCAGGACTGCGGCCAAGTTATGCCAGCCGCACAAATGGTAGTTGTTCGCTCAGAGGGCGCACCGGTGCTCTGTAAAACGGATCAGGTGGGGGAGATATGTGTGACGAGTGGCTCAACTGGTGCTAGTTACTTTGGACTCGATGGCATGACAAATTCAACATTCAAAGTCCAACCCCTCTTGGAGGATCCAGAGCAGCCGAAGGAGAGTGGCGGCACAATTGTGAGCAGCCCCAAGCCAATTAGCGAAGAATACTATGTCCGCTCAGGCCTCTTGGGCTTCCTGGGACCCGGTGGTTTGGTGTTCGTGTGCGGCTCACGTGATGGCCTGATGACAGTCACCGGTCGCAAGCACAATGCAGATGACATCATTGCCACGGTGCTGGCCGTCGAACCCATGCGCTTCATCTACAGAGGACGCATTGCTGTATTCAGCATTAAAGTATTGCGCGACGAGCGCGTCTGTGTCATAGCCGAGCAACGGCCCGATTGCTCCGAGGAGGAGAGCTTTCAATGGATGTCGCGCGTACTGCAGGCTGTTGATTCCATACATCAAGTTGGCATTTATTGTCTGGCACTTGTGCCGCCCAATCATCTGCCAAAGACCCCGCTGGGCGGCATACATTTGTGCGAGGCGAGGCGTCGCTTCTTGGAGGGCTCCCTCCATCCGGCAAACGTTCTAATGTGTCCACACACGTGCGTCACCAATCTACCAAAGCCGCGAGAGCTGCATCAAGGTGAGCGATTGTTTGCTTATTTGGAAATACGGCTAGCATATAACCTATTGTTAATCTATTGGCTTTGTTGGTTCCTATCTGTGCTTTCTTTATACATATTCGTATCTGATAAAAATACAAATATTGTTTTCCTCTTTTTTATTAATCACCAACAACAAACAACTACAACTACAACAACAATGAAATGCTGCGGTTGCTTCCCACTATGCCCACTACAATAAATACGCACCACTAATAAACAACAACAACAAACAAACAACAAACAAACAACAACAACAACAATTACTACTACTACCACACTCACCTCAACACTGTATCACATATACATAATACAAAAAACAATACAATACCTATACAAATACCATCAAAATATGTCAACAACAACAACTAATTGCATTGCTGTGCTTTCAAATTAACAAAATTCACAATTAATGCATTTGCATACGATCTATATAACTCATACTGTTAATGCGCATATCCAATCGAAATCCTTGTACAAAAACAACAATACCATTCTACTACTAACTACCAAAAAAAAAAAAAATAAAATAAAAAATAAACCAAAAAGGTGTGCAAACAACTGCAAAACTAAGCTCAACATCTGGCTGTGGTATTACAGACACGGGTGTAGGACCCGCCTCCGTCATGGTTGGAAATTTAGTGCAGGGCAATCGTTTGGCTGTTGCACACGGACGCGATGTGGGCATGGCTGAAGATGGGGAGCGTAAGGTAGGTCAATCGCGCGCTAGTTAAACTCACCAAATTCCTAACTAATTTATCAATTTATGAACAGCCCCAATTGATAACGGGTGTTCTGCGTTGGCGCGCTAACACCTCGCCGGATCACATAATATTTACATTGCTCAACTCAAAGGGTAAGACAGAGTCCATATTGAATGGATTTCCTTATCTAAGACTTTATATATTTCCGTAGGCGCCATAGCAAAAACGTTGACCTGTTCTGAGCTGCACAAACGTGCTGAAAAAATTGCTGCCCTGCTGCAAGAGCGTGGAAAAATTGAACCAGGTGATCATGTTGGTAAGTTTGAAATAGCTCGAGATCTTCTACACAGACTCAGACTAAATACAAGTTTCATCTTAAATTTCTAGCGCTGATATTCCCACCTGGCTTGGACTTGCTGTGCGCCTTCTATGGGTGCCTTTACCTTGGTGCAATACCTATAACAATTCGGCCACCGCATCCACAAAATTTGATAACAACTCTGCCCACTGTTCGCATGATTGTCGATGTTTCGAAAAGTGGAATTGTGCTCTCTATACAACCGATTATTAAGTTACTAAAGTCAAGAGAGGCGGCATCATCAATTGATCCGAAGACCTGGCCACCCATACTCGATATCGATGATAATCCCAAGCGTAAATTGGCTGGCATAGCAACGGTCTCGTTGGACTCCAGCGCTTATTTGGATTTCAGTGTATCGACTTGTGGTCGTCTAAGCGGCGTCAATATAACTCATCGGTAAGAAGTGATCAAATTAATCTAAGCTGCAATAATCTAATTTTCCATGTTTATGCAACAGATCTCTGTCTAGTCTGTGCGCCAGTTTAAAACTGGCCTGTGAGCTGTATCCATCCCGTCATGTCGCCTTATGTCTGGATCCATATTGTGGCCTTGGCTTTGTTATGTGGACTCTTATAGGCGTATACAGTGGCCACCATTCCATTCTGATTGCCCCCTATGAGGTGGAGGCCAATCCCAGTTTGTGGCTCTCAACGCTGTCGCAGCATCGCGTGCGCGACACATTTTGCTCGTATGGCGTTATTGAGCTATGCACTAAGGCATTGAGTAATTCGGTTCCATCGCTCAAGCAACGCAACGTGGATCTGAGATGTGTGCGCACATGCGTCGTTGTTGGGGAGGAGCGTCCGCGCGTGACACTGACCCAACAGTTTTGCAAATTGTTCCAGGGCCTCGGCCTGAACACACGCTGTGTATCAACGTCCTTTGGTTGTCGCGTTAATCCAGCCATATGTGTTCAGGGCGCAAGCTCGGCTGAAAGCGCCCAGGTGTATGTCGACCTTAGGGCTTTGCGCAATAATCGTGTTGCATTGGTCGAGCGAGGTGCGCCCAATTCGTTGTGTTTAATTGAATCGGGCAAATTGCTGCCTGGTGTAAAAGTAATTATAGCAAATCCAGAAACTAAGGGTCACTGCGGTGATTCACATTTGGGTGAAATTTGGGTAAGTTATTATTTAACTAATATAGAAACATTTTAATGGCAAATTCCTTTTCCATATTTAGGTGCAAGCTCCGCACAACGCTAATGGTTATTTTACTATTTACGGCGATGAGACGGACTACAATGATCATTTCAATGCCAAACTGGTCACGGGTGCCACCTCGGAGATGTATGCACGCACCGGATATTTGGGCTTCTTGCGGCGTACCGAATGCTCTCAGGCAGCCTCCATATTGGACGAGACCACACCAAGTGTAGCAAGTCGTGACAGTGATACAGAGTCATTGAACTCAATGAGCCAATTGCAATTAAACTTTTCAAACACTTCGCTGGGCGGCAACTCGGAGCATAGCCTGGTGGGTGGTGCCGTTAATTCCAGTGATCAGGAATTGCACGATGCTGTGTATGTGGTTGGTGCTCTGGACGAAGTGATTTCGTTACGGGGCATGAACTATCATCCAATAGATATTGAAAATTCGGTATTACGCTGTCATAAGAAAATTGCCGAATGGTAAGTTCTAGATTATAGCTTGCAAAAGGAACCATTAAAACATTCCGACTCATTTTCATCTCAGCGCTGTGTTCACTTGGACCAATTTGTTGGTTGTTGTTGTTGAACTGGATGGCAACGAATCGGAAGCGCTAGATTTGGTGCCCTTAGTCACAAATACGGTACTGGAAGAGCATCAGCTGATTGTGGGCGTTGTTGTAGTCGTTGATCCTGGTAATTGCAGTTTATATACTAAATCAAAATGTTTGTTTCATGCATTGAAATTCTTCCATTTTAGGTGTTGTGCCCATTAATAGTCGTGGAGAGAAGCAACGTATGCATCTACGGGATGGTTTTCTGGCTGATCAGTTGGATCCCATTTACGTAGCATACAATATGTAAATAGTATTATAGCGCTAAATCCTGCGCCATCCAAATGTATGACACACAAATATTTATTCATCATCATATAATGACTTTTCCTTGTAATCATGAAACACATAACAAAAGAACACAATTAGATTTGCATGATTTAGAAGTATTTGACATCGACAAACAAACAAACAAAGAAAAAATAACCGAAACGAAATTGCTTCATCCTTAAAAACGACATTAAATCATAGTTGATACAATTACCACACTGACTCTCCTTATCCAAAAATGCCCAAACTCAATGACACTTTATGTATAAAAGTGACGACAGCAGAAAAACACAATATTAACAACTTTCTTTATGAAATGCAATAAACAATTTATATAAATAAAAAAATTATAAGATGACTAAATTCTTATGTAGGATTCAATGGTTTGGTAACCGCTTGCAACTCGGTGCCGTCACTGATCGTATGCGTGCCGCGATCATGCCACCAGCGGCATATTATAGTGCGACGTCTGCGTACGACCAGAAAGATAAGCATGATCCAGAGGCCTTGAAGTCCATTTATCATATCACAGAGCAATAAATAGACTAAAATGAAAATAATACATTATTTATTATATTTTGACATTATTTAATCATAGCGTTACCTTCGTTTCCAGGCGAGTAGAACGTAACTATTTCGAAAAGCCAGGCTAAGATGATGATAATGCCCAACAAAGCTACACACTTGGCGCTGTTAACGAAGACAGAGTTTATTAATTTATAATCTAGGACCAATTTAATTTCAAGCACATACTCTTTTTTAACATCCTCGTATTTCTGCTGATCAAATGGGCGTATGGGATTCGCATTATCCTTTTCATCGTCATTGGCACGCAAATAGCCGTTGGTTTTGATGCGTTGAAAGCCAAAGAAAGACATTACCATTACCTAATAATAAAGGAAGAGAGTTTATATTAATATATAGGTATTATAGAATTATATATTATAATACTCGTTCATGAAATCAAAAGAGTATATTGGTTTTGCGGAATCTTTGTCTTGCTGTTCTTATGAACGCAAAACCTGGAGGCTAAAAAATTGAAATTTGGAGCAAATAATCGTTGGTACACTTGTCTTATAATACGCCTCATAGAGCCATGGTATATACTATAGCTGATCTCAGAGAAATTCTATTGTTTAAGCTGCTAGAGACTTGGAATTTTGGAGTTGGAATTTGAGTTAAAGCCCCAAAAACCACAGAGATCTCAAAATTGCATTGTCGAATATGATTTTTGGAATACATTTATCTATAAACAAGTTTTATGCAGTCCGAGATGTCCAACTGCAACATTCGTGAAACTTACCAGAAAGCTAAGACCCAACAGAGTCGAAACGGGTGGTATGAAGTAACGCTGTGATTCTCTAATGGATTCCGTGAGTCCCTGCTGGAAATATGATGGCATGCCCTGCAAGCCCTTCTGCACGGTCAAGGTAACTAGGATAGCTGGTCCAACGATGGCGAATGCACAATAAGCGCCAAAATTCACAATGGTCCACGTCTTATTGAACTGAATGTAGCGCGGCAGCTTGTACCAAATATTCAGCAAAACATTGCAGCAAATGCAGAAGAACCAGAAGAAAAAACTCAATATGAAAAACTGTATGACATAGCCGATGAAGCCGCCGGATGGTATGTCATAGATGTGGACCATCGAGTGCACGAAATAGCCGCAGGCCAAGCACAGCGACATCATGGCCAAGGACCAGCCGTGCAGGTTGCGCAACAGCTTCAGCGTCAGGTGCAAATAGGTAACCAGCAGCAGGCAAGGCATGCTGATTAGCATCATAATGGCCACAATGACCACCTTCGCCTTGGACACCTCCTCCACCTGCGTTATGCATATGAAGGCCAGCAAATGGCCCGATTTGTCCTGGTCCAGGCAGTAATTTTGCTGCACAGTATAAGACTCGTTGCCGTTCTTGTCGATGATCAGGAGCGAACCATCTTGCAGGACAAAAAATAGATCTTCTGTATCTTCGTATTGAAACGAGCTGAAAAAGTTAACACTGCAATGAATACAAAGAGTTACAGAGCACCAAAAAAAAACCACAACAATAACAACAGATATCTTAGATATATGTATATATATATATATATATATGTATATATATATATATATAATTCCTGATGGAAACTTCTGTGAAGTCTTCCGGAGCTACATACCTATTACAGGGATTGCCAATTTCGATGGGCAATTCTGTTGGGATTTCCAAGTCTTCAATGCAATTGTCATAGAGCACCGCACTGATGACAGTTGGCTCAAAGCCCAGCACGGCATTATCGCACATTGAGTCGCTCTGGTTTTCACGATAAAAATCCAAGTTTTCGCCCAGTGGACAGCATTTTTGTATCCTGGAGCTAGACGACGCTATGGGCTGACTTCTCGACTTCTCGCGCTGTGAACAGTCCGTGGGCTGAGCTTGTTTCCGGACAGCTGTCAGCACGGGCGCCCGTGTGCTCGGCACTGTTGTTGTGCTCCTATTCTCTATCGAATCATTTGACATTGGCGTCGTATAAACATCGATGGAACTTGTATTGCTCAATCGTTCCCATGTCGTGCCTGTACTATAAACAAATGGTAGTTCAATTAAACGGTACACCAAAGCTAACAAAGCTAAGAACCTGTCAGTGGCCAGTACATCCGTAACACTAGAAACATCTTCGGCTTTGGCTAGCATCAGAATAATGCAGAGGTGTGTCACAAGACTTATTTTTACATAATATTTCCAACATTTTGTGACCATTTTAAGTGTATTGCAATATTTATACTATTTTCTCTTGTTAAATGTAATTCTGTTAATGTTAAACTGAAAAGAAAACAATAGAAACATTATTTTAAAGCAAATTACAAATTAAGGTTATTATCATTTATCATCATGATCATTAGAATCAATATATATAATATCATCATGTTCATTATGACTTAAAAATAAACTAAATGAATATAATTATACAAAGTTATAGTCATGAAAATCATTATTATTAATCATTATTATTAACATCATTATGATCATCATGATAACTATAAAAGTCGTTAGGATTATAATATTTTTTAAAAATCAAACCATTATTTAACATTAAATTAATTATAAATAAAATAGTAGTTAACAATAAATAAACTAATTCTACAAAAATAAATAAATAAAATTTTAAATAAAATATTTAAAACTAATAAAATGAGTACTTAAATTTATTTATATATATATATATATATATATATATACATATACATATATATATACATAAATTAATATTTGTGTTTTATTTTCTTTTTATTTTTATATATTTTTTATTTTATATATCTTTTTAAAATATACATACATATATATTTTATATTATATAGATATATATTATGTAATTATTTTTATTTAATGTTTTTTATAATTTTTTGTGGTTTATATATATATAAAATATTAAATAAACATATATAAACAAAATATTTTAAAAACAGTTAATTTTGTATTAAAAATACTTTAAACAAACAAGCGAATACTTAAAATAACATTAATAACTAAAGTAATAAAGCAAAAACAAGTACATAAATAGTAAATAACAATTATTTTTGTATATAAATTGTGCATTGCATTCCATTGCATTGCACTGCACTGCACTGCACGGCACCTCCGATCCATACCAACTTAGGGAGACGACTGAACAAGAGCTGTAGCGAGCTCTGCCTTTTATAGCTGACCGATTTTCACTCAGACTTAAACAGAGCTCTTGAGCGGAGTTTGCTCTTTTTTATGCTCACTTACTTTCACTCAAGAAGTAAAAAGAGTATATTGGTTTTGTGCATTACTTAAACAGAATATTTAAAGTCAATAGACAATCTCATTATTACGGTTTTCATCTTAATTATCATTAATTAAGATTATTATTATCATTATGAAGCTCGGCACTTGTTTTTCTCGCTGTTACATATTTACTCAAATAGAGCTGAGTTGCTTTGGAGTTAGTTTTCATATGCTCTATTTAAGCAATGCAAATACAACGATTAAGATGGACAAACAAAACGCAGATGACCAATTAGACTGAATTTAACGCCAGATCAAGTGCATATGTGAGTGTCTGTATCTACGTTACGCGCATACTTCTGTTATACTGTTACAAATGTACATACATACTTCTGCAGAAAACAGTTATAATCAATGGGTTCAGCGTAAAATTAACGGCTATCAAGAACAATGTTCTTGCTTGTATTATCTTTTACGTGTCTACTCCAATTATAAGGCGCGTTCACACTTATGACGTCATATTAATGAGTGTGTGCTGATCAGAAATTCTTGTTATTTTGTGAAGAACAGCAGTAAAATTACTTATGACTTATACATGCCCGACATACATTTGTATCGGCCATATATAAATGAAAACATTTTTCTTTAAATGCAATGATAAGCAGACTGACGACTCCACAGAGTAGGGGAGACATTGTTGTTATTGTAATATAAAACTAATAATAGCGAAACACAGGCCACAGTTGTTGCTTGCTATAATAACTATAATAACGTATGCACGAACACAGGTGCAAGCCAAAAATTCAACATTAAGGGAGACAGGTGTGTGTATGTATTGGAGGTGAATCTTTATATGGAACTCACATGTCAATAAGCCAAATCGTTTTAGTTAACACAGTTGATGTATGTGTTTGTATATTATCTGAATATTATCTCCACTAATATGACAAATTATCGAATAATACTTATCAACGTAAGTAAACGTTTTCTTACACAATATCGTTTCGAACATTTAACACCTTATTTTGAAAACGCAACCGATGGGCGCGCACAATGAAGTAATACTAGCGAATAAATGCGTCCAGCACATAAGTGCTGTAGGCGCATAGCCGCTGATAAGATAACGAAATATAATCGCAGGGCTACAGAAGCCTTTAGTATTTTTAACACAATTTTCTAAAAATAATATGTATTTTTAATTTATAATTCTTACTTCTAAGATATATAACTAAGTTTAATGGAAATAATGCAACGATACCGGCGTAGTCGTCATTCGATTGCCAATTTGAAAAATTAGGATCTTATTAACTGATATCGATAAGAAACCCGATTGCAGCACTGCGTATAACGCTCATGCAACCATGTACAATATAGTACGTTAAACGACTACTAGATGTCGCTTGCGACATTAGCAAATGAAAGACGCGCTGTGATTGGTTGACTGTACGCTATTCGGGTTACTAGTGCAGAAGTAAAATGTAAGGTAAAAGTCGCTCCAACAGTTTGCTTAAGAATAGTTAAATAATATTAAAAAATAAGTATTGCAACGCGTTCGCAATGTGATACCAAGTTTAATGGGTAAATGGCATTAAATATAAATGTCAATTGTGCTAATCTCACATAACTGTGGCAGTCTGTAAAAATTTTTTCGGTTTTATAAATGGCGGACAATGTGCGTTGGCTTCAGCTCTATAGACACACGCACACTCACTTATTCAATTACACATACAGACACGAACAATTGTGTGTGTCGAGTACCTAGCACTACGTTAAGTATTGAGAATGTATAATTTGGCAAACCTGGCTCAGGGCAAAGCATCCTTAACTGTGTGATTTGTGCGTGTGTGTGTGTATATTATTTTGGCGCCATATATGCAATTAGCAAACATTTTTAATATTCGAATTGTAAACAAAATGTTATTTCTATGAGATTTTGTGAATTTTATCGATTTTTTCTGCACATGTACATGCATACACATATGCGTCAATACAACTGTATGCGCAAATGAACGTGAGCGAATACCAGTTACAGTTGATGTTGCATTTACCAGTAAATTGTTTTTGTTTTAACAAACTTTATTTTTGTGTTTCTAGATAATGTGCGTTTTTCGAGAAGAGCTAAGAAAGAAATAAATCGTATTTGAGATACCAGAGTACGCACACACGCTAACACTTTCACACACGTACGTACGATAGTTTTAAGCAGAAAGTGGGTGGCGAAGGCATCAAACGCAATAACGACGCAAAGGCTGATCAGAATATAATGAGTGGTCGCGGTAGCCGGAAGCGTGGACGCCCGCCAAAGACGCCAAACGAGCGCTCATCGGGACGTTTCAACTATCATCTGCTCAAGAAACCAAAATATCTCAGTGAAGGTAAATCCCAGCCAAGCACTCCATCGGCGTCGCGCTGCATCTCACCACAAAGCGATGAATGCAGTCGCGGCAGCCACAACAATCGCAGCGGACGCGGTAGCGGATCAAAAAGGGGCCGTGGACGTAAATCGAACGCTCACGCTAACACCAGTACCAACAATTATTCAGGAAGAAAAGGTAAATATATAATAACAAAACAAAGGAATAGATTAAAATAATGTAAACATTGTAATATTGGAGCTAAACATGAGATAACGATAATAATACCATTATGATTGTTATACATAGATCATTATCACTAAGTAGTACGTATTTGGGGTGAATATTAATGGACTCAGCAGTCTGAAAAAAATCTGTCAAGCTTTTTTTATACGAAAGCAAATTGTTAAAACTCCATTCCGATTGACAAGTAAAGTAATGTGCTATTGTCCTCGATTTTTGAACGAAATTGTACAAATTGTAATTAGTTGCAAGGCTGTTAGTCTTCAAAAGGAGTCCAAAGAGAATAAAAGCGAGGAATCGGTGACAAAAATCGATCTTTTACGTTCGATTTTTTCATTTAACGACTCCACCAAGTCTGGTTTAAAGCCAGGAATAGGTCTAGAAAGAAGAAGAAAGGGGTGTAAAATGACAGGCATGAGCTCTGGTCGTTTAAAGGGTAAATGTTGAACATATAGGCACAGATATATATATGTATATATATATATAATATATATATATATATTGATGTTATGTATTGTATTGTAATTCTAATTGTTTTCCCGTCTAAAATTTGTGACAGGTTTCGAGTCGGAGTATCATTACGGCTCGGATTTCGGTGATTCGGATGAGGAAAAAACCGATAATGAAGATGATTTGCTACTTACGCCTAGCGATGATGAAAGCTTGGATGCTGCCAATGAGAGTGAGTCCGAGTTTTCAGTCTGCAGTTTTACACAAAATGGCTTAGGCCGACCACCGCGTCCGCCCAGCCCGGAGCCAATTTGGCTGCAAGAAGGTCGAGAATTTGAGCCACTTCAATTGCCCGACTCGTCTGAAGATTTATTTGTAGACAATGCGCATGTTTTGCGCGCTGTAAGTATTTACGAAGTATTGAGACGCTTTCGTCACTTGGTACGACTTTCGCCTTTCCGATTTGAGGACTTTTGTGCTGCACTGGTCTGTGAGGAGCAGAGTGCACTGCTCACGGACGTTCATATAATGCTCCTGAAGGCGATATTACGCGAGGAGGACGTACAGGGCACACATTTTGGGCCGCTCGATCAAAAGGATACTGTTAATATAAGCCTATACCTGATAGATGCCATTACCTGGCCAGAAGTGTTGCGCAGCTATGTGGAAAGTGACAGGGAATTCGATCGTAACGTTTACAAAATACTCAGCACTGGCGAATATCCCTATACAGGCGTCGAACATCGTCTGGTTGTGCTGCAGTTTTTGGCTGATCAATTTCTAACTGCCAACTCGGTGCGCGACGTGATGGTGCAGGAGGGTCCCATACATTATGATGATCATTGCCGCGTTTGTCATCGCCTCGGCGATTTATTATGTTGCGAAACCTGCCCCGCTGTCTATCACTTGGAGTGTGTCGATCCGCCTATGAACGATGTACCTACAGAGGACTGGCAGTGTGGCCTGTGTCGCTCGCACAAAGTCTCTGGAGTTGTCGATTGTATTCTGACGCAAGAGAAACAGGGCGTCCTCATACGTCACGATAGTCTCGGCGTGGATCGACATGGTCGCAAGTACTGGTTTATTGCGCGACGTATTTTTGTAGAGGATCAAATCGACGGTGTTACTTGTTGGTACTATAGCACGACAGCAAAATTGGAGTTGCTGCTGAAGCGTTTGGATGCAACAGAGCTGGAGACTCGACTTGTTTCTCAGCTGACTGACCGTCAGGAAGAAATAGAGCGTCAGATGAAGCTAACCGAGTCGCTCACCAATGAGCACAAACATAACAAGCGCACCTTATTAGATCTAGAGAACGAGGCTACACAAGAATTACTCGAAAAGGATTCGTCCAATATTTCAACAGAAGAAAGTAGCGATCAAGCGGGCGAGTCCGCTAAGAAAGCTGAAGATAGTAAAATGATAACGCGTCAAAAGACAAATCAATTAAACAGCGGCACACTCTATTTCAAACTGGGCATGGAGCAGGGCTTTAAGAACTATGTTAACCAGTACGCCACCAATCCCATAGCACTAAACAAGCCGCAACGCAATGAGGAGCGCGATAAACGGCGTCATCTCTCCCACAAATTTTCCCTGACAACTGCCTCCGATTTCAAATGGATTGGCATTACAATGGGTACATGCGACAACATTATCACAACACTACGTCAAACCCTGCTTAACTTTGAGTCGAACATAGCTGCGTCCTTCATGAATAGCAATTGGCTGACCAACAAGAAAATGTGGAATAATGCTGTAATGAATGCCAAACGGGCCACAGATTTCGCGGCTGTTATGCTGCTGTTCCAATCGTCGCTGAAGAGCGTCGTCTTTGCCAATGTGTGGCACGAGCAGCTTGGGCACATGCATCTGCAGCGGATCACAAGCGGCGAGCGTGAAGAGCGCAAAAAGCAGGAGAAGCGTGAAAAGCGTGAACGTGACGATGAGGAGGAGCGAAATCGTCTCGCTTTTAATTATATCAAATATTCGCTGGGCCTGAAGCATCAGGTCTGGAAGCAAAAAGGCGAAGAGTATCGTGTTCATGGTCAATGGGGTTGGCTCTGGCTATCCAGCAGTCGACGCTGCGGCGTTCGTGTCCGGCGTACACGTGCCCAGCCCTTGACACACAATCGCATCTATGTACACTACACGTTAGGTGAGGAGAAGAACGTCAATGAAGTTATCCTCGTTGATCCGCGAACTCAGCGCTTCATTCAGCAGTGTAAGACAGTGCATGATGCGGGTCAGGTGTGCCATTATTTGCCCGAACAGTACACACACGTAAATATTGTCGAGGACGTTGGTGAGCGGGTCAATGGTGTTATTGATGTGAGCAAAGCATTGTGTGAACCAGGACGAATCTATTATCCAAAGGTGGCGCGCAAATGTCGCCTGGATGATTTGCTGGAGCGGCGCACCAAATTGGCGGAGGTCGAGAAACAAATTTCTATAAAATCGGATGCGGATGGTGATATCAAGCCACTTTTAATAACAACAACAACAGCTAATGGGACAGGCAGCCATAAGCAAACGTATCTAGAGAAGCGTTTAATGCGCCTCACAGAATCCTCAGGCAGGAGTATTCCATCCAACGTTAACTTAGATCTCGTCAACTCACTAGCCAAGCAAATACAAACAGTGCGTTTGCAGTTCAGTCAACTGAATCGCTACGCCAAGACCTTCCGCTGCTATACGAAGGAGTGCAATACGAATTCAAATGCTGTTTCGCAGATTACTCAGAACACGTGTTACTCCCCTCTCTGCCTACAGAAAGCACGGGCCAAGAAAGAATTGTTGTTGCTGCTGCGCAAGGCACACACAGCTGGCAATGGCTCGAAGGAGACGGTGGCAGCGATTTTGGGTGCAGTGAAAAAGCCGTCCATACTCGAACAGAAATTAACAGAGGGTAAAAAGGAATCTGTCCAATTGGCCATCGATGAGTCCGATGATCACAAATTACACGAAACCGAAGCGCCCCTCGACTTGCTGCAAGACTGGGAGCAGGCACGCGCGCATGCAGTCACCTTTAGTGATCATTTGATCACAGGTTGCCTACTGAAAGAAACCGAGAATACAGAGAAGGTGCAAGTCAAGGAGGAGCAAAGTACAGCAAGTAGTCTGAATCCGGACTCAAATACTCAGGACTCCGACAAAATGGACTACATTGAGAATATGGACGTGTGCAGTAATGTTGAAATAGAGAGCACAGAAGATTCACTGACTGTGGCAGCGAGTTCAACGGCAAATATCGACGATATTGATATGTTTCCCGGCTTGCGTCGCAAGCGCACACTGAAGCCTAAGAAGGCATATATTGGCACCAAAGATGTATTAGACCAAACTTTGGACAAAGATATACCGCTCAACAAGCAAAATCGTAGATTTCCCATTACTCAACGTCCTGTTAAACGTGAGGATGTCACCAAATATGAGCGCGAATATTTTGAAAATGGCAATGAACGTGTTTACTCCTCAACTTCACCCAGAGGTCGCGTCTATCTGCTGCGTGATGAGTCCAAATTGTATGAGCAATCTGTGAAAGCTGATGATAAGACAACAGTTGTCAAGAAGGCAAATTATGCGCGCTATCCGCTCATTTCCAATTTCCTGACCCATAAGCAAAAGCGTAGTCTTTTGGTCTTGCCACGCTACGAGCTGCTTAAGCTATCCCGTCTGGGCGGTAAAGCGCCGGCTAGTGGCTTTCATCATGCCGCCAAAAATAACTGCATTTGGCAATACCAGTGCTCTAGGCCTCTGTTCCGTACATGCTGGTCATATCGTACATCCAATGCCACAACTTTGTCGTGCATAGCATTGCAGTTGCGAATCCTATGGTCTTGCTTACGCTGGGATGATATGATTGCCAAGCCGCCATCCGCTGATGGAAAGCATCAGGTTACAACAGAGAATGAAATCGTGACATTAGAACTGCTTAAATTACGGCACGCCGGTCGCTATGGTGAGAAGACGAGTTATCTCCGACGCAAGGTTGTTATACCTTTGGAGATGCCAAAGACTATCAGGGGTAAGTAACAGCTTCAATTTGATAGATTTCATAATTAAGAATTGTCAACTTCCTCAGAGGTAACTTCAATCCGTTCGGGTCTGCGCAAACGAAAGCGCGCCGAATCCCCCCAACCGACAGAACCACAAATAAGCGAGGAATGGGTGGATGAGGATAAGCTTGAGCTGTGGGAAATCAAGTTTATTGGCGAGAAGCAAGAAAAGGCACGCTTAGCCACTGTGACACGTTCTGTGACTTCGCGGCAACTGGAATCAAGCAATGGCTCCGGTTCTAGTGTGTCCGCCATTGGCAGTCCAGGCGGTGGACGGGTTCTGTTGGCACCAAAACCTGGCGAAGATGTCAAGGATAAAATGGAACAGCAATTGAAGCTACAACGGGCAGCTCATCAACAGCGTAAAGTAATTGGTGTCAACGAAGTCACGCGTTCATCAACACCTGGTAAATATTTGAAATTCATAATTTAATAAATTGCTAATATAATCAAATGCTTGCAGTTAAAGGACAAGTGATTGGTAGTAGACGTGTGATAGTCAAGAACCCGGATGGAACAACGCGCATCATACAACAAGCAACCACACAATTGGCTCGCAGTTCAGCATCAGCAGCATCGTCAGCAACAAGCCCCTCGCCGTCTTCGAATGCATCGCAGGGCAATGCCACATCAACGACACCCGCTTCCACGCCACACAAAGTACAAATTATACGTGGACCCGACGGCAAAGTGAGCGTTCGTGGACTAAATCCAGGACAGCAGCTGGTGCAAATGCCAGACGGCAAACTGCATGTCTTAACGACAACAACATCAAATGCAGTGACATCAAGTGAGTGCATCAAACAGTTGTTATTTATCTTTATTGTTGTATATATAAATTCAATTCATGCGTTCAGGTGTCAAGGGTAAACTGCCAATAAAAACACTGACTGCGCCGGTAGCATCACATGCGCTGCCAACAGCGACGGGTGCTGTAAATGCAACATCTCCAGTGATCAAACAAATTGCAGTAAAACATGTTAACATAGCTAAATCACCGGGTGCGCAAACCCTTGCATCATCTCAACGTGTTACTCTGCCTTTAGCACAAGTGAAAAATAAATTATTGCTTGCGCAGCAGCAACAACAACAGCAGCAACAGCAGCAACAGCAGCAGCAGCAGCAACAACAACAAACTGGTCAGACCAGCACAGCTTCGCCAATTGTTCAGAAGCTTGTGCCGAAAGTTGTAACAACTGCTTCGCCGAATCAGCAATTGTTTGTTCAACCTGGCTCAAAGTTGCTGGTCACACAAGGTTCGCAAGGACAAAAGGTTATCATATCTGCATCACCAAGTCAACAGCAACAGCAGCAAGGCACTGCAACAGTACAACAGCAGCAAATTGTTCAAGCACAAACAATTCAACAGCACATCCAACAGCAGGCGCCACCACAGCAACAGCAGCAACAAATTGTGGTTAACCAGCAGATGGGCAGTCAGCCTACACAAAAGGTGATACAGCAAATTGTTAACACAAGCAACGTGCAGCAGCAAATTGTTGTTGGTGGGCAGCGCATAATATTGAGTCCTGGTCAAACGATCGTTACGCAACGCAATGTGCCGCAAAGTCAAGCCCTGCAAATGGTACAGCAGCAAATACAAACACAACAGCAGCAACAACAACAACAACAGCAGCAGCAACACATCGTACAGCCACAGCAACAATATGTGGTGCAAGCCAATCAAACTGTTCAAACGACACCCACAACGCAAACAAAATTTGTTAAACAGGTGGTGGTGCAACAGCAGCAACAACAGCAGCAGCAGCAGCAGCAACCACAAGTGATCGAAGAGAAACCACAGAGCAGTACTACTGAAAACGCTGAGACAGCCACACAACAAGTGCTTGTACCCAACTCAACGCTGGCTCAACAACTGGCGCAAGGCAAATTGCAAGTGGCAACAATTAATGGACAGCAAGTCATTGTCAAGCCGTTGGGCAACAATCAAGCTCAAATCGTGGCACATATTAAACATCAGGGCGATGGCAATGCCCATATTGTGACGAACAATGCCACGCCCGCCGTAGCCCAAGCGAGTCCGCAAAACTCACCTGCTAAACAGACGCAGCAGCAAACTGTTGTGCAACAAAGTCCACAGCAAGTCGTTATACAGCAACAGCAGCAAGTTCAGACGCAACCACAACAACAGCCGCAGCAGCCACAGCAGCATATTGTACAGCAAGTGGTACAGCAAGCGCCAGCACAACAGCCCTTAAGTGTTGAAGAGAGTCTCCTGCAGAATCAGCCACCTGGCACAGTGATCAAGTGTGTGACGGCACAAGTATTGCAAACGGAGCACGGACCACGTATTGTGCTGCAAGGACTTGTGGGCAATGACTTTACAGCACAACAACTGCAGCTGGTGCAAACGCAGGTGAAGCAACAGCTAATGAAAGGTAAATGCTCAATATACTATATATCGCTAAGTTGCACACACTAAAATACTATATATCTTTTGTCATCAGCCCAAGAATCTAATGGCAAGCTAGGCGTTTTAGGCCCTACAAAAATCTATTTAGCCGTGCAGCCAGAAACAACGGCACAATCGTCACAGCCGCCGCCCCTAACGCCCGTGCACCAAACGGCGACACATCAACAAGTGAGTAGCTTTTAAATGCAAAAATCATATAGGGGCGAGAGAGAAAACGCGCGGAACTCTTAAGCACTTAAATAAAACGTAGGCAGCGCTTAAACCAACCAACCAACCAACCAACAAACCAGTCGACAAATTATTCAAGACACATTGTTATATCAATAATAATTTAAAATATAATTTTAAGTTAACATTTACCAGAGAACAAAACGCATGTTGCTATGATTTGGAGTAATTTTCATTTATCAATTTATTTTTTATTTTCCTTTTAATTTTTACTTTTGTTTTGGTATCTATAAATTATTTGTTAATCCTCGAAAAATAGTTTACACATTCCACTGTGGAACGTGAGAAAAGCGTGATTTAAGCAATTGCCCAACGAATAGTTCGCACAACAAAAAGGCTTAATTTTGCAATATAATTATTTGTCAACTAATTCTCCAACATACAAACACAGAAAACGTACATAATGCTACACACATACACACACACACACCTCTACATACACAGACACACGCACACATCTATAAATATATACAGACTCTCATTAATAAATTATATATTGTGCAGTTGGCGAATATATATTCTAGAAACGTGCATTTTCTTCAACAAATTTTAATTATCATTTAAAATATACACGTATTTATTTAATTTGTTTAATTTTTAGTACCTTTTTTATTATGTTTATAATTAGTCATGTAATTTTAATTTAATGCCATCTAAATACTTATCGTTAAGCTTAAGAGAAGAACGAAAACAAAAACAAATAGCAGATAGTTGATAATACATTCAGCACATTGGTTCAGCCCACACCTGAGCATTTCAACTGAGTTTGTTGTCGTTTTTTTTTACCTTTACCTTTTAGCGAGCAATTTAACAGACTGTGACCGTAATTTTTAGCGACCAGGGCAAAAGTATTAGACAAACGACGCGTGAAATGCGTGTAGAATTTTCTTGCCTAGATTTTCAACATTTTTGGTTTTATAACTATCTATCTCTATTGTCTATGTTACTTGTAATGTATGTAAAGCGCTTTTTGCAATAAACGAAATGTATTGAAATATACAAAATAACGATGACCAATCCTGTTTCTTTTCATACAATATACTCAAGAGCAGATCAACTAAAAACATAAATGAAAAAATATATATAATATATATATTATATATATATGTATATATATATATATATAGCTGTACATTTATTAATTCTCACTTCTTATATTGATAGATTCTACTGAGACACAAAACAAAAAATAGAAAAATAAATTTATAAAAAAACAAATCAAAATAAAAAAATTATAAAACAAAATAAGTATTTTGAAAGCGTAAAAAGTTGGGCATCACTTTAATTCAATTTTTTATTTTCAATTCAAAAATCAATTACAAATTTATTAAGTTTTTTTCAATAATTTTGTAATATTTGTAATTTAAAACCAAAATATTTTATGCATTGTAAATATTCTAACATAAGATAAAAAACAAACAAAATTGCAGCAGAAACTGTGTCGCCTAACTGTTAATTCGAGGGGTTAGCCAAAAAAATTAATAACCTCACACTACCTGTAAACACCTGTCACACACGCTCAAAAATGGACGTCCAAAAAGAACAACCAAAACGCGTAATTCAATTTCATTTAAAACTAATAACTCTTAAGGCTTTGACACGCATATATTTTCTCCATATTTTCAAAGCCCCTTCCTTTATTTTCTCTATATATAATATATATAAAAAAAAAGAAAACCTAAACAAACTAAGCACAAATAATTTTATTGAAACTGTGGTGCGTAAATTTTTGTTTCTGAGTTAGTTGGATGATTATTTGCAAATTGGCCTTTGTGTTGACAAAAAGCGCTCGCTTTCTATATATATATAATGTATGTATGTACGTATGTATGTATGTATGTGCATACATCATACATATACATATTCATATGCAGTAATTCAAAATGTATGTATGAAAAGAAATCGTTGTAATTCCCAGTGTAAGCAAAATATATATGAAAAAAAAAACAAAACAAAACTCGATTTACATATGTTAAAAAAAAAACAAAGACTTTAATCAGATATCAGTTGAATTAGTTAACAAAAACAGAGACCGAACTAAATTTGTTGTTTCCATGGCCAAATTCAAATTTGCTTTAAAAAATCTAATAAAAACAAATAAAAATTTATATATATATTATAAAATATATATATAAATATTGCTGAAGAGATTAACCCACACACAGAGTTTTAGTTGGCTGACTTATAATACATATATATATTATATATGTATATATATGAATCGGAGGCAGTGCTGGTATTTTAATACCAAATGGCAAAAAATAAATAAAAAACGACGAATTTCTACCCCTACGTCCCGCGTAAGCGCATGCAAAAAAGCTATAAAGAATATATATATATATCTATATATATATATGAATTAATAACACAAAGGCTTAACCATATTTGTAATCATCTCATCTAAATCGAAATAAATTTTTACACTTTAAAAAAAAAACGAAAAAAAAACGAAAACTTAAATACCAGAGTTTCACACACACACACACTAACAAAAACACGCAACGTATCAGACAGTCAGTCAATCAATCAATCAATCATAGCTCATACTACACGAAGCTACACGAAAAGACGTTCAAAAATTAAAACATTTTTGCCGCAATTTTCATAATAAATATTTTAAAAGCAAGCTTTTTTTTAAAGAACTAACTTTGTACCATTAAAAATCAATTTCGAATACCTTTAAAATATATAAATCCATGCTGCCACTACTTAAAAAAAAACCAAACCAAAAAATGAAAACAATCCAAAACGTTATCAAATGCATTGCCTAAAAAAATCCGTGTGTCAACAACTACAACTCCCAAAAAATGAAAAAAAAATATCACGTGTTAATCTCTTCGTCAAAAACCAACTACTACAACAACATCTCAACCACAAACTACTACAAACCATAACAAAATCGTAAAAAGGTTGCCTGGAATAAATACTACAACTGATCTCTGATTAAAGCCAGGTAGGTGCCTTATCATATCTACCATTTAACATACCTTAATTAGCAACTATCGACATAAATAACTATAGAACTATATATATATATATATAAATTAGTTGAATATTGTTTGGTGTAAATAATATGATGTTATACGATATACAATTAGGTTGGTGGCATCTCAATTGTGTACGTTGTAAGCTCGAATTATGTTGTGCCAGGCGGTGATCAAGCTAAGCCTGACAACAATGATGATGACGATGAAATTATTGTTGTGTGCAGTCCGCCGCGTAAGAAGGAAAAAGCTCTAGCAACAGTTTCCCCAACAATCGCTGAAACACCAAGCGAAGCCACTGTGACGTTGGCTAACCCAAGTGATGCGGTTAGCGCGGATGCAAGTAATGATGATGCATGCAACAACAGCAACAGCGACGACAGCAGCAACAACAATAACAATAACAATAACAACGATGACAACGACAACGATAACAACAGCAGCAACAATAATGAAGTTAGTTTTAAGTCAGAGGCGGAATGTGAAGAGCTACCTGTAGTTAATGAACAATCTAATCATGATCATATGCAGAAATTAAATGAATTTGATAGTGCTAAAGCCGTCAATCGATATATATTGCAGACCAACGATAACACCAGCATCAACAGCAACAACAACGACAACGACGCCACCGCGCCTTCAGCTAATAATGAGGAGGCTGCCCCAGCCAACGACAGTTGCTCCGCAGCAAACAGCACAAGTGCCTCTGGCAATGGCATCGAAGTCGACCTCGACTCCAGTTGTCTTGCCCAAGCTGATAAGCATAATAGCATCACAACAACAACCACCGCCACCACCATTATCAACAACAACAACAACGGCAGCAGCGGCAGCAGCAGCAGCAGCAGCAGCAGCAGCAACAACAACAACAACAGCAACTACAACAACAACACAGCTGGAGCAACTGCTACGGAGGCGAACGTAGACTATGCCGTAGTGGCATCATCAGGCGATCTCTGTGCGACATCCTTACTGCAAGGCAGCGAGAATGAGCGAACCGAAGATTTTGTCGTAACCAGCGGCTACATACAAGAAAGTAAGCTAATATATCAAGTAAATCACTTGACTATATACTCATCTAAGAAAAATCTTTTATAGCTATAACAAATGTACTCAATCAAGGCAATCTGAGTCCAGAGCTGAAGGAGAAATTGGTGAACATGCGCCTGAAGCAGGAGCAGCAAAATTCGCAGAACTTGGGCGAATGGACGCCATCAGCAAATAGATCGAATTCTATAAGTGAATGCGCCAGCACCTCTAATCGCCGACGCACTGCTTCGCGGCATAACAATAACGACGATGATGAATGGAAGATACGTACACCGTCTAAACGTCATCATGGCTTGCCCACCGTTAGCCAGAATAACAATAGCGCAGTTAAAAGCAATCGAAAGCCACTGCCTTTGGAGGATGCGGCAAACCTGAGTGAACCCAAGCAAACGCAGTTGGAACGCCATAAAGACTTGCTAAAGAAGAGCATCTTGCGAAAACGTTCGCTGCTCGAACGCAATTTACAAAATGAAATTCGCGAGGAAGTTGAGGCCAAATCCAATCGGCATGTGCGGGCCATGAGCACAACAACGCCAGAGAAGCCAATCGAAAATGAGCGCACGTCAGTGTTCACTGAGCGTCTGATGGATCAAAATACAGAGCTCAAACGGTTAGTAGAAGTTATAAACTTGTTTTCTATGGCGAAACTATAAAATATCAATTGAATTGCAGGCACAGCAAGCCGTCAATTGGCCGCAGTCTTGGCGCTGAGCCGACAACACTGCACAACAGGCACGGAGTTGGTCGGCCCAAGAAGTTGACTCGCAAGAAGGAGAAGCTATATTGTATATGCCGCAAACCTTATGATGACACCAAGTAATGCAATGCGCAGTGCATATATCTTATAGTACTTATTAAATTAAATTTTTTATAATTATAGATTCTATGTTGGTTGCGACTTGTGCAGCAATTGGTTCCATGGTGATTGTGTTAACATTACCGAGGAGGCGTCCAAAAAGCTAACGGAATTCATTTGCACCGATTGCCAGAAGGCGCGTGAAACTCAACAACTTTATTGCAGCTGTCGGCAGCCTTACGATGAATCACAATTTTATATTTGCTGTGATAAGTGCCAGGACTGGTTCCATGGTCGTTGCGTTGGTATTGTCCAAAGCGAAGCGGAGTATATTGACGAGTACGTTTGCCCGGAGTGCCAGCGGAATTCGGATGCGAATATTGCAAATATAAAGAGTCTAACGCAGAGTGAAGTTATTGAACTCAAAAGCTTAATCAAGCAAATACAGGTAACCAGTCAATTAGCTTTGAAGTCAAGTTAGTTTTGTCTCTGACCCAACAATTATATTTCTCTTTTGCAGTCCCACAAAAGTGCCTGGCCATTTATGGAGCCGGTTGATCCGAAAGAGGCACCGGACTATTACAAAGTGATTAAGGAGCCTATGGGTATGCTCTTCTATATTGTTATATAAACTGTAAATTTTAGTCTAAAATCTTCGACTTGCTTCTCTCATGCACAGATCTCAAGCAGATGGAAACGAAACTCGAATCAAACACCTACAGTAAGCTCGCTGAGTTCATTGGCGATATGACGAAAATCTTTGATAACTGCCGCTATTATAACCCAAAGGAGTCCTCATTCTACAAGTGTGCTGAAGCACTTGAATCGTTTTTTGTACAAAAAATCAAAAGTTTTCGAGAAAATGTTGTTGGTCAAGGCAATTAAAAGTCATTGGAACGAAGCTTTGGCTGTTCATACAATTGGCACCGGTTGCAATGGATTTAGTTGGGTTCATCACAACCATTATAAAAAGCAAAAGAAAAAGCAAAAAAAATAATGATTTTATATAGGTAAAAATAAAAAATAAATACTTTTACTACAATTAAATTTAAATATACGTAGAGGTTAGCCTGCTCTAATATACATATTACTGTATTTTTAAATATATATACATTATATAAGTATATAACATTAACTGAAGCTAATATATAAGTAGTTGTATTCTTTTATCTTATAAATATAAACGGAATATGAATTTCGTAATTAATTTCAAACAATTTTAAGTTGAACTTCATGTGAAGAACAAGAACAACAATCCAAGTAGTTTTGCCTATGTACAGCCAAAAATGATATGTAAATAAATAACACACACCACACACACACATGCATTTGTTTTGATACATATGTATGTACAAAATATAACAATATATGTAGTATATAGTATATATATATGAATATGAATATTATTTAGAGGATTTATCACTATATTGCCTGCACTTATGAACGCCTAATGCGAGTTTGTGTCAGTGAACGAGCAATTGTATTATATTTGTAAATAAAACAGATAAAAGTAACTTGAATTGTTGTGCACTGAATAACGGTTTGTGATGTGGAATATATGAAATCTAGTAATATTTAAAAAGCTCAGATGTAGACTTAGTAAATTACCATAAAACAAATGCTATAAAAGTTTTAAGGCTCAGATCGAGCGAATTAGATAGAGCTATAAATAGTAGGTAAAGGGAAGAGGTAGCATACATACCTGTATAAGTGTTGCACATGGTGCAGATTGTACGGATATATATATCTATATATATGAAAGCAAACAATAATTGAAACGACGTCAGCTCATTGCGGGGTTTTTCGGGTATCTCCAAGTCGGATGCGCCCGACTAGAGCCCACTTATTTGATTTTTTTAGTTTTGTCATCCTTGAAATATTACAAGTTATTAAGAGTTAAATAAGTTATAAATTAATGTATGGCAAAAAATATTAATCCAACAACTATTTGTTTTGCTTGCATCGCATCGAGCGGTTATCGTATTTGTTATGCATTTGGCTTTTCATGTAGCCACGGACGGAATATGGGCAATGTCGAAGGGTAATGTGTGTCCGGCTTCAGCACAGATTCGGGCCATGTATTGGAGACGTCATTAGCATTATTGCGGAATGGATATGTGGCCAATACAATTGGCAGCTGCAATTTGATTTCCTTTTCCAGAGACTTCGGCTCGATGACGAAGAAGACGTCGTACGTAATTTTGATCAGATGGCAACCGTGGAGATTGGTTGGCGGCAACGGCGGCACATAGAGGCTGTCATTGTGCCACTCGTCCTTGCCGCCCGGACGTATCTTGCCACGCACCAAGACGGCTAAGGCGCGCTTTTCCGTTTGAACTGTCTTCCCGCGAGCCAAATACTCAATAGTCTATAAGACAAGATTTGATTAGACAGAACATTAAGCTTCGAGTACTTTTCTGAACTTACCTCAGTTAGCGATGCCTTGGTTCGTTTTATGGTAACGTTGCTAGCATTGGATATGAATGCTGTGACGAGTATATTCTCGCCGGGCACATATCCACCACGATCCAGGACCACACGACATTTGATCTGACCTCCACCCACGCAGGCAACAACGCCCAGTTTGTGTTCCACCTCGCAGGTGAAGGGTTGCTATAGAGAATTTAGGATTAGCAGTTTCCTTTAAAGTACAATACAATACTTTATTTACCGATAGTATAGGCTTCTCCAGGTTCAAATCAATGGGATTCATAACGATGAACACTTGATGGTTCTTGTGTGTCAGGCCTTTGGGTTCGCGCAATGCTGCGGTACAGAAATACTGTATCCAACCGAAGCTGCCCAGGAATGTCGAAGGCAAGCCGATGGGCAGACCCAATTTGAAGGGAAAACTATGTATGCCTGGCGATAGTATTGCAGGACCCTGATCCACATCGCCCAGTAAGCGCATGCGAAAGTCTATGTAATTCTCTTTGTCGTAGGTGCGTTCCTGTCGCCCACCTGCGCGCACCACGCCCTCGCCCACCACATGGAAGTGCAGACCCAGAGCAGGTGTCTCATCTTGTAGCTCAATAAGTACGCGTCCCGACAGAAACTGACCCGGAAAGTACAGCAGCGACGTATTATCGAATATAATCAGAAATTTCAATAATTTTCGAGGCATATTTCTGCTTTAAGAGTTCAGATACGCTTATGACCTTGAAATACCTGTTGTATATAGGTAGGAAAAAACGATGAATTAGTATAGCTTAGTTAAGTTTTAAATGCTTTTTAGATACACATATCTAATGAACTATTTGTGTCGGAGAGAAATTTACAATAATTTTTAATTGCCATTAAACGATGCAAAAATCGACGCAATCAAAGCTTTTCCCTTTTTAAGTGTCGCTGCAGATTGAGCTTCATTATACACACACGCACACACACATTCCCACACGCGACATACACAATATATACAATATATACATATTTTCGTTTGAACAATCCGTTTGTGGCTTTATAAACGTGGGTGCAACGCCAAAATGCTTATATACTCGTACAATGCCCGAATACACTCATATACTCATTGACGTTTTGTTTGAATACCTCTCGTACCTAGCTTCGTACGTTGCGCTATTATTGCTTTATGTATTTTTCTTGATTTTTTATTTTCCTCTTTTTCTTTTTTATTTTTAAACTATCTCAGCTGCGCAAGCGCTTTTGGGCCGCTCCAACAAGTTAACAGCGCGCACTGACGATTGTTTAACAACTAAAGCTGTTACGATTTTCAGCTAGCTTAGTCGACTCGGCATCATTTCTAGAGATGGTACAGGTACGTGCTTACTCATGCGAGCAGACTGAGCTAATGAAAGCTACGCTACTGAGTCCCATTTTATCCAACAATTTAGAATGAAAATCAAAATATATCAACATTTAATAAATGTAAACAATTATTTAAATGTATTTTCCTGTTTGAAATGAATACATATATAAATAGTATACATTTAATATTAAACTTGAGCTGAATAGAACCAAAAAAAAAAATAAATGAAACATTTATCCTTTTTAGCAAATTTCTATTGAAAGTCTTATTACAACTTTTACTAACACAAAATATTTAATAAATATACAATTCGCTTCTTGTTTTGGCAGAACTTAAATATTTGTAATTTGCACATCTCTATTTAAGCTCTTTTTTTAAGTACATACATTCAGGCTTATAAATGTCTGTTGTGTTGACGCTGAGCCAAAATACAGGTTTGAAGCTAGTTTGAATTGCTCAGAGAGCGATTGGGAGAGCAGAGAGAGACAGAGAGAGAGGTGAATTAAGCTTGACACTAGCAGCGTTAGTTATTTGCACTCAGAGTGGTGAAGTTGGGGGTGAATATAAGACCAAATTCAAATTATGCGACTATGATCAATGTTTTGACTAAAGCTTTTTTTATTATGTTTGTGCAATAGTTTTTTGGTCATAATAATTATAATATACTGTTAAATGGAATTAATATAATATATTTTTTTTAAATATTTTCTTAAGAGCAAACCAAATTAAAATATTTACATTTAATTTAATATTTTAAAAAAATTTCGTTAAAAACATTTAATTATAAGAAAGATCAGACATGATAAATCTTTAAAAACTATTTAGTCTTAACTTTACACCGAAATTGTGAGCTTTTAAAATCAGCTTCACAAGTTATTATAATTTTAGGTAACTTTTGCAGTAGTTACAACCACTAAACTGAAAGTGAAAGGTTAAAAACCGTAGCAAAAAAACTTGACGACATGAAAAAATAACAACTTTTTGCAAGTGCAAGCAATGAGGAGGAAGGGAAGGAAGGACGACGTCACGTTTTAAATGGACTAAACGAAGTCAAAACCAGACTTGACGATTGCAGTTGGATAACTTAGGAAAAGTGGTAAACTTGTTAGATAGATACAAACGGCTCTGCTACACATAAAAGCTTTTTGTAATTGTGTTTTTATTCACTATTTATACACCTGAATCTTTAGTTTCATAACACTTTGCAGCAATTGCAAGCAAACAAACAAACAGTCGATTGACTGCTAAAGCAGCATAAAATTTATGCGGCTGGCGAGACCAGATCAGTTAAGCTTTGACGTTACATTAAGAGTAAAGAGAGGAGAAGCACAAGAACTTTTGACTTCTGTGTGTGTGACACACTGCAACTGGAGCGGAGTTTACAAAAACACACACATTTTTGGGTACCATTGTATTGCATGACAATGTGCTTGTGTGTGTGCGTGTGTGCCTGCTAAAGTGCTCGAGTCTGGGTCCGTTACGTTAACAAAGCTGCGATGTTACATTAAGAGTGAAAAGAACTTTTTTGGTTGAATGATTTGTGTGTGTGCTCCAGTGCAAGAAGAGCGAAGAGAGCAGCAACACATCAAATTCTGTTTGTGTTTGTGTGTACGAGCGAATGTCTCAGCTGAAGTGCTTGAGCATAGCTCCGCTACGTTAACTAAGCTACAACGTTGTAGTAAGAGTGAAGAGAACAGAAGTACAAGATTATTATTATTTTTTGTTGTATTGAGTCATCTTTGTGTATGTGACATACTGCAAGAAGAGCGAAGAGCTCAGCAGCACACCAATTTGTGTTTCGTTGTGTATAAAAAAAACTTGAGTCTGTGTGAGCGTTGACACAGTATTAGCTAAGTTGGCCCACTGCCAATGAACGTATATATGTATGTAAGTATGTATGTATATAAGTAATGTGCGGCTTGTTTTGAAGCTCTTCAGCGTGAAGCGTGAGTTTCTCTTCAAGCTGCACCTGAGAGTTGAAAGCTTTTTCTTTTGTTATTTTTCTTTCTTTTTTTGGATTTTGTCTTCAGTTATAGAGACGACGCCAAAAGAGTTGGTTGGGCTTGGCGGCGGGCCAGCAAGCAGTTGTAGCAGGTGTAAATACCAGAAAACACATAAGTCGATGTATGCTTATATATAAATATATAAATGAAATATAAATACTTAAAGAAATTGTGCGCTGTTTCAAATCGTAACAAGTTCTTAATGACTGTCTGTGAAATAATTGGGCGAAACATTAAATCGGTAGTCAAAAACAACAATAAACAGTGCCAAAGAACAAGTCGAACAACAACAATAACAAGCGCTTTGGAGCGTGTAGTTTATGTGTTTTTCTTCTGTGTTAGCTTAAGAAATAAGAACCGTTATAATTGCCACTTTTATGTAAATCAAAAGAGCTGTTATGCTCGTTCGTTCCCGAATAGAAAGGAGTATTTGGATTGTGTTCAATGTCGGAGATTGTTTGAATGCCATATTTATGCCTTTTGTGGGCGTGTCAAAATGAAATATGGAAGCTGTGTATTGCACAGCTTAAGAGTTATTGAGCTACACGTTCGCAAATTAATAGGAGTATATAGATTTGGCGCAATGCTTACTGGAAGCTTGGAGATTATTCGAAAATGCTATAGTTCCCAAAATACAGCTTTAGTTCCAAAAAATATTGCGGTTAAATCACTTTTATTGAACTACCTTTGTGATACAGCTTTAGAATTTCTTAGTCTTTACAATTTATTCTCTTGAGCGATTATCACACAGTCAGTCAGCACCTGACTCTACGTGGTACTTACCAACTTTTCCAAATTATATTCCCTTAAAATTGTCTGTGGGCTAAGCTTCATGCGTACTTTACAATGATTCGTTGTAACTTTCTAAGCCCCAACTTAATTCCACGCTCTCGACATAATTTAGCCATTATTAATGGAAGTTAAAGATTTGTGTACACTTGCAAGCTGAGTTGGCCAGTTGATCAGTTCGTACTATGAATGCGATAAATTACTCTGGTCATTTTAGTGCTTCCATTTTAAATGCCAAACAAACTTCGTTTTGGGTGTGGTAAACCTGCTGCTGTCTGGTTACTAACGAGCCGTAGAGTCGTAGAGTGGCCAAAATGCCATGGTGTCGGCGATTTGTAATTCTGCTCGAGTCACAACATACACCCCATACTATGTATATATATATATATATCTGTGTATACACATAGACTTCTTCCCAGCGCCCATTCTAATTTGCTAATCAGAGTAAAGAGACGCTCTTTACATACATAAAGACTGTCGTTTACATTTATGTAGATTAGGTGTAATAAACTCCCTAAGAGTGTATATCTAGAACTACATTACGAAACGTCAAATGCTGGTCTAAATTCGTATTCCTATAGAAAATAGGTGTGCAGGGAAAATGAGCAGAACAGACAGCAGAAGGCGTGGCACTAGACACTATATATAGTATATATATTCCTGAGTTATACATACTATGAATACTATATATAGTGTACTACATATAGTGTATCGTTAGATATATATAAGGCTAGGTTCTCCAAAACATTCTATAGTAATAATTTATAATTTTGCTTCGATAACTCCTACCTTAAAATCGATAAGAATCGATAGTTCAACTTGCTGTAGCTGTAGTGTTTAAATTTAATGTGTAGATTCCCCTTCTCCCTTCCTTCCCACCTTTTTGTACACGTTCCTTTCTCTATCCTACCAAAATATAAGTCGAAATATATAGATATTCATCTACACTACGCCATTATATATGTGATTAATACTAGGTGCAGGGTTCAGGGTATTCGCTAGTCGGGCACTCTCAGCCAGAGCTCACTTTTGGTTTCTTGTTCTCTGCAGAGCTTTGTAAATATCCATTTCATTTAGGAAATTGAACAAAGCAGACGCAGTTCTCTTACGGAAGTACCTCTTTGTTCGCTTTGATTTGTGACTCAGCTGAGAAGCCAAAGGAATTCAGTCTTTGAAGCTGTTTCCTCTTCAACTTGTTTTCATTTGCTTTACAACAAATGTGAACAAATGTAAGAAAATCTTTGGTTTTTAAGACTAACTCGTTGCTTTCTCTCTCTCTGACTCCCCTCAGTGCCAATGATAATGCTGAAGCAGGAATCAGTATCCTTGAAGAAAGCCTCGGTCTCTGTCGTTGCTCCCACTTCAAATTACGCACATTTTGTCAAACAAAACCGGGAAATTTCTTGTAATGCTGACATTGATATGAGCCCCGATGTGCATAATGCTAGGGATAGCTTGCCAGATCTGGTTTCGGTCACGATGGATGGCGAGAAACATTGGGTCTCTGGTGTTGATCCGAGCACGACATGCACCGATCTGATATGTGCGCTACTCAGTTATAAAGATCTCGAGGGAAAGAGCAATGAGCAGTTACCAATATACCACACGTTATGCCACAAATTGGGTAGATCCATTCAGACGTCTAGCCAAAACACAAGCCACAAAGCAACATTAAGAACAAATACCAAAGAAAATGAACAAACTTCTTATAGCAAGGGTCTCAATACCAACTTACATCAATATGTAATTGTTAAACAATTGCGGGACAGTCGATTCGAGGAATATTTAGATGGTAGCACTCGACTAATGGATGTCATTCCGACTGCTGACAAACTGGCCAAAAATCAGGTAATCCAAAGATTTCAACTTCCATATTCCGTATTAACATAAAAAAACCCTACTTCCAGTGCGAGCTCCAGCTCAGGAATCTTGCAGTCGACTCTACAGCGCGCATCTGTAATCAGATGGAGAACCAAATGTTCTCGATGCTATCCATGTCAACCGATAAGGACAGCGGCATGGGCAGTCCCGTGGGCAGTTCCCGAAGTGAACGATACCGTCGAAGGCGTGGAAAAGCACATAGAACTGGCGTGACGACGGCAGGTCCAGCATTACCAAAGCAAACTAAGCAATTGCAGACACAGCCTGGCACTCTGAATCCGAATGAGCATCTTATGAATATTATAATGGCCCAGGATGAGACCATAAAGAGACAAATCTACCTGCTGAAGTAAGTTCGAATCTCTCGCACTCTCTCTTTCTGAGAATAGCTCTCCACGTTTCTATCTCTCACTGCAATCTCTAGTCAAAAGGAGCAACAAATCCTGAAGATTGAGGACGAAAAGCATCGAGCAAGGGCACTGAAGTTGGGTAAGAACTATATGATCGATACATACTTGAATGCACTAGGTAAAGCACCAGATAAAGAACTAGATGTACCTGGCTTTGAAGACCAGCTGGAATGCGTAAGAAGCTCCAACAAACTCGGGCCACAGCCCGCATGTAAGCAAGAAGGTAAGAGCTACAATGTAGGAATTACAATGTTTAGCACAGTTTTAGAACAGTTTTAGTGTAGTTAAAGAACCCAATAAATAATGAGTTGTACAATTCCTAACACTTTTAATATATTTTTAGTACTGCTTCACTTTTAAGTACATTTTTTGTTGTGCATTCGGAACACGTTTTACTATTTTAGTAAATTTCAATAAATTGTAGTTTCGTTTTAGATATATTTTAATTTTAGTAACTTTTTAGTACCAATTTTTGAACAATTTAAAATTATTATCTTTTGGTTCATCTTCAGTATTTTAGTACATTTTTAGTACAACTTCAATAAATTTGTATTTTTATGGCACCATTTTAGAACAACTTCAAAACAATGGGACAAATTTAGTACATTTTTAGTACCAGTATGGTATAAATTAAGTAGATGCTTGAAGTAACTTGAGCAAAGTTTTAGTATAAATGTCTATATTTGTACTCTTTTAGTACAATTTAAATGGAATTTTAGTACATAACGAGTTCTCAATAAAAAACATATATATATTTCTAGTAGATGCTAAACAACCCGGTGAGACATTTTCTAATATTTCGATAGATGCGAATATTTATTGGCTGGAAAAGGTTTACACGTTAAATATGCGACTGCAACGCGAGGAGGAGGAGTTGCTGCGTCTGCATGCCAAGGTGCGTAAGCATCAGATGCGCCACGCCTATCACACGAAGGACGAGGTGCTGCAGCAGATCGACAGATTGGATACGAGCTTGGCCAATCAGGTGAACGACATCTACAGAATAGAGCGCCAGTTGTTGGTGGCCAATGAGCAGCTGAAGGCTAAGTTGGGCGTACTCGAGAGCTTGGGCAATGAGCTGGAAGTGATGCCAACTGCAGATCACGAAGTGGCTGTTGCGACAACAGCTCTAACTCTCAAGCTCAATGAAGACCTGATCGCGCATCGGAAGTCCATAGCTGAGCATTTGATACAAAATCTACAGGAAAAGGAAGGAAGACAAAACTATGTCAAGAACCTAAGCAAAAATAATGCCAATGGCAGCGATCAGACGGATGCCAAATTGTTTAAGAAACAACTATTTTTCGCAGTCGATAATACTGAAACTTTAGATCAAAAGGAGGAACAACCCATGACAAGATATTCGTCAAGTACCGAAAGTAATACGCTTTTGACCTATTTCGAGGCTGACGTCGATATACAGAACTTTGGTACACTTGTTTAATTTATATAAATTGGTTTTTATAATAAAGCTCTTCGATGTAATGGGACTAAGCTTCATGTACTGTTACAATTTACATTGGTTCCAATCTGAGCAACGTTTTTGTATTATATCTTAAGAACAACCTGTATATATTCATTGTTAAGCGCAAATAGTGAAAAAGAGATTCTTGATCAATATTAAAATATAAACTTAAACAGAAATAGTTAGTAAAGTTTACACTAATTTATATAGTAGATTATTATTACTTTTCATATAAAAATGACACAGCATTCATGTGTTTATGTGTTTATGTGAGTGTATGTCATGCGCAAGCACTTATAACGGTGAATCCCCTAACAGTCGTTTGCTTAGTCTTAGGATTCAGAACTGGTTCATCATCGCTCGATGAATCTGAATAGCTAGTGTTTAACACTTTCGATATTTTATTAAGCTTTGCGTCCGTAACAGCTGGCGGCTCCGCCGGCGTTGACATTAATGCAGCTGTAATGAGCTGATGTGTGGAAGGCGCGTCCAGTCCTGGTTCCTGCTCGTTGAGCAGTCCGTGATTAGCCTCGCGCCTCTTCGTGAGCACAATGGCGCCGCTGTAGAGAAAAAGAATTGGCACCACAGCGACAACGACTACAGTTATTAGAAATGTTGTCATTTTCACCTCACGCTGACAGCATTTAAGATCCTTGGACCATAAAACGCGCGTTTTATTCATCTGAAAGATAATAATTGTTAACTGTGAAAACAGAATAAGAACATGTAGTTAACACTTACAATATCCTGCATGTCAAAGCATATTTTGCCTTTGCTCTCCTTGTCCAAATTCTTGTAAAAGTTGTTCATGACTATGTACTGCACGACACACTTGCTGCACTTATTGCTGGGATTTTCGCTCAAGCAGCTCGAGAATTCCCGATACGTGTTTGTGAAGATATCGGAATTGTTGTGTTTGAAGCACTCTGTTTATGGATTAGGTTCACAATGGATTAATCACTTAAATCATATGATTCATATTTGAATTAGTCAGTCTTACCATCACAATAGGCTCGGTCCCAGAGCCCCTGCATCAAACTTTGTGTGGTTGTTAGTATATTCAAGCGATCTGCATCTGTGTAGATCTTGGAACAGTTTTCAAATTTCATCAGATTATTGTATGCGGTTGACATTAGGTCAAATGTTACTTTGCATGCATTGCACAGGCGAATCTCATTTACAGGTAATGAGAACCTTGTGTTGCAGTAAATGAAGTCCTTTTGAGCGTTAGCCAATTCGCGCAAAAAAAGGTCACAGTTTTTGGATAAACTGGGCCTTGTTATGCAGATAACTATAATTATTAAAAGAAAAGTTCGCATCTTTAGACGAATGAATGCTGCTCAGCAGATAGTTGTTCACTGACGAATTTGTTGGTTTATGGTCACTCAAAAGTAAAACGCTAACAGTGCCATTTGAGCGTTACAGCTTTACTTTTTCTCTGCGCTCTTCATAATGGTTACTGCTGTTATTCGCATGTTACTTGCCCTTGCCTTTGCCTCTCTCTCTCTCTCTTGTTCTCGCTCTCTTTTCATACACGATTATTCTGCATGAGTTTGCATAGATACAGTTAGTTGTGTTCGAGTCGTCGGCGCACGGTGTTATGGGGCGTATTGAGCGGCACCGAAATTTTTCTTTGTTCATACAAAAATATTTTAATATCCGCGACGGACGTGTGTTTTGCGGACGGCAAGCTGAATAATTCAAATTGTTTGCCCAGGCAAAGTACACTACGGAGTAACCAAGTATTTTTTCTGTGTTTGTGAAGCTTATAAAGACCATTCCTCCTGGTCAAAAATGCCCAGGGAACTGCGCAACACAGTTGACCAAAATATTTGCTCAGACGACGCGTTTCTACGTACATAAAATAAGAAGAAAAAATAATGAATTAAGCCGAAACGATTTTTAACTATAAAAAACAATAACAACTGTCTGTTGGACCCTTTTTGAAAACAAAATTGCAATTTTAATGATATATGCATGAGAACATGTATACATAACTGTTAATTTGCAGATTTACAGACCTGAAAAAAACGCAGTTCGCTACGGAGTACACAAACCCGAGTTAAATATACATATGCAAAAAAAACATGACAAAAAGGAAATTGTTGCTAAATAATCATGTATTGTGCATATATGCATATCTATACATTCATATGTGTTGAAGTGAATGCAAAACAAGCTGCAAACGTAAACTTGTGAACGTGGACGCCACTCCTTTTGCGCAAAAAGAAAAAAAATTAAATGTAAAAAGGCGGCGTCGTCGTCGTCGTCTGTGCGTGGATAGAGATTGAGTGAGAGCTGCTGCGCCGGAGTTGAACTTCGCATATGCATACATACCAACAAGCATAGGGTGTGTGTGTGAGTGAGTGTCGGCAAATTTCTACAGAGCACATAGAACTATTGCTATTGCACACAACAAATTGTGATAGGTAGGTAAAGCGAATTAGATTAGATAAAAAAGTAAAAAATATGGTAAATATCGTAAAGCGGCATTTTAAATGCTTCTCTTCGGTCTTTGCCGCCTGGTCACACTGCGCAGAAGTTGAATACCAAGGCAACGCAATGCAAAATGCAAGCATAATTGTGATATATTTATGGCAACTGATCGAACAGCTGGCTCGCTACCTTGGGACACCTGGCCAAAAGCTGACACATTGCATTTACAGTTTCTTGAACATAAAACATTGCTCCTTTCCCTGTGTCGATACCGTTTTTGCAGTCGTTTTATAACTGGTTTTTAATTCGACTTGCGCAGTATTTGGTCAAACAAGCTAAAAAGAAACAAAAATCTCGCAAACAGCAAAAGGCTTGCCAGAGAGGGAAACTGTTGATCAACATAGCGGAGAGGAAGACAAAAAAGAGAGAGGGAGAGAGAGACAGTCGCTAACATTGCAAAAAAAAAAAAACAATAACATGAGTGTGATAATCTACAGCTTTCGCTTTTGCTTCTGTTCTTGCTGTTGTCTTAGGCTCTTGTCCGTTCTTTCTTTTGATTATGCTTTGTTATCGTGCAGTTGTTTTAATGGATCTTCGTGCTGCTCTGCTTGTTTATCGCGCATCGGGCTGCCTACGATTTATGCAAATGTGCAAAAGACTCCAATTACATTTATAGTTCCGCAACAAGAATTCAGCAACCATTGTGTTTGCGAGTGTATGAGTGCTTGTGTGAAGGCCACATTGTTGTTAGTTTCTATACTTGACATAATATGTATATGCATGTATGTGTAGTTTTGCACGCACATTAGTGTATGTTATTGCATGCATATCTGCCTATATATGTATGTTTGTATGTATTTCAATATGCACATGTGCATTCTCTTCCTACCATCGTGTCCACTATTTGGAGCTCTTCTTCCTCTTTGTTTATTTTTAGTGTAGAATTCTGGTTACAAAACATATTAATTTCATTGCCTCCATTTCAAAGTCGCTCTGTCTGTTGTTGTTGTTGTTTTGCTATTATTGTTTTTGAGGTTTTTTTGTTGTGTCTTCTTTCGCCCTCTTTGTCTTGCCGAAGCAGAAACAGTTGCGACGTCGATGTCAGCAACAGCAGCAGCAGTGGCTGCTGCTGTATTGTTTTTATTGCCTTCTCCGCCCCTTTCTCTTTCCTCCTCTCTCTTTCCACCAAAAAGTTTTTGTGTGCTTGAGGTTAATACTGGGTTGGGGTCTGCCCGCTTGTACATCGAGTCTGGTGCTGCCGTTTGTATTATATAAATATTGTTTATTTATAGATTACCGTTGGCTTGCACTTTGTATGTAGAATTCATCTTTTTAATTTGTCGCCAGTATTTAAATTTGTTAATCGCCTACGCTGGCGCCCATTAATTAGTCAAATGCGACTCGCAACTAATTGCAAATTATTCTTAATTAATGCTTGTCCAAAAAAGTAAAAATACTCAAATATAAACTTAGCGTATGCATAAATACATAAAATTAATACTCTATGTGGTAGCTTTAACACAGATCTCTCAAGGGAATAGAAGATAGAAGATCAAAGATTGAAGATAGATTCGTAGAAGATATACATATATTATACATATAAAAATTATTATATATCTTAGCCATTTGTGTCCCTGTGGCTTACACTGAGCTAAATTGCAACCTCAGATTCGCTGATTCGCTGAGTAATCAAATAAATTACAATTAAATTTAATATCTGCAGGAAATCGTTGTCCATGTAAGCTAGACAATAGTATTTCTATTGTCTGCAAAAGTCAACAAATATTTACTGAAACATAAATTACAGTTATGTGCAGTCTACAGATCAGGTTAATTAATTTGATTGGCAACAGTAAGCAAAGCTCTAAGTTTCTAATAAAATAAAAAAAAAAACAAGACAATTTACCATGCCGCTTGTTGTTGTAGGTAGGGCAAACAGTCGCTCACTTGGCTGTCCCGGTCGGAGGCAGTGACAAGGGCAGGGGCATGGGGCTAGGCGTTGGGCTAGAGGTGCCTACTCGTTCTTGCAAGCATGTAACGGCTGTTTCAAGTACTTCAACCTTTCTTGATGCTGTGCTTAGACAATGCAATGTCCACTTTTTGCAGTCGCAGTTGAAAATGAATGAGGCAAGATTAAGCAACTGTGGCATCAGCAGCAGCTGTTGAAACAATTGCCAACTGGCGAGAATATGTTGCTTATTCTGGGCTCTTATACTGTGTGGCATTTCTTGAGTGCAGCCATGCCCACACAAAAAGTGTGCGGCAAGGGGCAGACAGCAATGCAATTGCATAATGCGGGCCTTAAGTAATGTTTTTATGAGGAAATAGTTTCCTCTGTTTGCCAGAGTTGCTGCCGGATATAAAGGATAAAGGAATTATAACTAATCAAGGGTGACCTAATATTCCTGTATTTTTTAATATAATTATAAATAATTAAAAATAGGTTTAGCTATTTGGCCGACAACATTTGTACATACTTACAAAGTCGATCGATAATCATTTAATTTATTAGACTACCTAAGCTAATTCCGGATAAGCCCTGCATTGGGGCGACTCCTTTTTCATATTTGATGGCTGCGTGGGCTGCTTTCACCCCGAACATGTTGAAAATTGCCCATATTAGATTCGGTTGACCAGCGAATGTGAGGTGTGCGTTCGATTGTTTCGCTTTGCCTTCATTTATTAGCCAAATTGGCAGTTGACCAAGTGAACAGGAATTGATGTGTGCAAATTTATCAGCCAAAAAGGGTGCAAAGTGCGTGTCTGGATGCGCCTAGCCAATGGTCCAGGAAGTTCAGACGGAGCTTTTGCTTTATTGAATTTCATATATTTAATGCAGTACAGAGAGAGAGAGAGAGAAAGAGATAGACAGAGCAACAAACAGACAGAGAGAGAGAGAGAGTGAGAGAGAGAGCGAGCGAGCGAGCAAGAGAGAGGCTGTGCAGGAGAGAAGGTTTGTTGCTGAAGTAGACTTGCCTGGAGCGCTTCGCCGGTTACATAATGACAAAAACGTTGCTCATGACATTCCGTTGCGCATGGTTGGGCATGAGTGGATTCGGAATCCCGCAAGGGAGCTAGGTGGTCCGGGTTGGGAGGGCCGTGTGTTGTTGCTGTTGCCTCTGTTAAACTTTGTCTACCTTACTACCATTGTAGTTGCTCCGTTGTTCGATTTTTTTACATTTGCCGAGTTGCTTTTAATGTGCTTTTCTTTTCTTTTCTTTGCTATGCTATCCTGTGCATCTTAAGTTTTGCATTTCTAAGGGTTGTTTCTTGGCTTTGCTTTGCATTCTTACATGCACTTCGTGCTTTTTTTTTTTTAAGTTTAGTGCAGCTTCTGCAAAGTACAGTAAAACACAGCGGGCGCAAAGTGTAAAGCGTAAATTGTGTGCTTAAGGTTGACTCAACTTTGCACTCTCCGCTTACTACCCATGCTTCCATCCCTCTATTTGTAACAGCGGCTGCATTTCGACTAGCATTTGGCACGTTCGCAGCTTCTTTTTATTGCGGCTGCAGCCACAGCGAGTTAGAGCCAATTTATATAGATTTACACTGAAGAAAAAACGTGTTAGCATACGTATATTTCATTCAATTGAATCTATATGTATAAATAGAAAACAATTACGACTTCATTTAATTGAATAATTATTCTGATTGCAAGCGAAGATTCATACTTGAATAGAAACTGATTTTTAGCTTTGATTAGATTCGCAATAGCTCTTTGTTTGTTCACAGGCTAATTAACAAGCACCAAAAACTAGGAAGATTAATTTCTACTATGTGCTTAGACTATATATAACATTGATAAGATAGAGAGGCGTACGACAGTTGTCTGAGTCATGGAATCCATTATTGATTGAGATTCTCAGCCGTAGCAGACATGGTGACTATCACGCGGCTACTGTTTGAATTTTGATACCCTCTGTAGAAAATTGTTTGGGGTATATTGTTTTAACACAAATATACATATTGCGGACGGATAAAGATCGCAAATTCAGTGATAAGCTATGTCTGTCTCTGAATATCAGGTAAATGGTACACCTCTATCTTATCATTCATACGTAAAGAACCACAAAACCAATATACTCTTCTCACTTCGTGAACGTGTATAATCTTTCATGTTATTTTAGCCAAGTTGAGTTCGGAGCTGGCAAAAAGTTTTTCAGACCAATGAAGCAATTATAAACTAACAAGATCGATTTATGTTCTTATAATCAATTCCCAAATCAAATTGCAATTTGTCACAGTAAACGAGAAGATTTGACGAAGAATCGAGATGAGAAAATATTGATTTTTAATTTGTTCGTGATTCGTTCGTTGTTTATGATTGTTGCTTGAAGCGTATCAATTGAGTATAAACGCTTTAATGTAATTTGGTTAAAATTGCTTTTCGACAATGTCACGCTCTCACTTTACGGATTACGCAGAGAGGGAATCGACTCTCGACTCTCGACTCTCGACTCTCGACTGTCAACTGTCGCCTCACGACACGGCTTGACTTGGCAACTTTTCGCTTTCGATTTTAAACTGTTACCAAATGTGATCCAGCTTGGTAGTATATAGTTTATATAATTCACAGTTGTATCAAAGATGTGTTGAGATTTTAAGGCTAATAAGAGAGTAATTTAATATTTGATTTTCTTAGACTTATCTTATTTCTTTATGGGAATTGGCCGAACTATAACATGAAATTATCTATTTGTAGAGAAGGACAAAAGATAGATAATAATAAGGATAAAACTTAAAGATAAATTCACTATCTATCAGTGGATTCCACATTCAGCTTCATCTGGTTTCTCTAGTAAAACTGTATACATTAAGATAGCGACTGCTTAAAACCAATATACTCGATTCGCGCGGTGAACGAGCATCAAAATCTCTGATCGTCTGTAATCGATTAGAGTGACGGATCTGCTTGTTGGAAAGCGTATATCCGCATTTTTGCGAAGACTTCAAGCCGATTGACTTGTCTGGCTGAGCTGAGCAAAAGCTCCTTGTTGCGTCCGCTTTCATGGCGGGCGCTCTCAGGGGAGTCCACAGAAAGCGGTGGAAGAAGTCCTATTAGTGTCAGGTTCATTGCCAGCCATTCAACTCAACTTAGCTGCCGTTGAAGCCGCAAGTCAACTAAATCGGCATTTTAAGTGGCTAAGTAAGTCGTGCAGTAATACTTAACTAAACAAAATTTTATACTTTCAGTCGTAAGATTTAGCCGTGAGTCTGGTTTGCAATTGCAGTCGAAAAGGCGAAAATTTCAACTACAAAATTGATAACAATTAAATGGGAAATTATAATTTTTTTCCCATTCAATAATTTTGATTCTATTTTTTTCTAATTTATTTTCTTTTGCTGCCTAATTTACAAACAAATTGCAGTTTGTTATTTATGTATTCACAGTTAATTAAAATGGAAATGCCGCCATGCCCACATTTAATACAACATTTACATGGTACAGCGCGCAGGCAATTTATGTTATGAGAAACATCGAATAGACATATATGCAACCTGGTCTAAACGGTGTAATTAATGGAAAATATCGTGAGCTCGTTCAGGTGTAAAAGACAAACGAAATATGATAGCTAGAAGGAGAGAGATAGAACGCGAAAACCGATAATCGAAGTGAGCTAAGGGAACGTGTTCTGCAATTTAACTTTCTGTTAGAATTTTTAAGGTTCTTATTGGTAAAATTAGATCAGCTTCATCAAATGTAGCTCGAGCTCTAGATATATTTAATCAGTTCTAATAGATTATAATTAACATCTAGAAATCAGCAGCAGCTGCAGCTTAATAATTGTCATTTAAGCTAATGTCTAAGCATTGCCCATAGAAAAGAGAACGCCTTTCTACTGACTTGACCCGATTCAGTGTTTGATTGCAACACAGATACGCTAAATGACATCGAGACGCAACATAATGTGTTGATTGCCTTGTCTTATGGGTTACAATCCAAATGCTGCTGATGAGTCGATGATATAAAGCTAACTCTGGCAATTTGTTGTTGTTGCTGGCTTGAAGAGTTTCACATGAAGGCCGCTGGCCAATTCAATGAGTGTGGGATTTGGAAATGACTACTTTTTATGTGTGTGTGTGTGTGCGTTTTTTGACGATTTAAGCCACTTGTCTTCGCTTTGTTTTGCACTGAGCCAACATGTTGAGTATCTCGCTTTTTATCATAGCCATAAAAAAGTATGTAACTCGAGGCGCTGCGATAGGGAAGTCTGATAAATCTTGTAAATTACATTGAAGACTGCGTGCTCAGGTGTGTGGCTCTTCGGGCTCTACGGCCGTCTGGTTCTGTTCTAGTTGTTTGCCACATGGTCACGTTGACTTTTTATGGCATCGCCGGTTGACCCATGCGAACAAGTTGTTCATGACCTTTTATGGTGCTTTCTGTACATAGCAAGTCGAAACCAAAACGGAAGATGATTCCATGACAGGTTTACTTTTAAGGTGTAGGGGATCTTAGTAAATAGTTAGAGTTAACTATTCCGAGAAGTTGCTTTATATGAAATAATCCTCATAGTTTAGCCGAAAGTCGTGTGACCCACTCGATGTTAGTGTAGCGACTTTTGTTTTCATTTCTGATGGCTATTGAAATTTGTGGCTATTTGTTGCTGTTTTTGTTTTTACTTATTGGAAGGCTTTCAGTTGAGGCGTCAACGCGTTTTGTATAAGAAATTTGCAGCACTTTCTCTCTCGCTGCTGTGGGTCTCTGTGTGGTGCTCTGCGGTGCTGTGGGCGCTGCCTTGGGCATTCAACCTCTGATCGCATTGCTTCATAGAGCCAAAGCTGCGAGACTTGAACAAATGGAACTAATGGCTTCCGTTTGAAATACTTCAGAGCCAAGTCAAGACGAAAGAGCCCAAAAAATAAAAAACTCATTTTGACTGCCTTTTTTGGCGTTGCTTCGATAGGCGCACACAAAAATAATGTGGCAATTCTGTTGAGTTCGTTTTGCTAGGCGCGGTTCAATGAACCGCGCGCCAAGTTTTCTTCAACTGCAAGCAAAAATTTAATTTGTTTCTGTTATTTTGTTTTGCAGAAATTTGCATTTACAACAAACAAAATGCTTGGAACGGCGGTAGCTTGATTAGCAAACAGCAAGAACAACAAAAAATTAACAACAACGAAAACGACGCTCGCCACGCTTGGGTGCCATCAGCTGGGAGGAGTAGGTGGGACAGCAGCAACAGCAGCAGCAGCTATTACAACTATCAACACCTGGAATTAACACAGCCAAACACAATTGCAATGCCAAAACTTTCTACAGACGCTAGCGCTTAGCTGTTGGGCATAACCCCAAAACTAAAGTCAATTCGAAAGCAACTAACAACAGCAGTTAAAACAGGACACAGAAATTAAGACAGGTGAGCAAGCATCTGAGTATTATCCGCTTAAAATAACAATTCATTAATATGGATCTTTGATTGAGTGTTATAAGTCTGCAAAATGTCTTGAAGGTGCGCCAGACTGATGGCTGCACAGATATGATTACGCGTTGGCAGAACAATGAGTAAATCTTGATAGCTTATGCTGGTTAGAAAAGAAACCAAATATAATTGATCTTAAGACTAAAGATCTTAAGTCTTATTAAGTATGCTAAGCCTTAACGAATTGTCACTAGATTAGTAGGAACAGAGATTACTTCGTTTTAAATATCTAGGCAGGCGTTATTATGTAGTGATAAGGCAACAGTCAACAATTAGAAAACAAGTAGAAAATAGACAGTAAGTAGAACGGAAGAAAAAGCAACATGGAGCAAACAGCAAGCGTCGAAAAAGAGCCGGAGAACAGAATGTGGTGCTGTGCCTGGGGCTTGATCAAGCGACAACAGAATGACCAATGTTCCGAGGATGAAGACGGATTTACACATACCAAGCTCAAGCCCAAGGAGTTTGTCATTACGGGCGGCATTCAGCCTCAACTCAAAATTGTTCACATTTCGCCCAGCGAGGAGAATGTCTTTCCGCATGAGTACAGTCATCAGCTGCCCGGAATGGGCATACATAACGTGGCGTTAAGTTCCGATAATAATTGCATCTCTGCCGTCTCTATGGATGGCAATTTGATGCTGCTTAATGTTAAGGGTGGCGTACGCTTGCCACGGGTCAATCATTGTCACGTTAGTAACTTCTGGTCAACGGCTTTCAGCCGCAACACCGACTGTGTCTATGCGGGCTCGGGCAGTGGACACATTTTCAAGTATGACACTACGTTGGGTAAGCTGCAGCACAGCTATGACACGGATCGCTGTGAGAATGTGATGGGCTTGGCCATCAGCGGCGATCAGCGTTTGGTGGGTGCTACCGACTATGCGGGCAATTTCACACTGCTCGACGGCTCCACGGGTCAGGTGCTGCGTCGCCGCAACTATAAGAAGCCGCTGCGAAGATTAGTCTATGATCACAGCATGCGCCACGCATTGGCTGCCTGCGATGATAAAACCATCAAGGTAATCGATTTGCCCAGCGGCAGACTGCGAGAGAGTCTGGCGGCACACGATGCGTTTGTTATGTCAGTGGCTGTATCGCCCGATGGCTTGCGATTCGTTAGCGGCGCATACGATGGCTCCATCAAGGTGTGGGACGTCCGCACGACAAAGAGCTCGTTGTCCTTTCATTGTGGCAGCAATTCGAATCTATGGGACGTGGCATTCAACAAGCTGAACAACAAGATCAGCTTTGTCGGCGACGGCAAGGGCCTTAACATTTACTACTGTTTAGGTAATAGGGAAATGATGCTTGTCTAGAGTCATCTATTTTTTTTATGTATTGTGAAAAATGTTGCATATTTTATGAAAAAAAATTGCATGTATCTAGTTTTGAAACATTCACACAGAATACACACCATATTGTCCTGCAAAGTGAATTTAGATGTCAAGCTTATGCATTTGACGGTTGGCGGCTAACAGTTGACCGTTGCGGTGCTACTAGAATTCCTGTTTAATAATTCAGGTGAGCTCTTTAGCTACTAGTCGTTATCTAGCATTTGGCATCTGCTGTACGCCTTCATCATTGCATTGACCATTTCAATTAAGCGTCGCATCCTTTGATTCGTTCGTGATTTGCGGTCATATTCATGATATTGCGTTGGCAGATGCCAGGCAGGCGAGATTAATCACTTCAATTGGCGAGTTGGCAAGTTGGCCTCATCCATGACTGGGGCTTTAGGCCCGACACACAAACAACTCCACGCCGCTCTTGGCCAAAACCACAAAGTAGAACCCACTTGAGCAGACTTGCCAACTCGTTTTCCCACCATTAAATTGGCATAATTTGTCGAACAAGAACAGCCGACAACAGCGAAGGCAACTTGTTATACCCATTGAAAATGTGAGTTTTTGGGTATGCTCTTCCGGTAGGCAAAAGTCGATTCCTAGTCAAAGACTCAATATAAATAACTATTTCAAATTAATTTCTTTAGTACATATCTTCTAGATAGTTTAGCATACCAAAATTGTAATCAATATTCACTTAGACTTAGACTAGCTCAAATGCGCAGCTCTATAATCTAGTCGGACTGTCGACTGGCATCAAACTTCCAGCTCTGGGTATAATCTAGTCGGACACTGCCGACTAGACAACTCTTACTTGTTTTTTCCATTGCTGTTGTTGGCTTTGTCGTGTATCAAAAAACACTTTTTGAATTGTGAATTCTGTGAATTGTTTTGCTGCTGCCGTTGTGTCTTGCCTACGCGAAAATTCTTTCGAGTTGGCAGCGAATACATAATTCTCTTGCTCTGATATCGCGAAACTCGAATGCAATCAGAATGAGACACAAAACAATAGACCAAAGTCAAATGAAGTCTGATGAAATCCTGGGAATTTTGGACTGTTGAAATATGTAATAAAAGAAATGAAATTTAAATATGAATTCTAATTGGATATTTGATATAGATCAGTTAGATACTAACAATTGAAGTGAATGCTAATTAGATATATGCGAAGTGGGTTTTGTTCACTAAATCATCTTATGCAAGTCGAGTTTTTACCTTTTTTAGCTTGCCACAGCAAGTACTCGAGCTTAACTTTTTGCTACCTCACTAATTGCAGTCAATCTCCATGGTAACTGTTCTCACCTACACCTTGTTGCACCTTTGGCAATCTATCGTCAATCTAGCTGGGAGCTATTGTTCATTGTTGACATTGTTTCTCTCTTTCTTGACACAATTATATCATACGATATCGTGTGCTATTGTTGTTGCTGCTGTAATTGCTGTCAGAGTTGACGGCACGTGTTGCCTTGAAGTTTGAGCTGCTTTTCTTTTGGCTATCCTTGAGCATTGTCGAATATAACGAGCGCAATTTAACGTTTTTCCGACTAATTAGTATTCGTGCAAATATTGGGCATTAGTATTGCCATTAGTATGACTGCAAATTATTATGGCGCAAAGTGTAAATATGATCAAGTAGCTTTCGTTTGTTTGCCCAATATGAGTTGTGTTTACTCGTTAATTGTTGTGCTCCACATTTGATTGGGTACAAACTGTGTGTAATATTATATGCTCATCATGAATTGAGCTGTCGATGGGTAATGCATTATTCAATTTGCGTGTCTTCGTGGCGCAGCATTTCCCTGTGGCACTCGCGTCGTATACGTGATATCTGAATGCAGCTACCGCAGCACGTTTTATCAGCTGCGCTTATCTCGCTTGTCTCTTACTCTCCTGCAATGTAGCAACAATATAGTCAGCATAGCCAGATCAGAGACTATTTTTATCTCAGCTCTGTTTGGTTTTATCTTGTTCATGGCCGCAAATGGCATAACAACTTTAGCTGAGATTAGATAAACGCAGCGCAGCTCGTGCCGGGCTCAATGTGCCTTTTGTCTATGTGTGTGTGTGTGTGTGTGCGTGTATCAAAATCAGCTTTGGTCTATATTTCTTTGTTCTCTTGCATTGTAACAAGTTTTGTGCCCAACTTTGTCTGCTTCCACATAGTGCACAATTCTCTGCATTGTGTGTTGTGTGTGTCGCGTGTGTTGTGTGTGTGCGTTCGCTATCTGTGCCATTTGTTTGCTTCTCTCCGTCATTTATTGTTGCACTCGTATTGACTTTGTGATAATTTTGTCATAAACCAAATATACAACTCAAAAACAAGTGACTTAATATATTTGTGTATATATAATAATAATAATAATAATAATAATAATAATAATAAAAGTGTTTCATTATTCATTGTGCTCAACTACTATGTGCATTGGTTGTTTAATTTACTGTTAGCTTTTGCTCTTGTATAATGCAATTATTCAGCATTTTATTGAAAGTTCAGTTCTGATAACACTTTCCATAGAACACTTTTATTTTCATACTCGTTCACGAAGTCAAAGGAGTGTATTAGCTTTTTTAAAGTACGTCTCTCTCTTTTGAAACTAGACAAGCTTAAAATTAGAAATATGTTTATTATTTATATAAATTTGATTGAACAACGCGAAATACTATAACTTATCTAAGATAAATTATATGAAATGTTGAATTTATGCTCGTGTAGAGTAGCCAGATCTAAAGTATTATATCTACTATATCTTCGAATATTGGGGGCGTGGCAAATTGGCTAAATCCTTTGCAGTTTCTTAGCCAGAGCTGCAAACGTATTGAGTGAACGAGCATTATGCAGTCGATGACGCTCGTCTGCTACAGTTTCATTTGTTGTTATTTTGACTGATTACTCACGCCCTGGCAATCGCTGTAGCGCACTCTAAGACTCGCTTGGGCCCATCTATAAATGAATACCCATACATTAGGTGTACCGATAACAGTTACCTTTGCCATATCAGGGGAAGCAGAAAACAAAAAAAAATAAACGAAAACAGAAAATAGCTTTCAATGTCGATGCAAAAACATTTGCTTGCTTTGCACACCTCACTCACTCTCTCTCTCTCTCTCTCTCTCTTTCTCCCTGTTTGAATTGCTCTCCCTCTCTCTGTCTATTTCTCTCACTTTGACCCTATAGCTGCCAACGCCTTTTTAGCAGTCTTTAACGAATTTTGGCTTAGTTTGATAGTAAACGTTGCCAAAGACTTTCACACACAGTGCTTAGCTCTCGATCTGACCCACCCAGGGAAACTGCGCTTGTTAATAAAAACAACAAAAAATAATAATAAATATAGCATTAAATTATATTGAAAGCAGAAAGTGAAAAGTGTAACGAAAGTTAAAGCAAAGGTGCAATAATGGCACAGGTAAAATTCACGATTTTGTCACTAAAGGCAAACGATTTTGTGATATCAATCAATTAGTCATAGTCAAAATTTAGTTATATTTTAAGTTTACAATCAAGTTTCATTCATTACTTTTAGATCAAGTATGGAGAATTTTAGTTCCAAGTTTATCAGTTACCACTACTTTTTTTGACAATGTCATAATTATTATTAATTGAATTTGCTCTAACTATTTTTCTTCTATTTTATTAGTTTATTACTCTTAGACCCAATATGTGTAGTTTTAGATCCAATAGACAGATTTTTTTCATTCTGATTTTCTTTCCTTACCAACATGGACATAATGTTATTTAACTAAATTTAATTTAATTTATTCATTATTTTTAGACCAAGTATGAACAGCTTTAGATCAAATATAGGTGATTTTTAATTTATTTTAGTTTATTACGTTAGGTCTTAGTGTCAGAGCTAATAACTATCATTAGTCATAGTCGAATCGGAACGTTATCTAATTTCTATTTGTTCTCTCTTTTAGATCCACTATGGAGAAGCCCATGCAGCATGCGCCCGCTCCCGTTGGGAAAGTCTCTCAGATTGCCAACATCTTTCAGCGAAAACCCATTGAAATTCAGCCGGTCGAGCAGCTGAGTGCCGTTGCAGCAGCTCACGCAGCAGCAGCCGCTGCAGCCGCGGCTAATCCAACAACAAACGTGCGCACCGAATCCCACTCGGCCAGGTTTAACAATGCTCGTGCACTCTTCGAAAAGCTGGGCGTGGAGTCTACAAACACGAATGTGAGCACACGTCTGATGCGCAGCAGCTCACGCGAGGATAATCTATACGAAGGCTCAGATCGTTCCTCATCGCGCTCCTCGGATCGTTCACAGTCGCCGCCGAAGCGACGCATACCATTCCCATCCGGCGCCAGCCTCAACCAGAGCAACAACATTTCACAAAACTGCACGGATCGTTTGAATAACAGTAAATTTATTGTGGATCCTACGCCAGCTGTCAAATATCCGCAACACAATCTATCACGACTGAAGTCGGAGGAGTTGAATACAGTGGCCGTGGCGCCGCCAACGACTGGTTCGGTCAGCGCACTCTTTGCCAGCGGCGGCGGAGGCGGCGACAAGCCGGAGAAGCCCGAACGCAAATTCAATTCGAGGGAGCTCATCGAGAAGCAAAAGAAGTGGACCTCACACTTCACCAAGACAAAGACAACACGCACGCACAGCGATCTCAATCGTTGCGATATAATACGCACGGTGCCCGGCACGGGACTAATTATGGATGTTGAGCGGACACCCAAGGCCAGTCCGGAGCTGCGACAGCATGCGATTGTGGTTGCCGGGTCGACACCCGGTGCCACACCGCCGCCGTCCTCAATTCCACCCGAGATTAAGCCACGAAGTGGCAAGATTGGCAGCCCCGTCAAGTCGCCCCCCTTGCCGCCCATTCCAGCCGTTAAGCCAAAGAATGTTAGTCCCGTTAAGTATAACGCAGTGACTACTAAATGCGCCGAGGCAGCGCCTCCGCCGCCACCAGCTAAATCGGCAGCTGTGACGGCGGCCATGCAACGTTCAGCGCTGCTGCAACAGGAGCAGCAGCAGCAGCAGCAACAACAGCAGCAACAACTCAGTGCACCTGTGCCACCTGAGAAGCCACGTAAAAAATCCATTGATCTTATTGAGGATGCAGTGCCAATAACTTGCTCAACGCCCTCGCCCACCAGTTCGATGAGCGCCCATCTGCAAGCAGCCAAGCGAGGATCTATAGACGCACCTGTCTCTGGAGCACCTTATGCAGGTAACAGCAATGGCCTCAGCGGCAGCACCAATTCGGCAACATCTGCCTCGCCAGATCAGGCCAGCGCAGCGTCGGATCCCTCCTCGCCCGTTTGCACGGAGGATGAGAAGCAAGAGAATGAATCCACTGAGAAGTCGGATAACGAGCATTATCAGAACAAATATAACAGTGTGCCAAGGCGACGCCGACGCAGCGACAACGAAGGTAGGCTCGAAATTTATGATTATTTTTTTATCCTTATGTGGTTGGCTCTATAAGGCAGACTCGAGTCTCAGAAACAGAAATAACTGAAATGCCTCTCTAGCTGCCTGTGCGAATATATACTTGTGTCTAAGAAAGGCAGATGAAAATATGAAGTGTCCATAGCTAGATATATATATATATATATATATAGCTTACAGAGTTTTGTTGATTAACACTTGAGAATACTTGATTTTCTCTATATATCTACGAGCTCTGGGAACGTAGGAAATCTGCTCTCTATAGAGCTAGGACTATCCAGCTGCTTCTTCTGCAGACATGTCCTATGTTATACGGCTCATCCGTTGAGTCGGAAAACAGCTGAACGAGTATTGTGCAGTCGGTTGCAACATGCTCAGTTGTTGCAGCTGAGTTCAAACACCTCAACCGATGTCTGTGTGTGCTAAGAGCCCCTGGGCATAGTTGTAGACTAGAGAGACATGGAGTTCGAAGTGAGCCGACGTTAGTTTGTGCGCACATTGGTCGCCAGCTTGCTGCCCTTACAGCCAGCCCATCGTTTATTGTAACATTCTTTTTAAACTGCGCACAATTCGTGACTGCAATCGCCCGCCCCTTGTGCGCCTCCCCCCGCCGTTTATTGTAGTTTGTTGTGAGGTAGGGGCAACGGCAGCGGTAGCGGCATAGGCAGAGGCGCATTCCAATATGGGTCAAACACAGCAGGCATATCAAATGCAGCCCCCACGGCTCGAGCAGCAGCAACTGCAGCATTCCAAGCTCTATGCTCGTCTCCTCCTCGTCGCCAGGTTCTTCAGTGTGCAATGCAATCTGCTGTCGACCATCTCGCTGCGTCTGTGTGTGCGACGACTTGGCGGATTTTGTTGGGATTCTCTTGATATGGCCAGCAATCGACTGAGACGCAGCAGTTTGCCTCTCCCGTTCCCATACATGAAATTGAATTAATTCTAGATTAAGAATTCAAAGATGCGTTGTTCTTGCTGCCTTTTGCCACTGCTGATTACTAAATTGAGCTACGAAAGAAACGGCTAGATCTGGCTAGAGTGGCATCACTGCTCCTAGCAGTGATAATACTCGCTGAATGCCGAGCTATGCACATGCGACCTGCCTATCTGCGCAGCTGTTTCTAGGAAAGCGAAATCGAATGGAGTGCATTGCGGCCTGCAACATTTTTTAATTCATAATTCTTAAGTGCTCAGCGCTGTGTGGGCGTGGCCTTACCTTGATTCTTGATCACAGAGTTGATGCTGCTGCTGCTGCTGTTGCTGCTGTTGTTGAAGACAAAGCAACTGGCAGGCATTATCACTTGCAATTGACTTGGGGTAACATACCCTGTCTTCATCTTGACTCCATTGAGCCCCATTGAGGCCGTGAATTATGATGTTTTTGTGATTTAATATTTTGTGTTTACGAGAACTTATCCGATTTGCAAGCTAAAAACATTTAATTTAAACAGCTTTACTTAGATCTTAATTATAATATTCTTATTAGAATTTATATGCCTTCGCGTATAGCTATAGAATTCGCATAGAAAGAAGCACACATGAATGGGAACTGAATTCCACTGGCAGAACAGGAGGGGCGCCCGTAGGTAGGGTGGCACCCGCTGAATGGGGCTGGCTACCAGTCGCATGAGTCTATAAATAAAACAAAGAGGACTTTAGTTGAGCACTGACACAGGGGCAGGGTGCTTAAGGGCCAGTGCAGCACTAATATCAAAGCAAATCCGCTATTCTATGTCTATTTGAAAATATATATCGTGTCTGCCAAAACGTTTGACAGCTTTGCTCCACTTTATGTTTTCTATGCGTATATATAAATATATAATTAAAGAGACAGAGAATCAACGTCGAGTACGAAGACAGATGTGCCTTGTTTTTGGTTAATCCATTCAAACATTCAACCATATTGACATCTTAGAGAGTCTGTTGTCTGTCTGTTTGTCCAGAGACTAAGCTGGAGAAACGCTGCAGCTGTGACTGAAAGTTTCTAAACAGGGTGCAACAAGTTTTTAGCGTGGACTCAAACCACATCAATAGAGGCTGGTCTTAGCAAGTGCAACAACCAGTACAAAGCTTTTAACATTTCATTGCCGCTAGATGGCGACAGCTGCTCTTATTTCTTAATACATTTTTTGTTTTTTTTTTTTTTCATTTGAATTTATGAATTTAGGCCAGCATTATCAAAGAACAGACTGACTAAACTTATATATGTATATAAGGAGGTTTATGTGTAAATCGAAAAAAAGTACAGGGCATTCATTAGTCCATTACGCACTATTTAGTGTGTACTCCTTGAGGTCAATGCCCTCATATTGCGTGAATTTTTGACAGCCACTTCGCTTAGTTGTTGGACATATTTATGATTTAGATGTTTGCCCACCCAAGCAGCATTCCCTGTTGCTTTTCTTGAGTGGGAAGCTCAGTTTTTCCATAACAAATGTGTACGGACCCCTGTTTTTTCTTGCGCTGCTCGTTGTATTACAAACTTAGTTCTGAAAACCCGAATTCTCGAAAAAAAATTATGCCTAGTGAAAAATGCCTAGTGTCTGTGACACCCTGTGACTCTGTGCACCCTGTGAAGCGAAACTTTTGAGCTGTCTGGCTGCTGCTTGTCTGCGAATCCCCCAAACGGTGGGCAGTTTGCCAAAAAGTGCGAACATAGAGCGAGAAAGAGAAAGAGCGATATATATATAGAGAGAGAGAACAATGTGAGAGAGTTGCTCATTTGCAACTGTAGCCGATCAAAAAAAATTCTTTCAATCTTACAAAATTTTGCGCTTGATCATTTTAGTTAATGTCGCGTTTCGGTGGCGTTTCCATTGATAAAGCAACAAGAATTCAAAATAATTTGATGCTGCGTTCGCATTTCAATTGCCCAAAATATTTCGTTCATTTCGTTTAAAGAAAACTAAAAACCTAGAAATAATTATTAAAAGATAAATTGTGATAAAAAAAATTTCAAATCCAAAGACGAAGCATTGTAAATATGGAATCAATTGTGTTGTGCGTTTTCAGATGATTTGCCAGTGTCAGAAAAGAAACGCGATTAATCGCTGGCATTATCATGGACATGTGTTCGAAGCGTGATTGAATATTACTCGAGATGTTCGATATGTGTTTAGTTTTTTTCTATTTGAATGAAGGTTGCACATTATGCGTTGATTATGTGAGCGGCAAGTTGAAAGTATAGTAGATATGGGCACAGATTTTTGATTCCCAACTGGGAACTTAGAGATATTACAGAGGATGCGATCAGCGGAATAAAGGCGAAATGGATTTTTAGGCTATTCTCATATATTTCATAATTGATTTTTAACTCAATGAAGATATGGTATATCTTTGATACTTTTATTGCGCTTCTAAAGGTCTTATAAACCATAGAGCATATTGCAAGGGCTCGTCGAAAAGTATGTGTCTAAAGTATTCAGTTGGTTGTAGTTTTGGCATTATTGCAACATAGCAACAAGCTCAAAAATAAAACAAACAACAACTATGAAGGCAAGTTGCGATGCTTACAATTTTAGAAATTCATTCTAAATTTGTCTAGCGACAGAAAAGAAACAAAAAGAAGTAAGAATGTTGCGGTGGGCGGGCGCCAACGACTGCAAAACACTCGTTCACGGTTCAAAAACAGGTTCGAAAGGAAGTTTGCATTAACTTAACTAACAGATATTGCAGCTCTATTTGCAATTTTGCCTAGATATACCTGTGTTTGCATAAAACCAATATACTCTTTTGACTTCATGAACGAGTGTAAAAAGAGTCAATGGCTAGACCAATTTGTTCGCTATTGTTGATGGATAAACTTTTCCGTTTCGCTATAAAACGTTTTGTTTTTTAATTTTTATATATATTTTTATCATGCTTTTGGCATTTCTCTGTTCTGCGTCGATTCGAAATTATTTATTAATGTTTTGTTGATATTGAGCACATCTGAAAAATTGCCTTTGCGCTTAGACTTGCATCATTATTTCAATTGGAAGCCACTTTTCGCCTCTCAGCTGGCCTTCGCTCTTACGTTTATTTGTTATTTTTTCCTTCTGTTTACTAATTGCTTATCAAGTCTATTTACTTGAGCGGAAATGCATTTACTTTGGCTATGTGCATTCGAAAGCGACCTCATTCTCTTCATTGACACGCATTCGCCCTTGCCATTCGCTTTTCTCACTCTTACATTAAGTATTCATGATTATTTAATTGAGATACGGTTGATAACTAATTGGCGTTAACTATACTCAAGGGTATGTGTCCTGTGCCAAGTTCTAACTATTTAGAATTGCTCGTTCCTTTGGGTCAGTCTACGATAACCAAATGTGGAAACTACTTGCTCTTTTGCTTGGCTTGTCTATCAGCTCCAGCTCGGTATTCCAAAATGTCATCGACCTGGCAGACAAAAGTTGAGCTACAAGTTAGCCGTCGAAACAAAAACGCAGCCTTTATTATGCGCAGTGATGTAGCCAAAGAGTTCCTGGCACTCACATATAACTCTGAGTTTGGACGTCCCACCTATCATATTGTCAAACAGTATCTAAGATCCCTGCCGGCCACCTATATCCTGCCGATGGGTTCACCATTTCGCTATAAGTTTCAGAGTATGTTAAGTACCTTCTATGAGCATGGGTTCTTCGAGTATTGGTGGCGAATGGATGTTCTTCAAAGGAGTCGGAGCTCATACCATTCCGACGAGTTTTTCGATGAACTTGATGAGCAAGCGGACCAGGAGGATGCAGCAGATACGGCAGAATGGCGCAAAAAACGAGTGGTTCTCACTTTAGAAATTCTGCAGGGTTCGTTTTACTTGTTGATTATTGGGCAACTTCTGAGCATTTTCGCTTTTATCATGGAGCAGGGATATTTTCACTGGCGTCGGCCAGTAATCAACGTTTAATTCGAATTGCGAATCTTGAGAATATTCTTTCTTCTAGCGCTGAACCATGTCAAATCTAATTGTAATTCGCTTTTAATAGCGTCGTGTGTGAACTAAAAACAACTGCGATTTAAAATGTGCCTCAGCATACGAAAATTATTCGAAACCTGTCGAGGTTAGTAAAAGTGTTTTCCTCCATTATTATTTGCAATAAAAGAAGTGGAACATACTATCTAACTATATCTATTTTTTATGTTAAACATATGTACATATATATGTGACTTTGCCTCTTGGGAGGTCCCTCCTATTGTTGATTAAACAAGCCATTTATGTTTGATTTATTCCCATCGGCTGTTCATACTATGTATATGTCTGACCGTCCTATTTTATGGTAACTTCTAGTCGGTCAGTCCTAGCGCAATCACTCTTACTTTTTAGTTTTTTTATTGCTTCTTAATTGAATCAACACGCATGTTTAATTGACATTAATTTGGTGGACAAGCATTTAGAATCCTTCTCAACTTGTTCAGGAGCTGTTAAACAGTCACCGCAACAACAATGTGGGCGCTATTCGGTCTTATTCTCGGATTATCCAACTGCACAGCGACTAACGCTTCAGCTGCTACACTGGGTCTATCGGAGATTAGCTGTCGCATTGCCAAAACGGAAGCAGCTCAAATCACCTACATCTATCGCTGCGTTAGCTGCCTTGCTTCTAACTCTGTTTCCTATCTGGAGTTGGAGCAGGATCTACACCTTTGCATTGGGAGTCAGTTGCCCAGCTGCGTGCGCAGCTTGGAGGCTCATGAGGTCGAACCAATTCGTAAGCCGAGCAGCATGAATATCTTCCTCATTCCTGCTGGCGACGCGGGTCAGCCTCTGGTACATCGAATCGTGGACATGCTGAATCCACGACAGCCACGCCGGCATTTCCATAAATATTTGTTCGTTTGGCCGGAAGCTAGCGAGGAACAGCTAAAGGAACTCTTTGAAGGTTGTTGGAGTAAGCAGTTGCTGTTTGCCCTGGCCATTACCGGACCAGATACTGTCTACGATTTCCATCCGTTTGGAGAAGAGGGCAAGCAGCTCACAAAGTTGATGCCAAACACTGATGTCTACTACGTTGATAAGTTAACTAATTTGAGAGGATTCGAACTCCGCTTCTCAATGTTCAGTCATCCTCTTCGGGCTCTGGCTTTAAATCCAGTTGAAAGCAAAGGTTACAATGCCACAGACGGCAGCGTTGCCCGACTTATAGCCAAAACACTGAATGCCACAGCTCGGTATATTACACCTAGTGATAATGAAGCTTATGGACGTTGCCTTCCGAATGGCAGTTTCACGGGTGTCGTCCATGATTTAATGAATGGTTCGACCCACATTGGACTCAACATGCGATTCGTGCTAGAGTGCATTTCGCCACACGTTGAAAGTCTATATCCTTATAGTCGAGCTGACATCTGTTTGGTGGTGCCTGCCGCGGGAATGCAGCCAGAGTTCCAGATTTTTGCCACTGCCTTCCAGAGATCCGTGTGGCATTTACTACTTGCGAACTTCCTTATAGCTCTTGTACTCTTTGCCGTATTGCAGTTGCTGTTGGAGAAAATTGTCGGAGAAAGGCGCTGTCATTGGTACGATGTTTTCGAAATGCTCTTCAAGACACATTTGGGCCAACCCGTGAATCGATTCTCGGGAACTAGTTCTCTGCGGATTTTCCTCATGGGATGGATTCTATTCAGTTATGTGCTGACAACAATTTACTTTGGCAAGTTGGAAAGCAGCTTTGTCCAGCCAAGTTTTGAAGAGGAGGTAGATACGGTGGATGAGCTTATGCCACTTGGATTACGAGTACATGGGGTAAACACAATGTTTCAGGCTGTGCGCACTTCCCTATCAGATCACCAATATAGACTACTAACATCAAACGTTAAGGTGCATCCTCTTCAAGATAGTGAACAATTCTATGAGATACCAATCAGTCGTCGAAACAAGAAAGATGCATTTATCATGCGTACTGATAAAGCAAAAGAATTTCTGGCAATCACCTTTAACTCTGAAGTGGGACGTCCCACTTATCATATTGTCAAACAGTATCTAAGATCCTTGCCGGCCACCTATATCCTGCCGATGGGTTCACCATTTCGCTATAAGTTTCAGAGTATGTTAAGTACCTTCTATGAACATGGGTTCTTCGATTATTGGTGGCGAATGGATGTTCTTCAAAGGAGCCGGACTTCACAATCCGACGAGTTTTTCGATGAACTTGATGAGCAAGCGGACCAGGAGGATGCAGCAGATACGGCAGAATGGCGCAAAAAACGAGTGGTTCTCACTTTAGAAATTCTGCAGGGCTCGTTTTACTTGTTGATTATTGGGCAACTTCTGAGCATTTTCGCTTTTATCATGGAGCAGGGATATTTTCACTGGCGTCGGCCAGTAATCAACGTTTAATTCGAATTGCGAATCTTGAGAATATTCTTTCTTCTAGCGCTGAACCATGTCAAATCTAATTGTAATTCGCTTTTAATAGCGTCGTGTGTGAACTAAAAACAACTGCGAATTAAAATGTGCCTCAGCATACGAAAATTATTCGAAACCTGTCGAGGTTAGTAAAAGTGTTTTCCTCCATTATTATTTGCAATAAAAGAAGTGGAACATACTATCAAACTATATCTATTTTTTATGTTAAACATATGTACATATATATGTGACTTTGCCTCTTGGGAGGTCCCTCCTATTGTTGATTAAACAAGCCATTTATGTTTGATTTATTCCCATCGGCTGTTCATACTATGTATATGTCTGACCGTCCTATTTTATGGTAACTTCTAGTCGGTCAGTCCTAGCGCAATCACTCTTACTTTTTAGTTTTTTTTTTATTGCTTCTTAATTGAATCAACACGCATGTTTAATTGACATTAATTTGGTGGACAAGCATTTAGAATCCTTCTCAACTTGTTCAGGAGCTGTTAAACAGTCACAGCAACAACAATGTGGGCGCTATTCGGTCTTCTTCTCGGATTATCCAACAGCATTGCGACTAACGCTTCAGCTGCTGCACTGGGTCTATCGGAGATTAGCTGTCGCATTGCCAAAACGGAAGCAGCTCAAATCACCTACATCTATCGCTGCGTTAGTTGCCTTGCTTCTAACTCTGCTTCCTATCTGGAGTTGGAGCAGGATCTACACCTTTGCATTGGGAGTCAGTTGCCCAGCTGCGTGCGCAGCTTGGAGGCTCATGAGGTCGAACCAATTCGTAAGCCGAGCAGCATGAATATCTTCCTCATTCCTGCTGGCGACGCGGGTCAGCCTCTGGTGCGGCGTATCGTGGACATGCTGAATCCACGACAGCGACGCCGGCATTTCCATAAATATTTGTTCGTGTGGCCCGAAGCTAGCGAGGAACAGCTAAGGGAACTCTTCGAAGGCTGTTGGAGTAAGCAGTTGCTGTTTGCCCTGGCCATTACCGGACCAGATACTGTCTACGATTTCCATCCGTTTGCAGAAGAGGGCAATCAGCTGACAAAGTTGATGCCAAACACTGATGTCTACTACGTTGATAAGTTAACAAATTTGAGAGGATACGAACTCAGATTTTCGATGTTCCGTGATCCACTGAGAGCACTACCTTTAGAACCAGTTGAGAGTAAGGGTTACGATGCCATTGATGGGAGCGTTGCCCGTCTGATAGCCAAAAGGCTGAATGCCACAGCTCGGTATATTGCACCTAGTGATAATGAAGCTTATGGACGTTGCCTTCCGAATGGTAGTTTCACGGGTGTCGTCCAGGATCTGATGAATGGTTCGACCCACATTGGACTCAACATGCGATTCGTGCTAGAGTGCATTTCGCCGCATGTGGAGCATTTATATCCATACAGCCGAATTAATATCTGCTTGGTGGTGCCTGCAGCGGGAATACAGCCCGAGTACCTAATTTTTGTGACTGCTTTTCAGATAACTCTGTGGCGCCTGTTGCTGGCTAACTTTCTGATTGCTCTTGTACTCCTTATCGTATTACACCATTTTTTAAGGAAAATCGTAGGAGAGACTGGTTGTTGCTGGTACGATGCTTTGCAATTGCTCTTCAAGACACATTTGGGCCAACCCGTGGATCGTTTCTCGGTAATTAGTTCTCTGCGTGTGTTCCTCATGGGATGGATTCTATTCAGCTATGTGTTGACGACAATATTCTTTGGTAAACTGGAGAGCAGTTTTGTTCAGCCAAGTTTTGAGGCGGAAGTGGATACGTTAGATCAGTTGACGCCACTTGGCTTGCGAGTACACGGAGTAATTACGATGTTTGATGCTGTGAGCTTATCGCTATCGAAAGAACATTTCAAACTGCTTACCAAAAGTCATCGTGTACATCCTCTTCAAGATAGCGATCACTTCTATGAGCTGCCAGTCAGCCGTCGAAACAAGAAAGCAGCCTTCATCCTGCGCTTAGATAAAGCCAAAGAGTTCCTGGCAGTTACCTATAACTCTGAGGTGGGACGTCCCTCCTATCATATTGTCAAGCAGTATCTGAGGTCCTTGCCGGCCACCTATATCCTGCCGATGGGTTCACCATTTCGCTATAAGTTCCAGAGTATGTTAAGTGCCTTCTATGAGCATGGGTTCTTCGAGTATTGGTGGCGAATGGATGTTCTTCAAAGGCGTCGAACTTCATCCCAATCCGACGAGTTTTTCGAGGAGCTCGACGAGCAGACGGACCCGCAGGCGGAGGATGCAGCAGCGGATATCGTGGAACGGCGTAAAAAGCGAGTGGTTCTCACTTTGGATATTTTACAAGGCGCATTTTATTTATGGATCATTGGTATTTCATTGAGCATTTTGGGTTTTTTAGTGGAACAGGGATACTTCTACTGGCGGCGAGCTTGAATAAAATATCAAATATTGGGTTAGGGTTAAAACAAGGTATATATGGTTATGGTTCTTGAAACAGATTTGTTAACCAGAGAGCGAGTCCCTGTTGCCCTCTTTATATATTATAAGAATTTATTGTCATTTACACACATTAAAAAAATATTGACAAAATTCCGGAATTTTTCGTTCTAAATTCAACAGCAAAATTAAAAGACGCTGCGCACGGCTTCTTAAGTGATTTTGTTCCATTCGATATCAACTGCAAAACAAACTTCCTGAATAGTGCCATAAGTTGGGGTTTCTTGTTCCGCTGAAACCAACTGTGCGTCTGAGTTTCCACGTCCGTTTAGGGACTTGGTTGTTTGCGAGAACTGAAAATAGGTTTCTTCTCTCGTCTATTAAAAATGGCAACTGGCTATTATGGATCATCTGGGCAACTGCAGTCCTCTCGTAATGAGAAGCAGTCAACGAACGCGGATCGTCCAAAACGGTGCGCAGCGCCAACTGAAAGAGGTAGCGAAACTAGCATGAGAAAACTGAGATGTTCAAGAAGTCGATTCGACGAAAGCGATGACGAAATATCTGGATTGGAAAATGTGCTCAATCACGATTTTAAGCTAATGGTGAGCGTAACTCCCAAGCCTGAAGAGGCATTCTGTCCAAAATCGTCAGACTATCAGCTGGCCTCGCATTGGTACAAGAAACTAATCAACTGGAATTGCCGCACACTTGAACAGATGCGCTTGCGGCACCGGTACATGAGTCACCTGAGCGTCTGTTTACATAAGAAGCGGCTGACCGGTATTTTCAAAGAGGTGCCCAGCATCGAACTGACTTGGGTTGACTTTACACAAATGAACAATACTTTTGGTGCATGTTGTACAGCAACAATGACCAGCTCGGTTGCCTGGCAGAATATGGCACTAATGATGCTGCCACAACAATTGGCAAGATCACCTGGTAGCTGTTGCGAACAGCCGGCCAAATCGGAGCAATCGGACTCTCGCTCTGCCGGCGGCAGCAACATGCGAAAGCTTTCAAATAAGCCCGCACACAAAGTCACATGTAAATTGAAGCCGAAACTTGTGCCGAGACATTTGGCTGGATCGGAGGACTTGCAGAAAAGTCAACATGACTCTGCCGATAGCCAGGCGGCTTCTAGTGGTCAACAGCATCATTGGCCCATAGACGAGCAGGCGCGCACGGATATGAAGTATCTTTTAGAAGTGATCAACAAGGAATTGCGAGGCCAGCAGAATAAGGAGACGGATGAATATCTGGAGCTGGAGATGCGGCGCTATCGTGACTTTTACGCACGCCATAGGCATAATGATCCTGACTTAAAGGCCAATGTGGCTGCGGGTCCACAAAAAGAGCGAATCTTCATGCTTATCAATATGAAAAACGATTTGGTCAAGTTATTGTCTGAATGAGAAATTCAAGCGCCAAGTTTTTGTCTTTTGTATGTTATTGTAGCTGAACAATAAAGTTCTTCATGTTCTATGGCAAAATGACCAATGTGCTCGACTTTTTACTCCAGTAGATTCGCTCAAGTAAGAAGTGGACATGGCTTTTCTTTGGGTCTAACAAAAGTATATAATATATGATCACTCGAGGCTCAAACTCGTCTCCTCCTTATTGACTAAGCCAGATTTAAATGTATTTTCTATATTTTTACACGTTTTCTTCTCCCGTTGCAGGTCAGAAATCTGTAGACGAGGCAACAGTGCAACAGCAGCCGCCACAACATCAATATTCCAGCTCGAATTCCGTAAACGGATCTCCACAGCGTGTGGCCAATAAGCGCAGCAGCATCACCGTAAATATGCCTGCAGCAGGTTTAGGTCAGCGGCCACCTAGCATCATTTCGACAGCCAGCCAGGATGAGGTTGGCTGCCTGGATGAGGGTAAAGACGGCATCAAGGCGAAGCTGCAGTCACCATGCGATGGCAACCAGGAGCAGCCACACAGTCTCAACTATGTGGACGTTGGCTATCGTCTCAATCCCGATGGCAGCGAGTCGCGTGAGGTGTTCAGCTCCGAGGCGGATCTGTATGTGACGGCAAAGGTGAGCGATATGCAGCGCAAGTTCCATGGCGCCAACGGGTTCGTCCAGGAATCTAGCACAGTCTATGCCATTATTGTGCCGGAACAGCAGCAGGAGCCACAGATGGCAACACCTGCTCGAGTGCTATTGCAGTCGCCGACTACAAGCGTGGATGGGTCGCCGTTACATCGCGGCGCCTTTAATTCACCGCCAGTGGGCGTGGTCTCACCCATACGGCGCGCCAGCGGACAGCAGCAATGTGAGCAAAATGGTGGAGGCAATGACGAAACGTGCAGCACTAAATCCACTCCCCAAATGTCACCAGTCAAAGGTATTGCGCCCATTGCCTCCATTGATCCGCACGAAGAGGAGCTCAACCTAGAGGACGAGGAAGACGAGCAATTAGCTGTCGAATATGTAGATGTGCTGAACGAGGACGAAGAGGAGGAGGAGGAGGAGGACGAGGCACCAGTTTTGCCCGAACGATGTGCGCCTGCACTGGAGCTTCAAGATCTGGAGTATGCGGACACCAGCGCTGGCGAGGATGAAGACGACATGTTGCAGCACTTGAATAGTAATGTCATTGATGAAATGATCAAGGTGCACATAACGCCTGCAGCTGCAGCTGCACCTGCGCCAGCACCTGCTCCAGCTCCAGCTCCAGCTGCCGCTCCAGCCGCGGCAATGCCTCGTGATGATAGCTTGCCAGATGCCATGACAGCCGCTGAGGCCGAGCGACTGTTGAGTTCAAGGTGAGATATGATCCCTTTGATGTCCTCATGCATGTGTATATATTGGTTTATCTTTTTATCTGTTCGTCTAGAATAATACTACAACTATATCTTTAAGATCAATCACGAACGCACAGCGAGTATTATGCAGTCGGTAACGCCCGACTTCCAAGTTCTTGCTTGTTTATAAATAATCAATTTAGTTTGTAGTGAAAGCATGTTGTATGAGCTAATTAATTGTATTTATTTATTTAATTTAAATTACGTTTGCAGTTAGCCAAACATTTTTCAACATAAGACTTTATTATTCTCTTCTCATATTCTTCTTTATTTCGTTCTTCCGGATTCATTCACTCTCAGCTTGTATACATATTTATCTTAGCTTTCCTGGCTTTCTTTGTTTCAGCCAAAATCAACCTTGTAGTCAGCGTCTTTGGATAGAATTTGCTGCATTCAAGGAATGCTGTTCACATTTTCAACCTTTTACGCAGAGTTCAGAGATCTTTCGTTTGGCTGCTTTGAGCTGGCAACCGGGCACAGTGACCTTTACCCCTTTTTGTTATCCATAATCTTAATGTTCCGACCATGCATCAATTTGCCTGCGCTTTGCTCTTGCCTCGTAGTCATTAGTCATAGACATACGCAGCGGCCAGGTGTGACCCACAATATGGCTGGACGTGCAATCTGCCCTCAGGAGATTTTCGCACTTATTTATTTGGATTTCTGGCCTGGTTTGGACTTTGCTAATGCCATTTGCACACTGGGTTATTTTTGAGTGGGTCGCTGCCTTTGGAAAATGTATATTTATAATCAAAAGAGCATTCAAAATTGTTTATGAAGATATTTAGTATAGAGTCTAAATATAGAATTGCCTTAGAATTCGTTTTTACAGTTCAGTTACTCTTCCTATGTCAATTAGTCAGCCAATCCATTCAGGCATTTGTTGCTGCTCCTAAATTTGTGTGCAAAAACAAAATAAGCCATCAAAGCACTCAGAAGAAGCAACTCCAGAGCAGGAGGAGTCAACGAGAGAGACGAACAGGCATTGAGTGCTGTTAAAACTGTTCTCATCTGTTGAGTGGTTTTCGAGCAGCTTTCACTCATGGCCTCTTCTTTCCTTTACTCATTTTGCTTGATGTTTTTGTGTGCATTGACAGTAAAATGACTCAGAAAAAAAGGACTCAACAGAGCTAACTCAAGGGCAGCAGTAAGCAAAAGAGAGATAGCGCTAGAGAGAGACAGGTAGCAGATTCAGTACAGTTGGCTGTTGAGTGTATTTCTGTTCTCACTCGCTCTCTTGCTTGCTCTCGGTCTCTCTCGTCACAGCCTTCGTTGACTCATTTCGCTTTCGGTTTGCAGTTTTTCGAGCAGTGGCCGTGCAGCGTGCAGCATAAACGGCTGCTGCTGCTGCTGCTACTGCTGTTGCTTTTGTTGTTGTTGCAATTCAGTGAAAGCAATCACATGGCCGCCATTCGTTCGCCTGTCGCATTGCTGTTGCATGGCTCCTGAAAGTGCTTGAAAAGCTTGAAAAGCAATTGGCATTTTGTATCGTGTTTCAGCGTCGTTTTAATTAACATTTTGTGCATGAACGAAAAAGGCGACCAAAAAAGAGCAAAAACACAGTTAAACTTAATCGGTACGGAAGAAACTTTAATTAAAACGTAACGCATACGCCTCATATTACAATATTTTCGCGACCGAGCAGAAAAATTAAAGCATAAAGTGTTTGAGGCTCTTTCTTTGGGTATGTGCAAAATCTATAATGAAAATAATTTATTTATATACCGTTTATGTTTACTTTCGCTGCTCATCCATTTGAATGTCGTCTAGCAGCTTAATATTTAATTGTCAACATCTGTTTGGTGTTTGACCAGTTCTTAAATATGTTTCTAGCCTGGACATGAGTCAGCCCAAAAACCAATATTACAATTTGAGCACCCTTTTGACCACGTTGCGTGCTAAGTTGGCTTTTTGTATTATTTAGAATTAATACGGTATTCCGTCTAGTATGGAATACATTAAGCTTCAAGCAAGGCAGCTTAAGAATAGTATAGAATATAGTTTTAGTTCTTATGATATATTATATATAAATCAGGCAATAGCTTGTCTGGCCTAAAAATGGAATACACTATTAATAATTTTAAGTCATTGTTGAAATAAATCACAGAATTTCAAATGGTTTTCGCTTAGGCTGCAATTCTTTAGCAATTGTCTCGTCAATCCAAGCATCAAGTAGCGTCTCCTTTACAAACTGATGTTAACAGAAAATTAAATCTGCATTAATTGCTTAACTTTTACATTTACTTGCTTCCCTTTCTTTGTATAAACATTGCTTGCTTTCTCTAAATAATAAAGTTCCTCTTTGAAGGTTTTCAGACTTTACAACTTTCTTTTAATTTATAGCTGAATTTAGTAAACATATGCTTATTGAGCTTTAACTAATAAATAAGTTAGTTAAATTGAGCTACTAGCTTAATTCCTCTATCTATTTCTTAGCACACTCAAGCCTTTATCTACTGTCCGGCATTTGTGACTCTTGTTGCATACTTAGTGTGGTTGTAGCATTCTTTATTTTTTGTGTTATGTCCGAACAGCGTCATCATTCACCTTGACTCAGTTTTTTTTTTTTTGTATTGGGTCCGAGTGCCAAAAATCAGGCCACAGAACTCACTTTATCAAACTGGCAATGAAAAGTGCAGACAACTTGTATAATTTACCGGCCTGCAATTAATAAAGGGCAGCTGCGCTAACGTTTTTCCTGGTATTGGCCAAAAGCTGAAAAGTTCACTAATGGCTAAGCATTAATTCAATTACAATTATCAACAATGGCTGCGTCTCGGCTGTATGACGTCACAGTGTGTAGAATCAACCTTGCAAATGCACTCAAAAACGAAAGAAAAGAAACCACTCGATAGGGACAAAATGAGAGTTTGAGTGAGTGAGTGAGTGAGTGGGTGGTTAGAGAGGTTTGTTTTGTTTCCCGCTATTTTGGCTGCTCATTTGTGTTGCAATGCTTTCAATTTTATTTTAGCTCTGTTGTTCCTTAAATTAATTAAAACCATATGACAATGCCATAAGAGTTGACCATGTTTTTAACACACACACACACACACACACACACAAGGTGTGTTCTTATGTAAAACCTCTCTCTTGTGGCTTTCCCTAATGAGCATTGCCCTGCTCTATCAGCATGCCACGACGCCAACAACAACAAAAGCAACTTGGCCCCTTCACTCATTTCGCGTGCACTACAGCAATAACTGTGTGCCTCCCTCTCCCTCACTGACACTCGCCCTTTCCATAATTACATTTGACTTTCACATTCTTTGCGTTTCCATTGTGTTTTACGCATTTAAGGACACACAAATTGTGTGCTGCGTATTGACTGAAGACTAAAGTTAGCAAATTATTAGAAAAACAATATTAAAAATCGAAACTTTTGTGATTTATAACTAAACGCTTATAGAATATATTTCTATTCTAGTTTTTGTTTAACTGCCTCAGTTTGTTCATTTCATATACATAGGCTCACGCTGCGTATACGTAATGTGTAGTGTGCATTGCGTTAAGTATACGAGATGTGTGTTCAGTGAAGGTGCAGCTAGATACGGATAGAAGCAACACATCACACAACAATTTAAAACAGTTTTTGTTTGTTTTTAGTAAAAACTAAAAAGTTGCATAAAAATAAAATTTATTGCGGACTTTAGCCAAAGAAACAAATTGAAATTCAGTTAATGTATCCTGCACATAACTATTTATAGAGTGCAAATGAGAGAGGTAATAGAAATGCTAACAAGGTATTCAAAACTGCTGTTTGCCGTGTGCAGCTTCGTGTGTTGTTTGCTGAGGCAGCTTACCTCATTATCAACAACATAATCAAGCTCTTAGAACATGCAACAACAGCACAGTTGCGTACTAAATGAGTATGTAGCTAGATGTGTGTGCGTGTGTGTGTGTGTGTGTGTGTGTGTGTGTATTTTAGCTGATTAACAACAAGAGCAGACGACAGCAACTTTGCCATTTGCTGGCAGTAATTACCAGGCGCAGACAAAGAATACCAGACGCACACACACACACACACACACACACACAGACGCATCCAGCATACAATGACAGCTAGTTCTTGCTAACACGTGACGTCACGCACCTGGCGAGAGTGACACAAACACACTTAAACGTTAAATGCACCCCACTTACGCTGCTCATGGCACGCTTTCCGCCGCTCAGGTGTCGCATGCCAAGTGGCGTATACGCAATAATTTTATATTCACATAACACGCCGACCAGCTGCCTTACTTGTATTTGATGCTCAAATAAACTGACAACAAAATGTACTTTACGCCAGAGTGCATGATTATTATTTGTAATTAAATTAAACTTTAATTTGCATGTTTCCAGCATATTTATATACATTATATTACCTTTTAGTTTAACACATATTTAATTTGCATTATTTTTAAAATTTTCTTTTTGTATTTTGATTTTGCATTTGTGCCGTACTGACTGTTATTGTTGCTTCTGTTGAATGTCCTGCAATGTAAAACTTTTGCGTATGTGTTTGTGTAGCATTTTGGAAAACAAAATCAGGTTTGTGTGCGGAATTCGATCCTTGCGATGCTGCTGCTGCTGCTCGTTTAATCGTGTTAGTAATGCCAGTATCTATCTATCTTATCATCCATTGACAGACAACAGTCGCTGCTGTCTGACGAGCAGGCCAAAGAGGTTGAGCAGATACTCAACGTCTCGCCCAACGTGGGCGTGGCTGTTGCTGCCGTTGTTGCCACAGCAACATCGCCGACCAGCATCAAGAATCTCATCGAGGAGCAGTCCACAGGCAAACAGACAAAAGACACACAAATTGATGCTGTCCCAGTGTCCGTTGTCGCAGACGAGGCAAAGCCAGCTGAAGCAGAAGCCGACGGCGAAGTCGAAGCCGTAGCTGGAGAAGAGCTAGTTGAAGAAGACTTTGATTCGGATGACGTTGAGGCGGTGAATATTGTGGGCATAGGACATGCAGTGGCCACGACTGCTGCATTGAATGCGACATTTGTTAAGGCGGATAGTACAGAGACAGAAAACACAGCAACAACAACAACCACAACAACACCCTCAACTGCAACAGCGTCGACTACAAGGCATGACGAGGACGAGCCCGAGTGGCTGCGGGATGTGTTAGAGGCGCCAAAGCGTAGCCTAGAGAATCTGCTAATAAACACAACGACACATCGAGCAGAACTAGAGAACGGTTACGAGGCTATTGAGGGAAAACATTCCGATTTAAATCAGACCTATATCACGGGAGAGTCGCTGCACGAATCAATTGTCTCCGTGGAGTCCACGCAATCAGATGCAACGTTCAATCAGACGACCACCATCGACGACAGCATCATCTCGAGCAAGCACAACTCAACGTATTCGTTAGCGGACGTGGAGCAGGCAACCAGTTCAACTATATTGAGCACTGGCCTAACCGAGCTAGACGACAGTCAGTACTACATACCGGAATATCCGCCGGTGCGGAGCAAGGAGGTTCTGGTCGAGGCGGGCGTGCATTACTTTGAGGATGGCAACTTTTGGATGGAAGTGCCCGGTGGGTTGAAAGCTTTGCTTTGACTTTCGTTAAAGAAATTCAATTATTTTCTTTTTCAATTTATCCAAAAAGGTCTGCTAGACTTTGACGACGACGACTGCTCATATCCGCCCATCACAGTTCGAAAGAATCCCAAGGTGCGATTCAGCTCCGGCCCCATACACGTGTATTCAACGTTCTCTGTGACTGACTACGATCGCCGCAATGAAGATGTTGATCCGGTGGCCGCGTCAGCCGAATATGAGCTGGAAAAACGTGTCGAAAAGATGCACGTGTTTCCAGTTGAATTGATGAAAGGTCCTGAGGGTTTGGGTCTTAGCATCATTGGCATGGGCGTTGGTGCCGACGCTGGCTTAGAGAAACTAGGCATATTCGTTAAAACGATCACAGACAACGGCGCCGCAGCACGTGACGGACGCATACAAGTGAGTAAATTTCATTCCCCACAATCTGTACATCATATTTATAATCTATTTCTTGTCAACAGGTCAACGATCAGATAATCGAAGTGGACGGCAAGAGTCTGGTGGGCGTTACCCAAGCTTACGCAGCTTCAGTATTGCGCAATACATCCGGTCTAGTCAAATTTCAAATCGGACGCGAACGAGATCCCGAAAACTCCGAGGTCGCCCAGCTCATACGGCTGAGTCTGCAAGCGGATCGAGAGAAAGAAGAACGCATTAAACGGTAAGTGGATACCTATCGGAACTATTCAGTCAAGAACTTATTTGATTCACCTTTTGTTTAACCATAGGCAACAAGAGGAGTACTTGCGACGCACGCTCGACTACTCTGAGGACTCGACACAGCCCGTATCCGCTAATTCAAGTGTGTGCGAGGGACCGTCGAGTCCCGTGCAGGTCGAACATCCAATGGAGGTCGAGGCCACACACTCGCAGGAGGTTGAGTCGCTGAAGCGACTCCTCCAGGAGGTTTGTGCATTGCGAATCGTTTAGACAATCAAATTATATTTAAAGTTGTGCTAAAATCGTGTTCTTTTTCTCTCCTTTTGCTGAATTTCAAAATTGGTTTGTACCACGCGGAAATTGAAACACAGCATAAAGCGGTAATTGGTTAAACGAAATACAAAATGTCTCTAAAAGATACAAACAGTTCGACTAAAGTCAGTCCTCATTGCATCATCAAGTTTTATTTTGTTTTTATATCGGAAAGAGTTCATTGAGCTGATAGCAGTTCGTTTATAAGACCATTATCTGATAGCCATAATCATAGAAATGATTATAAGCTCTTTAAGTCTTAAGCATTTTGTGGTCAAGAAAACGATTATACCTGATAGCTAACGTTGCCAAGGGTACATCATTAACTGAACTTCATTTTGTGTATTATTTATTATTTATTTGATTTTTGTTTATTTTTATTCCATCCAGAGCGAAATGTGTTGCATGGTTAAGGAAGAAATTATTCAAAATCTTAAACGAAAGGTTTGTTCATTACAAATTTTTAATTTAATCATGATTTGTTCATCAACCTCATATCATCCCATCATCACAAATAATTCCACAGTTAAAACTAATTATGATCCCCTTCTTCCTTCCCTACGTGCAGTTGGTCAAGCTGGAGACAACGGGAAATGAGAATGAATTGCTCAGCGAACGCTTGCGGCAGAGTGAGCGTGAGCTGGGCAACATTAAGAAGGAGGCGGCCAATCTGCAAAATATGCTGCAGCAGTCGCAGGCCCAGTACATGGCATTGGACAAGAAGTACAACAAGGCCAAGCGGCTGGTGCGCGAGTATCAGCAACGGGAGCTGGACATGTGCCATCGCGAGGAGTTCTATCAGCAGTTGCTGCAGGAGAAGGACACGGAGTACAATGCGTTGGTCAAGAAGTTAAAGGATCGTGTCATCCATCTGGAGCATGAGCTGCAGGAAACGCAACGAAAGGCTGGCTTTCCAGTCGGCTTGCCATACGACAGCGCCACGCTAAAGCTGACGCCACAAATGATGCGTAAGACGCCGCCCAAGCCGCTCTTCCACAAGCTGGAAACGGAGCTATCCGATACGGAAATCTCCGATCTGTCGCCCGATGGCGATGGCGTCAAGACGGCAACAGTGGAGCGCAAAGTTCCCGTCAAGGACGAATTAGACGCGGCCGTGCCGCAGCACGAGCTGCTGGACAACTCTGTCAACAAGACCAAGATCGAGCTCGGTGAGTAGACGGTCCATTATTAGCTTTTGTTCAGCTGCTCGCACTTCATCAATTCAATTTCAAATTCAAATTCGATTTCGATTTCGATTTTGTTTTTGCTGTGTGTGTGGAAAATCGTATCGATTAAGTTCGTATTGTTCTTTGATGGAGTTTAAATGCTTTGTCTCTGTGCTAAATGTTTTTGTTATTCTTCTTTTTGTTCTCTCTCTCTCTCTCTCTCTCATTCTCTCTAATCTCTCTCGCTCTCTCTCTCACACACACACATACTCTTTGTATATTGCCGCTGTCGCTCAATTTGATTTGTGTTTTTGATCTGCTGCGTGATCGTGTGCGTTCCATATTTGTTTGTTCGTTTGATTTGATATTATCACCGCACTGCTGCGCCTCCTGACCACTTTCACACCTACACACACACACACAATATATATACAAATAAAAATGCAAAAACAAAACTCGCATCGAATCACAAAATCTAAACAAAAGCCTCCCGTGGTGGTCTAGCCAATCGCCAGCTGCCATCGTCAAACGTGCCCAATGGCAGCAACACCAATGGAGCCAGCGAGCTGCTGCTTAATGGCAATTTGTCCAAGCGTAGCAGAAGCAATAGCCGCAGCTCCGATTGCACACTGGACGACAGCGATGAGGAGGAGGAGGAGGAGGTGCAACTGGAGCAGACTGCCCACATTTTGGCAGCGAGTGCGCCGCCTACGGCGCATGAGAGCATTAGCCTATCCAATGGCAATTCGCATCTGCTGGCCAATATGAACAACTTGTTGCAAAGTCATCCGCCTGCCTCGAATGCAATTATCGGCAGTGGCATTATCCCAGCTTCGAACGGTCATGTGGGCACCACAACGGCCATACTGCTGAACTCGACTTCGACATCGGCGTCGTCCAGCTCGTCGAATCAGTCGACGGCGCGCGAAGCACAAATCAATCAGCTGTACGCTCAGGTACACAAGGATCCCAGCAAGCAACAGCAGCAGCAGCAACAGCATCAGGCATCCAGTTTGTTTAAGACTGCGCTGGGCTCGCCGGCCGATGCTGGAGGCGGCTTGAATGACTTCCATCGGGGCAGCATGACAACCTTTGGCACTGCCAGCAATCGTGATCTCAACAGCTCGTACGATTCAATTGTGGGCTCGAATGATAAGCTGGCCGAAGCGAACGATCAAGGCGAGAACTGGATGTATCCGAGTCGACGACGTGTCGCCCCCAATGGCACCAAGCTGCCGGGCTCCAGTTTCACTGACCAGCTCAATCAAGCACTGTCCGATCGTGAGAGGTGGGTGATCACGCAAACACACAGACACGCACTCACACACTGTTACACAAACTATACTATACGTTCGGAATTTTGCAGGCGTCTTGGGGACGGCTCCTCGCGCCACTCCAGCGACGATTACACGGAGATCAACAAGAACCAAAGCGCCGCAGCGATCAACTGCAAAACGCTGATCAATGAGATTCGCCAGGCGGTCAATGAAGCACAGCCAAAAGGTGAAATAACAATCAAATAATGACTCTCGAAATCGGTTGCCACAACAGACCGTTCTTCGATTATCTATCTTAAAAACTAACGCAAATTCTCTATCCCGATTATCCACAAACTACTTTAATACGTTGAGAGCCAGCAGTTCATGTGCACATAAAGACATTCTCTCTGTTTGCTGTATACATACCAAATTGCTAAAAAGAATATAAAAATATTTATGCTGTTATACCTAACTGTTATACTTAACTGTTATATTGAACGTTTATACGTGTGCCATTTCATTGAACGTATCCCTTACTATACTAAATACTGTTATACTCAACTGTTATATTGAACGTTAATACGTGTGCCATTGCATTTAATGAATCCCATTCTACATATGCCAAATTGTTATAGCCACTTACGTATCTTCCTCTATCTATCCGTTCATAAGGTGCATACAACATGGCATCCAATAAGTATTAACATGAAACTATTATCTCTCTCTCTCTCTTTCCCCCTTTGTTCTCCTGCTATTTCCACTAACAAAACGCTTTGTAAATCGTCTAAAGTTAAACAAGTTGTTCCGCAATCGCTCTCCCCGCCCGGCACAGTGCCCTGGCAGCAACAGCATCATCATCAGCAGCAGCTGACACAATCGGCGCATGCCACAGGGCCGCCCTCGCCGACGAGCATGTCGTCGGGCTGCTCCTCGCCCGGATACTCACCCAGCCGAACTCTGGATCTATCCGGCTCCAGTTCTAGTTTCTCGGACCGAAAAGCGGCGGCTGCTTGCTACAATTACAAAGGCGGACCAGTGCACGAATGGACCAAGGAACAGGTAAACACATATCAATACAATCAAAATGTTATATATGAGACAATTTGAGTAACGCAGGTGGGCCACTGGTTGATGGGCATCGAGCTGGAGCGCTATATACCTGTCTTCAAAGAGCACAACGTGGAGGGCGGCGCTTTGCTCACGCTCGACTCAAAGGACTTCAAGACCTTGGGTGTTTGTGGCGACGATAAGAATCGGTTGAAGAAGCGCTTGAAGGACCTGAAGGCGAGCATCGAAAAGGAGCGCAAGGACATGGAGCGAGAACGTCGCGAACGTGAAAAAGCCATACGCAAGGCCGAAAAGAAGGCGGCCAAGAAAAAATAAGTAGTTGAATTCTAGACTTTAAGCAACAAAGTAGCCAAAAACCAAACCATATATGTATGCATACTAAGCAGTCAAAACATCTCTATGCATACCCCAACAGATGCGTTTAAATATATATATATATATGAGTATATATATTTATAGGAATAGAACACTTATATACACGTATATATTAGTGCATAAACTTATAAAAGTAATATAAGAAGAAACACATAAATTATTTGTACAACACACACACACACACACAAACACCCACACATACACACTTACATAGAGATCTATGATACGTACTACGTTTTAAACTATTGAAATTAGCACAGCATAGACGTATTTATCAACTATTCTAAAAATAAACAGTGAAAGTAAAAGAGAAACAGAACACAGACATGGTCCAGGGTTGGGTGGGTCAGGGATGCCCAAACTGACAAATCTAAGCATTGAAATCCACAAAAGGTTTAAAACACAACTTAAGTTATCCAAATCGAAAGAGAAAGCATAAGCACACACCAACATAGAAACATAAAACAAAAGAGAAAGCGTTGGACTGACTGATTTTTATGAATTATTTTTAGGGAAAAGCGAAAATAATAATAAAAAAAAAAAAACAAAAAAATAATGAAAATATTAATAAAGGAATCACTTACTTGAATTGAGAATGGCATACGAAACAATTGTACGACTAGAACACTTAAGGAATTCTCTGAACAGACTTGAAGCGGCCTTGAGCAGCTGCTTTGACTAAATTTACAAGACACACATGAATGTACTAACAATTTATCTTAAAAATAACTATAAATATCGATAAATGTTTAATATTTAAGTTAATTGCAATGCGGCAAACAAACACACAACACGCAACAAACAACACAATGTCTGTCACTTTCTTTGTTTTCAATAGCAATTACCTTGTGCAATTTTTAGCATAACATTACATTACAATATATATATATATGTATCTCGATAATGTGTAACAAGAAATGCATTGTGTTTGCCAAGATAGCTGTACCTTTTGCTAAAGTATTCGTATTTGCTTAATGATATGATTCGCAAGCCACTTAAGTACTTAAGTCTCACAACTAAAAGTCGATAAGATAATTGATCGGTTCATGGCGAGTTCGTCGTCAATGGACCACGTCAGGTTAAACATTGAGTGCAAAGATCTTAGCATAGAGATGTCCAGATATTCATATGTATTTGTGCGTTTGCTTGTCTCTAACTTTATGTTTCAGCGTGACTGCAGTTTATCATTACTTTACTTTTGTATAAATATGTTTAGTTGATATATTACAAATATATATGTTTAACATGATATCTACATTACTTTTTGCTTATCTCTTATTATTTGTTATTTATTATATAATTTTATGCTCAAAGTTGTTTCGATTGATTGGACTTTTAAATTAACGAAGTAATTTATTCTGTAGAATTTTGGTATATTGTTTGCTTAGGCTGAAACCCTCTGGGTGATAATCGAACAGGTTCAAACTCGATTTGCAAATTTCAGTTTTTAAATGAAATCTATAGACCTAAAATCATAATTTTCATAAATATTCATTTGACTTTAAATGCTAAATAGTTTAATAACAAATTAAAATTTAAATACATATGTATGTGTGTATATAAGTATATGAGTATACATATGTGTATGTATTTGATTAGCTCGCCATATATCAAATACACATTTCATTTAAATGACAAACCAAGTATTGCATCCATGTGGAAAACCTTGTTAGAACCTAACGCCCACACACAAACACATTCGTGCCTTTGTCATTGTGAAAACCGTCCCAGTTTTTGAATCACAGAATATGGCCAGCAGATCTGTTCCCCAAACTTCTGCCTGAATATGTGTTAAACCATTTCGAGTGCCGCAAATGCCTTAAATGATAAATTTATGGAAAATTTGAGTTGCCTTTTAGGAAGTTTTTCTTTCTCTTTTTTTCGCCGGTTTTTGCAATCAAATTGAATTTTGCTATTGGGTTTCAGGTTTAACCAAACGTATCTGATTTAAAGATTAATTTCACTATGATTTTGTATAATTTTCGTCCCTCATCGGCATTGGCAGAGAGGCAATTTGATATGCATATGTGTGTATTCACTTTTCAAATGCATTTTCATATTGATTCTCGACTGTTGCAATTAATTTTCGTATGCTTGAGTGTAATGCAGTTTATAGAAGAAATCTGTTTTAAGCCAGTTGAGATCTTTGGATATATCTCTAAAAAAACAGTAAAAGCACAAAAACAATAAAAACAATAGCAATGCAACCACCTTGGCTACTTTATCAATCTATATATATTCAAATTAATTGAAAAATCAATAAAAATAATTAAAATAAACAATAACAAAAAGTATAAATAATAATATTTTGTTACTCCACTCTCATAATCGAAGTTATTTATTATGCATTAAGAAAGCTTTTTCAGTGAATCTATTAATAATTAGTTTTTTCCTGTTATGTACTATAAATCTGACATTTACCCGCAGAAATAGGGTAAAAACCGTTTGACTACGTGTCTTAAAATATTACCTAATGACTTACGCTCGTAGCAAATAGGAGCAACGTGACAAATACATAGACAAAAGTGAGTGAGTCGTTTCATGTACACATTGAAGTCCATTTGATAGACTATACACATAGTATACACAATTTATTTTTATTTTGCGGCTATATATCGATTATAACTTCTAATGCGGCTTATGTTATCAGAAGAATAGAATAATAGTCACCAGGTATTTATATACTAGACGAATGCATTTTGTAGTAAAACCAATATACTCTCTTTACTTACTGAGCGAGTATAGCAACTACTTACAATGTGTCTCTAATGTCTTCCCGCAGCTGCAACTTTTCTCTTTGGGAGCAGAACCTATTTATTTAGTAAAAATTAAGCAAATGCAAGCACAGTTTTATTTATTTATTTTACTGAGACAAAATAGTATAAATATGTGGCTTGGGCTACAACTAGTTTGCGGTGCCAGTCGACGCTTCATAAAATTTAATTTTAAATGCCATTAAAATACTCTTAAAAACTCTCAAAAAAATACCAAAATTTCTAAATTGAAAATACTAAAAACTCAATTCTTTATAATGGTTTGGCATCAATGACAAACTTTGTGCGTATTCCAAACTTTGATGCTGGGTACACATAAATGAAATATGTAAGAAAAATACACAAAAGAATTTCTGCTAGGTAAACTAATTCCGCAGCTGAGGAATGCGCATGCTGGACCAAACGTCAACAAATTTCATAAGGGGATTTTTTCTTAATATACAAATATTAATGCAGCTCAAGTACTGTTAAAGGCGTAGCTAAGTCGTCACTATATGTACATGTAACGAATATACTCCTTTCGCTCAGTGAACGAGTATAGCCACTTGATGGGTGTATCGTAAATACGTTTTCGTATTGTGCAACCTTTTTTTGTTTTCCCGTTTTCTTTCAAAGATTCAGTCAAGAGATAACTAACTGAGAATCTGGTTCTGGAATTTCATCTTATCAGTTGGAAATTTTCCATGCCTTCGGCTTAGCCAGTCGATCGTCGGCTACCTGCTGCCATAGTCGGAGATCAGAAACTGCTAGAAGTTGGTCATCTTTCACAGTCAGTTTCATAATTCTTAAAAATATTGAACTTAATTAGAAAAGCTAATCTACATGCTCCGCTTATGCGTGCTCTGAGCTATGCGTGATAAGCGTGGTTAGCGGACACTATGAGCTTTTTCCAATAATTGCACAAAGATTAATAAAACTTGTTTACTTGGAATTCAATTCGCATCAGGCGCACAAATATAACAACTCGATGACGTACAGCCTCGGCTGGCTGTGCCCCCCTCGAAGCCGAATTGATAACCCGGCGTATTTCAGTTCAGTTAGGATGACAGCGGATTAGTGTGTTTTTTATAATTAGAGTTCCTTAATTTAAATCTTAATGCGCGTCATTTGCAGCTGTTGCCAGGTAATGCAAGCTGCAGCTGCGATTATATACCTATAGTATATGCACTCTAAATGGGCTTTCACTGCTTCGCCTTATCAATCGAATGAATCGAATGATTTCAGCATTAAGCATGATTTTTATTAACTTTTTCGCCTTGTTTACGGAGCACACTTTCTGTGATAAGAGCGAGCAGGGCGTGGGGCATGTTTTAAAAATAAAATTTGTATTTTTTAATCGGAGTTCGTGACAAAACCTGGTCTAAGCGAATCGCATTTTTGTTTGTGCCCCAGCCAAATTGGCATTTTCAATGAATTTATAAACTATTCTCGCATAGTTTGAAGCACTGACGACCTGAGTTCCTATCGAGTGTCGCAATAAATTCGTATTTAGCACCGAAGCTTAATCTTATCTGGGAGCCACTTTTAATTGGTGATATTAATGGCAATTTCGAATGATTAATTGAGTTTATTGAATTTCTTATCGAACCGGGGGCCTGTTTACGTTTCTTCCTTTATGTATTTCATTTTCAGTTTTGCTTGTTATTATTTAGAAATCTATTAAATTTGACCAATTGAATCGTTTGAAAAGTTTCGATTCCGGTTTATGCGTCTGACGTTCATATAACAACGAGCAGCGGCAGCCGCAGCGTCGATCCTAAATTGAATCTTAAACAATAAACGTCGACGGCGACGGCGACGCGCACTGTGAAGTAGACAGCGCAGCTGGCGCTGGCGCGGGCGCCGGCAGCGCGTATCGACTGCGGTTTAAAAGGTGCGGCGTCAACGACGACGCGGCTCAATTATCAAAGAACACTCGAGCAGTCAGGCAGGCAGCGCAGCTGGGAAATTAAACGGCAACTGAAACGCGAAACGCGTAAACACAATAAAGGAGAACTAAAAAGAAAATCGCGACTCTAAACGAGATAACAAAAGACATTCCAGTGGTTGGACTTCAATTAGTTTTGATTTGTTTATAATAAATCGGCGAACGGCGCTCATTAGCTATCAGTCAGAGTGTGAACCATCCGCTGAGATACTAGACACAATCTAAGTTATATAACCACGGAAACATGACCGGCTACAACTCGCAGAACGACGTGGCTTCGTCCAACGGCAACCAAGCTGGAGCCACTGGGCACAAGTCGACGGAATATATTGCCCAGGAGAATCATACGTGAGTAGGCCCTGGAGCAGGGCGTAGTCCTTGGCCCATTTGCATATTAGAACAAAAGTGCAATCAATAATATTACATTTCGTGAGTTAACCAAGTTATTAATACGTGACCTGTTTCCCAGCAAAACGAGTTCAAAGGAAATCGAATAGGCCTTGAGTTGGGCATGTCCGAGCCGATTTGGATTTCAGTTTTAGTGTTCTAAATTCTCTTTTCTTGTTGTGTACAAAATTTGACTTTGAAAATTAAACGCTGGCTCTGCGCTTGCGGCCAGGCTTCTTGCTATTATCCTCACTTCGCACAATGTGCTCGCGCGATTGCTGTTCCAAGGGCGGTGTCAGCAGGACCAAGGATGGGAATCCCTGTGAGAGAAGAGCAGAAAAGCAAGAAACTGATATTATAGTGCCCACACCTCAGAGTTTGCTGTAAGTCGTCGGATCTGGCTTGACCGATGTCCGAGCACCAACAGCTGTGCACATGTTGCCCTCTGCCATCTCAATTCGTATATCAGCTCTATTGAACTGTCCTTGATCTTGCCGCTGAGATTGGACGTTCGCAGCCGAACATAAATTAAGGGATTCCAGAATACCAAATTGCTGCCCATAGGGTTATCAGCTTGCCTAGTGTTCGTCCATCTTCGGGCTGCTTGCGAGATTACGAAAGCGAATTTGCGTTGATAATTCCTGTGTGCTGGAAATGCTAATGCCCCCAAGCGATACGTTGCGCCCGCTTCGACTAATTGTTGATAAGTATTCCTTGCCAATTGTGCGTAGAGCGTGTTTTGACCCAGTTAGCCAGCAGTTGTTCTTGATTGGCTAACAAAAATGGGCGTGTGCCACGATCTTGACATAGGCCTTTATCTGAGACAATTAACCAGCTGCGCTCTTAGTTACCAATTGGCAACAGCCGATAAAGCCAAGTGTAGATTGCTATTTGTTTTTTACTGTATGCGAATCTATTGATTATGATTGAGTTTGGAACTGCCTCAGGATCTGACATCTATTAAAATCAATATCAGTTGCCAGCTGATAAGCAGCTGCAATGTACCTCGAGCACAGTGTATCTATTTGCAGCACTTGTTTCCAGGGTTAGAGTATCTCCTAGTCGAACCGCAACGATCTCCACATGTTTCAGTTTAGTTTTCAAACTGGTTGCAGCAAAGTTTTGCGTCTTTGCTAAAAAACAAAACTTTTATTTTGGCTTTCGAAGAATCGTTTCGATATATATTCAATACATTTAGCATAGCCGGTTTCAATTTAATTATTTGACGTTTTAGCTTTGGCGAATTAAGTATTATAATTTACTTTTAAATGCTAGAGCTCATGTAAAATCAAATGTTCTCTAGATCGTGTTTGTTGCTTATACCCTGAACCCATTGAAAATTCAAATTTAGGGTATATTGGTTCTGTGATCATGTGTGAAGGAGGCGTGGCAGAGAGCGTAAAGCTTATTTATTCTTGAACAGGATATCAAACTGAGTCGATTTAGCCATTTGTTCGTCTGTATATCCGTATAAGCGGAAGGATTTCATTAACTCAACTAAACTCAACTTAATCTCAACTAGGATCAAAGTAATTCAACAATTAAGGTTGTATGATTGGTTTCTGGGTATCTCCTAGTCGAGCATGCCCCACTGGAGCACTCTTGCTTGTTTGTTTTATATTGCTGATCAATAATCGCGTGACGAAACTTTTACAGCGATTTCATTAGCGGGACAGTTGTCTGGCTGAGGGAGATAACCTGTAGCCAGGTCGAAGTGCCCCAATACCTAATCAAATTACATGACAATCGAACGAAAATAACATGAATTCATAAACAATTTTAGTGTAGAAAGACGATTTTCATGCTAGTGAAAATGATTCAAAATGAGAACTTTTCCACCTCTGATAAGCATTTGTCCATTTCAATTGGGCTTGAATGAGACTCAAATGATCTAACACAGCTATAAGCTCTATATATGTGTCAGACGAGGTGTGTTTGAAAAGTAACGCAATTGTTTTGTATTTCCTTAAAATCATCTTAAGAATATCTCTTTGTTCCCTTCAAAGGGAAGCGCATTTCTCGTAATCCAATAAGAATTTTATACCTTTTACTGGCATTAAAGAACCCATTCCATTTGATCGGTCCACGTATATATATAGCATTCCTTTTGATATGTATTTATGTTTTGGCAAGTCTAACTTAATTTTGAACTTTTTCAAACACTTCCAGCAGAAGCGACAACCGCATTGTATGCTCCCTGACACCCGACGAGTTTCGGGCTGTGCGCATGATGAGCGAAGACATGTTCGTAGACAAATTTATATCTGATACTTAGTGTGTGTCTTGCCAATGTCTTTATCACATTCGTGCACATTCACAACATATTTCACTTCACAAATTTGTTTACCATTAAACTAATTGCACGACGTTATTGTGATCGATAGAAAGCATGCAGAATTCTGGCCACTTCATCGTCTCTGTTTGCGCCAAGCGTAGGCACAGTCACAGTCACAGTCATTTCAATGTACTTTTCTTCTACTATACTACTCCACGCTAATGATCGATGTATTTATATGTGTGTGTGCTTTTTAGGTATCCTTATGAAATGATTCAGGAGATTGCTGACTTTCTTGTGAAAGGATCTGGGATCAGACCTAAAATTGGCATCATTTGCGGCTCTGGACTTGGATCCCTGGCCGATCTTATACAGAATCCCAAGGTCTTTGAATATTCGAAAATACCAAACTTTCCGGTTTCCACTGTGGAAGGCCATGCTGGCAAACTAGTGGTCGGCTGCTTGGAGGGTGTCAATGTGATGGCGATGCAGGGCCGCTTCCATTACTATGAGGGCTACCCGCTGGCCAAGTGCTCGATGCCGGTCCGCGTGATGAAGCTCTGTGGCGTTGAGTATCTATTCGCAACGAATGCAGCTGGCGGCATCAACCCGAAGTACGCCGTGGGCGACATCATGCTAATGCATGATCATGTCAACATGCTGGGCTTTGCTGGCAACTCTCCGCTGCAGGGTCCCAACGATCCGCGCTTTGGGCCACGCTTCCCCGCGCTGGTCAACTCCTACAACAAAGACCTGATCAATAAGGCGATCGACATTAGCAAAGCTATGGGCATAGAATCGAGTGTGCATGTTGGCGTCTACTCCTGCCTGGGTGGACCGACGTACGAGACCATTGCCGAGCTGAGAGCTCTGCGCATGATGGGCGTCGACGCGGTTGGCATGTCGACGGTGCACGAAGTAATCACGGCCCGCCACTGCGACATGAAGGTGTTCGCCTTCAGTCTGATCACCAACAAGTGCGCCACCGAATACAGCGAAAAAAAGGACGAGGAGGCCAACCACGACGAAGTCATGGCTGTGGCCAAAAACAAGCAGAAGGCGTGCTGTGAGATGGTGTCTCGCCTTGTGGCAGAAATTCAAAAATCATTATAGACCAACAAAACCCTACGATTCTAGACTCTTTCATAAATTTACAGTTTTAGCTAAAATTTAGCTATTTTAATTTAAGTATATGCCTAATACATAATTTTAGAGAAGGTTTAAATAAATCTTAACTATAAATCAGGCAATGCAGTTTGCTCTAAGCCGTAAGTCAGGCTTTCGTTGGCCAAGTTAAATAGTTTAAAGTTATTCGTAGCTGTTCAAGGTTTGTCTTTAACCAATTTCTATTCGAAGAGTTACTCATTCATGGATTAAATCTGATTCATTGATCATTGCCAAATGGATTCGAAAATTCACTTTTAGCAATTGGTCCAAATTGCTTTGCTAAGCGTCTTATAAATAAATTCCAAAATTAAGTACAAAGTAGAGCAGTAGAACCGAAGTTTGTTAATTTAAAAATTGTATTTGTTCAGTAAAAGCTAAATAATATAACATAGAATTGAAACATAAGAGAAACATATGCTAAATTGGACAAAGAATTAGATTTAAATCAAATTTTGATTACACAAAAACTATGAACATACGAAAGATCATTCGTATTTGCTTAAACCTTTTCTGTTTTGGCTCTTTAAAGTGACGTCGACAAAGCACTACGTGAAATCAAAGCACAGCAACTTAATATGTACAGGGTATTAAATTCTAGTGTTTATTGATAGCTCAGTGCAAGTTCACGATCATCTTCGTGCCTTTGTGCCGCCTGCAATCATATTGTGCCGTAATCATACGATATAAATGTGTGTAAAAAGGTGTGTATATGCGTATAAATAGCGTGTGTATATGTACGTTAAGTAAAGTACGAGAGTATATAGAGATATGCGCATGGGTATGTCATGTGGTAGCTGTGCACAGTTCTGGTAGAGTACACAGTGGTCGTATATAAAGAGTACGAAAATATTTGGTTGCAAGAGTAAGTAGTTTGTGATTGCGTTCACTTAAAAGTCTATATGGTCACATGGTAGTAGTTTCGCTTAGAAGAGGCCGCGCTCCTTCTTCAGCTTGGTCTGCTTCCACACGGGCAACTGGTCGAACTCCGAGCGACTCACGCCGAGCGCTTGCTGAAACTCATTCGTATTCAAGTAGAGCTCCAGGCGCGTAGGCTCAATGCCTTCCGGCAGTGGGCGCGCCTTAAGCACCTCAAGCGGATACTCGGTCTGGGTCATTTGTGCGAGCATTTCACTAATGGACATGGCCACATCGGTGCGACCATCCTGTAAGACAGAGAGTAAACGTGAATTTGGCTTTCATAGAGCACCTACACTTGGAGAGGAGTTCACTTGCCTCGACGTTGATTTCACGAACATCGTCGCGCTCGCACCAGTTGGGAAAGAGTGCTCTGAAGGCCACTGGCTCCAGGCCCGCCCAGACAACGTGGCCCTTGATGCCGTGGAAGGCAACCGCTTCGTTGTCGCCATGCTTAGCACGCCAATAGTCGACGGCCGTTTCTAGGGCGGCGCGTCGCTCTGAGATCCAACGGTTGACACCAGCGCGATTGTCGTTGGTGGGGCTGCTGCGATCCTCGGTGTTGACTGCAATCAAAGCGAGATTAGATCATGTCCAATAGGCTCAGCCTGACTCGGAGACTTACTTTTAATGTCCTCCAGTGGCCACCAGCCCATCCAGAGCCACAGCTCGTCGCCGTCGTCGAGCAGGAAGATAGTCGGCTGCCGGGCATTGTAGAGCTGGGCCTGTGAGAACGGATACGGGGATTGCAAGTCTTGGCAGCGCAAGGGATCGAGTAGCTCGTGGGCCGAAAAGACGCCTTGCGTGCTCGAGAAGTTGAACATTCGCATCGTGTAATCGTAGCACTTGGTTGACTTCAGCAGACTGCCATAGTTGGGCGTCTCGGAGAGACCGAGCGCCGTCTTACAGGCATCGCACTCGGCGCCCTCCTCCAGCTGCTCAACTGCGGCACTCGCACAGTCGAACATATCAGCCGGCAGCTGCTCCACCAGCTGCTGAGCTGCCGCTAAGGCGACGCTGCGCGTGTGGCTTGCGCTCTTGCAGCCGTGCCAGACAAGTACTTGCCCCTCGGTGCCATGGACTAGAAGCATGGAGCTGCGCGAGCGCAGTTGCCGTGCATCGCATTGGACTTCCTGGAGCAGCGATTCCTCTGGCAGATTGCCTTGCAGCTGGTACAAGCGCCACTCGGAACGCTTGGCCAGGCACTGGCTCCTGCGACCCTGATGCTGCCACAGCTGGCCGAAGAGTCGCACAAAGGCGGTGCACTCATCGCCTTGCGCCACACGCATTTGGGCGCCCTTCTCCTTGTCCAGCTCAACGGTCAGCAGTGCTGCGGCGCCCTTCTCATTGGCACTCGAGTCGACGCCCTGCCAGGTGAAGTAGACGCAACGATCGCGGCCAACCGTGCTGCGATTCGACACCTTGCCACTCAGCTCGCGCACTGTGACCGAAATCTGATATATCCAGCGCACAATATAGCTCTCCGTGGAGTAGAAGTGGCCGTAGGTCTCGCGTGCCTCGGCCGCATCGAAGTTGAACTCGTGGATTTGCCACTTATCAATCGACTTGCTAATTATGTCGAAGTGGCGCATTGTGTCGTTGTCGTAGTAGAAGTTGCCACGGCCCAAGTTGGCCAGCTCGAGCACCAGGTTGGGCTCCAGATAGGGTTCGCCCTTGTGCAGAGTGGCGCCATTTGGGGCGCGCACCACCTGCACACCGTTGGCCAAGTAGTCCTTCTCGAGATCTTCGCGCTCCAGCTCTGGCCAGTCGCTGAACTTCTCCTTGAATAGCACCGTCTCCATATTTTGCGTAATCCTGCCGAGCACACACCAATCCGGGCGCTGGGGGCAACGCTTGGCATACTTCGTGCTCTCCCGGCGGCCGACGATGCTCGCGTAGTTCAGCGGATTCAGATAGCACTGGCCATAATCGGCGGCGTCCGAGGCATCGAAGTGCTCCTGGGCGAGCCGCATGGCCGCCCGCTTGTCATCCGTGCTGGCATTCTTGCCATTCCAGACGTACAGCTCGCTGCCAAAGTCAAAGACCAGCACCTTGCGTGTGTCGAGCATCTCCACCTTGGGTATGCAGCCCCAATACTTGTCGAGGGGCATGAGCACGTCGTCCTGGAACTCGTAGATCTTGTTTGTCTCGATCAGACTGCTCTCGAACACGTCATCCTCGTCCGCATGCCCGGAGTCGGCGATCGACGATTGTCGCTCCTCGGATTCGCCCAGCAGCGACCAGAACTGGCGCCACTCGCGCTCGTTCACGTACTTGCCGTCGGTGAGGATCACCTCCTGGGTGGCTGTGCAGCCCAGATCCTTGTTCTCTATGATGGCAGCGCAGATCTTCTTGCTGCGCGAGATCTCAATCACATTGGCGAACGAGCCCACGTAGCGGAACAGCTGCGTGCCCGCAACCAAGATGAAGCAGTCGCCGCGATTGAGCGACACCTGTGCAGGTGCCACCAAGCGCGTCTGGACGTGCGTGCGCCCCTTGACATGCAGCAGCATCAGTCGCTTGTGGGGCAGCCATGCCTGCTGCAGCGGCAGCGCCGACGACTTCAGCGCCACCGACTTGAAATCTTCGATCGAGGCCAGGCCCGCAATGGCCTCTGCTGCCAGGTTGCCGCGTTGTCCATCTGCCAAATGCGGATCGATGAGGGAGGCTCAAGCAGCAGGAAAATATTTCACAACTTACATGACTCCAGCTTAAGGCGTCGCAGCTCCCGCTCGGCAACGCCCGTCTTCAGTTCCGTGTACTCGGAGCGGATGTCGCTGCGTGCGGCCAGCGTCTTGAGCGGATTGCGTGCAGCGCGTCGGCCCTTGGGACCCTGAATGTGGCGCTTGCTGACCAGACTGAAGAGCGAGAGAAAACCATCAGAGCTCAACTCAGCTCAAGCTGCAGCTGCTCGACTTACCGCTCCGTGGACTTGATGTCATCGAAGGCGCTTATCTCCAGCTCGAACGATTCGTCGTTCGCTTGGCCCTTGGCCTGGACGCCAAAGAAGCTCTCGAAGGTCTCCGCATCGTCCAGTCGCGGCACTTGAATGCGGGAGCCCACATTTGTGGCCGCCTCTGCGCTCTTGTTGTTGGCCAGCTCCTTGTGCTGCTTGGCATTGCGCGGCGAGCCGTCCGACTCGGAGCTGCTGCTGCTGCTGCTGCTGTTGCTGCTGTTGCTGCGCGTCAGTGTGACAGCCTCCTCAACTGTGACGCTCAAGCTGCGCTGCAGTGCACCCGCTTTCGTGGCGTTGGTCACCATCATGGAGGGGCTCTTGGCCAGGCCCAGCTGCGGCTGATTGGCGCTGCGCACCTCCAGCATGGGACACTTCTTGGCCGCATCGTTGGGCAGCCGCTCGAACTGCAGCTCGACTGGCGATTGCTCCTTCTTCTGCAGTCGGCCAGCGACTGTGAACTTCTTGGCATCCGTTGGCCCTGCGAGCAATGTTTGACTATGAAAACAGCTGCGCAGCTGCGTCACGTGCACTTACCTATGCGCTGCTTCCAGTTCTCTGAATTCGATTTGAGTTTGCCCAGGCGATCCGAGACTTTGCCGCCCTCAAGGCTGGCCACGATCAGCGGCGATGGCGGCAAGGGCTTATCAGAGATCGATTGGGCCAATGAAAGTGATTCCTGTGCGGGAGGAAGGCAGTTAAAGAGCAATTAGTACGTCTTGAAATGATTGTGGGCGTTGCATGGCAAATGTCAAAAGCAAAACAACGAAATTGAAATGAATTAAGCGCGCACATTGCCCACAGAAATGGTCATCAGTCAAACCATTTTGGGCTGCTTAGATTTAGATTTGGCCAACATTTTGCTCGGTTATAAAACTTGGGTTATTCCCAGTTGATAACATGACTCACTGGCCTGGCCTGGCCCGGTCCGTGTTGGCTGTTTAGTTAGAAGGGTCAACAGTTTGTCAAACAAAATCCATTTACCAGTTTCGCTTTTTGCATTTTACACACACATCCGAGTCACACCTTAAAGCCAAGTTAATTGATTAGCCAAGCTCCAGAGTTGTTAACAGCGCGCCACGGGATCTGTGACTGAGCTACTCGAAGCATTTCATTGCCTTGTCCCAAAAAATTAAAACACCGAGCAACTGCGCAGTGGAAGGTGAGACAGGTAACGATAGCTGTAAAACAAATAGCCTTAAAGAGAGGCGGAGTGAGAGAGCCAAGTGCGATTAGATATGGGCAGCTCGCACTGATAGCCAACTAGCGACTGGGCTCAAAGAGGGGGCGAGGCAGAGACAGAGGCAGAGCGAGACTGAGATAAGATAAGCAACAGCAAGAGAGAGCAGAGAGAGAGCAGAGAGAGAAACATAGTTCAGATTGTTTACTTTTTCGTTCTAGCTGCAAGTTGAACCCACAAATTTAGTGTAAATATCGCATATTTATGCTTGTGGCACACTGAAGATAGCTGCGGATTACCTAGGGCCTATCGCTTGTGGGCATAGACGGCACAATAAATCATCTGTTATCATTGCATTTGTTTATCGAAATTTCCAATTATTGGCAATGCGCATGTGATTGAATAAGCCAACGCTTTGTTACGCTCGCAGCTATCAGCTACTCACAACCTTCGCGGATGATAGCGAAATACAATGAAATTCTCCTCAAGTTGATCAGAATGCGTCATCCGCGGGGCAGAGCACGGCTTTGTGGCTTAGCTGACGATTGCGAGCGCCGTGTTTACGATGAATCATCTCAGCATTAAATGTGATAATAATAAAAAAGGGTCAAATCCAACTAAAAGGCAAATAAATAAATACAAAGACGACCTGAAGTGACGAAGCCTGAATACGCTTTGTTCAATCCATATAGACTTCACAATATACATATTCATAATATTTGTATATTTAGCTTTCCTATCATTAAGTTGGCAATATTTGTTAATTAAAGCCAAATCAACATTTAGCCAGAATCATTTGATCAGTTACCCTAAACTGGGCAGCTCGTTGGCCATGGGCTTTTGCATACGCCCACCTGTTAAGCTGAATTTGGCTAAGCTGCTGGCCAAATTTGTTGTGGCTGTTGGCAGAGGCTACCAACTGCCTCAACACTCACTCAGTGAGACATTTGTCCAATTGGAACAGCTGCAATTGAGGCGCCATGAAAATCCAATCAGAATTCGATGCTCGATGATTTGGCAGTTGGAAAAGTAAATTTACTTTAAAGTGGTGCAAACAGCAGTCACCTAGTTGCAAGCAACTTCTGTAGTTGTGCGTAGATAATAATAATAATAGAAATAGCAATAGAGCAGTCACTACTATTTCTATGAACAACTACAAGAATTGCGCTTGCTGAAACGCCTTTTCCAGAGAGCAGTAGCTTAGCTCAGTAGAGTATTTGAATAGCAGTAAGAACTCGTTGCTTGCCTTTTTTATCACTAACATAAAGCGTTATCGTTGGTGCTATTATATCTTTCGCAAGCGGCCCATTCATTGATCTCGACTAAAGTGAAGCAGCCTTTGTGAGGCAATTCCAGGCGAGTGCTCAGCTCTGCTGATAAGTTCTTCTCTGTTGCGCCTAGGGTCAAAGGTATTTGCACTCGAGCATCGTAAATATATCCATAAAGAATTTGATTAATGATAGCAAATATATATATATAAATATATATAGCCTGAATGGATTTGTATTCGATTTGCGCTTTGCAATCTAAGAAAATTAATCATCATAATAAAAGCCCAAATGCCAATCGACAGACAAATTTCTTTGGCTAGAACAGATCGGAGCTGTTCTGCGGGCTAAAAACATGCTGAAAATGAATGTTTATTAAATAAAAGAAATGTGTGTATGCAAATTAATAAAAACAGCTGCAAAGCAGCCAGACGCAAAGCACAAATTTTTCATATTCTATTGCACTTTTCTCTCTCTCTCTCTCTCTCTGTCGGCAGCTGTTGCAGACATAAATTAAATGAAATTCTTACAATTGATTGTCGTAAACCATTTATTTATTAAATACATATATATATATAAACATACTCTTGTGTATGTGTGTGGGACATAAATAATACTAACTACAAATTCGTAGTCGTCGAACCTTTGCTTAGCGAGTGCTCGAAGCATTTTAGTACTTTTCATATTTATTTGTCACTTGAGATAATTTGGTTGGTTTTTTTCGTAATTCAATTACGGTTTTATTATTAAATCATAATGACAATAGTAATAAATAAACAGTCACAGGCAACTGAGAACTGAGAACCAGAATAGCGACCAGGCAAGCAGACGATACGTGGCACCAAAGGACCCTCTCGCCCATGCAACTAAGCACAAATCGAATTCACTAGGCATAATTAATAATTATAGTCATTGCAGAAATAGTTATAGTAATAATAATCCATAACTGTTATTCCTCTATGTGACTTTTATTTGCTTAAGTTTTCGCTAATTAAACAAACAAAATGCAACTGGCAAATGCTGCGCAACAGCCAGGGAAGGGCGAAGGCCGAGGCGGAGGCGTGGCGTATCGTATGATTATGAGTCAAGCAAGCAATAGATAAGCGAGCAAGAATGAGATAGAAAGAGACAGCTGGAGAGGGAGAGGGAGAGAGAAGCATGCTGAAAGCCTTTCGAGCTCGCACATGGCACAAACTAAGTGACCCGAGAGCAGCTGAGCTAGGAATGCACTCGGCGTCAACTGAACTCAGCCCAACTCATCAGCATGATCTCAACTGGTCTCCAGCTGCTGCAGCGTCGTCTCGTTGACAAACAGCGTCTCCTGCTCCTCGTTGAGCAGATCTGTTATGGAGTAGGCGGACAGGGGCCGCGAGAATCTGCGCTCCGAGAGTATGTCGTCGATGCAGGTGATGGGCGAGAGGCTGTTGCAGTCGACGGGCTCCTCGGCGCTGCGCGCGATGGCCTGGAAGATGTCCTCCATGCTAGACTTGAGGCATAGTGCCGGCGGCTGGCGCAGCAGCAATGGTGAATGTGGCTCAGGTGAGCTGCACAGCGGTGATGCCGTTGAGGGCGTGGCTGAGGTGCCGAGGCTGCGTCTTATGCTCGGCACAGGCATTGCCGACATGGGCTCCCAATCATTTACTGACTTTTGTTGCTGCGGCTGCGGCTGCTGCTGCTGTTGCTGCTGATCCTGCAGCTCCTGCCACAGTTGCATGGCATGCTCAATGTGCTGCATCTGTGTGGCAATGCTGCCTTTGCGCGAGACGCAGGGCGTCGTCTCGCTGGACCCCTCGCTGGCGCCCAGCAGGCGCACTTCGGGCAGCGCTACAGGTGTCACGCGGCTCACCTGCCGCGTCGTATTGCCCGACTCGAACATGCGCGCAATCTTTGTCACATTGTTGTGCTTAATGGACGGCAGCTCCGGCCGGGTCAGCGGCTGTTGTCGCTTCGGATAGACTCGAGTCACCGGCTTGCGTTGCTTCGGCTGCTTAGCCGGCAGCTCCTGCGTCTGCGCCTGGGCATTGGCTTTGACATGGGCGTGGCAGCACAGCTCAGGGCCATAGCAGCGATGGAATTTGTGACGATTCGCCTCGAAGTCAGCGTCCGCGAACCGTTTCATGCGCATCAGCGACTTGGGCAGCAGCGTGAGCAGGACGTAGGCCACCAGTAGGTAGGGCAGGTAGTTCAGCCATTGCCAGGCTGTCTCCAGATACACTTGGTAGTCGCTAGCGGTAGTCATTGCGGCTAATGTAGCTGCTCTTTTTCTGTTACTATCTGCAATTTGCTTTCGATTTCGCGAGTATTTATTAACTGTTTCCGTTGGCAAACACAATTCTGATATCGTTTTCAGTCTTTGATAAGCGACACTTTTACCATGACATCACGAAACACTAAATTAAAAAAAGGTTTTTGCAAAACAAATTGTAAATAATTTTTATAATTTTTGAAAATATTTAAAAATATTTTCAAAATATCTTTATACAACACAAAAATATTGCAAAAATCGCACAATCAAATATTTACTGTCTGCATTTTGCAATATCTTTTTGTTGTCCTTTCTCTTTCCTACACTCACACACACCTTTCGTTAAGTGCTTTCTGTTGTGGTTTGCAATCAGCAGCCGCACAGTTTGTCCTTATATTAATGCATATATACAAAAACATATTCCAACGCTCGCTTTAGTATCTTGGACTGACATCTGATATCCGCACAAGGCTGTCTTTTATTTATTTTAAAATTCTTTTGTTTTTCTTTAGATATTTATTTTGAATTTGTTTTTGCTTTTGCTTTTAGGCGCGTTTTGCATTCCGACGCACCCAACAGTCGTTCTCTTCGGCTTCTCGTCTTAAATTTAACTGAACGAACGACAGCGAACGCAACTTTTATCAAGCTGCGGCGCTCTCTGTAGTCTTGCTTTCTCTCCACTCGTTTGGCGGTGCTCTCACGCTCTCTCACGTAGTTATTCTTCTTCTGTGCTTTATGATGTTTGTCTTCGTTGAGTTTCGATGACAACGTCGCGAACGCGGTGGCAGCTGCACTTGCGCACTTAGGTTCAATAATTGTAGTGAGCGTACAAGTAGTTGGGTTCAAATTGGAGCATCATTCTTATTGGTAATTTATACATAGGTCAATGCAGCAATGTGTGTTTGTGAATGTGACCAATCAGCATATGAATTTCTTCCATTTACCATTCATATGACCAAGTGGTGGTTTCCAATTAGAATATTTATTGGTAATGGATTATACTGCTTAAACAACGTATACTGATTAGATCTATTTACGGCCAGTTAGAATGTTCATTTGGCTTGCAAATTTATTCGTTTTCCGCTTGGTTTCCATATATTCACACTAGTTTTATTTTATTTCGGATTGAAGAATATTCTATTCGTTTTGCGATGAGGTATCGTGTATTTATTTTTAAAATATTACGTGGACTTCGATTTGTAATAGTCACAAAATGCGGGCAAGCGTAATACAGCGCATAAGAAAGTTCTCAAAAGTGAACATGTGTGAGTCTACGTGAGTGTATGCGCGTATGAGTGAAACGACCAGCCTTGAAATACATTTATCTTAATAATTGTCGTGAAATTTGTGTCAACGTTTCACTACTGTAAATGCAAATGCAACTGCAAAAGTCAAATAATATGTATGAAAATATTTATTTGAGTTTATATAATTCGCTTCCTGCTGCGCCGCATTCGACAGTTTATGCAACTTATTTTCGCAGTCAGGAAACTACTTCACATTACTTTTTATGCAATCAGAGCGAATGGAGCGTGCGAGAGAGAAAGAGATAGCTGCAGCGGGAGCGACAGCGAGAGAGTTCAATATACACACACGTCAATTTTGATTTGCCGCTTATCAAATTGAATGTCAATGGAAAACGGGCAGCAAAAACAAAATAACGCATAACAATAACAATAACAATGGCGAAATGAGTTTTGCGAGTTGCGAAGCGCTCGCCTTGGAGTCGCGGCTCGTACTGCGGCAGCGCTCAGATCGGCAAGCTACAAGTTCCGATTGCAGACTATCAAAGCCGGCTTCGAAAGTGTGAGTGAGAGAGAGAGACAGCGGGAGAGTGGAGAGTAGAGAGCGGGAGAGTGAGCGTGTTGTTGTTGACTCGCAGGCGGCAGACAATGAAAACAGACTATTTAAATTAAATTGAGCGCAAACAGGAGAGATCTTAGGCAGCAAAAGAGATGGAACGGGAGAGGGTGAGAAAGAGAGTTTGCAAATTTACTGACATCTCAGTCAGCGAAGGCGAGGGAGCGGGAGAGGAAAAAAATTTGCAAATTTAGTGACGAAGGGCCTGATGCGTTGAAATTTGGATAAATCATTAACTTAAACGCAGAAAACATGAATCATTTCTTAAGCAATCTTTCAGATTGATACGTATATACACTATATGTATGTGGCAGAGCCGCTTAAAGATGATGAAAGTCAGATAAATAGCCAGCTTATCGTGCACAGAACAGAAATGTGCAAAAGAAAATAATGAATCACATAAAGACACCAAAAATAATCAGCAATGAGCAGAGAGACAAGCGACAGGGCAGAGCAGGGCAGAGCATATGAATGCGACCCAACTTGCTTGTAAGAACGTTTTTATATAGAAAACAACAATAATAACAACAACAACAACAACAACAACAACATCTAGCTACTGTCATTGCGTCTTGGCGAGGCATGGACTAATGAACAAGTACAGCAGATCAGCGCAGCAAAGCAAAGAAAAAAACAACATAATCGCAACAGCAAGCGAACAATACACGAGTATAATAAACTACGCAGCAGAGGGGCCACAGATAGAGCTGGGGATGGGTGGACGGAGAGATATGTGTATGTATGTCTGGGCAAAGCAGCAAGTATATCAAATTCACTAAAACAATTTACAATAGCTAGAGGAAGGCAGAGGCACAGGCAAAGGCGAGGCCAAGCCCAGTTGGTTGTTTGGGGGCTTTGCTTGGCAGATGAGCACGTTCAAGATCAAGCCGCAGATCAAATGCAGCCACAGCTGCTGGACCCAGCAGCAGCAACAGCAGCAAGAACTACAAGAGGCAGCAGCCACAACAGAGGCAATAGCCAAGGGGCGGGCGTGGGGCGCATGTGGAGTAGAAGCTACAACTCAACCCAAACACTAGCGCTGCTTGGCTAGAGGAAGCGAAGTAAATGGAGTGGAAGCTGCAGCTCAACCCAAACACAGCCCAACAACCGCCTTCAGTTCCATCCTTTTTATTTGATAATTGTTGTTGTTGCAGCTTGTTGCTGCCCACAAGGCAAGTTTTTTTTTTTTTTTTTTTTTTTTTTTTTTTTTTTTTTTTTTTTTTTTCGTTTTTATTTCTTTATTTTGTTGCAGCTTATTGTCTTAGACTCTATAGCGCATTTAGCTCTAAACCTTAACTAATGGGAGGGCAGATATGCCAATTATTCTGCACTTGTAGCTACTATCTTAATTAGTTCTAATATTGTCTAGAGGATGCAATCTCTTCAGTCTTCGCCTATTGTTGTTTATAGCCAGGTTGCTTGCGAGATGGTTAGGATGCGCTGCAAGTCTGTCCGCGTATCTTGAACTGTGTCGCCCAATGAGTTCAGCAACTGTGGGAATTGCTAAATCCCTATGTAAGACTGAGTTTCTTACAAACCAGCTGGCTCCAGTCCATCTGCGTAGTGCTTTATTCTGCAGGGTCTGAATTTTGTTCCTTGTAGTCTTCGCCGAGGAGCCCCATAGAGAGATACCATATACGAAGGTTGGGACAACTATTGCCTTGTAGATGGCGGCCTTGCTGCTGTAAGACAACTTGCTTGAAGCTCTCAGCATCCAGTCGAGGGTTTTTAGCTTGCTTTTGCATTTTGAGGTTACTTGACTTATGTGCGCTTTAAAAGTCAGCCTTCTGTCAAGAGTGATACCAAGGTACTTTACTTTTGAGGCTTTGGGAATAGTGGGCCCCAATGCAACGCTTGGGCAATCTCCTCTTCTAGTGGCGAAGGTAGTATGTACAGACTTTTGTGCATTAATGGTGATACACCACCGTTTTGCCCAGCGTCCGAAAGAGTCCAGATATTTTTGTAGTGAGTCTGAAGCTTCTTGCGCAGATACGTGACGTGATAAGATGGCGGTGTCATCTGCATAGGTCGCTATGAGTACTGCATCTGTACTTCCTATATTTGGCTCGGGAGTTGGCATATCTCCTGTGAATAAAGTATAAAGTGTTGGGCCTAGAACACTACCCTGTGGTACTCCAGCCATAATTGGTCTAGTCAAGGATACTGTTTGCCCCCTTGACACTTGGAAGGTTCTTCCAATAAGGTATGAGGATAGCAACGCGAAAAATGGGGCTGGAAGGGTGGTCCTCACTTTCTGCAGCAGTCCCAGGTGCCAAACTCGATCAAACGCCTGTTTGATGTCTAAAAAGACGGCAGAGCAGTACATCTTTTCTTCAAAGGCTCCAAGGATATGGTGCACAACTCTGTGAACCTGTTCCGGTGTACAAGGCAAGTTTAGCTAGTAAAAAATGAAGAAATGTAAGTTGGCAGGCAACTGCTGCAGCGTAGGCCCTGCTCTCTCTATACAGCAGACGGTCCATAATGCTGTCTTAGCTGATTATGATGATGATATGCCTGGCAAACGTGGCCACTTGATTGTTACGATTCAAGCCGAATTCCACCTAAGAACTGCCAGTGTGACCTTTCCTAGGTAGAACTAATTAGTCTCCAACTTACATACGACGATCTGATATTGATAATATAATGGATTAGTAAGGAGTAGGCTCTACAACTGAGCTACATATAATTATTGCTGATTCAATTCAATTCAATTAAGTTAACTTAAAATCAAATTCATAAATTGATTTTTATGCATAAACCAAACCAAGCCCAATCTAAATACAATATTTTGTGCACACGATAAGCTGATTCATGCAATCAGTTTTCATAGACTTTCCAACGGCCTTGCCCCACTGTTACGAGTATGGCGCAGGCGTCAAGTGCTTGAGCGTCTAGTTATGTACTATCTACATATATATATATATGTATCTCTATCTATATTTGTATCTGTAACTGCTCATGTAGACAACTCTTCAACTTCAAGAAGCGTGAACAACGACAATTCAAAACTCATTTGACTCGTGCCCACATCCCTGGGTTAGATCTTTCAAAACGGTTTGACATGAATTTGCCTCGGAAATTTCTCCCAAAGCGACAAGCTGCTGCCATATAGAGAGTCAGACGGGGGCAGCTCACGTTGATTATGATGATGCCCAAAAAGGCGTGGCGGTTGTAATTAAATGTGATTACTTGAACATTAGAGTACAACAGGCTGGGGCGAGGGAGGTGTCTGAACACCCAACAGACCCGCATAATTATAGGCCTCGGCGTAAAGCGCTCTTAATAAGGCAAACAGAGAAAGGAGGCGATGGGAAAAGTTCACTCAACTTAACTTTGGCGGATTTCATTTGAAGTTCAATACAACAATTTTTTGCAAGTGTTGGAACAAAATGTCACCTAGCCATAAAAAGTCCGACAGGTAATTGGTAATACAGACGCGCAGCCGTTAAACGAAAGTAAAACGCCAAATTCAGCACACTTAACCGGGCTGGCAATAGTAGAAGTACAGTAAAAGCTTCATAACAAATCGGATTTACAGCCTAAAAAGCTCAAACTTTCTTGAAATTCTTTAAATATCGTTTGTATACTCTGCTTGTTGCTGTCAATATTTACAGTGTTAATATATATATTTATATATATACATATCTGTGTCAAATTAAATCACTTAATGTTTTTCAAATACTCTTAAAACTGAGCTGAAGTCAATGGTCAACAAAATTCAATAGAAAAATAATAGAAACACGTATAAAAATAGTAGCATACTTTTAGGCAAACATTTAATGGCGCCATCTATCGTTAGGCAGAATGCGTTGACTGCTGAGGCAGTGAACTATTCGACATTAGCTTAAAATTACAATTGGAAATTTAAGGTTTTTCGAATGAAAAACATTTAATTTAAAATATATAAAAAATAAGGTAAAAAATGTGATTAGTTATTCGTTATATATATCGGTCTATAATAGACAAATATCTTCATAATATCAATCTGATTTAAGTTAAGTTCAATGTGTATTTCTTTGAATTGTGGTTCGCACTTTTTGACTAGCTCTCGTTTAGCCAGCGCCTTTGAACGCTTGGCTAACAGCTTGGAGGCAGGCAAGAGAAACTAAACTAAAGTTAGTTAGCAGCAAACGTTGCGCATAATTACAAAATTGTTGCAAGCGACAATAAGGAAATAGTTTTCACGCAAGTGCGAAAGCAATTGAAATTGCGATTGTAATGAAAAACGGAAAAATGGAAAAACTTGTTGGCAACAGAGACCAGAGTTGGCTCATAGATTAAGTAAATCACAAAACTCTGTACTTACATTGACGAAATTCTCTCGACAAATATCGTCGACCTCATCGCGCTTGCTGATGCGCTTCTTCCAGTCGTCCTCGCCGCTCTTCTGCAGCGCTGCCAAACGATCGGCAATGGAGCCTGTCTTGGCGATATTGCGCTGATCGGGACCCATAATCTGAGAGTAAACAACGATTGAATTGGAAGCGACGTCAATGTGGAGTGTGCCAGGTAAACTCACCTCAGTTTCTTGATCTTCTGCAGTGGCGTCTGTGTTGAGAGCTGTATCCTGTTGCTTATCTGGCTGCGATTGCGTTGATGTGTTCGGCTTATCGGTATCTACATGACGCAACTTCACAAACCCACCTGCATTAAGTGGCGGCAGTTGGGGGCCGGCTATGCCCGAGTAACTTTTGCTTTTCGCAATGAGATTGCTGCAAAGAGATAAACACAAAGATAAACTGTTAAAGAGTGTGTGCTTGTGGGTGTGTGTGTGTGTGTGTGTGAAGCGTATCTCACAGATACTCGCACATCAAATGCAGTCAGCCAGCAGCAATCGGCATTCAGTTTGCTAGATGATTTCGTTGCCTTTTCTATACGCCCCAATCATTCCATTAATAACAGACTCGTGATGCAGCATTTTCTGTGCCACTAATGAGGATCAAGCGAACCAGAGTTGATAACTCTTAATGCTTTTTCCGAAAACCCGAATGCACATTCTACAGCACAGGAAGCAATCGTCGCTACATTTGCCAGGCAAACTTTCTCTCCTCATGGCACATAATTTATAAATGCCAGAAAGACATTTTAGTCAGATACGTTGTTATAGCTAGGCTTAGGAATAGCTTTAACTTTGCGATCTGCTCATGATCAACCTGCAGTTGGGCTTAAGTTTTATGGAAGATAGGATATAAGTAACTCCTGATACGATGAGTTTAATAAACATGCTTCATGGACGTGGCTCTCTTGACATATTCTAAGTATATAGCCTAACTGGCTTCAATCTCTTCTAGAGCGAAACTAGTGAAATAACTCTAACGAAACATTTCCTTCAGTCCTATCACAATAGTGCCTCATTACTCATTTTATAATTAAAACTAATTTGATACGAAAACAACATGAAATAAGTAGATTAAGTACAATTCGTATGGTCATTAGCTAACACAATTGGCTTGTAATTCGTACAGTTAGATTTTCCTTTAGGCCTTAGTCATTCAGCAAACAAATAGCCAAGATTTGAGTCGATGCTCAGCATGAGTCAGAAGATTGTAACTTACAGTTTTCTTTGATAGCTTCACACTGAGTTCAGAAATTAGCTTTATAAAGGTAAAGTCTGGTAGATAAGACTGCGGCACAGTTGTAGAGTCACTGAGAAACACTTAAGACCGTTGCACAGAGCGAGTGAGTGAGTGCGAACTGAACGTGGCAAATGCCTGCAGACGATTGAACGTTGCTTGCAACGACCATCGAAGCTTAACACCTGGCTAGTGGCTAACGCTGGTTTAGTGCCTGCAGGTAAACACAAAATCCCGACAGTTAAATTGCACATTAATTTGGAAATTCTGACAGCCTGTTGACAGACACTCAAAGTGGGAGAAGCAGGTCAAAATTTGAGCAGCGAGCTGCAAGTTCACCAGGTGCAAAAGAGCAGGATAACTACCTGAAGCCATGACCAAACAAGTTTGTCAGTCTGTTGACAGAACATCAAAGTTTTTGTAATTTGAATTATGTGGAAGCTAACAAACGTTTAGCAAAGAGTCTCAAAGTCAACTTAACACGAAGAAAGCAAACAAGACACAAGCTTAAAAAATATTGATAGATATATCAGTGTAGTCTCTCTCTGTATATATATATACTGATCATGATCTTTGAGGACATAGCTTATGCCCTGATTGATTTGAACACTTGAAAATCTAGCCTAGTTAGCACCTCGTTTTTTTGCAGTGTAAATCAAAGTAAAAGCGTAGATAATACTTGAATTGCATGCAGTCAAAATAACTTATGGCTCGATAGGTGATTGAGTAATAGGTCAAAGTTCACAGCACACGCGAAGGTCTGCCGGGCAGCTCCTTTTGCGGCGAGGCCTTCCTTTGTTTACACACCAAATGCACAAATTGATATTGAAACAATTTAGCGTTCAATTAGTTTGAGTGGTCAAGGTGTGGTCGGCCTGGTGAACACCCGCCCAGCTGGCAGCCCACAAACAAGTTTTAATTCCCTTTCAGCTTGGCTCGCTCCGGTTACCTAATGAAGCTGTGAAAAACAGCGAAAACTGACAGCTAAACTGCTAAATGTTATGAATTGCATCACTTGCTGCCGGGGCGAGTTCGAAGTATTTTGTAATTGAATTATGCACAATTTGCGATTCATAATTCGTAATTATCATTTTTGTACAGCACGCGATCAGCTGACTCCGCAATGATATAACAAAGTGAATTGTTTTATGAACTGTGCTTAGCACGGCATAAACAATTCAGGCGAGTCTTAAGCACGACATCGGCCAATAAAATGTAACGGAGGCAAGGCTTCCTCAAATTCAAAGATCTTCAATGCGAACTTGAACAGTTGTTGGCGCGGTTTGCAGCAAGGTGAGACTGAAGTGCAGCGCGTCAGGGTTACGGCTCGAGCTAAGTTCGCACTTGTCTAATTATTATACGATTTATTGGTTACACTAGTAGCAAAACCGCAAAACTAGCAATCCAAGCGATCGCATTGCAGCTTCGCTGCGCTGTTCAAATGTAATCATAGACATCTCAGACTCAAGCAAAATGAAACTTATGCAAGCCGAGCCCCGAAACATAATTGCAAAAGATTTGCTAAACTTTGCGAGCTGTTCAAGTGTCATCGCCAACCTCTTTTGGGGCTGCCCAAAAGGCACTTGAGTTAAAGATCGCGGCCCAGAGCTTTCCCACGCGGCATTTCATTTGTGGAGCCTACAGCTGAGACTCCCTCAGCTCCCGCGATGTTAGTCATTATGCAAAATTACAACGTCAACGCGATCTTTACATCTTCCGACCTGTCCCCCGACCTGCCTCGAGCTCAATTTACCAGTCGCTTTTGTTCAAGCATTTGCGCTTTTAACTTTTCATTAGACTGACCTTCGCTGACTCTGAATCGCAGCTACCCAGCATTTTTCGCTTTTCGTTTTGCCCACGTTTTAGCTTTTTAAATATTATTTTTAACAATTTCAGACAAATTTTTACTAAATTCTATGCACGGTTGAGGTGTTTAAAACAAGTTCAAGGCGGCTGATGATGTAAGTATATATTTTATAAAAATTCTATCTATAGTAACAGCTAAACTTAGACAAAACAACTTCGACATCTGAGCAAGACGACTTTTGTTTTTTACATCTTGATTATCGACTCTAGCAATATGAGTATCAGTGCTAGCAACATTTGCTTGGTGTTTTGGTTTTATCAACATGAATAATAGCCTTAGCAACATTTAACTAATGATCTTAGCAACATTTGGTAATGTATTTGGGTACATTCTGAGGCTTGTTTTTGCCTTAAGAAGAATGTTGCCAAGATGAATATATGTCCTAGCAACATCTAGTATTAGCAACATGTTAGCAACACGAGCATGACTCCCAGCAACATTTGAACAGCTGTTTTGCATTGTTGCGGACAGGCGCAGAGCTGACAGCACGTGCTGCATGCAAGCGCAGCCACCCCCATTAATGTTAGCCCCACCATGCCTCAAATCACCACCCCCCAACCCCACTTAGAATAAGCCCAGACATGTTTTTCTATCGTTTGCCGGTTGCCGGGGAGACCAAAAACCAATACCAAACAAACTCCATTCTTTGTTTGTTGGCGATAAGTTTGGCTCGACAGAGAATGGAGGGGACAGGAAGAGCGGAAGCTCTCGCAGAGAGTGAGAAGGGGGTTTAACGCAAATGACGCACCAAGTGGCCAGAGCAGCAGACTGTTCGACTAATAGCTATGAAAATGCATTTTTGGCAAACGTCGGAAACTGCGAGCAGACGACAAAGGGAAATATTTCATTCGCTCTTAAATTCTATGTATATTTGGGGATGTTCTGCGGTTGCCTTGGTTGGGTTGTTGCTCCAGACGTGCCTCACGTGCAATTTCTGCTGCACTTCAGCTCCAGCTACAGCTGCCGGCTGTTATTGATTGCTAGCCACTCCCTGATTCTGTTGGTCTAGCTTCAGCTCTTGAGATATTGCCGACAAGTTTGTCATAAAGTCTGTGCGAAACCAAAATCTTCCGGTTTTGGTTTCGTTTCACATTCGCTTCATGGGAAAATCATGAGTCAACAACAATTTACTGTGTTGACGGGTTTTCTGATGTGACGCTCCCGTTTACCGTTTTGTCTGTTACAGAACTGGCTGGTAGACACTTTGATAACTTGTTTGATTCGCTGGCCCAGCCCACGCAATAAACATATCCGGCGCGCTCGCTCGGTCTTGCCTTGGCCGTGACTTAATTGAGCGTACACGAGTGTATGCCCCTAAGTCCCTACCCCTACCACTACTCCTACTCCACATCTAACTGGCATGAACTCTGCGCCAAGTTCAACTCAACTTCAAAAACTAAAACAACGGTTGTCGTCGTCGTCACAGTCCATTCAACTGTAGCTCGAGCCACAGCTGTTGATGTTTCACTGCCGGGTTGACAAAACCTTTAACTCATATGTTTGTGTTGCGTGTGCAGCATGTGGCCTGAGTTTCTACTAATCTGAGTATTTTAGGTTCCACACTGATACTCGTATATTCACATATAACAAATCTAATTGATGCAACAAATAATTGTTGCAGCAGAATTTAGAACCCGTTTTAATAGAGATACATATTTGTAGGCACTTCGCAATGTTTCTGTTCCTTGACACGCAATTTCAGCAGCATTTTGTTATCTTTGTGTCTGTTGACATCAAATTTGCAGAAGAAAGCGAGTGCAACAGATTACAGCTTAGCGTGCAGTGCAGGGTGTTTCGCCGCTGGACATTGCCCACTAGAGCACTTGATAATTTATATTCTCAGATAATACGGTTCAATTATTTTGCTAGCGTTTTTTTTTCTATATTTTTAATCGCATTGCGCAATGCAAACAACTCAAACTGAGCGCCGCTCAAGTCACGATTTGATACACTGCGAGAAAAGAGAGCACATGTTGTTCCGGTTGATGCAAAGTCAGTGGCCAGCCAAAGTTCGCAGCTTAACAATGACATTTTATTAGATTGGCTTTTAATTATTAGTATTAATACGAACATGCTACAATATTTCGCCGAGTGTACACTTATACACTTATTGTTATGCATGAATACAGCTCGCTGTCGAACAGTCTGATAATCCGCGCACTTGCTAGCTGTTAATGAAGGCAGTTTATACGCCCGTGCTATGCCAAAAGGGGTAATACTGTTGCAACATTGAAATATTTAGAACGACAGCGACTAAAAACCAGTTTGGGGTAAGCGAATCTCCATCTAAAAGTGAGGCTGACACTGCGCTCCGCTGACTCCGACTCGGACTCGGACTGAGGCAGGGTTAGCCCGGCTAGCGCCTAGACAGATAGCACAGTCAAGTCGCGCACGCCGCGTCGACTACAACATAAAAGCGAATCTGTTTCTATATCGCAACTTTCAGTAACTGAACAAATCTGCGCGCGCTTTTATTAATATGTGGCTGACCTTGTTAGTTGGCGCTTTGACCCTGCTGCTGGCCTGGGACTTTGTACGCAAGCGCCACAGCTATGCCACACTCAGCAGATCGGGCATTACGGGTCCCCTCTCGCTGCCTCTGGTCGGTTGTGGCTTCCAAGCGCTGCAACTGGGTGCAGACAGTGAGTTCTAGTTCGCCTGGCAGCCCAGCTTTTGCTGACTTTCGCTTTCTCGCTTAGATATTATCGACTATGTCGGTGGCTGCTTCAACAAATATGGCAAGACCTTTCGCATGTGGATACTCAACGAGTCGCAGGTGTACACGACGCAGCTGGAGCACTTCGAGGCCATACTGAGCAGCACCACGCTGCTGGAGAAGGGTCAGCTGTACCAGTTCCTGCGCCCCTTCCTCAGCGACGGACTGCTCCTGAGTGTGGGCAGGAAATGGCACTCGAGGCGCAAGGTCTTTTCCACAGTCTTCCATTTCAAAATACTGGAGCACTACGTGGGCATTATGGATAAACAGGCGGCCATTTTGGTAGACAATCTGCAGCCAGTGGCCGATGGAGAGCAGCTGGTAGATACGCTCAAATACGTATCGCTGACAGCTCTCGATATCATTACCGGTGCGTATATCATTAATTCTATATAGTTCGGGAAGTAAATATTATATATTTTGCATAGAGACGGCCATGGGCGTGCAGGTAAATGCACAAAGCGATCCTGATTTTCCCTATATAAAGGCGCTGAAGAGGTAAGCAACTTGGGTAACGCCATGTGGTAAGGTCTAAGAGCAGGTTTAGCAAGAGCTCGCAGTAGGGAGATAACTTCATGTGGTAAGGTATGAGAGGACGTTAAGGGGTCCAAATAACAGGATAACCCCAGGTGGTAAGGCCTAAGAGGAACTATAAACTAAAGGGGTTCCAATAGACGCTTCTCTTCTAAGTTTATGTGGTAAGGCATAAGAGTAGGTGGAACCCCTTCCAAAAGAAGAACCCTTAAACATTCTTATTTGATAAGACGTTACGGAGAATCCCATTAGTTAGTTAACAAAGCTTCGAATTGCTGAGATTTTATAGCTTTATAAAAGCAAGTCGCTTAGGCAATTCCAGTAGACAAAGTCTCGTGAGGATGGTCTAATGAAATTGCGAACACGTAAAGGGTAAAGTGTAATAGCTAAACTATTTTTTATAGAGTATGTCTACACAGCAATTACTATACATTTCGCTAGCTCGTAGTTGCAGCGTAATAATTTTGCAAACTTTCAGCGTCGTTTACATCCAGCCGGATCGCATGCTTAAGTTCTCTCAGCGCTATGAGTGGCTTTTTAGAGTTACGGCTCCATTGTTACATAGGAAACTGGTGAGCGATATTCGCATCATGCATGACTTCACCGACAAGGTCATTCGAGAGCGACGCGAGGCGGTGGAGCGAGCGAAGGCCGACGGCACCTACCAACCGTTGAGTAAGTCGAGATAGCACTTGAATTGAATAGCCGACCATTGCAATAACAAGCATCTCATCATTCCACCTAACATCTAGGTCTGGGCGACGTGGACATTGGCAGCAAGCCTCAGATGGCATTCCTCGATATACTCCTGCAGGCTAACATTCAGGGCAGCCCGCTCACGGATGCCGACATACGCGAGGAGGTGGACACATTTATGTTCGAGGGCGACGATACTACCAGCAGCGGTGTGGCCCATGCCCTGCACTCCATTGCCCGACATCCCGCTGTTCAGGCGAAGATATATGAGGAGCTGCTGCGAGTGCTCGGCCCCGATCCAAAGGCAGCCATCAACCAGGCCCAGCTGCAGCAGCTCAAGTATCTCGAGTGCGTCATCAAAGAGACGATGCGACTCTATCCAGTAGTGCCAGCGATCGGCAGATATACGCGAAGGGATCTCAAGATTGGCGATCAGATCATACCGGCAAACACCAGCATCTACATGGTGCTCTACTTTGCGCATCGCGATCCGAAGTACTTTCCCGACCCGCTCAGCTTCAAACCCGAACGTTTCCTAGACGACGCAGAAGTTGCAGGCATCAAGGGGCAAGCCGCCACATTTGCCTATGTGCCCTTCAGTGCTGGCCCCAAGAACTGTATTGGCCAAAAATTTGCCATGCTCGAGATGAAGATGCTGCTCAGCAAGGTGATACAATATTACGAGCTGCTGCCCAAAGGCCCCGAGATAAAGCCAATGATGAATTTCATACTGCGCTCAACAACTGGCATGCACATAGCTCTAAGGCCACGATTCAAATAGGAATTGCTCGAGTCTCATGTGGCATTATGAAAGTACCTATACCTAAAGTACCTAAAATAAAATAAGTTCAGGGATCTTATAAGGGTTGTATCTAATACTAATACTGTAAATAGCGCAATATTAAAAACGAATTTGTATGTAAGAGATCTTAACTGCGTTTTATTACTGGGAGGTCCTCAGCCAATGTCTAAGCCAGGCGAGTGACAAAGGAAGTAATGCCCAAACTGCAGTCAAGACAACTTGAAAGAAGAAGAAAGGGAAGCCCCTTGAAAGGGGAATTCTGCAGAGCTTATTTAAAAATGGGTTAGATAAGCGGCAGCTGCAGCTGCTGATGCTGATGCATCATGCATCACATTATCTATATGAGATCATTTGAGTCACATTATCAATATTTGCCCAGATTGGGCGCCAACGTGTTGGTAGAGTGAGACAGCTCTTAATATATATTTGTGTAGCAAATCAACGGAAATCATATCAAGTTGAGTTTATCTTTCAGCAAACACATCTAGGCGCTGCAGCCGTGCAACGTCAGCTGGTTATGAATGTAATAAACGAAAGCAAAAGTGCAATTAGTATTTTATTAGAAGTCTTCAAATAGACCATGTAGAATACTAGCTTATCAACTGGCATCAGCTCAGACGTAGTTTCCACACACCATTTGATGAATGACGTGTTTGTAAATAAACAAGCGAACGGATGGAGGTCTATTTATCTAGTTTCATTTAAAATAAAAATTCGCAAGATGATAACCAAGGAGATCACATAATGAGCTTATCAGACATATTCGGTCTGCATATAAAAGCGAGTCGAAATAGACGCAGTGCGCCAAAAGCAACTCATACTCTAGACTCTGCAGACATGTCGTTGGGATCGGTTAAGCCTCTGGTATTCCTGGCTGCAATGCTGGTTGCCTCTAGCGAGGCTGTGATGCGGCCACTGCCGCCTTACATGGGCATGCCCACACAGGACGGTCTAACCCGTCTGTTCTTCAACTCACGGGTGACACATCGCGATCCGAAGACGTCGGTGTCCTGCTTTGCTGGCTACATTGGCGAATCGAATCTCATTGCGGAGCAGTACAGTGGAGCCTACAGTGAATGTCTGCAGCAGGCGCAGAAGTCACGTCGCGGCATCGACACTGACTTCCTGCCAACTCGCAGGAAAATCGAACAATCCGCCCAGTCTGTCTGCAGAGCTCTAACGAAATGCAACCAGGTTAGAGGCACGCTGGACTCCTTTAACTGCCATGCAGCAGCGGTGAGTAGAAAAGCCCCCAAATGTCAGGTGTGAAGTGAAGTCTCAATATGAATTTCAACAGGGCTCCAACAATACAATTTCGACATACGGCATTTCGGGCAACGCTTCAGAGTCGGCCACATTGCTGCAGGAACGCTATCGCCTAATCGATCTGAATCATGAGCAGTGCAATCACAAAGCCGAGCGCACCTACGTCGAGTCTACGGCCAGCAACTACAATTACTTGCAGGCCTGTCTCGACGGTCGCATCAAGCCGAAGCCCATACCCACGACCACCAGCAGCAGCTCAACAACGACAACGACCACAACCACGACGACGACCACCGAGGCGCCAACCACGCCGGAGGCAACAACTACGGATGCCCCGCCAGCCAATCTGGAAGATCAGTTTAAGCAGCTTTTAAACTTGCTAAACTAATGCCAAAGCGTCTTATCAACTACTTTGGCGAGCTCTTCAAGAGCTAACCTTTTAACATTAGACAGCAAATATTTAACTAAATATACTTAAAAGCAAATGTAACAAAACTAAGGCAGATCAACTTTGCCCATGCATGAAGAACCTTTCCCTAAAGTCTTTTTTGAGATTGCGCAACTATTGAAAACTATAAGAGCGGCAACAACTTATTATTAGAAGTAGTAATGCAGGGCATAAGGTCTGCCTTAATCAAATGTGTGTAAGGGAACAGCGGAAGTATTGGTAGAACCCATAACGCATAAACATATGCTTAATAAAGATCAACAGCTGAGTGAAGGTAGACTTACAGAAGGACTGACTATGTTCTGCCTGTCTGTCCGCATTTTGGTGTTTTGTTTGCAATCGAAGTTCGGCGCAGAGTACGACTCAGGGCAACTGCTAAAGATATTTGCTAGAGCCAGGGCAACTGCTAGAGATAACTGCTGGAGCTAGGGCAACTGCTGGAGCTAGGGTATCTGCTAGAGCTAGGGTAACTGCTAGAGATAAGGTATCAACAATAGCTAGGCTAACTGCTAGAGCTAGTGTTTCGGCTAGAGCTAGAGTAACGGCTAGAGCTAGGGTATCTTCAAGTCTCTGCCAAAATAGGATATCTGCTAGAGCTAGGCTGTCTGTTAGAGCTAGGATAACTGCTGGAGCTAAGGTAATTGCGAGAGCTAGGGTAACTGCTAGAGCTAGAGTAACGGCTAGAGCTAGGGTATCTTCAAAGCTCTGCCAAAATAGGAAATCTGCTAGAGCTAGGCTGTCTGCTAGAGCTAGGGAAACTGCTAGTCAGTAAACCCCTATTGTAGCACTTACTACTCTGTGACCTTCACCACTTAGCCACATCAACGCCAAAGCATTTCAAGATAATCTGCCAGAGACTCTCCCCTCTTTATTAGCACTCAACGATAATTGGAGGGGGCGAGATTAAAACAATTATAAAAATAAATCTATTAAAAAATTATGATGCTTATAAAAGGCTCGATTAAAGCAACGCTTCTCAAGGAGTTCTTGGTACGCGGAGCTAGAAATTGATGTGTTTGGCTATTAGAATTGATAGGCCATATAAGGCAGACAGGTAAATAATCAGACGCTTTTGGAAACGCGATTGGGCAACACATTTGCCTTTTATAGAGTTGAGTGTGCGCCTTTTATGTTCGGCAGCTTCTCAAAAGAGTTTGTCTAGGGCTCACAGAGTCACACACACGCACACCTGTTGGTCTGAAGCAGGTGGCTATTTATTAGCGCAATTGGCATGGTATGCGAAGCAGCAATTTATATGGTCAAGATCGCAGTTTTCTGTGGATCTGGATCGTATTGTGTGTTATTCTTGGTATCCGACCGTTGCGAGAAATTCTCCTATGCGTTTTATTGGCTGTGCTGTACACGCTTTAGCCTTGGCCAAGCAGGTTTCTTGGACGCAGTTAATATGTATTAGAAAAGGAAAACAAAACCAGTTACAGCAAAGTATCTCTGACATGAGTGGCAATAAAATAGGAGCTTTAATCATTAAGCGGCCATAGCAATAAATAATTAACATGTGATAATTAAAAACACCTTGATATGCCACGTAAATTAAAGACAAAAAGAAAGTAAGAGAGAAAAGCTTAAAAATAATATCTAATTAAATCCGGCAAAAGTCAGCAAAACTCAACGTTTGTTAAGCTAAGAATGAGACTTTTTCTACGTATTGAATCACGTATTGTCTGAAGATTACAGTAGAACTTTTCTATATATGTAATCTATGTATATCAAAGATTATTCTGTCAATAGCAATGAGCACGAAAGCTCAATCGCTTTTTATACCCTGCACCTGCAATTGAAAGTGGGTCTCTAGAAGGGTCTCGAGTTGATCTGTCCGTATGAACAAGACTCAGGGTATCTCCTAGTCGAGCACTCCCGACTACAGCTTTCTAGCTTGTTTATGAATTCTGTCGCGTATGTTGAAATATAATTACACACATACGCAGACACACCTGTGCGATTCTACACGATGATGAAATAGGAGGCGGCAGCTATGCAGCCAGCCCACCTGGCGAAGTCAGCTAAACGAGTTTCCATAAGCTTTTCACTGAAGCGAATGCGAGAACCCAGACAAACAAACGTCAAGCATAACAAACGAAGCAAGCAAATCAATTGAAAACTTTGCATAAATAAAACAGCACAGGTGTGTGTGTGTGTGTGTGTGTGGACAACTAGCCAAGAGTGCAGGTGCAGCTGGCTGGTGCTCAAGTTGTCCCCAAAAGCAGAAATAAATAAAATTTCAAGAAAAAACAAAACTAGTTTTGCGGCGACTACAACAGCAACAACAAAGCTGAACAGAAAAGGAAATCGTCGGCGGCGTTGCTGCCTTTTAAGGCATTTGCTTGCTGCTTGCTGCGCGTTGCGCATGCGCCTCGTTGATCAGCGCCCGTGTGTGTGTGTGTGTGTGTGTGTGTGTGTCACTTTGGCTCGCTTGCAACTCGTTGCGCATGCGCCCCATACTCTCAGTTTCAATGTGTGTGTCGCGTCTCGCTCTGCCTCTGTGTGCGTGCGTCACGTCTGTGTATTCAGGTCATTCGCATTTTCACATTTTAAGGCATGTGTTTGCATGTTTTCATTTTGGTATTTTTGCTACTTCTTCCTCTTCTTTTAAATGCAGTGTGCCTCACTTGCGGCTTGCAACTTTTACTTGCAACGCCTCCTGCTGACCGTCGTTGCCTGCGATTCGAGTGCAACGCTTTTGCTTTTGTTGTGCATTGTTCGTTACTTAATTGCGCCAAAGTCATTAATAATCGATTAACCATAGGAGCGAACATGTTTGCAGAGGATGCTGCAAAGCGTGTGGCATGTCCGCGAAGGAAGTGGCAACGTGACGAAGCCAATTACGAGCATTTAGCTTGCGGCAACAATCTCAGCATGGGTTGCATCCCATGGTAATTTGTGTTTCCTGTGCAGCTCTGACAATCAAGACAACATAATGAGCAGCTAGATCATTTGAATACTATTTAAACGGGAGTGACTGACTAAGAGCTACCCAGACCAGCCAATATCTATAAAGGGATACTCATATAAGATATGTCGGAAGACAGAGTGTGTAAGGACAAACTAAATGCTAAGCTTTCCACTCAGTTTAGCTCTTTTCAGTAGACACATTATCAGATTATAGAGAACACCTGTCAGATGATGCGTTGTCAGTTGCTATCTAATCACAAGCAACAGCAACACCAATTCTATCTAATTGATTGAGTGACAGGAAGACAGTTGAAAGCACAGGCTGGCATGGTTGGGCCTCGCAGAATGCAACTCAATTGATCAAATAAACATTTATTGTGTGTCACTCGGGCTGTCAGGACGCCCAGAAGGCGAAACGCTGATTGTGGCTAGGCAGTGGCAGCCATGCCCCTAAAAGGAAGCAGCAAGGAAGCCGGCATAGGCTGCATAGCCTGAATATATCAACTAGCTCGAGTGGCAGACAAGACAAAGGAAAATTGAATGAGCAGAAGATGCAATGAACTGAAGACACAGACACAGACACAAACAGAAACAGAGACAGAGACGACAATGCTGAACTAGTAAATGCCCGATGATGATAACACAGGCGAGAGACAATGCAAACTCCGACACAAAGAGCTGGCTTTGAGTTGGAGTTGGAGTTGGAGTTGAAGCTGGAGGCGGAGACAGAGGAAACATTCTACTGCAACGGCGATTGGAGCACTTGATTTGCCTTTGCCGTTCGGCCAGCTGCAGATTTATGAGCAGTTGTCAGACAACGCGCAGCGTGCAACATGCAGCATGCCACAAAGTAGCCGAGACTCTGGCCACGACTCAGACAGGGCAACAATCTGGCCTGCCAGGTTCATTGTACCAAGCCCTGGATGCTGCTACTGCTGCAGCCACAGTCTACTTTTTCCTCTCCTCCCCACTCTGGCTGAGCTGCGAAGCTAATGAGTTGTCAACATTTTGACTGCAAATAGAGCACGAAACACGAAACACACCAACAAATCTCAGCAAATAATACTGAAAACATTCCGCAGACATATCCTTGGCAGCTGGCGCTTCTGAGCTGCTCAAACTGTAAGCTCCAATGCCTCATCAACTGCCAACTTAAGCCAACTGTTTGAAATGAATTCTCATTAAAAATAAAAGCAATTAAGTGGGCGCAGCCGATAGCTGATATACAATTACGATTACAATTATAGCAGCAACAACGGCGTCTCCTGCACACTTTAATTCTACTTAATTAAAAGTAACAAAAAACCACAACAACAACATAATTATAGCTAATTTGCTAACAATTCTGTTTATATACAATTATAAAATTCTATTCATATTCTGAGAAATTAACTACATCAAATGAGCGTACTAAAAACTCAATTTGAAACGTTGTTTGGTTTTACGTTAAAAATTAATTCGAAATCAAAATGAAAACAGAAATTTCTGCAGATTTGCATACAAAATTAAAACAAATCCAACTGGAACGCAGGCAAATGTTGTCTAATCAGCTGGAAAGTCGATGAGGGGAAGGCTACAAAAAGTGCGAAAAAAAGTGAAAATAGAAAAAAAAAAATATATTTGTATATATATACATATATATATATATATATATATATATATATATATATACGTATATATAACAACCTAATGAACATATTAATAGCTTAATAATTTGTCGCCAAAAATCGATAAGTTTCGAATTAGGCAGAAAATAAAAGATGGAGCAGAGTTTTGAATACAAATTCAGTCGCATGTGAATGAAAACGAGGGTAGTCTAATAAGTAACGTAGCTAAAAAATAAATAAATATACAAATATATGTGTTCAATCTATTAATCAGCTTAATTCGATAATTATCGATTAATTTATTCAAGCAATTTATTTTTTTAATTCAAGCAAAAGCGTATATCCCGCTTCATTACAGCTTATTTCGATATTTATCGATTATTTTAAGAACTTCAGTTCAAGTAAAAACAGCAGATCCCGCTTCAGGTATGCAGACTAAATTTCTATCCTAATATGACACGTAATTCGATATTTGTCGATATAAGGCAACACATTTATTGCATATTCATAATTAATTGATTTTGATTTAAGCAAAAGCAGCATCTTGCCAAACTTCCCCAAACTTCCCCTATTTATTATATCTACACTAAAATCGATATTTATCGATTTTGGGCAACTTACAACTATACGGATGTCAGCTCAAACTAAAACAATATACCCTTAAACTTACTTACATACAGGGCATGCAAACTCCATTCCCACGCTTGATTCGATACTAAACGATTCTCTGCAAGAATCCCAACTCTTAACGTTATTCATATGATTAATGATTTTAGTTTAAACGCTAAGCGCATACCTCTCTTCACTTAATTTGGCTGCTTACAGGGTATGAAAGTTGAACAAAAGTTGCCGCAGCAGCTGAACCAAGCGTAAACAAGTAAATAGACCAGAAACATAGACACAATATGACAATGGAGTCAACGTTCTCTGCTTGGGATTGTGTAATACTTTCAGCAAGTGAAATTAGAGAACAGCTGCCTATGAAAGCAGCCTCAGCCGCCTCCTCCTCCACCTTCCAGAGGAAGACCAAATAGAAATAAAACCCAAGTTCGAACTCGACTTTAATTGATTTGAATGCTGAGGCACAACAACTCCATTCGTTTCGATCAAGATATACAAGAAAAGAAAAACAAAAAATCGTATTTATAGCTATCCAGAGAACTTAATGCTCGAATGCATCTGATTTGGTTGGAAGAGGGAAGGGGGCAGACACACACATAATTTATGGCCTGTTGCCTTCAGAAAACTTCAGTTTTCTCAGTTTCCCAGTTTGCCTGCATCTCTTACCATTAATGGCATCGCTTGGATCGATAGATCATAGGCCACGAGCGCATGCCCGACGACTAAAAGCGTTGATAATTCATCAACAACGTATGGAGATTTATCCCAATGGCGTGCGATCAGTGGGGCGATGAATTCAATTATGAGAGCCAGCGAGGTCACAGATCCACGACTCTGTACGTGCATGTGTATATAGATGTGTTCGACCCAGTAGAGCAGCAAACAGTGGAACTTAAGTGTGAAGACAACGAACGTAGCATACTCTTTAACAGACATCAATCAGCTCTGAGGTATTTGAAACAGGCAAACAGCTGCAGTTAATATACATTGATATATGTGCGTATATATGCATGACTATTATATATATACATATATATATATATATGTCATATATCAAATATTATACACTTCCATACAGCATTGACATCAATTTGTCTCAGCCTTAAGCTGACTTCATGCGAGCTCTTGCGATTCTAACAGACAAACAGCTGTAGATAACATATGAATTTTAGAAAATTTTAGATATATATATTTGTATATATATACGTATGTATGTGCCTATGCCACGTATGTGCACACACATGCAGTCTTTAGTCTCGTCGCAGCTGATTAGCTTGTTGAGTGTTTTCCTATTTCTATTGCTTTTTGTAGACCTGATTCATTAGCATTGAGGTTCACGTTTTTCCTGCGAACGTGCACATACATAGACTTATATATAAAAGGTAAATATATGCACATGCATGTCTATAAATGTTTACCCTTAAGTCGCATATATATAGAGAGTTATCTGCGACGACTTACCAATTGCCACTTGAAACTACTTTCGATTATCAGGCAAGCCAAGCCAGAGATAGGCGTAATTTATTGTCTATTTATGGATCGACAACTTATCTAATACTATATACCATCTGCGGCTGTATGCCATAAATCAAAGCAGAGTCTGGCATACCCAACATTTTGAACTTCTTTTTCTTTCGCTCTTTGCCACCAAAAATTATGCAAATTCATTGTAAAAGCGAAAAGGCATCTTTTTGCGGTCTCCACTTGAATTTCGGGTTTTGGTTTTACTTTTGTCTACTTAATTGCCCGAAGGCAGGTCGAAACAAGAAAATATTACGAAATACTCCGAACATACGGTCTGAAATAGGTCCGATAAGGAGCTATGCCAATTCGAATTGTTTGTTCAATAAAATAAATTGTTGTGTGCAAATATAATGAGGGAGCGTGATTGATTAGAGTTTAATATCGGAGCTTAACATTTCAGACCTTGAGCTAAAAAATATTAAGACCTATATATATATATATATATAATTGAACAGTGGAGTAGAGCCAGAGGAGGTGATATGTACGTAGAGAGTGGAGAAAGAGTTAGCTATGGAAGGCTATAGAACCTGAGAGACAGATGGATACAGATAATCTATATATTTTAAATAGCTTTAAATATGTGCCTAAATGAATAGACATGACTGTAGATATATATGTGCATATTGAGAAATATATATAAACAATATATTATATTTTATATTATAGATTATATATAAACAATCAATGTCTTTAGATGAATAGTCATAACTGTTGATAGAAATTATGAAAACAATATGCATTAAAAACGTTACTAGATAAATGAACATGACTGTAGATCGCAATTGGATATATAGAAATAAAAGGGTAATGTCTGAAAATGTTTCTAAATAATATATATTGATGTCGCTTGTGAGCAAAAATATAAAAGTTATATTTAATGAATTGAATCTAGGTATATGGCCATGAGTGTAGAGAATAATCAGAAATAATGGATATATATACTGATATAATATATGAAATGTGTCTAGATGAATGTAGACGACTGTTGCTCGTAGTTAAATATTTAAAAATAAATATTTAATGCCTACAGATGAATGAACATGACTGTAGAAAGTAATCGTATATATGTGCATATATTTAAAAACAATGAAAATGCCTTAGATGAATGGACACGGCTGTTGTTATTAATAGGAAAGCATTGAAATTGTCTCTAGATAAAATTGTCTTCCAATGCAACCAACACTGTTCAAGCACTATTGTTCACGTCACTCTATGCTTAACATACCCTGCCGTCTGCCTATGTTGCAGAGTATAAAGCTGCAACTAACTAGGTGCAGGCGACGCCGCCATGAAGAGCAGAAAAAAATAAGCTAAATACGTGAAGAGCAATAGACCTCAAATGTCCAAGTGCAAATAAACAGCAACAAACAAGAGACAAAAAGCGACAGCAACAAAAAAAAATAAGTAAAACAACAAGAATATTAAAACAACAACAAAATCTGCGCCGCTGCTGCTGCTGCTGCTGCTGCTGCTGCTGCTGCTGCTGCTGAATCAGCAAATATTTCAATGGAAGCGAACAAGGCGATTTACAGTTTTGGGTTATTTTTTACTTGTATTTTGTTTTTATCATCTTTGTTGCTGTAGCTGCTCGCTGTGTGTAGCTCGTTGCAGCAGGTAACACAGAAGGGCGCAAAAGGGGACGCGACAAACAGTCTGTGCAAAACTGGTCAGCTTCAAATCGTATCGTATTTGCGCTCAGTCCCTCTCTCTGTCGCACTTTCCCTGTTGCGTTCTGCATCCCGCTCTATCAAGTCATAAAAACTACCCGAAGATTTCCTTGCTCTGAGCTGGAGTTACAAACCTTTGTTTATAGCGATGCAGCCCACAAGCTTCTCTCACGATTTTTTGTATTAAGCCAAAGACGTTGTTGCTCTTGCTGCCATTTTAACTTGCACTTTCAATTGAAGCCAATTATTGGATGCAATTAAATTGAGAACTGATCACAAAAAGCGACAATGCAGCTGACAATGGTGACGCTTGCAGTTTTTCAGTTTTTCTTATTTTTTATGCTGTTGCTGTTCTTTTTAGTTATGCACTCGCCTTTGGCATACACAAGTAACAAAGTCAAACACTCACATACACACGCGAACAGTATTAAAAGTGCATTATTCAATTGCAATTTGCGACCGGCACAAAATGCGCGCGAATCGAAAAGAAACACAGGAAAAATCAAGCGCTGTCCGCAACACGTCCACCCTCGCCGAATGCAGAAACGAAACTACTAGCTAATGCAATGTTAACAATCTGCAGCTCTGCTGTTACAAATGTAGAGAAGCAGGAATATAACATTCGCCCGGCGAATTCGACTGTTTACTGCGGCGAAGTAGCATACGAAGATTAAAATGTTTCTTTATTTGAACAGAGCAACAATTACTGCAAAAATTATACCTTAATTGTATGCAACGGCTTAACTAGGGGCAGGTGTTGAACATAAAGTAATCGTTTCGGATATGTATTTATTTATGTATTTTAAAAACCGAAAGTCAAGATTCAACAATGCACAATGGCTCTCAAACTGGTACAGCTGATAAACTACCTCATGTAAGGGAGGAGCAATTATGTTAAGTGTGTGCTCAAACCAATATGTTAGCTTAATATAACCAGGGTTGCAACAGCGCTTCTGTAAACTAACACTAATCGCTGACCGCTGAGCACTGCGAATAACCATGAGCATGCAAGCATGTTGTATGTTAATTTAACATTAGCAGACCTGAAACATCTGTAAGCGTTGTCAGCTGATTTTTGTGCGCGCGCTTTTTAAAGTGGAATACAAAATGTAATGAACGTTCAGGCATGCGCATAGTTAACATAAGCAGCGCTGCCACAGCGTCGTTTTGCAAGTGATGCCACTTACACTTAGAGCGCGCGCTTTTCAAATTTTAATTTAAGCTTTAACGAGCATGCAGATTAATACAGCAGGATTAGTTGTAAACAAAACTACAGTTAATTGGGATTTTTGTCAACTTTATTATTAATATTTATTATTTCAGTGTCACGCAAAAAATATGTGGCAAATGTAGTTTTTTTTACTTATTTAAGAAGTTTTTCCATAAATAAATATAGATATTTTGTTCATGTTGTATATTATTTAGTAAGCAATGCAAATTGCACTTATTGACTAGTCGATAAACAATTCTTTTTTTTTTGTATATATATTTTGTATCGCTTTAGTTTTTGTTGAACAAAGTTTGCTGTGGTTGTTGTTGTTGTTGTTGTTGGTACAGCACTTGCAGTTGACTTTTATATTGTTGCCGTTGTTGTTGTTGTGTCTGTTGCGGTGGCTGCACTGGTCGCCAATAATAACATCTAGCAATTGGCTTCACTTTGTCAAGGAAACGTTTATTGTTTCTTTGCATTGAAATAATTGTTCTTTTATCAGTATAGAAAAGTTATTGCTTAACACAGACAGAATAGAAAAAGTTATGTTGTAATATGGAAACATGAACCGAAGTTAGAACTTTACGCGTCCAATTACAGGGTATACTACAGTCGAGCAGCTTGTACGTACTAAATATGTTGCTTAGGTGTAAAACGTATTTCGTTTGTTTTTAACTCTGTATGTATAAATTTTGCATACGTGGAACCAGTCTTGAGATGCACACACACACGCGCACACTAATGCAAGTATAACACTGTCTGTGTCTGTGTGTGTGTGAATATATGTGCACATACATATGTATATTATGGCTGCTTATCAAGTAGGTTAGTAGCTAACGGTTAACAGCGCACACACTGATGCAAGCATGACACTCTGTGTGTGTGTGTGTGTGTGTAATACACATGTATAGCATAACGGTTAATACATTAACAGCGCACGGCACAGGGCAAAAACACTCCAGCTTGGACAAGGACTCACCCATCTGGCTGCTGCTGCTGCTGCTGTTGCTGCAGCTGCTGCTGTCGTCGCCTTCTAGCCACGGCGCTATTCTTGATTATCGCATCGATCTCACGTCCGCCGGAGCTTTCGCCCTCGGATGCCGACGCGCAGTTGTTGCTGCCCGCAGCTGAGTCGGCGCTAAGACGCGGCGCGCCTATGGACGTCAGATTGCGCACCAGATTAACGGCATCGTCGTGATGCGTCGACGTGGGCGTGGCATTCTCCTTGGACACATTGCGCAGTATTTGGGCCAAATTGCGTTGAGGATTCGCTGCAGCCGCATGGTCCGTCTCATCGCGCGTCGCATTCGCCGTCGTCGCCGACTTGCGCAGATTCGAAACGGTGGCATGAGTGGAGCGCTGCAGGCGATTCTTTAGCTCGGCATTCAGATCAATGGGCATGCGGCCGCGACCCATGAGCAGGCCCATGCCCAAGGGTTTGCCACACTTCAATATGCTCTTGGGAGCATCAGCGGGCTTAGCTGCAGGAGGAGAAGTAAATTAGAGTTTTTATATAAATGCAAGGATGGACCGAGGCTGATTTGCTGATAAGTCAAATACTTTTCAAGCTACCCTCGCATATACAAATATATATACAATACTAAAAAGCATTTCAAGCAATGTCTAAATCAAAGTTCAGGCAAAAATAGTCAACTGCATGCTCGAAACATAGGTTCATGCAGCCATGAGAAGTGCATAGAGAGGCGTGCTTAAGTACTTACTCAGCCAAATGGAGTTCCAAGTGATTGCTCACATGATCTTTACGCAACTGTTTCATTTATTTACTCATTAACAATTTGCATAAATAATACAATTAAATATAGTTAAATATGTATGTAATTAATGCCGTTTAAGGTACAATTCGTTTATATTTAAATAATTAATAAAAAACGCATAAATAAGCACACACAAGTAGTTGCACACTATATCGAATGGAATATGTATATAGATATATAGGTATATATATAATTAACATAATTAATAACTGTTTATTACTGGAAGTGCTCCGACCCTGGCTTAAATATCTCTTTGCCTCTCTCTATGTATAAGCTATTATAACTTGATTCAACTGGAAATAATAATATATCTGAATACAACTATTTAGTTATCGTTTCGTTTTGTGGAAATGCTTTATTTTGTTTTTATTTATGGATTTGATAATTCGATTCGTTTCAGGTGTGGAGCAAGAGAGCGGGAGCGCATCTACCAATATCAGCTACAGAAATCACATTGAGCACATTCTTTTTTTCCAAAAGGAGAAGAGAAACGCTCACGCTGCATCCGAAGAGCGCAATAATTTGAAAGAAAATGCCAAACGTAAGTGAAATTTTCATGCTGCTTTCCCAGGGCACTGGGAAAACACATATCGAAAAATTTGTGAAATTTTATGTAGTTTAGCCAAAAAATTTACAATTTTTCATGTGCCCAAAATCTCGCCACACAGTCGTCTAAATTCCTGACCAGCCGCATGCAGCTCGTCCTGCGTAATCACGATGTCCTCATAGCTGGCAATCCGGCTGCAACTGTTGGCGGGCGAATGGGCTCGCTTCGCACTCGGCATCGCCGTTGGACTAATCGAGCCGCCATCGCTCACCGATGTCTCCATGGACATGGCGCGTGTTCGCTTCAGCTGCTCGCGACGTCGCTGCACCGCGCTGGAGTTGCTGCTGTTGCTGTTGCTGTCGCTGATGCTGCTGTTGATGCTGCTGTTGCTGTTGCCCCTGCTGCTAGTGTTGCTGCTGCCGTTGCTCTGGGCAGCTGGCAGACGCACATGCTCGTTGAGCGCCTCCGCCTTGAGCCGCGTCTTTGTCGATTTGTCGCTCTCGTTCAGGCCAAAGTATTTGGCATAGCGTTCGTTTACCTTTGAGCGTTTCAGCGCTGCATTGCTGGCCATGCAAACGGTGGCAACTGGACTGCCGGACAGCTCTGTGGTATGGCGGCGATTGATGTTTTGCTGCGGCGCCACCTGTTGCACGGTGATCTGCGAGAAGTGAGACAGCTTCTGATGCAACTCAAGCGGTTGCTGCTGCTGCTGCTGCTGCTGCTGCTGTTGCTTTAGCTGTTCCTCTGGCGGCGGCTTCTGTTGATTGGACGCCTGATTCTCTTTGCCAGAGTCTGAGCCGCTGTCGCTGGCCCCATTGCTGTACTTTTGTTGTTCCATTTTCGCTGCTTTGCTCTGCTGCTGCGGCTGTTCTTGCTGCTGTTGGTGCTGCTGCTCGATGAAGGGGGATTTGATCTTGCCTATGGTACGCACACCCATCGATATGTGTGTGTCCTCCAAAGTTTGCAATCGTCCGATGCAGCTGCTGCGATAGCTGCTATTGTTGCCCTTGTTGCTTCGATCACTGAGGAACGTGGCCGGCAGCACCAATTTGCCCACAGTGCGCACCCGCACACGGCGCGTTGCCGGCGGCACATCATTTAGCAATGGCGTCGTCGCTGTTGTTGTTTTTGGTTTAGTTGTTAACACAGACGCTGCGGAGGAGGGATTGGGCGCGGTGGCAGAACGACTCAACTGATGGAAGCCGTTGTGCGTACGCTCCAGCTCCTGCTCCATTTGCTGCTCCTGCTGCTGCTGTGGCTGCTCCTGCTGCTGTGGCCCCGTTTGTTGCTGCTCCTGTTTGAGCTCATTGATGATAGGCGAGCATTCCATGGGTGTGGGCGTTACGCATTCACTGCTGCTTACAGTGCTGCTGCGTTGCAGATGATCCATGGGCGGGCTGCGTGAGTTGCAACTGCTGTTGGGGCGACTGGAGAGGCGAGCGCCACCACTGGCAGCAGTGGCACCACCACTGCCGCAGGCAGCGCTCTCGCACAGGCTGCTAAAGAAGGCGAGGCGTTCGGCCAGCGACAACGATGATGGTTCTGTGGAAGGAGTTGGTCAAGCATTGTTCGTACGTTCGCTCTAAGGACATTGGGCGTGGCACTTGACTTACGCATCATTGTACTCTCTTATTGGACTTGTTTTTAAGGATATATGCTATATAGATTTACTGCTGCTGCTCTTCGTTGTTCTTGCTGCTGCGACAAGTGTCAGCTGGCGACAAAAGTTGTTGCCGAACTGCGCTGCGGGTTTTTATCACTTGTTGCTGTTGCTTTTGTTGTTGTTGTTGCTGTTGCTGTTGCTGTTGCTGTTTTAGTTGCGCGATAAGCATTTGTCGTTGTACGTTCGTACGCTTTTATCGACCGCTAAACACTGACCACAGCCTCTCAAGTGGAATCTCTGATTTGCTCTGGTTTCTTCATCAGCTATTGCCTGGCCCCTTAGAAAGTTAGCATTGGTGACTTTTTTCTTTTTTTTTTTTTTTCTTTTTTTTGTATACAATTTGTATGGAAATTTATATATATATTTTTTTTGTAATTTTTATTTGTGTTTGTCTGGTTGATGATATGTCATGTGTTTGCCTTTTGTGTCGCCTAGCTGATTCTTTCTTTATTCTGCCTCTGTCAAATGCTGCTTTTCGTTTTCGTTTTCGTTTTGGTTTTCATTTTCAGCGCAGCTTTCGATTTTCTTCTTTCCCTTTGTGCGCTTTGTTAGCCTAACTAACCAGAAATTCCGAGACTGAAAATCTTACTTAGCGGCGAGTGAGTCGCATTCAAATAATAGCAACAAATAACCACAGAATTAGTCGATGAATTGGCATGAGGAACGAGCTAATAATGTTTCAGGTCAATGACTGTGCTACTGCTGCGAGGGACATTACTATCCAAAATAGTTATATAATGGCAATTCTTGTGAAAAGGGTATTTCTACGGAAATGATATAGTAGAACACTCACGCAGTCTACTAGTGAGTAGAATAACAGATTCACGCCAAATAAGTATACCATTTACATATGGCATATGGTTGACGTATAACACACTCACACCAGTATACCAGTTACTCATGCTCAAGTATAACACATTAACGCATAGTATACACGTGGTATAATATATTCACACTCAGTATATCAGTTAGTTATGCTCCAGTATAACACATTCGCACAATATACCAAGTACATAACACACTCACGCAGGCTACCTATTTATATATATACCATAGACACACTGACACAGCTATGTCAAAAATATATAAAGAGGAAGCACAACTCATCCAAAACTGGGTAAATAAAATCAGCTATGCAATTATGAACGCTTAATTAAATTAACTAAAAGCTAACGAATAATCTATGCAATTGAAAAATTTTAAATCCAAAGGAAAAAAGTAGTAAATGCAGTTGAATATCAAAATGAAAATCGAAGCTCACGTGGCGTATAATTAATTACATAAAAAATGTGTAAAAAGAAATGTGTATGAATTTTATTATTTGTTGCATGCGTCATGCGGCAACAACAACAACAACAACAACAACAACAGCAGCAGCAACAGCTATCTAGTGTTAAATATTTTGTTAGATAAACATAAAAATTCAAAATGCATGCCAAGAATATAATTATAAATATGTTTTTTCTTGAGTCTTGCTGTTGTTCAATTCACTTTTTATGGCGATATTTTTTTTAAAGTCCTCACTGCCAATTGATTGGAGCAGGGCAAAATGCAATTAGTTAAACGCATATGAAATGAAAGAAATGGCAACAACATCAACAAATATTTAACTTACACTTAAAGAGAGTCACAACAACAAGAACAACATTCAATATGCATTTATTTGTTATTGGCAAATTGCACTGCAGGAACGCAAAACAAAAGAGAGCACAAATGAAACGTAAACATGTACTAAACGAGCGAGAGAGTCAGGAACAGCAGCAGTTAGAGCGTAAGACAGAGTGCGAGCGCATGCAATGAATGGCTCTCCGCTCTCAGCTTTTGCTGTGCTGTTCGCTTTGCTCTCCCACTTTGTGTGTGTGCGTGCGCTGCTGGTACTTACCGAAGTCAGCATCGGTAGTATCCTGTGTTGTATTTGGTGTACTCGGCGCCTCGTCGCTAAAAGAATTGTGCGAGCTAGCAACAGCAGCTTCGGTTGCTGCCATCGGCGGCGGCGGCGGCGATTGTTGAAAAGTTGCTGGGGCAGAAGAGAGAGACAAGGAGAGAAATAGTGGATTAGCATTCATTTCATTAAAATTTAACATTATATGAAGCTACGCTCTTGCCATCTCGTACGCACTTACATTCTTTACAATCTAATTTCATTAATACATTGATCACAACTTGGAACTGTAAATTTTTTTTAAAACTGACTTGTGTACTATGAATTGACTCCATATTTTCATATTATATTATTGTAATTTTCGACACAACACTCAAAGCACTCTTCAAATGATATTGTAAACATAAGAGTTATGTTTACTGAGACTGAAACTTATCAAGCCTGCTGCTGCTCTCTACCCTTTTCCCTTCGCTTTTGTTACCCAAACCTCAATTAGTGACTGATTGCCAGACTAGTGTGTGTGCAGTGGAAAGGTGTGGGGAACGGAGAGCAGGTGAATGTTGAGCAAGTGACACACATTTTACAGCTTATTAACTTGGACAACAACCATGCCGGCCACAATGGAATTGCCACTACAACACGCTTGCAAAATACATAAATATATATATATATGTTGTCTATGAAGTGTCGCCCATAGAGCGTTCACTGAATCGGCGTGCTGACCAGACCGAAACCCATTGCCATATCAAACACTGTGAAGCTTATACAAAGAATATTTTGTTTATGTATATATATATATAACGCAATGACTAGTTCAAGAAAGTGAACTGGTTCAACTGAGTAAGTTGATTTGATACATATTAAGGAGTATCTTATATAAACTATCTGATGCCATTCGACGATCATTAGTCACCTATATATCCGGACTGTTCCTTATTAATAGTACTCAATGGAGTTCAGGGGAGTGATTCCATTGAACTGAATTCAGTCACGAGATCCAGATTTTAAGCATCTGAGACTAACTAAAACACAAGTAGTTTAGATTACAGCCCAGCTGTTAATTCAATTTACAGATTTACTCGAGGTAAGTCACCTGCTCAGGTGCAATTAGAAATGGTATAATTTCTAAATAAAATAAATGTGCAAAAAAATGTTTAGAATTCGCTACTTTCTAACGCTTTAAGCTGGGCTCTAGAACCGGTTCTTTTAACCTGTTCACACTGAACCACATCAACTCTAGTAGCTGCTACTACGAACTCGTATTAAACGTAACTGTCTTTTGTTATTGTTGTTTTTGTTGCTTTACGCATCGCTGCTCCAATGGCGAATAAAGTTCGCAGTTGGTTCCCCCCTGTCAACTGTGCCTCTCCACTCTTTCACTGTTAATGGGCTAATGCTAATTTCTGTTTTGTTGATGATATTTGTGGACTGTCTGCGCTGTTGTAGTTGTAGTTGTTGCTGTTGTTGTTGCAGTTGTACTCACCTTGACTGCTGGCCAATGAGCGCGACTGCGATGCCAACGGCTCTTTACCGGCCGCCTCCCTTCGGCTGCGCGATTGCTCCTGCAGCTGCTGGAACATACTGGCTCGAGCACGGACACTGTTGCTGCGAGTCACGCCCACTCCAACGCTCGACTGGGTGGTCGTGGAGGTGTCTTCGCTCAGCGACTGTATGGCCGAGTCATTGTCTATGCCGGACATCTCAAAGACGTGCTCAGAGTCGTTGTTGCCCACAGATAATGTCAGCTGTTCGCTTATGCTGGCGTTGATGCTGTCGCTGACCGAATGCTGCTGGATCAAGCTGAGCGAGGAGTTGACCGGTGTCGGTGCCGGAGTACCTGCGACTGTACGCTGATGCAGTCGTGGCTGCGTGGAGCTACGTGCCAAGCCGAAAGAATTGCCGGCCGTCGAGTGGGTCGATGAGGAGAGCAGCAGCGGTGCTGGCACGTGGCTCAGCGGTTGTCCAGTGATGGGCGAGATTAACGGCTGACTCTGCTGTTGATGTAGCTTGTGCTGATGGATTTCCAATGGTTTCGTGGGCTTAAAAGCCGACGTTGCCGAGATGTCAAATGGCGTGGTGTTTGCTTTAAAGCTGCAAGTCAACGAGTATGAATTGAGGGATTATATTTAATAGAAATTTATTATCAAATTTATAACAATCAAAAGAATATATTAGAAGTCTTTGGGTTCGCCACGTCCCGTATATCTTTGTATCAAAACCTTCATTTCCACGATTCTCTCTCCTCTCATTTTCTCGCTGCCGCTCACTATCTTGTGGCTCTTCATGTGACAATCTCTTAATTCATTTATATCTCTCTTATCCTTCTTTCTCTCTATGCCTATTTTCTTCTATATCTTAACTCTCTGCTTTCTCTCTATCTCTCATTATTCTCTATCCCTCCTCTTTCTCTTTCTCTACCATCTGTCTATCATCTCTCTGTAATCTCTCTAGCACCTCTCTAGCACCTCTCTAGCACCTCTCTAGCACCTCTCTATCATCTCTATATCATCTCTCTATCATCTCTCTATCATCTCTCTATCATCTCTCTATCATCTCTCTACCATCTCTCTATCATCTCTCTACATCTCTCTATCATCTCTCTATCATCTCTCAATCTTTTCTATATCATCTCTCTATCATCTCTCTATCATATTTCTATCTTCGCACTCTATCTCTTACGGTCTTCTTTATTTCTATATTTCTTTCTTTGTCTCTCAAAGTTGCTCTTTTTCTAGCTCCAACTCTAACTCCCTCTCTCTCTCTCTATCTGTCGCTCTAACTCTCTCTCTCTCTCTCTATCTATCTGAGATCTTTGAACAATGCGCAATTAGGGGCAATCATAATTATAGACAAACTAATTTTTCCCTACGCTAATTACGCACGTTTTTTATTTTATGGTGAAATTTGATTGACAACCCTCAGGTAAAAGTTGAGCTGAGCCAATTTACTGCAATAATTAGCTGCAAAGTTTTTTTTAGCTGAAAGCGAAATGACTGTGTTTATGCACCATTATAGCTTAGTCAGAAAGAAGATCATACTCGGATCAGGATGAGAGTGTAATTCAAATTATACAGCTAAATTAAGCAGCTCATTGGCAACTTGTTCAGCTTTTCAGCCCCGATATATGCTGCTTTCAGTTTAGCTACTAAACAAAACATTAGCCGCATTTTTTACAGGAGAAAAACCCGAACGAACTATAAATAAACAAAGTATAATAAACCTAAAAAAGAAATATACTAATTGGATTTGAACAGTGGGCAAAGAGAGAAAAAGAGAGCTTATTCTAAAGAGAGCAAAGAAAAGATGCCTAATAAAAAACAAATGTGATAAAAGCCAAACAGCTGTCGACGATATTTAGATATATATCGATCTTTTTTGCATATATATATTTTGCACACATATATAGAGCACACACACATATATAGAACAAACTGATATTTCACTAATTTTCGACTAATACTAGAACCACTGTTAACCACACTTTTCAGTCTCTGACCCAATAATATTGTTCAATTTTGCACTTTGGTAGTTCACTAAAAATTGGAAAAATAATTTTGAAATGTTTTTTTGGATGTGCAAATTTCACGAAAATTTGTTGATTTATTTTTGTATTATTTCGTGGGGGAATTTATATATATTTCCATTTGAGTGCACAATTTCCATGGATTTATTTTTAGAACATTACGAAATGTTTTGTGCTAAAGCTTTTCCATTTGGTTATATGTAATAACTACCGATGGCAACGATTAACACGCGCTTTTTAGCAGGTGAGAAGCGACTTCCTCTCTCTATCTCTACCTCTCTCTCTCTGTCTGTCTGTCTATGGGTACTACCGCCCGATAACCGGTGTCTAAAGCAACTGGCGACAGCTTCGAGAGACCGGTGCTTGGAAACTGATAGATTTGGTGAGTTTCTTTTACCTATGCGACGGCTGATAAGAACCAAGAGCCGATAGATTTGATATTTTTTATCAGTTGGCTTTTTTTGTTATAACGATTTACTATTTATTTATTCTCTTTATGTATTGTAAAGGCAAACACTTGGCACACACACACGCACACACATACATTTCAAATAGATTTTCCCGAAATGAAAAACAAATTTTTAGCCGGAGCGGCCCCGTTGAAAATTGAAAAGGCGATCGCGAGCAACTGAGCGCAAAATTTGTAAAAACAAAGTGGGCAAAGCGAAGCCGACGATCAACGGCGCCTCTGCCCCAGTCGCAGTCGCAGCTGCAGTCGACGTCGGCGTTGACGGCTCTGCCGTAGCGGCCACAGCAAAATTTAAATTATTTTCAGCTTTGTTTTCTTTTTATTGCCCATGGTCTGCATACATACACATATACAAACAAACAAACAAACACACACACACACGCACATTTATTTTCGTACGCTACTTTTCTCTCTATTTTCCACAATTTTAAAATGTTTTTGTTGTAGGTAAAGTTTTCATTGGGATTCTCGCACTTTTCTCTTTAGTAAGAGAAGAGCAGAGATTGTCACAAATTTACAGAAAACTGGGGATCCGTCGTTAATTTGATTCAATTTTGCATTAGTAATTCCCAAATGGTTTAACTCAATAAAAAATTGGTTTTACAGAAGTTTAATCACCAAAAATATCAAAGTACTCAACCAAAGCCAATTCAATAATCTAATCGTTTTCAATCAGTTATTTAGTTTCGTAACTATTAGACAATACTGGTACTATTTACTATATGGTACACATTTACTACGGTCCTTGACATCGTACACGTTATCTGGCCAATTCCAGCTAGTGTTGGCCATTAAAACGCGTCACACCTTTTGTATAACACTTATCGTAGAGTCGTTGAATTTTTATGGCTTGCCAATTGCCATTTCCAATTCCAGTTCTTTTTCTATTTCTCTATTATTTCTATTTACCGTTTTCTGATATACGCCTCAAACATTCTTTCGCTGCTTCGCCGCTGAAACAACATGAGAAGAGGAAGAGCGCTCAACCCTTAGCAATCACTAACCGAACCAAGTTGCAAATATCTGTGGACGCTTTCGTATGCGACAGCCAACTGAATGCAACGTTCCAAGCGACACGTTCACAATTCTAAAAAACTAAAGACGGGCCTTGAGAATCCCCATAAGACACACCCCGCACCCCCTTTACAGGAGGCATTGCAAATATGGCTGGCATAAATTTCGCATCACAATGGCAGTCGCCAAAAGCTATAGACAATACATCGAATCGGATCGGCACATGCAAATGTGGAAGACTACGAAGCGTAGTAACAAAAGAGACTCTTTTTTCTTATGATTGACGAAGCTGGAATACTCTAGATAGTAAAACTTGAATATATAGATATATGAATATATATAAGTATATATGCTGATTCATGATAACTGACATATATAAAATATATTATGGAGGGTAAAGAGTAGTAAAAAGAAGAAGTTTTCTTATGGTTGACGTAGCTTGAATACTCTAACAGCTAGCTGAGCTCGAGGCTGTATGGATAAATGAGACTTGATTTGGGCATAAATAGTATGTGGCTTGACAAATGAAATTGTGAAGTATTATGCACTGCATAATACTCGTTCAAACCACTAAATTTTAAGAGGAAGTTGTACAATTTGAAAATCTAGCTTCAACAGTTTGGAAGGTACGAAACTTTTGTATGAAATTTTTTTTTTTAATTTATAAAATAGAATTGATAAATATTAAACTGAAATATTACTCTAAACCTATAGTCGTCATTGCCTTGATCTAACCCCAAATAATTTTTTTTTAAAATATTATAGATATATATATTATATATATTATAGATATATATATGTATTATATATATATATTATAGATTCACTTCCTACAGCTAAGTCCATACAACTTCATTGCAAGACTTTTTGATAGGGTATATAAAAACTGAACACTGAATATTATGACCAATATCAGCTTTTGTTCGTCAGAATTTCTGGATACGCCTTGAGGGGTGTGGCAAACGGAACAAACGCAGCCGGTAAAAGAAAGAAAAAAAGCCCCAACACATAAAATGCTGACATGAAAACCCCGTTAAATAGAAGGTGTCGGTTCGGTCTCCGCTTGCGTCTACTATTTGAGCAGTCGAAAATACTAGTTAGTAACGAGCGGTACACTTATCTGGAAACGGGGTTTACGATCGTGCCATTGGCGCCGACACATAGGGAATTCGCAGAAAAAGGGCGTGATGAGAGCTCTTGGGCGTGTTTATACTAATTGCCAAAAGATAGCTATTACCAAGGTCATTTGCGCATGAACCTGCGTTCACACGAAACACAAAACATTGCTCTCAATTTATTGAAATGTTATCAATCTGTGAGTGGCACACCATAGACACGTCTGTTCCGCCACTCGAACCACTCAAGCCCCTCTCAAGTATCGCAACCTTCTCCTTTTACGTACATTTTCTGCAGCCCAGCTGACCTCAGTGGTCACTCAGGTAATTAGGCAAGCAATAAGCCGCTTAAGGTGACAACAGCAAAGTGAAATGCGATTTGTGACAGGCTTCAATAGAAACCGCTTGGCGAGCTCCTCAAGCTGGTCTCAAGATTCCGAGAGATGCTAAGAGATTCCAGATTCACATTCTACTCTTTTGTCATACTTACAAGCTCTTCTCCTCGCTGGTCACGGGCTGCGTCTTGAAGCGATCTTTGTAGAGATCTCTGCGTATAACACTGGGCTTCAACAGTTTGGGCGAGGCGCCGCAGTCGGGCAACTGCGTTGTTTGCTGCAGCGGCGACTCCCAGCTGGTGTTCAGACCAGCTGAGATAGCCGTGCTGGATGTTGGGGGTGTCGATAGCATTTCCATATGCTTGATTCGTTCAGCCACCGAGATGTTCGACGGCGTTGTCACAAGGTCGACGGGCGTCTGCGAGTTGGTTATGGCATCCAAGGCGGCAGCTAGATTCATGACAGGCGGCGCATCCTGACGCTCCAGGGAGCGCGTGCGACGCTTAAGCAAACTATTTGCGCTCTCCTCCAGAGCAGGCTGCATGGAGCCAAGGGAGCGACGCTTCGAGGGTGAATCCGTTTTCAAAATGGGACGCATAGTGTTTGAATCATTGGCAATTGTATCATTAGCTTCCGGAGTCACCTCACTAAGATCGAATTCCTCGCGGCTGCTCTTGCGACTGCTCTTGAGTATGGGCCGAATCTCGTGCTCGTCCGCCTCGCCAAACGATTTCTTCTTTAGTATGGGCTTTGGTGGTCGTGCTGCCTCCTCGCTGGAGGTGCTTTCCTGTTTGAGTATGGGCCGAATCTCGTGCTCCTCGCTGTCCTCGATGCCAGCGAGGCTACCATCATGCGCGGCCAGCTCAGCGGCGGCCAATGTCACCGCCTGCGAGATGGAAACGTGCTTCGAAATGTGCGAGCCGCCATCCGAGGGTGTCGACAGCGAGTCTTTCTTCTTCAATATGCTATGTGGCTGCGACTCGTTTGCCGATGGACAGCCATCGCTTTTGGTGCTCTCATAGCTGCTCTGCTTGAGGATGCCGTGCGCCTGGCCAGAACTAAGAGTGATGCCCGCCTCCTCCAGCGAGTTGCGACGCGCCGACTTGATCAAAATACTTCGCTCATCGGGCGAATGGGAGCGAGAGTAGTAACGAGACTCATCGAGGCTCGATCGTTTCTTCAGTATGCCCTGACGCTTGCTACGGCTATTGGTCGCCAGCGGAGTGTCCAGCACGTTGGCCGAGAATGTCACCGGCGATGCATTGCTGGAAGCGCTCGAGTTGCACTCGCCAAATGCGTGCTCCTTCTTCTTCAGTATGGAAACAATCTGATTGGGTGCAGGTGGCGAGTTCTGTGTGGAGGTTGAGGCTGCCACTTCATCCGTGCTCCTGCGTCGCAGGGCTGACTCATGTTGGCCGGTTGTCACCTGCGCCTGTTCGGCAATCTTCTTAATCTCGGCCAGCTCCGTTTTGGTGCGCTCGTTTAGCTTTTGGCTTAAGCCGCGTGCCAGACGCAACGATTCCGATTTGGATGCCGATTCGCTGCAGGAGCTCCTCGGCTGTGATTGTGGCTGCTGCAGAAGCTCTCGCAGCGACTCATCATCCCCCGGCATCAGTGGACGAGCCATGCCCAGTTCGCGACGTCGTCGCCGACGCATAGACGACGACTCATCTGCAAGCCAAAAAAGGAAACATCAGTTAGTGCAACGCACAGCGAACCGAAATCGTAAATGCAACAAGAAACATGAAAGAAACACATGCGACTGGACAGTGGGAGCAGTTTAACATATTGGAAACAGCCGGTATGCATAACAGATTCGATCAGGAAGCTTTCGTGGTATACGAGTTGATGCAGTTGCAAGCATTGAATGTGTTTGCTAGTTGCGTGCCACATGATGATCACGATACGTCGAACGTTGCACTGAGCGCTGCCACGATGCAACAGCTTCTTTTACACGATCGCCAGCGGGCAATCAAGCTTGACAACGATGCCAAAATTGGATGAGCTAGCCACGCCTCTGCCACACTGCTGCTCCACTGGTTGACTTCGTTGGTCTGGCTTGGTGGCCCACTTACCGCTATCCTTGGTGGCTTCCTCGTTGTATGAGCGATTCAGATTCGATTTACGTTTCGCTGATTTATCGCGATCACCGCTGCGACGTGGCGAAGGTGAGGCTTCCGGCTAAAAGAGAAGAAAGCAAATATGATTTTTAAATGAATCCAAATATATATATTCTATATATAGAAGTCTTACAGTTAGCTTGTGCTTTTGCACGGGACTCAGCTGCAGGTTGGTCAGATTATCACGTTGCTTGTCCATGGTGGCTCCGCTTCCCTTCTCTTGCTCAACGTCTGCGCACATTGTCGAGCTTCGTGGTCGCATGTGCAATGTGCACTCGGCCTTGGGCGGACTTAGAAGTCCGCCTGTAAAGTGCAGCTCGCTCAGGTTCTGCTTCATGTGAAGATTATTGGCTGTGGCCACCAACGGACGTCGCTCAATGAGCTCCGCTGGCTGCGAGGCCGATCGTGGCGTATGTCTTGAAGTATCCGAGTTGAAGCCGCTGCTGACGCTGCGCTTGGGCGACAGCTCCGAGTTGCTGAAACGTCTTCCAGGTGGCGTTGAGCTTGTACGCTGTGCACTGGGCGAGCTATAGCGTGGTCGTGGATGCTGCTGCTGCTGCTGGTCCTCTTCTTTCTTACGATCTGTATGTGTGTGTGAGTGTGTGTAGATTACAAATGGTTGGGAAGACAGCATGAAATGACAGTTAGTTAGGATTCTTTAGCATTAGGTTAACAACGTCTACAAACGAAGAGCAATATCTAAGCTACAACTAGGTAACCAACACCAATAGAGAGCAGGTCTAGAGAGGGTGTGCGTGTGTCGCTGTGTGTGGATGTGTGAGTGTGAGTGTGTGTAGATGTATCTGGTGTCAAATGACTGAATGACAAACTCACCGAGCGCTGCGGCACGCAGGCGACTTGCTTTGGTTGTGCGCACCGCTGGCGAGGATTGGGGCGAGGATGAGGAGCTGCTCAAGAGTGGGCTACACTGCGGAGACGTGTTGTGGCTGCTGCTGCTTGCACCACCGCCACTGCCAATGATGCGCAGCGGCGAAAGCAAATTTTTACGTCGCTTTGAAGGCGACGCTGCTGCTGCTGCTGCTGTTGTAGTGGCAGTTGCAGATGCTGCCGCTGTTGCTGCAACAGCTGTTGCTTTGAGCACAATCAATGGCGCTTTGCTGCTGGGCGTGGCAAGGGGTGGCATGGGCGTGGCGTGACTAACAATGTGGCAAGGCTGTTGCTGCTGCTGCTGCTGCTGTTGTAGATGCTGCTGACTGTTATTGTTAAAGCGGCTGTTGTTGCTGTTGTTGTTGGTGTTGCAAGTAAAATAAATGCTGCGTTTGTTGGCGCTTGTCGAGGAAACGGTATTGAGTATCGCTGCGTCACAATTAATAAATGTTTTCAAGGATATGCGTGAGTATCTTTAGAACAGATTAAAGCAATTTCAAAGCTACGTGTAATTTGCAGTGTCTGTGCGAGTGTGTGTGTGTGTGAGAGAGCGAAAGAGAGAGCGAGAGTGTGTTTGAATTGCATAATATGCAATCATTGCTTGATCGTGGCGATCATTGTTTATGACAAAGGTTTATCCGCCAAGCAATGGGTCGAAGTATACAAATAGTGAAGTATTTCATAGTCGTGTATACTTTAGGTGAAGCCCATTAGCAAATCGAGCAATGCATACTCAAATAACTAAAGTTTAATATCGATTTTAATCGATATCATATCTTATCGATCATTTAGAAAAAAACTTAAATTGCCTCTGCTATAGCTGTACTTAAGTCTAATATATCAGGTATCTTTTAACACTTTCAATGGAGAATATTTAATAAGCAAGTTGAACTCCTCAAATCTCTTTAGCCTCCCATCTCGTTGGCCCATTTGAGTCAAATAATCTTCTAAAAGCTTGCCAAATCGTCAGAGAGAAACAAGTTGAGCAGCTTCGGTTCATTGTCCAGTTGTCCGTCAGTCAAAGATCAGTAAACTTTATGCTACGAACATTGCCCTAGACAAAAAGATTCCCGAAGAAACCACATGAGGCAAGAGTGAAAAAATACAAACAAAGAAATGAAATTAATAACGCATAAGCCCAGATAATAAAAGACAAGCCCCGAAAATAAAAACACGATATATATAATAAAAAATATCGTTGCAAAATTTGTTAATCAAATCGAATCAATAAAAAGCAAGGGAAAATGGGTTAAGCTAAGTAATTTAAGTGGAAAACAGTGATATTTGAAGAACTTTTATGCGTTTCGTGGGAATTTGAGGACTGCATTCATTATGACATATGAAGTTATCAGCTGAAGTTTACGAACTATGTAAATTTGTCAATCAATCAAGTTTTTTGGGCACTTTCTCAAGCGCCGTTGTTATGAGAGACTGTCAAAATGTTTTATGAAACCCTTTAACAAATTGATAATAAAAAAGAAGATGGCAAAAAGTTTTGAATGAATCAAAGTTTGTTGTTTTTGTTTTTGTTTGAATTGATAAATATATTATACAGCCGTAGCCGTGTCGTATGCTCATTATATATTTTGTTTTCTCTCTCTCCCTGTCTCACTCACTATTTAGCAATTTAATGTTATCTTTTTGTCTGGTATCGAAATAATCTATGCAAAAATTGCCAAATCAAATCTTTAGATCTGCAGATAATGCAAAATATTGCCAAATGGCTTTAAGCATCATAATATTAATAATTATTTTAAAATTGTGATTGTTTCTTATATAATTTATTTAGACACGTATTGAAGTCTAATTTTTTATTTTCTTGAAGGTCTTTGCAAAGATTTGCGCTTGATTGGCAAGCAATACAAGATCTAATTTAGTTCAAATTACTTTTAAGTGCTCAAAAAAATAAAAAACAAAAAAAGAGCAATGTGGCAACATTTTCAAGTGTTCGACTCTTGAGGTTTCGACTAATTTGCAGTTTTAGTAATGTTGACAGTTCACCTTTACGGCTGATGGAGCCCAAAGGGGAGCTAATTATGGTGTTTATTGTTTTGTGGGAAAGCCAGAAAAACTAAAGCCGAAAATGCAGAAGAAAGACAAGCTTAAGAGTTGAAAAATCATACTTAATATTGCAGGATCTACTAGGTGAGCATAGATGATGGCAAGCAGAGATTTTAACGGTATAGAGAAGAGACTATAATAGTTAGAATACCACAGAGAAAATACCCTGCCTAAAAAGATTTAGGAGCGGAATGCGCATGATTCAGGCAACAAATATGGTTTAAAAAGCTAGTTAAAAAGGAAGTTGAGTAAGCATCATATATATATAAATATATCTATATCTTTATCTACATCTAGTTAAAATTCAACAGTTCAAGCAACTGAATAAATGGGCACAAAACAATAGCACAAACGAAAGGTAGACAAAAGGACAAATCACAAACTCAACAACACAAAGCAAATACGTTTGATTTTTTTTTTAGTGTTTCAACTCACCTGAGTTGCCGGCTGTGGGGCGTATATTAACGATGTTGGATGCTGCGTTTGTCTGAGCCGCTGGCGACGTGCTCTTAGGAACTTCGATGTGTTGTGACTGCAACTGCAACTGCTTGGCATTTGTCATTACAGAGGTAGCGGCTGTCTCATAAGCAGAGCTATTGCCATTCGTTGATGATTGGGGATCGTTTGAAGTTGCAACATCAACAGTTGTTGCACCTGTTGATTGCTGGTGTTGTTGGTGCCTGCGTGTGGGCGATGGCGAGCTGTTGGATGAATCGCTGTAGCAGCCAACTGGCGGTGGCGGCGACGAGTGGCCAGCACTTTGACGACTGCCGGAACGTGGTGTCCGAGTTATGAATCTGCAGGCAAACGAAAGGTAAATATTATCAGTAAAATTATGCAAAACTGTGTGTTGGCTTAGCTTACAAGCAAATGTAACTGTGTCAGTTATCGCAGATAACTCAAGTTAACCAAAAATTTGCCAAGGAAATGAACAGAAAGAAACAGTTTTTGTTGTGTTCCGCTAGATGCGGCACAGCTAGACGCCTTCAAACACGCTCAACAACTGCCGACGGGCAAACTGAAAGTAACTCTGCCAACCCAAGCTGCAGAGACGACAACGGCAATAACAACAACAACTAACAACCAACAGCCAACAACAACCAGTAAGCGAAGCTAATAACAAGAGGTTGTTTTTTTTTTGGCTGCTGGCTGTTTGGGTTTTGCCGCCGCTTGTTTTGTGTAGTTTTGTATCTTGCAGATACACACAGGCGCAACAGCAAACTCACTCGTAGCTACAAATTAACTCAAACTCAAAAAGATAACACTCAAAAACTCAAAGAGCGAAAATTCGCACATACAATTTGCCCAGGTAGCTGGCTGCTCTCATTCGTATCTGAACATTCGTGTTGCTATATCGCTGTTGTGTTCCTGTTGTACATATATCTTTTATCTCATCAAGAACAAAGCGCAACAAGTTATTTACTGTTGTTGCTGTCGCTGCTGCTGCTGCTGCTGGGCATGCGCAGGTAGCCAAAAAAAAAAAGAAAAAAGTATCTCAATGTCGTCTGCTTGTCATGTAAATAATATCCATGTGGCTGCTACGTCTACAACTGCAACTACAACTTCCTTAATGCATTGCAGTCGCTCATCGAGTAAGTCGTAAGTCGCGAGTCAGTAAGCCACTCGGTTAGCCAATAAAAAGTTGTTGGCCTGAGCTCATCGAGCTGGGAGCTCAATGTCAGAGCGAAACAGGCAGAGCTAAAGGAGCTGGGATATCTCTTTGAAAATAATTGGGCTAAGACAATTAAAAATGAATTGTAATTCAATATGTTTTTGTGTTTTGAAATGCCAAAGATGCTTCTGCAGTTTTTGTACTGCAAAAACGTTGCACTCGAGTCTATATCCGACTTGATAATACCAGCACTTAAAACGAAAAGAAACGAATAATTGTTTAAGAAATATTTCCCAATTTGTTAATCTTTAATAAGTCTACAATTTTTATAGAGTAGCTCAATAATAATCTATCTATAAGATTGGCTCATTCTAGCTTTAAAATCTCATATATTTTGTCTTTACATTTTCCGGCTCAAAAAGTCTTAGCCTATTATCAAGTGAGAGTCTCGGAGACACACATCAAATTTAGCATTTCACAAAAACCTATATACCCCTTTTTCACTGCAAACATAACAACTATAAGATGTTAAGCATCTTTACTACTCAAGGCTATTCCAATTAAGAAGGTCGAAGACAGACATATCATCATTAACGTCTCGCCGCTTCAATTACTTTTAGACATCTGCCAAATGGAAATTTCCAATTTTTATATATCATCTGGCTGGCAGGCATTCAGGCAAAAGATTTGACAGTCCAGCTGTTGTCTGCATGGCTAAAAGAACTTTCCAACTAGTTGACTATGTCAAGGCGAAGCTTTTTGGGACGCTGGGGGAAAACAAAAGGAAAAGTGATGCACCGCTGAGCAACCGGTTAGCCACTTTTCGGCTGCGCAGCTGCAGTGCCGGCCGAGCCAGAAAGCGAAATCAGGACTAGTTAGAAGACACAGCCAGACGACGAGACGACGAGACGACGCGATGCAATAGCCAAATAGAAGACGCGACACCTTTGAATCTCGACTGGGCCATAAAACGTTTACTCGAGTAGATAGCTGAGGCTGATGCTGATGCTCTAAGCAATATAGTCAATAAAAACCAAATTTAATTGAACGCGATCAAATTTTCTTAGGCCGTTTCAATAAATTCACTAATTTTTTGTTTTTCCTTTATTTTGTTTTGTATACCCTGCCAGAGCAGGGTATATTGTAAGAGGCAGCAAAAGGCGTGGTGACTAAGCTTTATATATGCTTAAGTAGTATGAACAGTCGCGTCGACTCAACTTTTCTTTTGTGTATGTGTGTGTGTAAAAGCGCTCGATCGGAGAGCTACTACGATATAAGAACTGACGACTTGAACAGCTAAATATATGTCTATTAATATATACAAATATTTCTTCTCATTGCATTAATAGAATAGTATTTTTCCAGAAATTTTCTTCCCATTGCTTTAATAGAATAGAATTTTTCCAGAGGTCAGGGTATTTAACCGTCGCGCACTCCCGACTAGAGCACTCTCAGTTGTTTCTTTTTGACAATTTTCCACTCTTTTTCTATTTTGTATTTTAATTTTTGTCTCTTTTCTGTTGTCGCTTTTATGAGGCATTTTTGTAGCGAAAGCCGATGAACGGCCTATGGAAAACTTGTCGCCCGGTTTTTCAGTTTGTCAGTTTTTATTTTTAAAGTCTCGACCGTACAACAGGTGCTTTCTAAAGTCGGGTTCCGGGGTCGGAGTCGGGGTCGATATTCGCTTTTGATTTATCTTATTATAATTGATGGAACTGCTGCACTGCACTGTACTGGACTGGACTGGACTGCTAAAGATGTCTCTACCAACATTCAACATTCAACCTCAAATCAAATCAAAACAAAACAATGGACAGACAACATAACAGCGCATTAATACTAACAAATGTTTTAACAATATGAAGATTTGATTTGTTAACAAGAGAGTCAAAGCTGATGTTGCTGTTGTTATATTTGTTACTGATTTGCTTTGGGGGCCCGGCTTTGGAATTGTGTAACAAACAGTGAACAACGTGAAGATTTGTAACCACAATTGAATCCGATTTGTTTTAGCGGTGCAGGATTAGGAATGCCCGAAGCTCATCAAGTGGAGAGTCAAGATTTGACAATGGTTCATTTAATAAATTGTTTACAGTTTCACATAAAAATGTAGTTTCTCTTTCATTCAGAAAGATAAAAACATTTTGAAGAAAATCAACGCAAATTTAGAAGGGCAGTTCGAAAAGTTCAGAAACTTAATGTGAAGTTAGATAATTCAAAAAGGAATTATACTTCGAACAAGCATTTCAAAACCAGTAAGTGTTCTTGAAGGGAGTGCCCAATTAGAAGATATCCTGCGCTGATATTTCAATCATTCTCTAGATCACCTCAGCACAGCAAAGTCTCTAATAACAGAGAACGATAAGTCAGCTATAAGCTAAGCCAAATAATATCAAAATAAATTGATTAAATATATATCAGATATATATTTAATCAATTTGTTTTATCAGATATATATATACATATATATATATATATAAATCAAGCATTTACAGACAGAACTGCATTTACTATAGATATAACATGTTAAGAGCTACACACAGATAATAAATAGATAGGTGTAACATAGATAAATAGCCACTTACCTGCGTGCATTAGTCGCCTGATGATGATGATTGGATTGTGGTTGAGACTGAGACTGGGTCTGGTTCAGGTTCTGGTGAGGATCGTCTACGGTCACAGAATGCAGGTGATCGAGTGTGTCGGGAGATGCGGACAGTTCATTATGATCATGTTGATAATGAAGCTCAGGCTGATAAGAAGGATGATGATGATGACTGTTATGATCTTTAGCACCGTTTAAAAGCGGCATCGATTTTTCCATGCTGGAGCACAGCTCCTCTTGCCAGCGTGTAAGTGTTTCAATAACTTCCCCTGGCTCATAGCTGAGAGTTTGTAATTCCTTTTGATCTTGTTGATCCTCATCAGAGTCTTTCAACTGCTTTTTGCTGTTGCCCCTTTTGACACAACGACTTAGCTCCGGCAACGATAATTTCGGTGGCTCCACAAATAGACCTTTCATATTTATTGGCTGCTCCTCGCTGCAGCTCAACACCAGCTGCGAGACAGGCGCTGAGTAGGGCAACTTAGAAACTAGGCCATGGCTCTTTACGGGCTCGGACTGCTTCCTTAGCAGCTCGACATTACTGCTAGGCGCCGATGTTGGTGTCAATTCCGGCTCTGCCTGCTTGAGGTAGCTGGGCTCGGCCTCTATGGGCTTGCTCTGTGTCAGATTTGTTGTCTTTTGACTAGAGTGCAATGCATATGGCGATTCATCATCCGTGGATACCTCATCAGAGGGCACCACCCGGATGATGCGCTTCTGCTTGTTCAATTGCTGGCGGTGCTTATCCGATGGCTGCTGATTGCCGCTGCCGCTCATTGAATGTCTGTGATATTGATGATGCAAAGGCCAAAAGGTCGCCAGTGTGTTGCTTTTGTTCAACTGTTGCAGATGTTGCTGCTGCTCCTGCTCCGGTTGCTCCTGCTGTTTGTCTTTCTGCTCTTGCTGCTGCTCGTTGCTGCTGCTGCTGCCGCTGTTGCTGCTGCTGTTGCCTACGTCTAGGCCCTTCTCCTTGCATATTATGTCGTACAGCGCGCTAATCGGCCGTGATTCGCTACGCACGCGTACGGCCCGCTTGGTAGAGCGTTGATGAAAGCGCTGTGTATGACGGCTGTTGCGACCGTTAGCAGCGCCTGCAACACCTACTTGGGGACTAGCCTGTACTACAACGGGTGATCTACAACAACTACTACTACGGCTGGCAATAGGATTTTCGTTTTGGATTTGGTTTTGGTAGGTTTCACCTTTTGTAGGGTTCACAGAGGGCGGCAAGGATTTGGCGCAGCGTTCTTTGCTGTTGCGTTGGCGCCTTCTGCTGCTGTTGCTGTTGCTGTTGTTCTCTGTGGACACAGAGTCGCCAAGTCGAAAAAATTTTGCACGCTGATTGATTGCTTGATTGTTGGCTTGAGCCGGAAAGCAACGCTGTTCAACTATCTGAGTGCTGGGCGTACTGTACACACTCTGATAGTTCTCATTCAATGCACCATCATCTGATGCATTTGGCGTATGGATGCGTAGCTGCAAATCCGTATAATAGGCTGGCGTTGTATGATGATGAAAGTGCGGATGCTGTCCCCGATACGAGATTCGTGTTATCGAGCCAGCTGATTCGTCTGATGCTTGTTGTTGTTCTGCTTGTTGTTGTTGCTGGCAGCTAGTTTTGGCAGTGGCGGATGCTGTGGATAAGTCACTTGAGGCCGCAAAAGTAGTTTCTGCATGGAGAGAGAGAGAGAGAAATATAGTTGTATACGAAGGAAAGTGCAAAGTAAATGTAATAAAATCTTAATTTGACTAAATTCATTGCAGCTCGTACAGCTCCATGAAGCGCACAAGCACAGGACGCCCCACGGTACTTGTGGGCGTTCTCATACCTGCGAGGGGGGGCGGGGCCAAATCGTCTCGCCAAGTAAATCTTGGCAGCAATTAAATTGCACCTGAGCACTCGTATTAATATGTCAAGGTGAGGTGAGGGTTGCTCTCGGCTTTTTATAGCACACAACATTACATTAGCGAAGGGAAAGCAGCGCACTAGAAAATTCTGTTAAATGCAATCTTTGTGACATTCTCTGTTGCTGTCCCAAGGTATGAGGCACTCGGCCACTCGACCTAGCCCTTTCAGTTTGCCTTGGCAAATCAGATTATATATATATATAACTTAAAAGTTTACGATTGAAGACAAACGTAATGCGTGAAAGCGTCGAGCATAACCAACAACAAGAACTCAAAACGATGTCTATATATCTGTATAGGAAGACAACATTGCTGCACATACAAATATCTTGGCTCCGGAACTGAGGCATATTTAGATTTGACTGATTTGTTATTTCACATTCAAAACCTCCAAACATGGAACAAAGCAGAAAAGCTAAATTTAAAGTCGATAAATAATTAATTCAATTAAGCAACACAAATCGAGTTTATTAAAATGTTAAGCAAATTAATTGTAGGTAGACACATCAAGGCTTACATTTGGCAACAGCCGTTTAATTATTTTAATTGTTTCAATGGCTCTTGAAGGGCTCTGCGTCTGTGTGTGGGCGGAGCTCGAGTTGTGGCCACAGAGCAAAGCATTTATGGTTTATAAAATTGAAAGACCCGCCCACGTTAGCCAGACAATTTCGACCGCCACCCACTCCCCCTCTTTTTATATGCTTGCCCTTTTTTAATAAGACTTAATTGAATTAAAAACCTTCCATATATCTAATATCAGCCTTTAGAATTTACGTAGCATATAAATTACGCATTATTCGAAATCCATGGAAATCAGTATAAAACCTAAACAAAAAGCAAATTCAGCTGCGGAATTCTCCATCGCAATTTGCTTGCCAAATTCTAAAAAAAATAAGATATATATCGTAATAAATAAACAAAGTCCACAAGAAAATGCATTTGCTATATTTCTTGGCAGCTTGCCGTTTCGTTTTCAGTTTTATTAAACAAACTTTTTTTGTGTTGCATGTTAACGTTTGGTTTCGCTTCTGTGCGGAAAAGTCGACTAACTAATTGTTGGCAGAAAAAAGAGAAAAAAAAAACTGAGAGTTGATTCGCGCAACTAAACTGCATACAACAACAACAACAACAACAACAGCAGCAGCAGCAGCAATCACAACAACCACAATCGAGTGGCAGCCTACAAATTGGCTGTGCAACATTTTTGTGGCTTCGACTGCCTATTACCAAACGCTTCTGCCTCTTGTTGTTGCTGGCCCCCGCCCATCGTATGTGGCAAGCTGATTGATCGATTGTTTCGCTTTTGCCTCGGCCACATTCGTTGCATAATTAATATGGAAAGTGAAGGAGAGAAACAACGAAGCTTAGAGTAAACTAACTTGCCACATGCGACTCAATAACGAAAATTGTCAAACAGCAGGAGAAAACTTCACATCGCACTTTGTGTGGCACTAAAAATTGGAATCGATACTGCATAAACAAGCAAGTTGGAGTGCTATGAGCGGGAGTGCTCGACTAAGAGCTACCCGGACTCTCGTGCCAAGCTGTTGTTTCAACTATTCTAGCTTTTAACTAATTATATATTTGTATCTGTATCTATTTAACGTTGAGTTCTGCAATCTGTCATACACACGACAGTTAGAGCTTCATTGATTCAGCTTTCAATCTTGATCAATAACAAATAGACCACCCTTTGACTATTAAAACCATATACCTTGCCTTTGTCCACTTTCAATTGATTCTGTGTATAAAAAAAGTCGCTTTTGCAGTCGCTGTTTACAGTTGCAAGTCTTATTTTTAAACGCAAGGGCAAACTGCCCACATCACATCGTCGACGTCGTCAAGTGGCAGACAAGAAACTGTGCCTCCAACACAGACACAGCCACATCGACAGCGACAGCCTCTGCTCGCTCTGCTCTCTGTCTGTCTCCCCAACTCTAAAAATAACATTCACGTTTTTTATGCCGCTTGCCAATGCAATGCATTGCAACAAATTTAATTATCAAGAACAATTCATTCACTCACATATCGATATCTCTTATCGATTGTCTATAAAATGTTCAACTCCTTGGCACGTGGGTTATCTTTATACAATTCTGACACTTCTGTGATGGTGCTTGGTGCAACACCAGAGTGCTAAATTCTTTATGTAATGACACTAAAAGCGCTTAAGCACCCTCATGCACCCTGAGCTATGTATGGATAACATTTAAGTAGCTTGGGTTTAAGAAATTAGGTTTTCATTTTATGCTTGTTTTTTATTAATTTAAGTCCATGGTCTTATATCACATGGCTCAGCAGCTAGGATCTCCGACTTCAACTCGCTTCAACTTACTCTCACTCTTTGTATAAGTTATACAGAAGTTGTAATTATACCAAAACAAGGTCTATGCTTGTCAAATTATATATTACCAGCATCAAAGGCTTAGTCTATCTACTGCTGTTCGACTTTCTGCCTGTTCATCGATAACTTTTTCAAATTTTATGAATGTTTTGTAGACTTCCTCTCAAATTGAATACATTTATGTTTTAGCATATATTCTTGCTGATTCGATTCGAGGGATTTTACTTTACACAAAAAGATAGTAACATAATACAGCTATTCACAAATTTTGTTATTAAACCCGTTTTAAATTTATGTTTTCTTCTCTACTGATGATGATGAAAAAATCTGAAATATCTTCGAATTTAATGACTGACAAAATGTTGCCATTCTGTTTGACAGCAATGATAAATGAGCTAATTGGCAATCATTATTTATATTTAGAAAATATTTTTAAAGACTCAACTCAAGTTTTTTATTGCCTGACTTCCATTGTAGAACAACTTCAATGGGGATTGCAAATGAATTTCGATTGGAACATTTGTTGGATCGGCTGTCTGCCTTTGGCTTGGCGTTTATTGGGCTCTTAAGCCCTTCTATAAAGCGATTGTAGTTGTTGTAAACGTGAAATAGGTATCTTAAAACAATCAAAATTAAATAAAAGCCGACAGTTTTACAACACTACTACACAATCTCCGGCTGGGTGTGTGGACAACAGACCAACTTAGTTTAAACTTAAGAACCCTTTTTATCAACCGATATGCCAGACTGTAATGGGGGTAGGGAGCGAGAGACAATAACAATTTGTAGTAGGTAAACAAAGGCTATAGAAATCATTAACAGTTATTAAACAATAACATGGCAAAGAATTTATATAGGAAATTGCTGAGATAGCTGGTGAACAGTGGACACCGAACAGTGGACAGTGCTCGAAGACGACGCCAGAGTCTAAAAATAACAAGTGATATAGCATACGCACAGCGTAAAGCAGGCAGTATACGACTATGTAATACTCTATTAGGAAGAAAACAAAATTATGAAAACTGAAATCAATATAAATACAAAGACTAACAAGAGATATATGCTGTAATAAGAGCGATATCCTGTAATAAGAAAACTATTTTATATCCTATGAGGAAAGAGAAACCGATATAAATGCAAGATATAATGACTGGTACAGCCTGAGACGACTGAGTAATACCCTCTAATATGACAACTATTTGTTTGCATAAGCAGAAAAATTGATATGTTTAAAAAACTGACTAATAAACAGTATTTGACTTAAGTTGAACATAAAAAGTGAAACAATATATGACTACCTTATACCCTGCAATAATCGCAATAAACAATTGCTCTGAATAAGCACTAAAACCCTATATAAATACAATATATTTGTGTATAAATAGAAAACAAATTACATATTACAGAAAAGGAAAGAAACTACGATTGAGTAATACCCTGTAATAAGAAAATCAACTATTGTTTGGAAATCGATATAAATACCAAAAACCAAGCTGTAATATTTGAGTATTAATAAATATAACAAATGACAATTGACAATTACAATCTACGACTGAGTAATACCCTTTAAAAAAATTGTTTAGCAAAGCAAAAAATCAATACATTAATTTAAACATTGCTTTTAACATAAATTATCACAGCTGGTTAGCTTAAAGCGCAATTAGTGTGCAACTTAATGGGCTTAAGTGTTGCACCACTTCCATAGGGATCGTAATACGCTCTTTGTTTACACATCGAAGCAATCATGAATATTGTCATGAATATTGTCCACACACAGACTCAATTACAGGGCAACTGTCTAAAAGTGTAGGCGTAGGCGTTCGCAAATTGCAAATGTTCAAAACGTATCTAAGTACGATAGGAATGTTTTCAGATATATGCATATCTGTACCTATCTGTATATATCAGTATAGATGTTCATATATGTTTATACTAACTGCGATAGCGTGGCATATCCATATTGCCGCTGCTTTTGCTTGACTGCAGCTGAAAGTGTCGCTGCGTGGATGCGGGAGAGCCGCTATGGATGGGACTATCCAAATTGAGCACGCCTTCGCGTATAAGACACTCCTTTATGGCCAACATATTGTACACTGCACTACATAGGCTGCATTAAAAAATTGGGCTGCAAGGCTGCAAGGCTGCCGATGCAAGATGTATGATTTTTATTTTAGAAAGTAAGACACACACACGCGTGTTTTATATATAGAAGATGTTTCTCATTTCATTTCGTTTCATTTTGCAACTGGCTCTGCACTTGAGGCGAAAATAGAAAAGCGCGACAAGCACTGGCACTGGCACTCGCACTCGCGCTCGGCGTCTGCTTTACAATAAAACTCGACAAGTCGAAAACTCTTCGCCTGTAGTTTTCCAAGCAACAGTTTTATTTATTTATTTTGTTGTTGGCTGCTGCTGCTGCTGCTGTTATTGCCATCCGTCGTAGCTGCGAGCGACTGAGCGCTAGCCGAAAGTATCTAGAACTGTGGCCAGCCGTTTGTTCAGTTTAGTTCCAACACGATTTTCATTCTTTATCTTTGGACTCTCGACGAAGCAAAAGAATTAAAACAAAACGAACAAGCCGACTGCCGACTCTGCCGATTGCCGACTGACTAACTCAGTATCTATGTGTGCTAGCGCTAACTGATTGTGCCTGAGTGTGTGTGTGTGTGAGTCTGTGTAGGTGTGCGTGTGGGAAGAAGCAGCAAAATCAAAACAAAACGAAAAACGTGCAACGGTAACACAGCTAAAAACTGCGACAGAGGCAAAGACAGAGACAGAGAGAGAGAAACAGAGAAAACCCCCCGAGACGCAGACCGTTCACATTTATACAGATTATACTCTCTCAGCTGTTGGACAGATGGATGGATGGTTGAATGGATGGGTCAGTGGAAAAGATATTGTACAGTGAAACTGGCTTTTAGTTGATTGGCTTAGAACAAGTTCACTTAATACGTGGGACGAGTCCTTATCAATTTAGAACTAGTTCATTTCGCTAAGTTTCCTAAATTTAACGGAATATTTGACTTAATAATGATTTGAACATCAATTAAAATATATTCTAGCTATCTTTTATGAACTAGCTCCTTTGTGGGCAAATTTGTGATTTTCATTGGATTTTACTAAGGTATATAGAATGCGGAACTAGTTCATATTAATTTCATATGAGTGTAAATTACAAATCGAAAGTATTTATAAATGAAAGCAAGCAATTTAGCTAATTTTATTAATAGAAAACTAGTTCATAGCACTGAATGCATCTGAATGAGCACTATTTAGAGAATATTTCTGATTCTAATCGATTTCAATATCACCCAGTTCATTTAACTAATGTTCTTCTTTGTGCTTTGCACACTTTCTCAACTTATTAAGTTCACTGTGCCAGCATCTGCAGATGAAGCGAATCACATCGCATCACATCAAGCTGCCCATCAGTAGCAGCTCCATTATATCTCTCTTCAGCTCCACATGCTGTGCAAAACGAGGAACTAGACACAAAACTCATTAAATGCCACTGCGCAGCACAGAAGGCGCCAATACAAAAGCAACAAGAGAAGAACACTTCGATATTGGATGAAGAATATCTGGTTATTGAGGTTGGTCAACGGTAAAACATTGCAGTAGGAGGAGGCTGAAAGAAGAGGTTAGCTGAAAGACATTGCACTGATCTAGAAATGTATCTGAATTTGGGTTTCTTGATACAGGATCTACAGTCGAGGCAAGCTAAAAACGGTCAAGTCTCTAAAGGAGTACGAGAGCTGCTCTCATAGTCCTAAGTTGTATAATATATGTTTATGGGAATTCTCACTAAAAAACTTTTCTTTTGACTTTAACGCATGCTCGTAGCTTTCGGTATTTTCGATATGCATATTTGAACTATACAAGAGTTCGCATTTCAATTTGTGTGCATCGCTTGTGAATTTCAAATATTTATAAAGCCTGACAGGCTCAGTTACCTACCAGGTTCATATGTCAAAAGTCAAACGTGAACTTTGCCAGCTGGATTTTTGCATGACATTTGCTTCTGCTCATGTGTGTGTCCGTGCAACTGCGCTTGTGTTTGTAATTTTAAGTGCTTTTAGAAGCTGCTGAATGGATTTCGAAATTGTGATATCTAGCTGTGGGTATTTGCTAGCTGTAGCTGTATGCATTGAAGGTCATAAACGGATGGACAGAAGTATCAGAGTGTAAGCTAATTGAGTCTCATTCTCATTCTTTAATTGAGTTGTTGTCCAACTATTTCCGTTGTGGGCGTCAATTTGATTTATGAGCCATGAGTGAGATTATGCCACTCGACCACTCGTTTGCCTGTCAGCCTATTTCTAAATACAGAACTCTTTAATTGAAACCACAAAGCGCCACCTAGCGCCGGTTTCAGCTGCACCTCACAGGCTAAACTGATTTCTGAGAAGTAATTTGCATTTGTATCTAAATGAATACGAATTGTGCGCTTCTGTTACGGCAGCTTGTTCTTATCTGCTGATAACGTACTGCGTGAGTTCAAAAATTCGTGATGGTCATACATATTGACGCACCCTATAATAAAGCTGAACACAAATTGGGTATACGTTGCGTACAGGATAAATATATCCTTCCATCTTTCTATCTCTATCTATCTTTATTTACCTGTATCTGATTATATCTATGTCTATTTATTTGTATCTTTTTATCTTAACCTCTCTCTCTATATATTTCTATGTCGCAACGTAACAAGTACAGGGTATGTCTTAGTCAATTACTGGCTAAAGCATATTTCTGTTGCTCTTCACATTTTTGTTTTGTTTTTTTTTGCGAGAATATTAATACTCGTGTAAACATAAAGAGAATGTAAAGTGCAGGTAAATGCGGAGACACCCGAGCCACGAGCTTTTATATATAGAAAAAAAAACATTTATATATATATATTTATATGTACATACATATATATGTATACATATATATGCACATATATATACATTCAATTCGTGGGCCATTTATGAGTTAAGTATTTATTTCTGTGCAGCTGTTGCCCATGCCATGATAAGTTTCCGACTACTTTGTGCGATTGATTTATGTCATAATTACGTTCATCAATATGCAGGATATGCGGCGTATGATTGATGCGCTTGCCCATACGGCACAGGTATGCAATATTAATGCCTACAGTCAACAAAACAGCCAAATACTCTTGAAGGAAGAGATACATTTGGCCAATGATTGAATATCTGTACCTCAATAACGTGATGTCTCACATAAAATGCTGAGGGACTCACAGCGTCGGCATATGAGTAAACAGAAAATTGGACAGACAATTATTTATACAAGAATTTATCGACTCATGAGAATCGCAAAGTAAGGCAATGGCAAAAAAAGGGGATATCTGTGTAAGAGAAATGTATACATGAATTCAGCGAGTCATGAGAACCGCAAAGAAAGGCAATCTTTATCAGGGGGAAACGTATATAAGAAGCAACACATGATTTTTGCAAAAAGAGATGCAAGGAATGAGATATTTGTACAAGAGAGTTATCCAGAGAGAGAGAGAGAGAAGTGAGAATCACAAAGAAAGGCTTTGCTTAAAATAGAATTTCAATTTAAAAAAACTCCGTTACAACTTTAATATAAACATTTTCGCAATTAGATTCAGAACTATGAAACAACTCTCAAATTTAAGCAAATTTATAATTTAAACTGCACTACAAAACACAAAACAAGTACAAGCCATAAAAGTGTTTTCGACTGAAGAGCCGAAGGCCGCTTTGTAGAGCATTCACCAACCAAACCAAAATTTGTGTTCGCTGTATGTGGGCGTGGCACGTAATACGATAAATGCAAGTGGATTAGGCACATGCACAATTGCAGTTTACTTTCAGGCCAACAGCAACAACTAAGTGGCTAAACTAGATGAAACTATGTCAGAATTAGACAGCAATGCAAAAAGGCGTGTCACAGGAGATGACGGCAAATTGGGCATGGCACGTGCGGCAGGATGTATAATTTCGGTTGCAACAACTGTTGTGGCACGGCATTGTTGCTATTGTTATTGCGGGCTGCCAAATATTGCAGCATTCAAAAAGAGTAAGTTTCGTAATTTAGTTATAAAACTAAAGGCAACATAGAGATGAGTTGAGAGGTCGAGTCATGCTCGGCAACCAGTTGCTATGCCAAATTAGGCTAAAAGCAGCTTGATTGGCATAAGGAAAAGAGAGCCCGGCATTTGCTGCTTGATGTTTAAGTTGTTCATTCTTGGCTGCATTGTTTGCAGCACGCGTTGCAATTAGCGCTGACAATTAAAGCAAGAGCAGGAATGGGCAATGAGCAATGAGATTAAGGTGCATTAAAAAGCGAGCGAGACCGAAACAGAGAGAGAGAGAGAGAGGAAGCAAGAGAAAACAGGCAAGCAGTCACAGAATGGCAATGAAAATGTCGATGTAGACGCTGAGCCTGATGCATGCCACAAGGGGCAGACAAGCAGACATAAAGACTAATGGAACTTGCTAAGTAAGCTGAGGGGGAAAGCAGCAACTCGTTAACTAAATAAATAACTTGATCAGCGCGTTGCAGAAGCAACAAGCATTAATTTAATCACAATTACATTACATTTAATTTGTGGCACATGGCTAAGAGCAAAATGAAAGAAGCCAGCGAAAAACAGAGGCACAATGGAAAATCGCACGAAAACTGCAACTGCCACAGCAGAAATCGTAAATAAAACTAACTTAAACAATTTGCAGCTGATTGTGCATTGGAATTGTGCTGAATGTCACTTAATATATCAGCTGCAAAGCAAATCCAGCTGCGTAGCAATCGACAAATATCAGCAACTGAAACCAGCTGGTTATAATGAGAATTGTCGAGAGACTGAGAGAGAGAGAGAGAATGAGATTCTCAGAGTAGAGCACTTATTTAAAATAACTTGAAAGCAGCTGCAAGCTAACTAGTGATAAGAGCTAAACGCTCATAGCCAATGACTATGAGAATTGCATAGAAAGGCGTCCTAGTAATAATTCATTGGAAATTAAATAAGGCAGACTTCTCGATGATAATCTCTTGGCCACAGCTAATGAGTAATAACGAGAGCTGAGCATAAATGAGTTTATGAGAATTGCATAGAGGTGCGCTGAAAAGGAAGTAGCTACACAACACTATTATAAAGAAAAGTATTAGCAAAGTGTATACCAGTTTTTGCAGTGCATTATGCCAGGCAACAGATAAGGCAGGCCTTCTCCACGCTCATGTCGTCGACCCTTGGCTTGGCAATGACGTTGTTTGAGGCCAGTTCATTGCTGACTTTTTCAGCAACGGTCACAGAAAGCAGACAACAAAAGTTGCTTTACAAAAGCAAGAATTTTGTTTCAAAAACAATAATTGAGCCATAAAATAAATGCGAAACAAATCGAAAATAATATGTTATCGTAGGCGTAAAATGCTGAGGCGGAAGCCAATTGCGAGATCTTTCAATTTTTAAATTGAAATTGAAAAAATGATATTGATTGTAGGCCGCATGCAATTTGCATAATCCTAAGTGTTAAACAATTTTATAATAATAAATCATAAGCAAAGCTGACCATATTTGCTGAAGACTGACAATCCGATAGTTCAGGATTAAAATCGAAACGCGGAAATTATTTTTGTGCAAACAGAAAATAACATAAATCTGAAGCTTCGAAGCTTTAGGCTAAGCTCACAGCGTTTTTATCATTATTTGCAGCAGAACAATGCCAACTTGACGTCGCATTAGAGTCAAGTTGACTTTAGATAGATAAATTTTCATTGCTGTAGTTGAGCTGGGCATTTGGCTATAGGGCATCTTCTAGTCGAGTAGACTTTTCTACACTCTTCTTTTATTGCATTTCATTGTTGTTATTGTTGCGTTCAATTTAAACTTCAACGTCAAAGCACGTTGCAAATTACGTGGCCCTTGAAGGTGACAGCGTCAAGAGAATTGCATTTTATGATGACTCGACATCCATTGTGCGAAGCGTCGTTAGGTGACCCCCAAAGCCCCCCCCACCCCAATACCCTTTGAGCCGGCAACAGCTGTGTGTGCGATGCATGGTGCAGGGGAAGTTGAGGCACTGATGAATGCGTTCAACTGGCATCAACTAAGCTGAGCAGGCTATATCAATATATATGCAGATGAATCTAACTTACAGTATGAACCATATTAACTTGGCTTAGTCTATGCCAATATTTGCAAATAAAATATATAAAAAACATTGCGAGTCAGTCGACTCGATATCAGCTCATATATTATATTTATATCTACATTATCTATATGCATTACTTGTCCGAATGATTTGAATTTTGACATTAAACAACAAAAAATTATCTAAGAATGTTTGAAGTTGGGTAACTACTAACAGCATAATATACGTACATAAATATTCATATATATTTTTGGTCTTGAGTTGAGTATATATTCCATATTTAGGGCACCTAACAGCAGTTACAGTATTCCCTATCAGACATGGATACCATCAATTGAGTCTATATTTCAACCTTGAAGTCACTAGCTTCATATGAATACGGCTAAAACAGGCGAACACAAACAATGCCAAAACCAATAAACCCGCTTCAAAAAACGAAGAAGTATAAAAAAAATTGCGTATAATTGAATTAATCAAATGTTTGGCCAACGATTGGCACTTCAATTTTCATATTTTCTGCTTGCAAATTGTGGTCGGGGCTTAGCATAATTTATTGATCAATAATCATTAAATAACGTTTACATGCAAATCGCTTCAATTACGAAGCGAACAATATTTCAATTCCAAATCTCTTGTCGTTCATTACGCAAGCGAACAAAAGATGCTGTGAGAAAAAAACACGCAGACAGCGAGAGAAAAACAAACATCAAATGGAAATTTGTAAACTTGTCGATGCAACGTTTCGTATAATTGTGATGCAAATGTGAATGAGATGCATAATGCAACAAGAGGAAGAAAGCAACATAAACAAAAGATGAAACAATTGACAATGGATTTGGGTTGGGGTTTAGTGGTTGGGGCTAGGGCCAGGAGGGGCATCTTTATAAATTAATTAAGAAGGCGTGACATAATAATCTGGCAGGCCTGATTTCCATAATTAGCTGCAACCACGCAGCGACAATAACAAACTAGCACAGAGAGGAACAGAGAGCGTGAGAGAGGGAGAGAAAGGCATATTGGCATCAGCATTACTAATTCATATATATTTCTTATAGCAATTACGGCTGATGGCCAGCGATTTGTCACCTGAATTAATGTTACTTGCAGTGTGAAAACGCGGCCAGCAGTTAAATTACGGCCACAGCCAAGAAACTTGGCTAATAGCCATGCAATTTGAGCTAAAGCCAAGAAAAACGCTTAAATAGTTCGAGTTCTGAAATCATTTTCTTACGGTCTAACAATATTTGGCTTAATCTACGTACTCATAAATCTTGCTGATTGGAAAACAATTATCAAATATCAAAAAGCCAAGCATCTGGCAGCGATCTTCGTCGAAAAAGTTACTTTTGGCCAAGTTAAGCAGGTAGCAAAGATAGCTTCATTAGGCATCTTCTGCCCGCTGCGCGCACTTTGAAAGTTGCTAATGATTGTTATTTCTTTCTTCATTCTCAGTTGTGGGTTTTGCTGTTGTAGAGTACCTGGCGACAAAGTTCTAGCAGTAGCTTTGAGGGCGTGGTCGCTTTTGACAAGTTGAATGTTTGCCAACTGGCTAAAAGGCTCGGGCTGCATAAAAGTTATGTCAGCAATGCAATTTGCGAAATGGCCAAGGAAAGAGTGGTAAATGGGTCAAAAAAAGTGCAGGTCACAAAAAATACGAATCGCAGTTGGCTGTGAACTGCTGCGCAATGCTCTATTTACCACAAAGTGGGCAAAAATATATATAATTCTTGCCCTGGACTATACATGGAGAGTAGATGTGAAGGGCGGGCTTATAATAAAGGTACTTAAATGATGAGTTATATAACAGCCTGTACATTTAGAGCCATTACAGTTGACCAATATACTCGTTTAAACTTTCTGAACAGCGTAAAAGAAAATATTTGCATGAGTGCAAAACCGAAATAGAATTATCGCAATGCACTTTCCCATCGAGCTTTAGTTCTTTAAAGCGTTAAGTCGCATCTGATGCACAGTTATGTGTTTGGTATTATCTCATTACTGGGATATCTTTCGAGCGACTGACTGCTTATCAATCATTCACAATCATTGTCCAGCCATATAATCCAATAATTCATAACGCCATTAACAAAGCTGTCAAAGAAGTATCTCTTCTTGCACAATAACATTGCACAGAGATGAGGCCACAGTAGCGAAACCAAGCAGAAAATGATCTCAATGCTGTAGCAGCAGCATCAGCAGCAGCAGACATGCCTGACTGCACATGAATCAATGGAGGTAACTGAGCCAACTCCCATTTTCACAATCAATGCTGTGCGACCCAACAATGTGGCCAAAGAGTGGGAAAGGCAGGCTCAGTTCGACAGCTGTCACTTAATATTTAGTTGATTTTTTATTAAGAAGCCCTACATACCCTATAATGAGCTAAAGTGGGTATATAAACAGAATGTGATATGATATGAGGAAAATAATATAAGAGTAAAGCAGACTCTCGGAGTTTTAAATAAGTATATAAAATGGGTAGATAAGAAGATAAGTAGTTAAAAAGTATAGAACTAGTTAAGGAGCGGAGTAGAGCAATAGAAAAATAAAGATATAGAGTAGTTAAGAGATAAAAAAGTAGATAAAAGACATTATATGGTATTAAGATAGCTAGTAGCATAAAGCTGTCTGCAGGGTATCTGCTAGCACATCACTCTTTGGCACATCACTTTTTAGGCAACAGCTTTCTGTGCAATCATTGCGAATGCTGCGCAACACCTGACAGGCGACTGCTCCATCAATTCTCAATGGGCTCAAAGTGCTTGTGGCATAATTTTGGATACATTTTTTTTTGTTGGGTATCCTTCGGGCTTTTCAGTCTGTTTGTTCTCCTTCAATAGACTAGACGCTTAAGCTGTGTCTGTTGTGCGTTGTTCATGCTAATGTTGTTATTGACAGCCAACAAACAGCAACAATAACAACATGATAACAAGAACGAGGGCCATTGTGACAATTCGCGTCGCTTCGACTACGTCATCGACAATAGCTTTTGTCACCCAATCGACAGACAAGCGGAAGGCCCAGTTCCAGTCTCAGGCCCTGAGTCAGCGGAAGGAAGTGAAGAGCTGACACTCAATTTTGAATTGCATGGAACGGGCCGTGTGGGCGGAACGGGGCGGGGCCTTGACAATAGACGTCAAAAAGTCGCACGTTTCGTCAAATGCTATTTTAGGGATTTATCGATTTAATTAATACTTCGACTTGGACAGGGTAACAAGCAGCGAAATACGCTCAAGTGGGACGATGGCAAGAATAAATTATGAATAAAAATTCGATACGTTGCATTAATCAAAGTCAAAAGCGAATTATGACCAATATTACGGCTTTCACGTCGCTCATACGCCCTGTGGTGTAACTCAAATTTTTATTAAAACCAATTTCGAAAAATTGTCAACATTAAAGGCGAAGAAAAATAAGAGGCGACGATAAAAACAGTTGAAACAAGAACTCCAATGAAAAGCATAAAATTTACGATCTGAGGCTAAAGGGCGCGGCGATTGGGGAAACGTTGGATTTATTCATTCTCAGTTGTTGCCTTAGCAATGGCGCAAAAGCCAGATAAACTTTGAAGGTTTCTCCTTGTTAGAAAAAGCTTCAAGAACATTTCATGCTTGAAATGTGGCCTCTGACCTTTTCTATAGCAACAATAACAAAGCTTTAAATTTAAAAGTCACGTATGACTTAATTAGCTACGAAATATTAAAACAACAAAATGAAATTTCAATTTCACTGATTATAAAATAAAGAGAGAGAGTGAGTGAGAGAGGGACTTCAGATATGCTCCATATGACAATGAAAACTATTACGGCTAATTACAGTCTCTTATGTCTAATTAAATAACGCATTGCTGCGTTAAAAACCAAAAAACAAAAATTGTATTACAATTTGTTTTTACGCATTTGCACCATCTCCTTTCTTATCTTATACTCAGTAATTAACTAATGTTTAATATATAATTTTTTCTTCTTCAGTTTTCTATGTTCGTTTTATTTGCACGTCAAGTTTTTAGATTACCCTCGCACAAGCATAAGCCATAAAAATTCTAATTTTTTAGTTAAAACACAACAATTTGCTAAGCCAGCTACAAAATGCAGTTTCCAGTTGTAAGTTGGAACATGTCATTGTCATGGCAACAACAACAACAAAAGCAGCAACAGCAACAAGAGCTACAATAGAGCGAAAGCAAGGGCATACAAACAAAACGCACGGCTGACTGAAGCCAACAACAACAGAATTACGAAAGCACGAAAGAACACACAGAACAACAGCAAGTTTGCCGCTCTATAACATGCTCTCTCTCCTCTCTTTCTCTCTTTATTTATGATGCTGAGCTAGTTCAAGCAGCGGCTGTTTAACAACAACAACTTCAGCAGACAGCACGACATTAAGCGATTGAATTAAATTAAGGCAAATTCATGCAATAAATTTAATATATTGCAGCGAACAAGAAATTATTTAAAGCAACATCTAAAAATAAAACTTTTTTTGATAAGCCGAATGTGACGTTAGAGTCGTGTTGGCAGCGGCGCCGACGCAATAAGCTAAAAATAACAGCAAAACCTGCGTACATTGAAAGAGAGTGCAAGAGAGACGGGGCAGGAGGGGAGGGAGTCTTGTCTGCTGGGCATCGCACTTGCTCGCAAACCGAAAAAAAAGAGTATTGAGTACCATATATATCTATATGTACACAAACACATGTACACATTTTAAAAGTAGAGCGCGCCAGCATTTACCGTTGTAGTTGAAAATCTAAAAGCAGTTGACATGACATGCTGAAAACTAAAACTGCGCTTAACATCGACTGCTGCAGCGTCATTTGCTTTTATAAGCATTTCACACAGCAATTAACACCCCGACAGAGAGACTGAGACAGTCTTTCTACTGCATTTCAAAGATCTTGCACTCATTTACACAAAAAATTATCAGTTGGTTAAATTGTTTGTCATTTAGTGTACATATGTAGTTCAATTATTTGACTTACGGTTGAAATAGTTTTGCAATGATTTATAAACTTTTTTCAATTACTTGATATCAATGTAGCGTCACGCCGGTGATTCAATCGACCGTAGTTATAAGCAAAACCAATTTTGTACAGCCGCAACGGCAGATTTGAACACACACTGCTGAACTTGTTTCAATCACACAGACACACACACACAGCCACAAGTTGGTGCACAACAATAACAAAACACGGCAACGGAAACGCAATCCAATGCAAGCCGAATACAAAAGCGCAGCTTGGCACTGCAGACAGACTGTGATGCGACGCAGCAGCCAGAACTTTCATATACTAACATGAACCGACGTCGAGCAACGCAGACAAAAGACTGAGCTGAAGTTGCCAAAGCCATAGCCGCACACAAGAGACAAAACGATAACAAACGAGTACAAGCTCGCTCGCTCTCTCTATCTGTCGCGAGCGCAGCAGTTTATATAGGTGTGGGTGTTGTTGTTTTTGGGAAAGAGAGACATTGAGTGAGAGAGCAAATGACTGCAAAAAGGGAAAGGATCGCGAATAGTCAAAACTACAGCACGAACTTGTCAATGTCATGAGAAAGCCCAAAAGAGACGAGGAGCACGGCGACAGTCAGATTGAGTGAAAGAATGTTAGAAATCAGTATTTTCATTGGAGTTCATATGAATTTTGTCTTTGTGCAGCTCAATTTGCTGAATTGCAGTTGTCACAATATGCATTCATACATACATATATAGATGACAGACTGGATGCTAGTGCTAATAAGGTGGTTGGCAATGCAGGTACCGTTAGATGCAATTCAGTGCACCAATGGCAGGTTGGCTAGGTGGATGGATGGATGATTGGCCCGATAGATGATGGAAAAAGCGCGGAAATGTGAATTGCCATAGAAAATTGTTTTATGCACCGTTTTCACGTTTCACGTTTGCTCTAAATGCCAAACAGTTCTGCCAACCAGTTCGCAGCGCAGCATTAGCAGCAGTCAACAAGTTCAATGCCATTCCCCAGACAACAAATACAGCGTGTATTTACCTATCTTAACTGAAATTTGGAATGCAAGTTCCTAAGATAAACATAAACAAGACGCGTGGCAGATATAAATGCAAAAGCACTCACTCATACATACATACATACATATTCAAATATTTATTGTGTAGGATATAAAAACTGCATTCCCATAAACTTTTGCGCAGGCGAAAAGCGCTGAGTAGAGCAGACAGCGCCGCCGGCAGCACAGCTGCATAATTTTACTTTAAAGACGATTTTCAGTAGAAAATTCGATATGTAAATAATAAAATTTGTATTACCCTCGTTAAAGCTGTGCTGCGTGGATTACGAACTCACCCAAAAATCCGTTCAAGCAATTATATTTATGTCATGACTCACCTGCAAAAAAAGAAAAGAACAGTAAAATAAGTGAGACTACAAATTAGAAGCGTACTTTGTATGCAAGCAAATAAATTAAGTTTTAACACAGAATGTCACTTAAAACTGTCACTGCAAATGAAACAAACCAATTCGAAGCCTTTAATGAACGCACGGCACGTGCTACCTGTGCAAACGGCAAACAAAATTAGCTAATTAATTAAAGCAGCAGCGATAAGGCAAAAGCAAAAAAGAAAAGTAAAGCAAAACAACTAAAGAGAATGAAAAATTGCGCGCTGCAAAAAAACAAGCAAAAACTAACTTCGAGCTCTGCACGTCACTCAAAAGCTGTACGAGTGAAGCGGATGGTGTGAAGTGGAGTTGCTTAGACTAAAGTTGAAACTGACCACACGCATGTGAGCGTGTTGAATATGTAAATTATTTGCTATGTTAAGTTATGAGATCCAACAACACTCAAGAGTCATACAAAATTTCCCTAAATTAAGCACACTCAACCGCTAGATGCCTTGGGGATATTTAAAAGTTTTTTATTTACATTTAAGCAAGCCTCAGCTGAGGGGCTGCAGTGGATAAATATGTAGATTTTTACAGTTTATTTTCTCTCTGATAGCCACTGAGTGGCTTTGCGTATGCTTACCTTAGTAGAAATTCTCTTAACAGGATTCAAACGATTTCTTTGCCCTTGGACTTCGAAAATTTCAAACAAATTATACATAAATCAAACCTTAATACTTTTTTGAATAAAAAATGCAGGCGTGTACGTGTGTATGTGTGTGCGTGTCTAATTTAGTACTTTGTATATTTTTATGCTATTGTCAGTGTGTGCTGCAAGATAACAAGAAACGTTCAACAATTGTCTGGTTTAAAGAAATTTGATTGAAAGACAAAATATTATTGTCAAACATTGAATTCGAACCGTTAGCCTACTACACGAACAGAATGATTAGATTCAATTTGGCTGGCAGGTGCTTCAAAGCATCAATCAAATAAATCTTTAGGATGTTCTTTGGTTTTTGCACACAGTTGGATAGAAAAGCCCACGAGCACAACGTCGACAGCGACGCCAACGACGACGGTGATGTCGACTGCAGCCTACGTGCTGCAGCCAAAGAACCAAAGCATAAGGAATATTGAAAAATATTTAGAAAAAACTGTTGAACGAATAAGAAATACTGTGTAAGTCAGAATTTGTTAAATATATAAAGCAAAATTTAATAAATAGAAAACAGTACTTAGTGAATTTATTTGGCTTTGCTTAAGCTTTTCTAAACAAATTGTACGTGCATGAGATACCCTGTATAGTACGAAATACATATCGCCTCTGCAAGTTAAGCCCATTGCTCGCACCACTCTTACAGGGTATATAAATGCAAACAGCGTTTGTTGTCAGTTGTCTTGTGTTCAGCTTGCAGTCAATCAGGCAGTCAGTCAGTCAGTCAGGCGTATTTTCTGTCTCTCTCTCTCCCTGCCCCTTGACCGTTAATGATTCAGGCAAAGACAACAAAGACAGCAACAAAAAATAAACCACCAAACAATCAGTTGGCAATTTTCTTTTATATCCAAATGTATGTTGAAATACTTTAACTGTTATTTCGTGTATACGTGCATAAAACCGTTATAATACGGTTAAAAGGCAATGCGCTGACAGGAAGACAGATAGAGAAAGAGGAAGAGGGATGAGTGGGAGAGTTGGTAAAACATAATTGTATTGAATCACTCACGTATTCGAAGGATACGCAGAGAAATATAAACCAAAAAGTGAGCTACAGGTAAAATGGCAAAGGTGCGTGGGTGTTCAGGTGGAGCAGAAGGCGAGGGGCTGGGGGCGGTGTCGTGTAGCTGTCAGAATGGATCCCCAACTGGATGTTGGAACAAGTTAATCGCATTTTGCAAAAAATATTGAATTAAAATGAGAGAGAGAAAATAAAATATATACGAGGGTAGTCTGAAAAGTATTAGAGTTGACGAAGAAGCTATGTATATATTTTTTAAATATTTTTCTATTAATTTCTGTTAGTCAATTTTTCAAATACTACCATCTACAATATAAGGTAATCTTCTATCTACTTCACAAGTTGTTCAAATTTAACAAATATATGGTGAAAAGAATTCCTAATACAAATTTGATCAGCTTTAAATAGAAGACAGGTGGAACACACCTGTAAAATTCACTCGATTTAAACTTAAAAATGCTTTCAGTCAGAACAAATTTAAAAGCAATAAATAATTGAGTAGCTAGCGAGCATATTTGGCTGAACTTGTTCCGAGAACTGAACTGAAGTTCATTTCGCATGCATTTTATTTACTTTCCAATGTAAACTTCAGACAGGTGATGCTTGTACCTGCGCCTGGCAGTCCATTAACCCAGGCCAGACAATGACGGCGAAACTACCGAAAAACCACTAGAAATTCAAGTGAATGTAAATACGGCAAAAAAACAAACTGCCAAGGAAAATAAGAAGAGGAAGAAGACGATGAAGTAGAAGAAAAATTCAAACATAAAGCTGAAGAACTCGGCCGAGACGAAGGCAACAACAAACTGCAGCAGGACAAGGAGAGGAAGCTTAGCAAAAGTGCGTTTGATTGTTGAAGGTGCGTTCAACTTGGCCAACAACAACAACAGCAAACCGTGGGGCCTGACTGTGGGCGTGTCGCCACACTAAAATGCCACTTAAGTGAAATGAATTGCAAGAAAAATTAGCTAGGAAAAAAATAGGAAAATAAATTGTATTTGCCATAGCGCACGCCGGAAGCCAAAGCTAAATATTTGGACAATAGAGCCAAAGCCAAAGAAGTTGGCCAAGAGCTATATAGACTTTATATGTATATTTATATATGTGTGTATATAATCTTTTGTCAAACTACATCACAAAAAAATTGCCTATAATTGTTATATATATTTATATATGCGAGGATGGCTTGAACATTCAAAAAGCTTACGAAAAATTTGGTTGGATCAAAAATTATTCTTTAATTTAATTCAGTTAAATTTTGATTTATTTTATTATAAATTAAATACATTTTTTTTAATTTCTTATGCTTTATATATAAATTCTATATATATCATTCTATTACTTCACATTAAGATCCAATATATAAAATTTTTTGTAGCTTCGCTTTATGGACTTAAATTTGTCAAGCTACCCTCGCTATATATTTTTAACTCTAACTTTGGTTTTTTTTATCTATTCACATTAAGATTCATTCTCATTCTTTTCTTCAAGCTTCACTTTAAGTAAAAGCGCAAATTTATCAAACCGCCCTCACATAAATATTTACACTTGCTATGGCTATAAACACTACGCTACACAAGCACTTAGACGCACCTTTTTGCACTTGCCGCTTTCCGCATTAGGTAAACTTTTCTGCTGCTCCTCGATTTTTTTTCTTTTGTTTATATTTTTTAATATTTTTATTTTTTTTATTTTACGCCAACTTTTGCCCAATTGCAGCAATCCGACACGTACTATGCGCACTTAGCGAGCCGAGATGTGGCTTTGATGGAGGCCAGATTCATACTGCAGCCAACAACAAAACAAAAAAAGCAGAGACAACACCCAGCGCTGAGTAAATACACTCAGCGCGTAGGAGCAAAGGCAACAGCTGATTTTCTAGCCGGTTTTTTTTTGGTTTGCTATTTTCAACTTGAAATCAACGGCGAATTGGGCAAAGCTCGCTCTAAACTCCTTCGCTCCTTATGCTTTATGCACTAAGCGAAAAAGTAGACAGAAATATTTATATATTGTTGCACATTTTTTGTGGAGCCATATTTTGGTACACATATTAATATTAAAATATAATAATTATTGTTAGTGATTTTAAATTGTGCTTATTATATGCAGCACTTCCTTTATGCGTTTATAGTTTTCGAAGCTGGCAGTGCCGCATGAAAACTGTTCTCATTTCTTTAGCTGTCTCGCTCTCTTTATTCCTTTTCAAGCACCCAGCTTGTGCGCCTGCGAATTCGCCGTGAGCACTTAATAAAGGCAAGCAAAGTGAAGAAGCGTTTCAGTTGACCGACTAGCTAATACCCAGGAATATAATTATTTATGATTTTTGATATTGAAGTTTAATGATTATTATTGCTAACATAATTAATAGCAAAACAAATCAATATAAATGAAAGAATATATATATATATATATATATATATATATATATATATATATATATATATATATATATATTTATGAATATACATAGGATGCTGATGAGTCAACAGAGATAAATGAACATGAATACTGCCTTTTAACACATGCTTATTTTCTGCAGGGTATGAGAGCGTAACATAACAATGAATCTTAGTTAGGCGAGAGAGCCACAACAACAAAAGCTGCTGCAACCCTTGGAATTGGGGCCAGTGGCATTTTGTTTGTACCTGCGCAGCAGCTATGCTCCCCAATCTCTCTCTCTCCCTCTCGTTCACTCGCTCGTCCTGCCCTTTCTCTTCCTTTCTTACAAACTATTTACACGCGTTTCATTTGCAACGGCGACCGCAGCGCATTGAACAGCTCCAAATATTGTTTTGCGTGGCATGCAACCAAATTGAAGAGGCTTTTGGCAGGGGGTGTGCCAGGTAGGGGCAGAGGGTCAGTTCTCTAGTTCTGTAGCAGCCGCAAAAGCCGCAAAACGAGGGCCGCAACAGTAGCCAAAGCCACAGTGCGACCCACACTTGACCGCATGGCTTGAACAGCATTTGCTAGTGTGTGAGTGTATGTGTGTGAGTATGTGTGTGCGTGTGTACAAGGCGTATGAGTAATGTGTAAAGTCGCAAATCTAGGCGCCTGCCTTTGCGGTGATAATTATTATCTGTCGTGCCACAGACACACTGAAAAAAGGATTTCGCAGCGCATAATTAGGTAGGCGCTCGTAGGTGCTGCAGCTAACAGAAACGCCCACTTGGTCACGCCCACCGTGAGTGTGTAACAACTGCAAGTAAAATGGGTGCGAAAGGGCTTTTGGCATAGCTGCGAGGGAATGCCCAGCAGGAATATACCCTGTAAATACGTCTTATAGACAAATATGATCGAATCTGGACTTAATACAGATAGAAAGCAATCAATAGTTGATGCTGTTCAAATATACCCTGTATTTAGCTATGATGTGAAATATACCCTAACAAAAATATAGATCAGATTTATATTAAAAAAAGTCTATATTCAATTAAAATGCTATTTTCATACATTGTACGCAGTTTTATGACTGAATACGATCATTTTTCAGCCAAATTTTTATATACACCAGCTAAACTATACCCTATAATCCGATAACAAAGCTTGATTCTGGACAATACGATCATTTTCTTGACTATATACATATCTGAATAGAAAATCAATTATGTTTGACTTAATTATGTTACAAAATGTCCGACTTGAAAATACCCTGTACTATGTATACTATGCCTATAGCATTTTCATATATAGAGATCAATATATATATATATATATATATATAACTGATATATATATATATATATATATATATAACAGATTCGCAATTGAATCTGCAAATGGATATACCCTATACAAATGGGTCAAACAGGCACGCTTGACTTTTGCTGCCAAGGAAATTTATTTATGACAGCAGGCGGCGATTGCGGTCGTGTCTAGGGGCTCAACTAGGCGCTGTTAAGGGTTGGCACACTGCGTGGCATGTAGCATGTGGCAAGTGAGTTTTTAACAAATTAGTTCCGTGACATTTTTATTGCTATTTAGACAGCTGAACAGGTGAATGAACTTTCCATTGGGTCACAGCAAAAGGAACTCGAAATTGATTTTAGATTTATTTTTCTCAAATTAAATTAGTAAATAAAAGCATTTTCTACATATGTATATAAATACAAAATTTGGCTAAATAAGAATTTTGTTGGCTTTTTAACGTTTTGGGTCAACAAACGATGCCCACAAAGCCAAAAAGTTCATACGCTAGCGACCTGCAGTTGAATGTCCTTTTTATGTCAATTCAACAGACGTCGAACAACAACAACGATTCGAGGCGGAGGAGTCGTGGCTCCACATTATGTGGCAAGACTTTCGATTTTATTGTTGTTGCGTCTGGCGCAAAGCTTGCAGCAAAGGAAAATTAGCCAAACTTCTAAGCAGCCGAAAAGCATTGCGAGAAGGTCAACGTATTGGATATATACACGTAGATAAATTTATCTATAAATAAACTATTTATCTAACTATACACATACCATATCTCATCGAGGCAATAACAATAAAAAAATATAAAAATAGTATTCAATTAAAATCTTAAAAAAATTAATAATTTAAAATATTTAAAACAAGAAATTTCAGTTTTAAACATTTCAACACTATTCAACATAAAATCGGAAATATCATAACAACTCTTAGCTAAGCTGACAACCACAAATATAGTCGATTCACAAACCAGTTCGAAAAGTTGGTTTACTTATCAGGTAAAAACTTAGTCAAGACACAAACCAAAAGCGAAAGCTTTTAGTTAGAATCGAAAAAATTTCTGTTCTGCTAAATGCTAAAATAAATAAATATATGTACAATAAATTCAGTTTAAGACAACATTAGTTAATATATTATTTACAATATTATTTGACTTTTGGCAGCGGCATTTTGCATAGCAATAATTATATTAAAAACACGAACACTTCAAGCTTCTTTTTTATTAGTAAAAAATATTTAGCGAAGAGCTGGAAAGAGGAGCACAGATTAGCATTAAATACTTTTATTAAAGCAATTAAAAAATATTTATAAAACTATTATTGAAAATAAAAACCAAAATAAACAAATTTTACAAAATCTCAGAATAAATAAATCAAACAAAATTCAGTTAAAAAAATAAATACAAAAATATAAAATGAGAAATAATAAAAAAAAATAAAAAAAAATTTTAAAGTAAGTTCTACAAAATCTACAAAAACAAGAAAAAATATATTCATAAAAAGAATTTAAAATTCTTAAATTAAAATTTACAAAAAAAAAATTTTAATTTAAATTTTTTAAAAATAAATAAGATAACACAAATAAAATCTACTTAAAACTCAGATAGAAAAAAAAAAAACATTTTAAAAAATCATTTTTCATAAACTAAATAAAATGTAGAACAAAAAAAAAATATATATAAATTAAAAAATAAATAATACATAAAATGATCTAATACAGTAAAATTTTTATTAAAAATGAGTTTATAATATATTCTACAAAAACAATTAAAACTGCAAATAAAAATGCAACGAAATAATATTTTGAATGTTTTCCATTTTTTTTAAATAACATTTTATTATTAATAATATTTATGCGACGATTTGTTTTTGTTTTTTCTTTTGTTTATGAATTTAACATATATATTGAAAAATGAGAGCAAACAACTTTAACTTAACTAAACTATTAAATTTTGAGCTGAAAATATACAAAGAGAGATTTTTGGAAATGTTTTATGATTAGTCAAAATATAAATATATATTTGTATATATACATGACGATATATATATAATGTTATTCGATGTTTTTCTTTCGTTTCATGTGCTTAAATAAATAAGTTTTTATAACAATATTAATTATATTAAATGGAACAGAGTAAAGCAAAAAACATTTAGGAAATCATTGGCACAAGTTGCAGTTAAATTAATAATAAAAATTAATTAAACGAAGTCGAGAAGTGTTAAAGAATTTTTAATATTAGTTCGTTTCGATGCGGAATTAAATGCACTTGCACAGTGGTGCAAAGTTCTATAACTAAAACTATAAAATTAAAGAAAAAATACTTTTTGGGCTATAAATAAACATAAATAAAACTAATTTATCGATAAACATATTTCGCTTGCACAGTGGTACACACAACAGTGGTTGCACAGTGGTTTCAATAAAAAATACTTTCATACAATTTATATAATTGTTTATAAAAATATATCGTTAAACATATTCAATGCAAATATATATATATATATATATATATATATATATATATATATATATATATATATATATATATATATTCAATAAGCAATTTGTGTTGCTGCTAACAATTTGCCAGCATCCCACCCCTCCCACTTCAATAATTACAACATTAACAAACAACAACTACAACAATACGAAGTGTGGCGCTCAGGCGAGCGCAATTGCCACAATGATAATCACACCAATTACGATCAGACACAATGTGAGCAAATCGTTTGGTGTAATCAGGCCCACGGTGCAGGCGACTAAAACGTGCTCGAGTGTCGTCAAACCGCTTCGTGTTGCGCCGCCGACAATGCCTGCGCCCGCGCCCGCTCCCACCCTCATTGACCGAACCTCGCCGAAGACGGACAGCGCTTTCGAACTTGTCGTCGGCTCTTCGTCTGTCCTAGCCGGAAGTTCGCTCTCAATTGCATGCGCTGTGCGCTCATTGGCTCTCTCGCTGCTACTGTCACTGTCATTGTCGCTGCCTCTGCTACTGCCGCTGCCGCTGCCGCTGCTCTGGTTTCCGTTACGTGTTAAAGTATTCGCAATAGCAATTTCATTGGCTTCGCTGCTTGGCTTCACGCTGTCCTTGTCACTGCCGCTGCTCTGCTTCTCATTTACCGTTGAAGTATCCTTAATTGGCATTGCATCAGCAGCGAACCCTGTCTTAATATCATTGCTGTTCATTGAGTTCGCTTTGGTTTCATAATTGAGCTTAAGCTCGGAAATATTTAAGTTTATTTGCGGCGTCTCGTAAACGATGCTCTGTTTACGTGGAACTAGTTCGCTTTTAGCTTGCTCTTCGATTTCTTCAAGGAAAGCTTCGTCAAGTGCTTGAGCTACTAAATCACTATCGTCAAGTTCATTGTCATCCAATTGGCATTCGTCAAGTAAAGATTCAGCTGTTAGCTGAGTATCGTTAAGTTCATTTTCGCTCAAAATACTTTCGTCAGCTGGCTTTATTAACGATTCACTTGTTAGATCATAAACGGCCTCGCTTAAAGCGAACTTTTCGTCAAGTTCAGCTTGTGGCTGCTTTTCTGCAGCTGCCTCAAGTTTTTCGCCAGTTTCGTTAAGTGCGACGTCCTCTCGCAGGCTCTCCAGTAGTTCTTCCTCTGTGGGCAACGGCGGAAAGTCCTCGTCTCTTTTAGCCAACTCGTCAGCACCTATCGATACTTCCGATACGTAATGCTCCTTAACCTCGAAGCGCGTATTGAACGTCGTCTGCAGCTCAACTGAGGCATTTGCCTGGGCTGTGGTTAGTGGATAGTCGGCGAGGCTAGCATTACCCGAGTCCGGATTGGACGATGTCTCCTCCAGCGAACTTAACGAATCGAACTGGGTCAAAGCGGGCATTGGAGCTGGTTCCAGCTCCTGCCTATCCATAACAATGTTCACTTTGCTGGCATAGATGCGATTGAAATTGGGCGACAGCTTAAGCTCAGTTTCTGGCTCCGCTTTGCTCTCTTCCAGTTCCAGTTCCAGCTCCAGTTCCAGTTCCGGTATGGGGGCTAACTTATTACTATGACTACTACAACTAGTGAATGTGTTGATGGATGTGGATGGGTGGTTAACATCTAGTTGAGGGTCAACATTCAAAACTGGATTAGTAGCAATAGCTTGGACGAGCGCACAGCGGGGATTAGTAGCGGCATCTGAGGAGCTGCTCTCATTGGCATTGGCATTGGCATTGGCATTGGCATTGGCATTGGCTGGGGCTTGTTCTTGTTGTTGCTGGGCGGGGGCAACGCCTTTACCTGTTAGCTGCTTGCGACGTAGCTGCTTCGACGGTTTCTCCTCGATGCCAAATATGGCGGCCAGCTCCTCGCTCGAATTGTACTGCGAGGGCGAGGAGGAACGTGCTCCACCCGCATCGCCACCCACCGGCGTCAGCTGCAATGGCGGCGATGAGCAGGACGAGGACGAGGACGACGGCGACCGGGCAAAGCTGGCGGTTTGATTTTCACTCATGTTGTTGTTGTTGGTGGTGCTGGTTGTGGCATTGGTGCTATTGGTGCTCGGTGTATTGGTGCTAATTGTTGTGTCGTTCGGCGTCGACGGCACATCGTACGATGTGGTGCTGAATGTCTTGATGGGATCGGTGCTGGGTGCATGATAATCGCTACTCTGCGACTTGATATAATCGCTCGACGAGTACGGATTGAAAGAGGTTATGCTCGAGGACATGGGCCGATTGCCGGTCGATGGACTCGACGACTTGGCCAGGCAATCGCTGCTGGAGCTAAACGAGGAGGCGGTGGTGCTCACAGTGTTCGCTTGATGTATGCCGCTGCTGCCACTGCCGCTGCTCATGCTGGGCGCCGTGGTGCGCTGATCGTCAGTGCTCGATGTGGTGTTTGTTGTCCGGCTCGTACGATCATCTGTGCTCGAGGTGATGTTGTTGTTGCTGCTGTTGTTGTTGTTTCCTGTTTGTCGCGCTTGCAGCTCGCACTCCCGCATTATGCGATCGATGTCGTCGATCGCTTGCGCTTTGGCCTTGACCTCTGCAATGGGACAAATGAGAGTGGCGTCAGCGTGGACCCGCTCGTGTTGGCTACTTTTCTTATTACAGGTGGGCAGATTATCGTAATCTGGCGGCGATTCGGCGTTGCCCAATTCGCTCAGCTGTCGCATGCAGCGCTTGGCAATTGCCTCGATCTTGTCCGATTGTATGGGATCCAGTTTCTTAATCAAGTGCGGCATCACCAGCTGCTGCTGCTGCTGCTGCTGATCCATGGGCCGCTGTTTCACCTGCAGCGCCTCGTGCACCACCACCGGCGGCTCGGTGGTTACAATATCCTTGAGTATCTTTTCGCACACAGCGTTCGCCGCCTCGGACACCTCATCGATGGCGCGTATTAGCTTGCCCTCCTTCTGCAGCTTGCGTGGATGGGGCTCGTCCGTTTGATCGGGCAGCGTGTCCAGCAGCAGCTGGCCACAGCGCTTGGCCGCCTCGGAGACCGCTTCGATTTGCTGCAGTTCCTGCTCCAGCTTTTGCTGTTCCGCATTCAGCTTGGGCCTGGCCGCCGTGATCAGCGCCTCCTTGCGCAGCTCGTCCAGCTCCTGGGTTAGCTTAATGCTGCTCGCCTGCGCGTCCTGCGCAATCTTATTGAGCGCATCCTCGAGCAGCGGCTCGGGCGTGAGACTCTTTCGCGGCGCTGGCACTGGCATTGGCTTCGACTGCTTCTCCTCCTGGCCCAGACGCTCCGGCAGCTGGGCTATGGCCCCGCCCTGGCTGGGATGCCTAAAGGGTATGTGCGTTTTCTTCTGCAGCTCCTCGTCCTGCGCCTTCAGCTTGCGCAGCAGCTCCAAGGTGCCCGGTATGTCGCTGGCCTGCTCGCCGCCCAGATTCGACATGGAGCCGGCTCTTTCAATGCTGCGCGTCAGCTCGATGTAGCTATTCAAGTCTCCGCCGGACGGCTTGGCCGCATCCCGCTGTATCAGATTGTAAATGTTCGCCGATTGGGTGCGCGTGGCGCGCTGCTTCTTTTGCATGGGATAGACGAAGCTGGACTTGGGCCAGGGCGGATCTTTGCGCAGTGCACGCACCGCCAGATCATCCTTGACAATGTCTGGCGAGCCGCTCTTCTTCTTCGGCTCCTTTATCACCGGCTCCACGTGCAGATAGTCGCTTTGCGGCGCCGGCACAATCGGCCCCACGGGTATGCCAAACGGCGGCTGCCTGTCCGCGGCGCGATACTGCAAATTGGCCAGCTGCAGGTTGCGATAGGCCACATCGTCGCGCACCGGATCTGGCTCACCGGCCGGCGAATCCTCATCGTCATAATCATCGGCATGGGCCAAGGCGAACTTCTCGAAGTCGCTCGGCGTGGGCATGCGTGGCTTTGGCTCCGCTTTCGGCGCCAGCTCCGGCTCCGGCTCCTCCGGCTTCGTCTCCATGGGCTCGGTCAGACCCAGGGACTTGTATATGGCCTCCAGTTCATTGATGGCCTCCTCCAGGTTGGCGGGCTTCTTGCGTGGATAGTAAAGTGGCGCCATGGCTGGGGCGCTGGCCTTGCGCTCGACGAAAATGGGCGCCTTCTGATGCTGTTCCCGCTTCTCGGCCACATACTCGTCGTACTTGTTGGACAGGTCCTCGCCCGAACGTCGCTGATAATGATGCGGCATTGAGTTGGTCTTGTGCACATCACGATTCCGGATTTCCACATAGTTTTCCCGGCCACGTTCACTGGGCTTGATGTGCAAGCTGCCGCAGATGACGTTGCTCGGCTCTGGGCACGCAGCGGGCGCTGGCGCTGGAGCAGTTCGCTTCGGCTTCTGCACCTCGGAGTACATGGGCATGGGATAGCTGCGCAGCTCGCTCAGGCCCGAGCTAGAAATCGAGCGCGGCTTGGCCAGTGGCTGCTGCGGGCGCTGGCAATCGCTGCTGGCCGTGGGCAGGCCGCTCTTCGAGGTGCGCAGCACGCCGCTGGAGGCGGGCTCAGGATCGGCCAGTCTGACATCCCTGTCCAGCAGATGTATGGGCTTCCGAGAGCGCGGCGTTGCGTCGGCCACGTAGTGGAAGTCAATGCCATTGGGCAGCGACTTCTTGCCGGGCATCGCATTGCGTTCCGCCCGCGTGATGAAGCGACGATGCTGCGACTGCGCTGGGGCACTGGCTATGGAGCTGCTCGGCTGCGAGTTGAGCGAGTGCACGGACTGATAATGCGACGCCGTTGGCTGCCACATGCGATCATCGGAGACGCAGCGACCGCGCTGATCGAACGCATACGAAACGGGTCGCAGGTCGCTCGAGCTGTAGCCGACATGAACGCGCCGCAGTGGATCGCGCGGCGGCGGCGGCGGTGGCAGCGGCTTGCTCTGCATGCGTCCATTCACATTCTGCAAATGGATTTGGCTGTCGTAGCTAATGCTGCGCTTCGCATCGTTCTGCATGGAGTTCTGCAATGGACGCCATTGCACATAGCCGGAGGAGGCGGTGGCGGAGGCGGAGGCGGAGGCGGAGTTAGGTGATGCCTGATAGATGGATAAAGGCAATGGCTGCGTCTTATAGCGCTGCTGCTGCAGCTGCTGCGGCACATTGCCATGGCTCACCTCGCCGTCGCGGGACAAGCGTTTGTAGTAGCGCTCGTTGCGTGCCGCTCGACTGCGGCGGCTCTGACCGGCGGCGCCCGGACCAAGCAGCGCCTGGCCGCCGCTGTGTATGCTCTCGTCGCTGCGGTACTTGGAGAACGTGGATGAGTTCAGTGAAATGATCTCCTCCTCGCTGGAGTGACCCGGCTGCTTGCCACGCTGAGCTGAGCGCGATTTGCTAGGCGGCAGCTGCTGCGACTGCGACTGCGACTGCGACTGCGGCGTCAGATAAAGTCGACGATCCAGCGAATTGCTGGGCCGGCCGTAGGGGCCAGGCTGGTTCTGATAGTAGGGCTCAGGCGGCACCATTTCCACGGGCAAAAAGAACTCGTTGTCCGCATGATTTGGCTGTGACTGCGGCGCCACAATATGATCGAAGTTGAGCGTTTTGCTGCTTCTGCTCGATTTAGTTGGATTTTTGGATTTGGGTTTCGTGGCGCTCTGACGCTGGGCGGGCACAAAGCCCGCTTTGCGATCCTCCTCGCTGGAGCTGGCGCTGCCAGCATCCGCAGCATCCTTCTTCTTGTTGCGAAACAGGCGGCCGAAGGACCATTTCTGTTTGCTCGACAGCTGCTGCGTCGATGAGCCGCTCAAGCTGTGCTGCTGCTGCTGCTGCTGCTGACTGCGCAGACGCTCCATCTGCAGCTCGTTGTTGTTGTCTAATGTTGCTTCAGTGGCCGCTTTGTTGTTGGCTTCATCGGTTAGCTGTAGCTCTTTGGGCAGCGGCAACTGAGGACGCCAAGTCGTTTGAACAATCTGAAAGAAGAGAGAAGAGAGAGAGAGATAAGTTAGTTATAGGCGAGCAAATCAAGATAAGTTTTATTTAAACATTTGTTTTATTTGCACTTAATGTTGCTCACAAAGAGCTGCTATTGTTGTATTGTTGTTGCTGCGATAAGATTTCATTATGTGTTAACTTGGCTCAAAGTGCTGCAGATAACTCGAAGCGCGCTTTTGACGAGCAAACTCGAAAAACACTTGAGCATATAGCATAGCATATATATACATACACATACATATATATATATATATATACATACACACACACATATATATATATATATATATATATATATACATTTATTTATGCTAGGCTTTTCAAGCAGCTCAAAAGTTTTGCTTTTTCTTGTTTGATTTGCTTCACAGCCACAAAGCCAACTCCGGCCAAGGTTCATTGCACCTCAGGCACAGACTTGGCTTAAACAAGTGCTTGCCACATTTACTTGATCGATCTAGAACACATTTGCATAGCAAGCTATACATCCCACGCCAGAGCTAGAGCAAAATGCGCAGAGTTTTCCCAGGCGGAAACGACTCATTATCAAAGCCTTAAGCCAAAGGCAAAAAAACACACATATCTTATCAATCAAGATAAGCAAACTTTGCTGACATAAGAAAATAGCATAAAACATAAAAAATTACAGAGAAAAAGTAATTAATAACTCAAGTTGAAAGACAAAAAGTTTTTTAATCTAATCTCAAGTTGAGCGATAAATAAATAGATAAATAAAGTGCATATAACTTATAGATAAACACATAGATAAATACAAGTGTATATATAACTTATAGATAAATATATTTTAAGTTATGTTGAGCCTGAATTTTTTTTTTAATTGCTATTTTTATTTGCAATGTCTTAAACTAGACAATAAACAAATTTGTTAACAATAATATATTATTACTCCAGAAAATCCAGCGAATTATATAATTGTAGCTGAGGCCCTAAGCGCTATACAAAACTCTGCTTGTTGCTAGTTCTACTATATAGTTTGATCGTTTGGCCAGTTTACAAAAGTTTTATATACAGAAAAGCCAAAAAAAAACATACGAGGTCTGCTAAATTTTTTAATTTCTATTTGAACTTATATTGATGCTCAAAACTTGCTCACTTATTTATGCTGAAAAGTTCGCTTATTTTAAATGTTTAATGTTGGACGTCTTCGTTGTTTGATTTTTTCAAAATATAAAGCAAAATTTTGGCCAAAAGCAACAACATTCAATGAGGTCACAGACAGCAGATGCTTCAGCTCTGGCCTACAATAAATTTTAACTTGCTGCCATAACTAAAGAGGCTCAAGCTGAGATGAGGCTAGGCGACAATTGTGTTGCTAAAGATGGCATTGAAGTAGAACAAGAAGTTCACAAAATATGATTTCAAATTTTAACAGTAATATCTGCTGGATAAAAATACTTTGAAGAGCGCAAACATAGATATTCATAGCTAAATATTGAACAGCATTTTTATATGACAAGAAACTCAGAAACTCTTTACATATATTTCGTATAAATATATTTATACTCTTATTGACTTATTTTTTCCACATTTCTATATATATCTATACGAATCATATACAGAAATAAATGAAATTGCGTGTGAAATTCAATTTTTGCTCATTTGCCTCAATTATTTGTTCAATTTCAATTTTGTTTATAGAAAGAGCTCTGAGACTTTGGGCGTGGGAGACATTCGTGCTATGATACATCATTTCCGCTGACGATCTTTTATCATACGAGCAGACAGCGAACACTTGAGCCTTATTAAAAGCAAATAAACAATTCACAAATGTAAACAGAAAATGTTTCAGGTCCAATCACAAGTCTCATATGCTAACTCAGATCTTAATTGGCAGCTATATTGATCAGATTATGGTTTTAATATGTTTGCTTTAATAAAAACTTCTGAGCGGATTTAATGCGAATTGTTTCAACACGTGTTTGCCCGCCTTACAAAAGTCATTCGAATGGATTTATGGACTGCAACTTGATGCTAGAAAACTGGCCACAATAAAAGTCAACAGCGCACAGCAGCTATGTGACTCAGTTGAAAGATAAATTTTCAACAGCATTTTCGTATGTAAAATGGAATATGGAAATATTCAAAGCAGCTGCGTAATGTTTGGCACACAGCCAAGGCACAAATCACTCATACGCACTGTGCAACTCGTGGCGGGCTGTGGCGCAAGCTAACAAAACACAATAGAAACGCACGCAGACACACACACAGCGAGTGTGCGTGTGTGTGTGTGTGTTTGACTAAAAATAATCACGCAAAAAATTGCACACAAAAAATCGTTTGCAAATTGTTTTCCAATTGAAATGGCAAAATCTGATTGGAAAGATGTGAAATTTCAAGCGGAAAAACACCAAATTTACGCGCGATTTCAACTATATAATGGCAATCTATATAGAGCTATATAGAGGTATATGCAGCGAAAAGCGTTCTGGGTTGAAGACGCGCGACCACTCGACTGATAGGACAGGAAAACTTGAGCACGAGATCGAGGCGATCGCGGCGATCGCGGCGATCGCGACGTTCGAGAAGCTTTTTTCTCAAGCTCTTTTCCCTTTGCCAAAAGAGCAAGGCAAATGAGCTTAAGAGAGCAATGGGGAGAGAGAGTAAGAGAGAGCAAATGACTTTTATTTAGGATGATAGGACAAACAAGAAAACTGTTTATAAAATCGGGCCGATCGTGTCGATCGCTGCTCGACCAAGCTCTTTCCCTGCAAAAAGAGCAAAGCTTTTTAGCTTGTGGGAAAGCAAAGAGCAATGAATAATGTTAGGATGATAGGACAAACAAGAAGCTTATGGCAGTGCCAAGAGCAATAGGACAAACACAAAAAAAAATTTACATGAGATCGTTGCTGTCGAAAAGCTTTCTAAAGAAAGAGCACAACCTAAGAGAAGATGCCCATACCCATGGCAGCTATGTAATAGGTTTTTAAGTGTGCCTCATCAATTCAATTAAGTAAACAGTAACAAAATCTAAATGATTTTCCATTTGGTTTTGAAGATCTGTAAATAGAAGTCAATGAACTGTTACGAAAGTGTTACGCGTCCCCGAGAGACTTTTAATTAACGAAAAAAAAAAACGAAAGACTCGAAATGGGAAAGACAATTTAATGAAAATGTTGCTCTTACATCCCCAACCAACCATTCATCCATCCGCCCACCCAATCATATAAGCGACAAGTCCAAGTAGATCAGAAAATGTGTCAGCTGACATTAAGAAAATCATTAATGCCAAGATTTTTGTGCATCAAATAAATTGAAAATGTGGCCCAAAAGTGATGTTTCGGGTATTTTAAATAGATTGACTAAGGTGAACAACTTGAAATCTTTTGCATCTTGCTCCAAATAGCCGCGCCAGAGATTCCTTAATAAATGATTCACTTAGACGCTTTGTTGGTTCATTCGCCTCGTCTCGGCTCGCCTCGTCTTGCTGTCAGCCAAGTAAAAATATTTCTACAGACTAACAAAAAATGGAACGAAGTGCGTTTGTAATGCGGAAGATATTTGCGCTGTCGAAAAGTAAAAGTACCATTCCTATCTAGATATATATATAGAACTACACTAACTTTCTATATATAGACTTTGCTCTACTGCAGACCCATTCATAATGGGTAAGCAGGGTATGTTGGGTGTGTCCAAATGTATGTGACAGTTAGTTGGAGCTGTCAGCAGAACTGTGAGCAGGTATATATATATATATATATTCGTGATCACATTTGACATTTAAAACGATCTGTTCATGTTCAGTCACTCAGTCATTCAGTTGGTAGAGCTGTAAGCTCACTTTTTTTTATTTAATTTAATTTTTAATTTAATTTTATTCAACTTATCTCAACTTTCCATTAACATTTTTGTAGAATCGATTAAAATCGATATCAAACTTGACATATTTGAGCATATTTCACATATATTTAGAGCCAATATATATAAATTTCTGATCACGTTTGACATTTGAGTTGATCTGATTCGTTCGTGTATCATTTACCAAGCATGATAAGAGCTTGAACTGTAAAAATGAGCTAATCGATAATTTTAGTTTAAAATTTACAAGATATCGTTTAAAATCGATATCAAAATTTTCTTATTTACTACATTCATCACAGATTTTAGCAGCTAAAGCTTATCTACTATAAGCTATAGAGCGATCAGGCAGACTTCACATGAAGAGAACAACGTTTTCACAGCATACTGAAGCCCTTAGAGACTTCATTATGGAATTTACATTTCCTATTAACAATTGAGCTGAAGTTTGAGTAAAATTCTTAATTAATATTCATACGTTTAGCTGGCTGAAGCTGTTGATTAAAAGGTAATTCCTTTTTATTATTGCAACAGCTGTTTGTTATCGATAATTTAAGCAACTGCTGAAATATAGTTATCGATAACACAGTTCTTCTATTATCCTAGGGTATCTTCCAAATGTGCACTTCTATAAAACTCTTGTTAGTCTGCTTAGACAGCTGAAGTTTGGCTAGAATATGGGTCAGTGTGCATTTAAGCTAAGTAGCCCCGAACCCAAACAGTCGGCAATCGGCAATCGGCAATCGGCTATCTCCAATGACCAATAAGCAATAGCTAATTAAAAGCTGAAAATAATTTGATTTTTAATTAAAATCGCAAACATTTTTGCAGCTGTTCGCTTGGAAAGTAAATGAACTGCAACTGCGACGCATTTGCTGCCAAAAATTTATTCATCGAAGGCAATTTAAATAAAAGTTTAATGACTTTTGCCTTATTCTGCTTGATCGAGTTTTAATATATTATATGCTCGTTCAGGCAGTCAAACTAAGCATATTAGCTGCTTAGATTTATAAATGAAAATATAGCAAATCTGTATAAAAATAAATATAATATTTATACTCGTATATCGTATGAAGATGCATGTTTACACTTGTGTATATTGAAATAAAAACATAAAAAATACCAAATGAGTATAAAGAAATTCGAAATAGACATCAAGTGGCATTTGCTATGGAACGCGATGTGGTCAGCGTCTGGCAATGTTTACATTTTATAAAGAAGGCGTCAAGCAGCTCGACACGCCGACTGCTAATAATGCATTGGAGATGCTACAAGTTGCATTAAGTCAACAACAACAACAATAACATTAGATTTCTCTGCCATGCATAATTCAAACTAATTTAGGGGACCTCAACTGCTGCTAGGGTCAATGACAGAGCCCACAAAACGCAAAACTTGGTCAGCTGGAAAAAAGGAGTCAAGTCAGCTGAAAAGCAGGAAAAGCTAGACAAATGAAAATCGTTTATTTATGCACAGCACGTGTTGCATGCAACAACTTGTGGCAACATCTAACCCTCGCCTCGCCCCTGTGCATTTGTTTATGCAGCGTTCTACGCTTTTTATTGTGCTGAACTGCCAGCCGCGCAACGACGGGTGGCAGCAGGAAGTAACATATTAGATCTTTTTCTATTGCTTCTAACAAATTTTTTAATTATGCAATTTTAGTTTTCTTAAAAGCATTTTGGATGGAGGTTTGAGTTGACTTAGCGTGAAAACTACAGGTTTATGGCTTTTCCTGAATTTTCCTGAATTTTTCTTACTTTATTATCTGCCCTTTCCATATTTAGTTTCAATAAGAATACATATTTAGCATTTTATATGAATGAATTTAACTATTTTGCATATATGTATATATATGTTATATATATATATAGATTATGTCTATTTCAACTATTTGATATCAGCAACTCTCATCGCTTTCATTTTCACATACTTGGGCCAATGAACTTGAGAGCCGCCAAAAAATGTGTACGAAAAAAGGCAGCCAAACATGTTAAATAAATAGAAAAAAAACATATTTGACACGCATCTCCATAGAGAGCAAGAGAGAGAGAGAGAGAGAGTGATCAGGCAGGGCTGCAGTTGGCGTATTGGTTTCTACACACAAATTGAATTTGTTTTTGTTTTTTCCAACTTTCACTGGACGTCATTAATTTTTGCCCGCCAGAGGGCGCTGCTAATGAAATAATCAACATGCTTGTAATACAATACACAAATACACACTGACACAGTGTGACAGACAGACACACGCACACTATCATACAGACACACATGCACATCCACACTGACACAGACGGGCAAGACCGACTGACAGACACCTAAACAGAGAGACAGACTGACACAGCGTCATAAACACTCGCGCACTCACTCACTCACTTACTCGCTCGCTCGCACATACAGCGACGACCACATGTCTCTCAATCGATACATAGCCAGACGCATGCATCTCCACATTCACACACACACAAATAGTCAAACAACTGTACACACACACTTGCATCTCAACGTCTGCACACACGCACTACAAAACATCTCAAGTCATTTAAATCGATTTTTAATTGCCCCGCACAAAATGTGCGTTGGCTTTGCTTAAGCAAACAAAACAAGTTGCAGAGGAGTCAGGTGTCGATTGTTGGGCTTTATTTAAATATTTTTTTTTTTTTTTTTTTTTTTTTTTTTTTTTTTTTTTTTTTTTTCGTTTTTATTTCTTTATTTTGTTGCAGCTTATTGTCTTAGACTCTATAGCGCATTTAGCTCTAAACCTTAACTAATGGGAGGGCAGATATGCCAATTATTCTGCACTTGTAGCTACTATCTTAATTAGTTCTAATATTGTCTAGAGGATGCAATCTCTTCAGTCTTCGCCTATTGTTGTTTATAGCCAGGTTGCTTGCGAGATGGTTAGGATGCGCTGCAAGTCTGTCCGCGTATCTTGAACTGTGTCGCCCAATGAGTTCAGCAACTGTGGGAATTGCTAAATCCCTATGTAAGACTGAGTTTCTTACAAACCAGCTGGCTCCAGTCCATCTGCGTAGTGCTTTATTCTGCAGGGTCTGAATTTTGTTCCTTGTAGTCTTCGCCGAGGAGCCCCATAGAGAGATACCATATACGAAGGTTGGGACAACTATTGCCTTGTAGATGGCGGCCTTGCTGCTGTAAGACAACTTGCTTGAAGCTCTCAGCATCCAGTCGAGGGTTTTTAGCTTGCTTTTGCATTTTGAGGTTACTTGACTTATGTGCGCTTTAAAAGTCAGCCTTCTGTCAAGAGTGATACCAAGGTACTTTACTTTTGAGGCTTTGGGAATAGTGGGCCCCAATGCAACGCTTGGGCAATCTCCTCTTCTAGTGGCGAAGGTAGTATGTACAGACTTTTGTGCATTAATGGTGATACACCACCGTTTTGCCCAGCGTCCGAAAGAGTCCAGATATTTTTGTAGTGAGTCTGAAGCTTCTTGCGCAGATACGTGACGTGATAAGATGGCGGTGTCATCTGCATAGGTCGCTATGAGTACTGCATCTGTACTTCCTATATTTGGCTCGGGAGTTGGCATATCTCCTGTGAATAAAGTATAAAGTGTTGGGCCTAGAACACTACCCTGTGGTACTCCAGCCATAATTGGTCTAGTCAAGGATACTGTTTGCCCCCTTGACACTTGGAAGGTTCTTCCAATAAGGTATGAGGATAGCAACGCGAAAAATGGGGCTGGAAGGGTGGTCCTCACTTTCTGCAGCAGTCCCAGGTGCCAAACTCGATCAAACGCCTGTTTGATGTCTAAAAAGACGGCAGAGCAGTACATCTTTTCTTCAAAGGCTCCAAGGATATGGTGCACAACTCTGTGAACCTGTTCCGGTGTTCCATGCTGTCTCCTGAAGCCAAACTGATGGTTTGGAATGGCCTCCTGGCGTCCCAGATGTGTCAGTACTCGTTCCAGAAATATTCTTTCGAATATTTTGGAGAGTACTGGCAACAGGCTAATTGGTCTGTACGACTCAATTTCTCCCACGGGTTTGCCAGGCTTAGGAATCATCACAATCACGGCGCGCTTCCAGCAGGCTGGAAAGTGCCGGATGCGGAGCATGGCGTTGTACACCATAGTTATGTAGTCTATGGTGGAGTCAGGCAGTGCTCTAAGGACTCTGCCGTTTATTAGATCATATCCAGGGGATTTTTTTGCCTTCACTCTTCTGATGTGTTCAAGAACCTCTTCTTTTGTACATCCAGTTATCTGGTCTTCAGCTGGGAGGGGCGAGAGAACGATGTCTTCTGTTGCTTCGATTTCTGAGGCCTCTGCGGTAATCACCGGCGTGAATTGGTCTTGAAGGTGGTTTGCAAAAGCCTCAGCTTGAGCTTCGTCTCCAATGTGCCAGGAACCAGAAATGCTCCGAATGGGATGACGTCGTATTGGCTGCCGTTTGAGCTTTCTTGTAAATTTCCATAATTGAAACTCTGCGTCAGTGGGCGATTCAGCTCGTACCAGCGCATCGCTGATACACCTCTTTTGAAGCAGGGCGAGAGCAGCTTTAAGATGCCTCGTGGCTTCGTTGTACATGGATTTGGCATCAGGCGTGCGTAATCTTAACCAGCGTCTCCTGGCCCATCTTTTGTGTATTAGTAGGTGTTGGGCCTCCAAGGTGAGGGGGATGTTGTACGGAGACTGTTGTCTTGTTTGGCAAGATGGTGGGGCGGCTTGGTGCGCAGCTTTGACTATTTCTTCCTGCAGTTTGTTTGCTGCGTAGTCCACGTCTTCAGGAGTGTTAAGTTCCATTTCTATGTGCAAAGAGTAATGGAGCTCGCGCCTAAAGACTCCTAAATCTGATCCTGCTGGCAGTAGTTGTTTCCTAATGGGCAAGGGCTGTGGCTGCGCGTGGATTGTGACTATTAGTGGCAGGTGGTCAGAGGATAGGTCCAAGGATTCTTCAATGGTCAATTGCCGGTCACAGATGCCTTTGTAGACAGCGAAGTCGATTGCCGAGGGCCTGTGTCCATTAATTGGGTAACGGGTGGGGGCTCCAGTCGCCAATATGCTGAATTGTAAGTTTTGAATCGCCTCAAATATGACTTCTCCGCGACGATTCGCACTATTGCTTCCCCAAAATGGGTGCCATCCATTCCAGTCGCCGCCGATGAGGGTCTTATTCAACCTTTGGCCTAGAACCTGTTCCATGTGATGATCACACAGACCAGTGTTTGGCGGAAGATAAATTGACGCAACTTCGATCGCTCCAATAGACGTAGGCAGGGTGATGGCTGAGACCTGCATTGTTGCGTTGCAAATTGGCAGTAAAGGTGTATGCGGTATTGTTGCTCGTATGAGGATTGAGGATCCACCAAAGCAGTTTGCTCCTTCACCATGAGCCTGATAGTGTTCGTATCCGAAAATTTGTGTAGTGGGGCACTCATGAGTTTCTGTTATTAACATTATATCTATGTTTTCTTGTGAGAGAAACGCAGCCAGTTCCTGAGTCTTGTTTCTCAGGCCATTGGCGTTCCAGATACCCACACGTAAAGCCATTATTTGTAGGCAAGCTTGGTTATGATGGCCATTAAACTGTTTAGCATGGTTGCTTGTTGGGATTGTACTTCTCGCATCGCTTTGAGCTCGGCATTAATTGCGTCAAACTGACGTTGTTGTTGCTGAAGCATTTCAGTGAACAAAGTGTCACTTGTGGTATTCTTATTTGACGGTCCACCTCTAGCGGCCTGTGCGTAAGAAACACCACTAATAGGCGTTGCAAAGCTCGTGGCTTGGGTAATGCTCCGGGGCCTTGTAATTTCGGAAGCAGTACTCGGACCCGTAGACGGTGTTTGTGTGGGACTCCTTTTTTGTGCTGGGGATTGCAATTTGCGCAACCGCTTGTATACTTGGCAGCCCTTATAGTTGGCTGGGTGCTGTAACTCACAGTGCACACAAGTTGGTGCCTGGTCCTTTTCGCGGGTGCAGTCTTTGGATGCGTGTTTCCCGGCGCAACGCACACATCTGGGAGCTTTGTGGCAGTAGCGTTGTGTGTGTCCAAATTCTTGACAGCGATGGCATTGTGTCAGGTCGTTGTATCTTCTTGGCAGTTCCACTGTGCAGCGTTGCCTGCAGACAACTCGAATGTCCAAAATTTCTTTGTTGTTGGGGGCCTGAGCCACGTCAACAAAAAATATATTTAGCGGTGTTTTGTCCATACGGCTCAGTGGGTTGTGCACATTTGTAATTGTGTGGCCTTTGGTTTCCAATTCCTTTTTAATTAGTGTTGTATCAGTGCTGGAGTGAAGCCCTTTGAACACGACTCTATATGGTTTGTCCTCCTTAAGCTGGTAGCAGTGGAACTCCAATTCCAGCTTAGTAAAGTGGTCTATAACTCTGCGATAGTCCTCACTGCATTGGGTTAATACACCTATGTTATTCTTCTTTGGCTTAATTACGTATGATTTAGCATCAATTACTTTATCTATTATCTGTTGAAGTAGGGCCACAGACTTGATGTTTGGACACCATATGGGGGGCGGACGAGGTTTCGGTGTAGTTTGCTGGTCGGTCAATACTGGGGCTTCTGGAGCTACAGGTGATTCGCTGTAGTCTTCATCTTCTTCTACGAGCAGTGAAAATCGATTTTCTGATATTAATGCTGCATTGCTGGTGCTTGGTTCGTCGAAGATGAGCCTTTTCTTGATGGTTTTTGGTGAATTTGGCTGTTTACGTTTCGTGTTTTTGTTGTTAGTGATGCCTTGCACGGAGGCGATATCTATTTTTGAGTTTATTGGCATGATGGAGGCTTGCCTATTTGCCATCACAACGTTAAGCTGGGCTTGCATTTCTGCATTTACCTTTACAGCTGTAGCGAGGTTATTGACATTAGATGTCATCGCGGATTGTGCTTTTGAGTGCAGGCGCACTCGCGCCAAGCGACGAAATTTCGTAAATTGCAATTAAAGCAATTGAGTTACGCGGAAGCAAGCGATAAGAAAACGCTGCGTGTGCGGTTTTTGTTGCTGTTGCGTTGAAGAATGCACCGCAAAGTTCTATTTTTAGAACTCTGCAGCAGTAGAGCTTAAGCGAAGGCTGTTCGAATTCACGTCTTTACAGGTCGAACGACTGATCGCGATTGTTATTTAAATATGATATACAAAATTATAGTTGAAGCGACGGCCGACTAATTTGTAGCATTTATATTATATGAATATACGAAAAGGAAACGAAAAATTAGAGAAAAAAAAAAATTAAAATAAATAAACATTTGCATAATTACGCAAACGTGTTGAAAACTTTTGTAGAAAACTTATGATATGTGATATGATGCGAGTGCCAAACAAATGTGGGAACATTTCCTAATCAAAATCACAGAAAGAGCGAGGGAGAAAGAGAGAGACAGCTGAAGCAGTCAATTCGTATGATAAATGAATACCGTGTGACTTTATTTTAAGCATAATTAACACCCAAACACAATGTGCCAAAAGAAGAAGAAAAGAGAATATGATATATATTATATATAATACTTATATATATATAGTATATATTTTGCATATTTTATGCATGAGAACTTATAGTTGGAAAGTATACGGAAAATATATATTTTATATTAAAACTGTAAATTTTAAATGTAAAAAAATTTTAATTTAAATGTAAATTAAACTCAGTTTATACATTTTTTTGGTGCTAATTAAGATTCTAAGAAACTAACTTAAGCAATATTTATAGCCATAATAACTTAGTAGAAATATGAGTTATCGAGTTATCGATAATTGGTACGGATTATCTACAGCTACGCTTTGAAATGTTTTATATAAAAATTGACAGACAGCTAGAACTATATTTGACCCATCTGTTGCTCATGTTTAAGAATATATGAGCTCGGTTCAAAAAGTAATGCGAATTTTTCACAGTTTACGAATTATCGATTTTCAATATCTTACTAAGAAAAGCAAAAATCTGTAGAAAGTTTTTTATGAAAATTATATACATATTTTTTTATAGGTATATATGCAACAGGAACAGTTAAAAAGCTCTCTTTAAAGACAATCCACAAGCCTTCAAATATGTTCCGTATCAAGTCTCTTGCCTCTGACCAGACCTCGACCCAGCTTTAATTAATGCTTCGCTTACTGGAATAATTTTTATCTAGTTGTTGCGTACTTTTCTTTTAAGGTAATTGCTTTAAAATATTATAAACACAGAAACAAATTCGTTAAAAAATTATTCCTCAACTACAAAAAAAAAAAAGAAACAGCCTCACGCAAATTGTGAGAATCGTGCGTTTATCGCTCGAGTCTCGAAATTTCCGTAATTTTATAGTATTTGCCATGGCCCAAAAACAGAGAGATTCACATGCACTTGTTTATATTGTGTTAAATACAATAAATAAACCAAAAGTATATATATACATATATAGCTTGAATAATACATGTGTATATAGCATATATATATTATATCATCTTTATGAGCGAATGTCCAAATTTGTTTATTTGCATACATATTACTCAAGGGGCTTGCGACGAATGAACCGAACTTGAGAGCTAGTTCATTTTGTTTTTTTACACAAGTTTAGTGGTTCATTTGAATAATCATTTATTTTTATAAATTTGTGAACTAGTTCATATTTTTTGTTCCTATAAGTTCACTGGTTCATTTCAAAAAGAATGAACCAGTTCATATTCCTTGTTCGTATAAGTTTATTTTTTTATTTCAATATATGCATAACTATTTAAATGTATTATTTGTGAACTAGTTTATATTTTTTATTTATATAAGCTGGTTCATTTCAATAACAATGAGTTAGTTCATTTAATGGCACTATAAATTGAACTTCTTTATAACTTTTTAGCTTTCAGTTATTGCGAGTTGAAGGTAAAGAAGAAATTTTCCTATGTATATATATATATGTATATTAGATAAATATATAGATATCTGTTTAGTTCAACACGTTTTGCGTATTTTAAGTTCATGATGATTTCAACCACATTTTCTGCTTTTGTTTGTATTTTCGTTTTCAAACTGAAAGCAATTCATAGACGTTGCGAAAAAGTTTTTTTTTGGCAGCCAGGCAACACTTGGGATGAGCAAATTTTCAAAATTTGTTTATAACTATATATATATATATATATATATATATATTTGTATATATGTATATATAGAGAGAGATATATACTGCAGTTAATATACACATTTAGCTGGCTTCTCACCTCATTTGAAATTGTAGAAATATCTATGAACTGATTCATAAGAACACAGCAGCTGAATTGTGCTTATATATATATTTAAAATATAATAGATCGTCCAGAGCACATTCGCTTTAAGCAAATGAAGCTCGAAACTAGGCTAGAACAGCAGCAAGTCATAAAAGTTAATAACAATTGGCAGCAGCCGCAGCAGTTGAACGGAAGCAAACGCTTTGTATATCCGGAAGCAGTTAACAATTACGCCGTATAATTGAATGCTCAGTCTATGTGCATATATCCTGTAATCGGGGCTTGTAATTGAACTGAATATGGAAATGCAAGTAGAAATTATATATAGAGAGACAGAGAGATGTAGATGTGGCTGCACGAGTGGCTGCAGCGACTGTTTCAATCTTCACAGTTGGCCAACAAACTGTGAAAAATAAATTGAACACGTGTGGCGAGGCGTTTGTGGCTGTGTCCATTACCCTCTCTCTAACTGGCTAGCTGCTCGCCTGCCGGCCTGTCGCCTCAGCTGCTCAATTTATTTGTGGCACGTCTGACAGGTGTTCTACATTTGGGGCTGCGCTCTTTGTGCACTGAACCCCAAGGGAAAATGGACTAGAACGGGGTATATTTACAGTAGGCAATGCGGACAGTATCATAAAGTCTATAGCACATGTTCTTGAACAAATGTGTACAGGGTATGTCCGAGTCGATCACTTAGAAGTGCTATGCTTTTTGTGTGTGCTGTATGCTGGCCGCTTTTATGGCCCAAGGTTCGACCCTCGCGCCGCATTAGTTGCAATTATTGTGGCCTCTTGACATTCTTCTTTATATAATGTGCATTGGGCACTTGACAAACATTTCAGCACTTACGCATTATCGATCTCCACCTAAAGTGTCATCGATTTTGCTGCGATAAAAATGAAACAAAAAGAGCGAATCGAAATTAGCTGATGCTATTAGATTGTTAACGAACTTGCCCTTTAGAGGCTTCATTGAAGCGCAATCAATTGGTAATTAACTAATGCAAGTAATCTCTATCTCCGCCTCTCTCCTCCTACCTGCCTCCCTCTCGTTTTCTTTTAATTTTTATTGAAACTAATTGGATTACAAAGAAATATACGCACTTTGAGAGCTGGGTCAACAGCCAGGCAAAATTCAATTTCAAATTAAATTCAAACATTTTTTTATATCGTTGCGTATCTGTTGCTTCACAAGTCTTTTACTCTCTCTTTCTCTCGGACTCTGGCATCTCGTAGAGTTACTTTTCTATAGAAGTTGTAAAAATAGGGTATTTCTGGTTGTGAATACCCATCTAACTGACAGACAGAACTGTGCTCAGCCTTCCATTAACCATCGGCTGCCTACTCCAGCTGGGTCTATCCATTCATCTGCTTTTTCGTTCTCTATAAAGACTAGATTCACATCCAGCTCCACTCAAGTTCGCCTACAGAATGTGGGAATGTTTTGCACAGCTATTTCAACATGCTCAGGGTATTTGCTAGTCGTGCACTCCCGACTAGCGCTCTCGGAATTGCTTTAGTTGTATTCATTTTATAGTTTGCCCAGCGCAGTGTGTGGCATGGAAAATGCACTAAAAACAAAATTAAAATTGAAATTATAAAAAAATGCTATAAAAACAATTCAGCGCACGCTGAACACAGTGAGCACTGCCTAAGACGAAACACAATGAGTACATGCCTGACTAACAAAACAAGACAAATAATTGAATCAAGAAGTTAATGGCAGACATTTTTTTGTTGCGTGTACGGCTCAATTTTGGTTTGCTGTAGCGTGCGTCTACTGTAACCACAAATATTTTATTTGTCCATTATATTACATTGCTTATTTCTGCTATTGCTGTTGCTTTTTACGAGACTTTTGCTTTAGCATCACGTAATCAATTTCATTATGAACAAAGCGAAAAAAAATTGGATCGAGTTTACGTGTAGATCTTACAAGAGTTTTAGATAAAGAAAAACATTGATTAACATAAGTTTTGATTAAAGTGAAGCAAAGATTCTGTTTCACTTGCAGATAAATAAGTGAAGACTCTGGTCGCTTGATTATATCTAGATAATTCTTATAGAAGCAAATAGATATGTTGTGAAGTCTCTTTTAGTAAACATATAATTTCTATGCCTCTACATATTTATATAGTTGAATCACAAGGTGATTCGAAATGTTGTCAGTAAAAGCAACAATTACACAATAAACTCTATAGATTGCCATAAAAAAAGGTACAAAATAAACATATAAAATGATTAGAGACGGGCAGTAACGACTGCGAAATACTCGCGCCTAGTTCAATTATGGAAGTTTGTTTACTAATATCAATTAAGTCTCATTTAGCTATATAGATTTATGCGAAATACACTCAACTATATGTATATATATATATACGTCATACTTCCCTTGGCTATGTGAACATTGCTGCACAACCAATATACCTCTCTTGCCACTTGTACTGAATAAAAAACATTAGCTGTTCGTGTCGGGCCATAAAAGCCCATTTCATCAATGTCATGTTGAATGTTGCATGGGAACCCACATCAGACATTTGGCGGCTTTTTTCTCTCTTTATTGGGGAAACACGTGCGGCAATTATGGCGGAGCCTAATAATTTTTTTGCTTAATAATGCAGCAATCGAAACGAAATACCAATAATAGCCATATGATAGCTGGCTGGACACGTTAGGTTAGGTTCGAGCCGCAACGATTATGCTCATTAGGCAAATGAAAAACAAGAGTTGAAGAGCGAGAGGAAACACAGTTATTAACCAATAGCAAATACACTGTCAAAAGGTGCACACACAACATGTTTGAAGTTAAGCTGCCAAGTTGAAAGGAAAGGAAACTGCAGAGAGAATTGCTTAAGTGGCTAAAAGTATTTTGCTGTTTGGGCAAGTTGTAGGCAAAAGTTATGCTCAAAGGCTGAAAAAAAAATGAACAAAGTAAAACCTAATCCTTAATGAGCTTAGCTGATCATACGAGGCATTTGTCGCATAATTGTATATATAATAAATAGTTAACAAAGCCCATAAAAGATTTAGCAAAAACTTGGTTAAAATTGTGTTCAGTTACCCTTTTCAAGCTAAGCTTTTGCTTATTTCAATTAGCTTACCGAACATAAAATAAACATATAATATGAAGCCTTGCCTTGTTTGTCTCAACTGCCAAGCGGAGACCTCAAACGTCTGGCCTTAGAGCCTCGCCAAGTTGATCAAGAAACAAGTTTCCAATTGAAACTTATCGAATTACATTCGCTACGTGATTTTTCATTGAGTTCCGCTAACGAATGGGCTTAAAGTGTACGGGAAGAATTATAGTAAATTTAATTAATGAAGGCGACTTTTGACTAATTTACATTTGGGTTTTAGCTGCTATTAAGAGAGCGGGCAGTGGGGAGATGGGGAGATAGGGAGAGGCCTCTGCAAGCCTGTTAAGACAGTCACGCCTGCATTAGCCACGCCTCAATGACACTGAACTTGAAGCCCCTTCGAAATTTATTCAAACATTTTTTATTGATAAGCCATGAAATGTGAGTGTCAAATGATAAATCATATGAGACGCAAGACCAACAAAAGAAATGCATTTAACCAATTAATGGGATTGTAGATTGAGCAAGTTTTTACTGGAAATTTTTGAAAAGAACAAAACATTGTTGGAAACATGAAATGGTTAAAGCCAAAGGAGCTACAACAGGTAACAATGCTTAGCAGCGAGCAGACGAGCGTAAGAGACTGCACAATACTCGTTCACTTGTTTAGAAATTTAGATGAGACCAACTGAGCTAGAGATCACTAGAGACGCAACCAAAACCAATATACTCGACTTTTTCAATTTCAATAGACTAGCCATAAATAAAATTCTTTCAAGGAATTAGAAAATCCTGTTGGCCGTCAGGTAGTCAATTGCTGGAGGTGTGTTTTGTTGTTGTGCTCAGAGCAGTTCAAAGACATTTGATTCTTAGAGTTTTGGGGTTCATGTGTTGCGTGTGCCACAGTCGTGATTCACATAAAGGACTTAAGGTAATTAAAATACATACACCTATACGTTTTTTATTGAGGCCACGCCCAGGCAGTCAATGCCTTGCCCAGGCTCAAAGAAATTCCTCTGCCGCACGCTTGTTACCTGAGCCAATTACTGAGCCGAGCTGAGCATCGATCAGATGCTTTGTATGACTTGTTACTTGCTTGTAGTTCACTATGTTATAAAATCACAGCTAATGCCAGACGAGCCCAAACCACAGAAAACTCAGTGAAATGCAAAAGATTGAACGAGTCGCACTGAGGAGCAGCCGAGTGGAAATATGGAGCAAATCAATATCAATAACTATATCAATTTCCATTTTTTCATTAGCCGAGCCATGGCTCGCCTTACGTCTGGGAAGTTGTTGACCCAATACACATATAACGGATAAGATCAAGGCTCAATGACAATTGCTATTGAAATTTGAACTTATTTAGTGTCTAATTATCGACTGGGAATACCCTGCATTTGGGTGGAGAATCGGTAGGGAGAGTTAGAAATAAGGAAAGTATGCAAGAGAGAGAGAGACAGTGTGGAAGAGGGAGAGAGAGAGAGAGACTTAATTAATTTCTAGAGAAAGCAGAGAGATGAAGGCGCAGAGAGGAAGAGATCTAAAGTAGTAGAGACAGAGAGAGTTAGATAAAGAAAATAATAGAGAGGAGGCAGGAGGATAACAAAAGAAGAAAGAGAGAAAGAGAGGGTGAGAGAGAGAAAATGAGAGAAAGGCTTAATTGATCGACTCGGAATACCCTACATTTAGATATTTCCTACAGAGAGCAGAGATAGACAGAGAGATGAATAGGAAAGCAAGCAGAAAACGAAAGGAGTGATAGAGAGAGTGTGAAAGCGAGGAAGAAGAGTGAGTGAGTGTCAAAGAGAGTCTAATGATCGACTGGGAATACCCTAGAGAGAGTTACAAAAAAGTAGAGTGCGTAAGAATGAATCAGTGTGTGAGTGAGAGAGGCTCACAGAGCGAGAGAAAGATGTTTGTTGTCTGTCCATTAGGAGTTTGCCTATTGCAGTCACTTCAAGCAGAGCGTATACACCCTCTTTAGCCATATAGGCAGGGTATATATATATATATAACAAAAATACTTTGGGGCTTGTCTGGTCTCCCATTGGGACAAACTGTCAACTGATGCCATTTGATGTATCGGAGCGGACCTTATCGCTAGTTATTCTGACCGCAGATCATTTGTCAATGTGTCATAGGATCGCATTATTTGTTTTTTATTTGCGTCTGCTGCATTGTTTATAGTTCGTTTGCTGTGGCATCTTCTTAAATTCTTTTTGCTGTCGAAATCTGAGCAATGTTATTGTCTCACAAAATTGAGTAAATATTGCTCCGGTTCGGCTCGGTTTGGTATGCGGGCAGCGATGGGTTAGCTGAGATTAGCATTCGCCTCTGATGCGGCCAATGTATTTGTTTAAGGTATAAAGCTAATGCGGCGTCGTATGTGGCAGACAGCTAAGAAAACAAGACGCAAGCAGCTTTTTAAGAATAAACAAAGTCAAGGCAGTGGCTGAGCATACGAATTGAATATCACAAATATAGAAAAGTCTAATCTTAAGTTGCCAACCAACTGATAATATGAATATTGGGTATATATATTAAAATATATATATCATCATCTTACAGACAACAAAGAAAACTTTTAATAAACAAATTTGTTCATGCCAACTTTGATGATTCACTTTTGCCACAGCATAATTTCAGCATAAAAATAATTGAGCAACAAATTTCAACACGTTTACTTCAGAAACAGAGAGTATATTAGTTTGAGTGAGAGAGAGAGACTTGAAACTGTAAATATAATAATATAATCGTTTGTCAGCCCTGTTTAATGCATCTTGTGTAGGTCTGACAAACCAGAGAAAACTCTAATCACATCAGACAACTCTGACTCCATAAATTATATATATATTCCTAATCTAATGATTGGCATCTCCGCCCAGTGTTCAGAGTATCTCCTAGTTGGGCACTTCCAACTCTCATTTATTTCAAACTGTGCACGAGTATTATGCAGTCAGTTATGCTCGACAAGCTTGTACAACAAGCACTTGACACTTCAAGTGTTTGGCTCTTGTGGACAAGCAGCAAATCACAATTAACTAATAGCTGTCAAAATTCCAGTTTGCAGTTAACGAAAACTGTCATAACATTGTTAACCCACCGATCAGGTTGAGAAATATTACAAATTTCAAATGATTTACGCCGGCCCACACTCAATTTGACAATTTGGCGTTGGCGAAAGAAATTTTGCTTTCGCATTGCTTTGATTTTATGCTCAAAATCATGTATTTGGACATGACTTTTAACTGCCTGTTGAGCGACGATTTTCGCCACAAATCACAATCGGCAAACTGGGTTAATTGGATTGGCCCCTAACAGTTAAAGGGCCTACACAGCGCTAAATAGAATTTTTCGTGTAGGCATCAAAGCGACTTGGCAAGAAAAAAAAAACAACAATTGCCGCAAGCTCAAAGTGAGAGCAGCAAAATTGAAGAGAAAAAACTGATATCAATGTTAAAAATAATTTATAAAATTTTAAATTTTCTAAGGAATTGTTACAAAATTTTAATATATTAGGACAAACTAGTTAAAATATTTTACAGACAACTTTTTTAAAATTTAAAACTTGATTTGATACTTTAAAAATATAAATTTTTTTATTTTTTTTTTGAAATTTTTTTTTTAAGGAATTTATGCTTAATAAATTTAAATAAAATAGATTAAAAATGTATAGACTGTTTTTAATTAAAAAATTTAGAAAAGCTTCAAAATTTTGATTTAACATTTTATTTTATATAGTTTAATTTTTTTAATGATTTGATTAATCATATTTTAAAAACAATTTTTTTAATTTAAGAACTATTTTGCATTTAAATATTTTTATTTGATATTTAAAAAAAATTTATGAACTTCAATTTGAATTGTGAAATTCAAAAAATTTTAGAAAAAAAATAAATGAACCTATATTTTTACATAAATTTTTTTTATTAATTAATTTGAAGCAGCTTTGATGCTTTATTCAGATTTATTCAGGTTTAGCCAAGCCAAGAGTTTATGCTATTGATAACTATTCTCAAAAGACATTTTCACCCAATTATGTGTGCATTGTGTACAGAATGCAGACTGACTACCGTTAAATTGTTCTTGGCATTCTTTAGCAGTGGAATTTTTGTTTGTGAGTTTGATTAAATGCATTGATCATTAAGAATCTTACGGAAAAAAACAAAGCAAAAACAAAATGAGAAAAAAACTAGTTTAGACAAAGGCAGCGCAGCTAGCGGCTGCTTCCTGGCATAGAACGACGTACGGTCTAACCGTTGCGGCTCGACCATAGCTGAATGCTGAAGGTAAGCCACATTTTCGACACCGAAACCTTACCAAAAAAGAAACAAAGACACCTGCTGCCGGCCAAGTCGACTCAAGTCAGGCCGTTAGATGCTGCGTCCAAGTGAGCCAAACAATGAGCCACAACTCGAGCCACTTGGTCCACAGAGCTCTTGGCCAAGACAGCGCTAGTTGCGGTATGCGCTTTATAATTGTGCAGCCTGCGAAAACTGACCCACTTTGCGGTTGCAGCCGTTGCAGCAGTTGCAGCAGTTGCACCAGGCTGGCCACAATCAACTTTTGTTAACAATGCGCATTAAGCCAAACACTAATCGAGCCTCTTGCTGTGCTTACAGTAGCTTAGCTCAACATTTTATTCGGCCCGCCAAGCCAAAAGCTGAGGGCGTTCAAAAAGCCATTTAGTTGCACCAGGAGAGCATAGGTAGGCACGGCTATAACTGACTACACAATACTCGCTCAACTTTGATGTTGTTTGATAGAGCTTCACAATATGCTGATCTAAGCACTTTAGTTGTATAGCTTCAGTCCGATTTGAGGTTGCACTATTGAGAGATTCACTTGCCACATTTAGAGAAGTTATAGTTGAGATTTGGGATTTCAAATGGATTACGCATATTAATGTTTCGATTTGATATTCAAAATTTCTCTCAATTACGCCCACAAGTTCGAGCAATACAAACTTCGCAATACTTTTAGAACACACCTCCTATATATGATGTGCAACTTTTAAGTGACTTTTATATGCATGAATTTATAATAGAAATATGAAGTATTCAAAAACCAATATGCTCGCTTTAAACAGTTAAACAGAGAATGACGTATAAAATACATTAAAAAGCAGCCCCATTATATGCCAGATAATACCTAATAATTTATGTAAAAAAGAACCTAATGCGACACGTTCACAAGTTTCTAAATAAAACCTTTGGAAAGTTCTTTTGTGATCAGAGCCAAGAGAAAGAGTAAGAGTAAGAGTAGGAGAAAGAGATAGAGCGAAATCCAATAGCACTATTGCTAGCAGCTAAAGCTAAACTGTGAAGAAAGTCAACAAATAATAAGAAGTTTAATATTTCGGAAATTCACAATACATTTGAAATTTGAATCATTCCAAACTTAAAGAATATTTATGTTTTTTCTTTCGGTTATCTTAACAAATAAAAAAAAGTGTATAAAATCAAATTAAATTGTATATATCGCAACTCTGATGGACAAGATACGGGACACGTTTGGTCGCTTTTTCTCAAAGAACTCCGACCAGGCGCCTGGGCAACACACCGCCGAGGCAATCGAGGAGGAGCTGAAACGTAAGGATGTGATCGATCTAATGCAGCAGCAGCGTCACCAGGACCACAAACAAGATGACGAACAGAACAAAAAGCATAAGTCGCAGGACGGCAAGAAACCACCAACGCTGAAGCCCAAGGACGACATGCTAAAAGACGACGTGAAAGCGAGTCAGGCAAATATCTATGAAATAGCAACGACCAATTTGTCGGAGCAACATGAGTTCGCCAGTTCTGACACTAGCCAACAGGCGACAATTGATTACGAGATGGAATTTGTCGACTTCATCAATCGGAATACGCCGCCCGGTTTCGGCATTAAATTGCAGAAAATGATGCCCTATCTCGGCGCCAGCTTCGTGGCCTGGCCCAGCTATTGGATGTGGCGTGGCTTCAACTGGCAGACGAGACGTCGAACCGAACGGATTGGCATGTACATACAAAGGGTAGGGATGCCAAAAACATAGCATACATAGGCAGACATGTATATACCCTGCATAAACATATATGTATACCCTTCATTCTCATTGCAGACCTTTCAGCATGCTAAACTCATGCAGGTGGCCATATTGAGCGTCGGCTTGCTCATGGCCACCACGGCACGTGGCTCAACGGACTCGTTAGAGGTGCACGAGGTGTCCTACAAGTTACCGAGAAACCAAAACTGAAAACTGAAAACTGAAAGCTGAAAACTTAAATAGCAGGCTATGACGTAGCGGAGCATGTCATTTAGACAGGCAGGGATAGAGACTGAGAAGCGGGTAGAAAGAAAAGGAGAGAGAAAAAGACAGAGACATTTTATCTTTGCTACTTTATAAATCAAACTAGTCCAAGTCAACTTCTCATCAAAATTGTAAGCAAATTTTTGTGTTCTAATAATGGGCTTCACAAGTTACATTGAGCGTATGAAGAATTGGGCAGTCTCCCGTGTGTATAGAGTCCCGCTAACCTCAGACGAAAGTGACTCCAGCAAAAAGCGCTTTCCCAACTTGGGTGAAAATATACAGCACGTGGTACAAACACCACAGTTCGAACAGGTACTGAATACCGCGTCACCTTATTTGTTAGCCAGCATGGGCGCCTGGCCAGGATATTGGATATATAGAGGCTTTGACTATCATTCGCATAGGGCGCATATACCGTTACCCATATACATACGTCAGGTAAAATTGATAATGAAACCAATGAAAAATCAATCAGATATCAATGATAACAATAATAACAATAATAACAATAATAACAATAACAATAATAACAATAATAACAATAATAACAATAATAACAATAATAATAATAACAATAATAATAATAATAATAATAATAATAATAATAATAATAATAATATAATAATAATAATAATAATAATAATAATAATAATAATAATAATAATAATAATAATAATAATAATAATAATAATAATAATAATAATAATAATAATAATAATAATAATAATAATAATAATAATAATAATAATAATAATAATAATAATAATAATAATAATAATAAAAATAATAAATAATAAAAAATAATAATAATAATAATAATAATAATAATAATAATAATAATAATAATAATAATAAATAATAATAATAATAATAATAATAATAATAATAATAATAATAATAATAATAATAATAATAATAATAATAATAATAATAATAAAAATAATAATAATAATAATAATAAATAATAATAAAAGTAATAATAAAAATAATAACAATTATAATAATTACATTGATATTATTGATAATGATAAAACTGATTTGGTATCTCCATTAATAATAGATTGATAACACGAACAGCAATATTAACTCGATTTTCCCTCTTTGCAGACGTTCTACCAGGCGAAACTGCTGCAACTGATCATTATTATGACTGGTATTCTAACCATTGTGAAGAATCAAAAGAATCTGCATGTCTTTCCAGGAATGGGCAACCGGAACGACTCATGATTCATTTCAACGATTGCTAGTGCACCTTCATTATCAGTTCCCAATACTAAATTCGCAAAAAACTTAAAGCTTAATAGCAATGGCCCGTTTGCAATAGTACTAAATCAAAAAATAAAGGAAACCCAGATTTAAATTGACTTTTTAATGAAATATCTAAATAACAAAGAGTAGTCAGTGTCGCTGCTGTTGCTGCTGCTGCTGCTGCTGCTGCTGCTGCTGTTTCTTGGCATCGCCTTTCAGCATTTTGATTTTATTGGCCAAAGTGTAGGGATCCATACCGGCGGCCAGTAGGTCAATGCTAGTTGCGATCGCATCCAAATTGAGACCGGCATTGACCAGCTCGGATATGCCAAAGATTACTTCGACCAGAGTTTGAGCGTTCTGAACACTGTCCTTGCTTGGTTCCCGATCGGACATGTCGAAAATTTCGTTACTTTTTAGTTTTTATTTGCTTTTCAAGTTTTAAAATAAAAGGGCACAAATAAATTGTTACTCAATGCACAGACTGCTTAGATAAGTTGAGATGCCATCAAAGTTTCAATTAAGCAAATTAATATGGGAATATCTATGTAGATATATATTATTTAAAAACTTGGTAGTCCATGAAATATAGTCAGCAAATTGAGAAAAGTCACTATATTTTTCAGTTTTATATATTTGAAATTTTATTATAATTATTTAAAAATCAAACATGAAATCCTGCTCCAAATTGCGTCGCTTTCAATACAACTTCTTAACCCACTTAATCTCTCTAAGCTAATTTGGCTGAATGCCAAGTTTAAAGTTCATTAGCACAAAGTGTCGAGCCGACTGAACTACTTCATTATCAGACACACATATATAAAGAGTATACATATATATATGTATACAAATGCGCTCGCCAAGTGGAAAGATAAATTAACAACAAATTAAACAAATTACTTGATGTTTAAATATGGAACTGCAGCACGCACAGCAAAGTGGGAAAAAGCACACAAAAAGACAAACAAAAACAGACAAAAAATCACAGTTAGCGAACAATTAATACAAAAGAAGGGAAAAACTGTGAGCAAAGAATGCACTTAGTATACCCTTTAAAAAATCATATATAAATATATATGTATAAATAGCAGGCGGCCTCATTAGTGCCTATTTTTTGGCCAAAAATTGGATGCAGTTTCTTGGCTTCAGTTTTTGCAATCGATTTTCTTTATTTATATATAAATAAGTTGATAATATATATTTTTAAGCTCTATATATATAAACAGCTAATTTCTCTGAGAACTGAAGAGAATTATTAAAGTACGAGGCTGTGCTACAACTGAACAACTCTAAAGACGTCATCAGAGTCGAAGCTGCAGAAGCTGACAAAAATTATTGTTTTTAAATGCCGCAACAAGTGGAAATAATATATAGTGAAGTTTACTTTGAAGTGCATAAAGTTAGAGCTGTACCTAAATAAATAATAAATTTCCCAAAAAAAAAAAAAAACACTGTCAAACTCTTCAAACAGACCTCGTCAATATACTGTCTACAAAATTTAATATACATTTTTTTAATAAAACTCAACAGTCACAAGCAGCTTAACTAACTACATAAGCTTTAACAGTTTAGGGTATTCAAAGTATTTAAGTAAATCTACTTGCAGTCATTGTTATTAATGTTGTTATTGTTGTTGTTTTTTGTTAAGTAAAAGCAGTTTTGGTGATCTATGGGATCTGTTTGTATGTCAAGTAACTTAGTTAAATTCTCTCACCTGTATGAGATACATTCTGTGGCAGTTGTTGCTTGCAGCGTTATACACACACACACACAGGCAGACACTCGCACAAGACACAGAAATCAGAGATGAATATAATTATGCAGCAGCCGTCTTAAGCATTTACGACTGCACTTGCGAGAGGGTTGGGCCCACAGACAGGTATCGCAGTATCTTTTTGTAACTATCTGTAGCTGTAGCTTGATAGCCGTGTATCTATATCAGCTTATTCTCCTTCTGCTTCTTGTTATTGTTATTGTTATTGCTTTGCTCTACTTGGAATGCAGCGCGCGCGTTTGTTTCTTGCTGCTGACAGTCTATTTGCTTTCGAGTTTAAGCGCAATTGTTTCAATTAAATGGAAATTAGTTTTTCCACTTTCTCACTTAATGAAAATAAATTGAACACAAATACATATACATATATAGAAATTAAAGTTTTATGGCTGGGCAAATGTTTCAACGAAGCGATTTCCAGCGCGAAAAAAAAGGAGTTCGTTATGGAGGCTTTACTGTATGCTATTGTACCATTTTATATAGTCAAGCTATATAAATGTAAATAGACAACAGTTTAAAAAGGTTGAATGAAATTAAATGTTCGTTTATTTTATTTTTAATTAATTATTTTTTTTTAGAATTTCAGTTTTTTGTTGTGCTAGTTTGTGGCACGCTTCACTATGGCAATGTGCGGAATGCCTCGAAATGCCTATACAAGAAATGCTTTCATTCCAATTGAAAATCGATCAAACAAACGTATTTCAAATGCGGGCTCAATGCAGCGCGCGTTGAGCAATTTATGAACTGGAAGTTTGTGCGCAGGCGCACGTTTACATTTTGATTTCGATATTTTTAAATTTTTATCAAATTTCTCATATTTAGTTTTAATTTGTATTAGTTTTTATTTGTGATTGATTAGTGGCTTATTCGGTTTATTTTAATTTTTATTTTTATTTTTTCTCGTTGCAACACAACGCAGGTGTTTCCTCTCGTAGAGTTGAGCGCGCACTGAACGTAACAGTTCTAAAAAAAAGTTAACTATGCACTTGCTCGAAATGGCACTGCTAAACTCAAAATGGCACTGCTAGTGGAACGTGTTCGATGGCTCGTTAAAAACGCAACAGCATTATGATGTTTGCACGCGCTTATATTTGTTGTTGTGCGCATGGAAATGTGTTCGACGCTTGCTGCTTGGGCGACAATCGAACATGTTGCATGACAACTTGTGGAATTTGTTAACATTTTTGGGGGGGCAATCAAAAGGAATTTCGGCTCATTTGATAAGTAATTTGTATTATGCGAGGGGGTTGGCTTAATGTGTATTAAATTAATGAAAAGTGTGTGAGGAAAAGGTAAAGATATATAAAATAAGTTTGGCGAAAGTAGCGTTTGAAGAATTAAAATTAAACTTGTGAAATTTAATATTAAAATTAAATATTTACAAAACTATTTATGCAAAAATTTGGGCATAAAATTCGCATAATTTTATTAAACATTACAGCACAGTGAAATGCATTGCCAACTGGTAACAGGTAGCTTACCTGGCCTACTGTTATTGCATATATATATAAATCCATATTAATTGATGTTGGCCAAGCGACCGACAAAGTGCGTAACCACAATAAATTTTAAAGCAAAACAGGAAATTTTTGTTAAAAAAAAAACATTTCATAATCTGCCATAAATTGCAAATATGACGAACGAGCAAGCGAACGCACATTCCGCTTGAGAAATGGGCGTGGCACACAGCTGAGTTGCAACGGGCGAGATCAGCGGAGTTAGCATTGACTGGCACCCTTTTTGGTGGCATGCCACACCCGAGTCACTGCAGCAGCAATTAAGTGAAAATGAAACTTGCAACAGCAGCAACAACTCTGATGGCTGCGAATGTGTGGCAGCCGTGATAAATGCGGTTATAAAAACCTGCAATCAACAAGCAACAACCAACAGCAAGCGAGCAACTCGCAAACGAAAGTGAAACAAAAGGCGCCGCCGACCAACGAACACGAGACAACAACAAGCAACAAAAAACTTGCAATTTCCATTTTAATACGCAACAACTTTCGGCTAGAGGCAGGCCGAAAGGAGTCAACTTAGCCACCACTCACAGTCCAAGTGCAACGTTTGGTGGCAACCTAGCTAAACGTGAAGTGGCAACATAGCAAAGCTCAATGAAATACCAAGCCGCTGAATCGACTTGAAATGCCCAGACAAAAACAACAGCTCACAGCTCACAGCTCACGGCTCAGTGCTGCAGAGCTAAGCTATGGAGAGCAAAAAGGAATTTATAATTCCCAACTGGTTGTAGCTTGAGCTTTGAGTAACAATAAGACAACAACAAGAATGGGGAAACGGAAGACTTTTGATAGAGTTCTATATAGAGCAAAGCTGCTCAGCTTTCTGGAGTTTATTACTTTTTAACACTTCAACTATGTGAATCCCAATTAGTTATAACGCAACAGAAAGTAGCGAGGTAACGTATGAGGTGCCAGGGACACAGAGCACACAATATCCAATAAGTTATAGATTGAAAGAAGTTGAGAACAAGCCGACTCTTTAAATAACTTAAGCTAAAGCTATATACTACACAATATATATGTCTCTAAAAACTGCTAAAACGTTCAGCACAGACATAACAGACTAATCAAATCCAGCTCTTCCACTTTCCTTCTCGTCTTTCGCCAGGAACAAGCTAAACAAATATCCAATATAAAAACAACATTCGCTCTATTATCAGCTTTCATCTAATTGAACTAAATAGCTAATTAGAAAAAGGCTAAATTGTACAACACAGACACAACAGCCAAGCTGCTGCTTCTCACTCCTTCCCATAGTTCGTCTTGATCCAAATATATCTACATAAAATCATTTGCTGCAAGCTACAGTTCAGATAGCACTATAAGTTCCATCATGTAATCTGACTTGGCTATAAGTTACAAAGTCTAGATCTCACTAGAAAAAAAGCTAAAGTGTTCAGCACAGACGCAGCAGACAACGGCAATAACAACGAGAAATCCTTTTGCTCTTCGCTTCACCTCGCAGTTCGCCGCAGTCGGAGCAACTGCAGCGGGCGGCTTAGCTCTTTTTGCCGGGTATGTCATCAGCATAAATTTTAGTTCGCATTCATCACAATTTTCATGCATTTAATTTGTGTTATAAATTGTCTGCCTCGTACAATAGGCGCATGGTACATGATGGGCACAGACAGGGCGTCTTTAAATTAACTGAGATTCAGTTTTCGTATACCCTATAGTGTATTAGCTTGGCCAAAGAGGCATGGCAACATTGAGTGGGTTTGGCTGTTGCTGAGAGAGAGAAAAAGTGACTTGTGAAATTGTGACAAGCAGAAGTATGTATATTATTGATCGGGAGGACGCGCTGCATCGATCGAGACATGTTCGCCTGTAAGTCCCAGAGCTAAAGACTTGAAATTTTGCATGTAATCAAATCATAGTCGGTCACTGCCCACCAAAGCTGTCTTTCGCGCCATAAAATATTTTTAAAATCTTTTATATACATAGTCAAATAGTAAAATAAATTATTTATTTCAAATAATCTGCATTTTTTTTTATTATCTGAAATTAACTAAATTTTTATGAAAATTACAAACTGCGAACAATTCATAAAATCAATTTATATCTGCCATAAGCTGTATATTTATATATATATATATTTATATATATGTATATATATATATATATATATGGCACAGTATAAATCTAGTATATATAAAGAGAGAAAGGGAGACTTTGGCAATCTCTTTAATCAAGGTGAATAAGCTATACGAAATTTAAAAACTTTTTCAAAAAATCTATAAGCCACAAAAAATATTCAAAATATCAAAAAAAAAAAATAAATAAGGGAAAATAAGCAAAAATATTAAAAGAGATGTAGTTGTAGTTGTTGTTATGTTGCAATCAGTTAAGCCAACAACAAGTTTGAAATATGTAATCAGACAGCAGACGCAGTTGACAGTCATGCGGCTGTCTCAAACTCAAAGATTGTTTGGCGCGACGGACGCTCAGGTAGTTAAGCCAGACAGTCGGGCAGGTAAAGTATCTAAGCCACACTTGTAATTCATATTGGCAATCGATGCAGTCGCCAGAGCAAATGAGGCGCTGCCGCAAATGCATTTACACGAGTTGGGGAAGAGCTAATTATGCCAAAAGTCATTCAGGTGCGCTAATGGGCAGGTAAACGAAATAACCCTGATAATCCAGACAGGAACTGCTGCTAGCGTCGTTATATAACCAGATCCTAAGCAAATAAGCGACTGATGCCGTTTTTATTGACTTACGCAACCTATTTCCGTTTAGAGCCCTCGGGAAACTTACCTGCAAATAGATAAATAAGAGAAGAGGGGAAAAACACTTTATTAGTCATCGAGCTAAGGAAAAAACGCTTTTCACAAGGGTATATAATAACAGGCCTGTGCGAAAATATGCGTGGAAATGATTAAGCCATTTCCGTTGTCAGGCAATTTTCAACAATTTCCATTGGAAAGTGCAGCCGCAAATTGCGCTCGAGCCTAAATCAAGTTTTTCCATTCAGAGGTTTTTCTATTGTTTTTTCTTTGTTTTTGTTTTTTTTTTTTTTTTTTTTTTTCTGAGTCCAATAAAGCCTAATGAGTCGGGCCTAATGAAAGTTATTTGCCATAAGCCATAAGCCATCGAATTTGATTAGCTCTAAACGTTAGTCACAACTCTTTATAGCTTCGAAAATGGAAATAGCTTTCGTTCACATACACTTAATATGGATTAGCATGAGTAGCCGCAGCTGTGACGTATATATGAGCTTGATCAGGATCTCTGTCTGTTCATTCAACCAATTTCCAATCTGTCTGCTCTCTCCTAGTCAAAATAGAATGCTTATGTCTGCACGAGATGCAGGGTATCATCTAGTCGGACACTCCACTCCAAATCGCTTCAAACCACCACAAGGTAGGGTATCTCCCAGTCGGACACTCCCATTCCTGCACTCCTAGTCAGAGTGCATGACATAACGCTTCCATCTTCATATCGACAGCTCAAGGTATCTACTAGTCGGACACTCCCATTCCTGCTTTTTTTCTAATATAAACCTGATAATTCGTCTCCAAAAATCAAGATGTTCGACACCTGCTTGACCTGGCCAGCCCAGTTGATGGATGGGACAGTCTCTGTCTCAGTCTCAGCCTCAGAGCTGCTATGCATCAGTCAAACGACTGTCAACCGCCAGACAGGCGGGCAGACAGACAGCATCTTGGTGTGAATTTATTGTTGGTTTGCGAACTCAAAGATCTCTCTTTGAGCTGTGTGTCGAGTTCAATGGACGATGGCGCACACACACACAGAGAAGGGTCTTTTATTTCTTCATTTTTATGGACAGTTAAACAATTATATTTGGTATTTACAGCCAGTTGACTGGCTGCTCGCGAAATATGAGCTGCGCAGATGTAAAGATGATGCAATGCAGCAGCAGCAGCAGCAGCAAAAGTCTTGAGGGGCAACTGCATTGGCAGGAGCAAACGAGCTGGGCCTGAGACCTGCCACTTGCCACTTGCCACTTTCGTTTTTCTCTTCTTTTTCCTCTTGCAACTTTCCCAATTTAAAAAGCTCACTTTTTGTTGCTGTTGTTGTTATTGTTTGTTGCATTTATTGCTTCTGCTTGGTCACGTAATTTGATAAACATTAAAAATTCTTGGCTGCCTGCCACCGACACCCCAGCTGAATTCATTTATGAGGCCTTGCCCCATCGGCATAAATCACACGTGAAAAACTTTTGCTGCTGATCCTAAACACATGAATTTAATCAGACTTTTAATATCTGCCAATGGCTATTGCCACACAATATAGACAGGCAGTGCCTAGCTGCGAGGTGAGCTCGATAGTATGGGTATCTGACATTAGCAATCTATATAGTTGTAGTTGTAAGCCAGGCCTAGGCAGCTGTCACGTAATACATGAAAACTTCGCTTACTCTTTGAACGCATCTCGTATAGCTGACGGTAGACGTCAAATATCTCTCTCTCTCTTTCTCTGTCTGTCTCCCTCTCTCCCAGTCTGTTGCCAGTTTTACTTAGCCAGATGCAATCTGAATCGCTGGCACGCATCGACAGCTCAAGCAGCTAAAGTGTGCCCTAGTCGAGTGTGCCTGACTATCAAATACCCTGACTGTGTTCCCTGAATAATGTTCGAATTGAATAAGTGCAGTGTTTATTATTTAATCTTACTGAACTTTTCAAACATTTACCAAATCTTATAAGCAAAATGAATCTATATATTAAATATAATGTAAGATGATATGCGTGACATTTAAGGTCAATGGGAATTGACTTCAATGTATTTGATATATTTATCGCTTAGGCAATAGTTTGGTAAAAGTAAAAGTAACATTTCTAAAGTCGATTCCTACCTAAAGCGGGACTTAGAATATAATTTAGAGCTATATAGGGCCAGTCAAGTCTCCTGCTGCCTATAATAAACATTGTAAGACAATTAATATGCTCTATTTAGTTATTTTCAATCAGTTTATGATATGAAAATGGCGTGGCAGACAGCTATTTTGTTTCTCATTACATTCTACTTTATTTGTGTACATAAATTCTTGGAATTTTATATACAAATTGACTTTGATTGCCTTTACAAATCTGTAAAAATTCAATTCAATTTAATTAAATTTTTTCAAAATTTTGGAAATATCTTAAAACTGGATAAAATCTCTATTACTTAGAGTTCTCACTAAAAACTTTGGAATATAGACAAAAATTTTATCAATTTATGCAACATTTTAGTTTTTTGGTATTTAAATAACAGAAATTATTTGAAGCTTTAAGACTTAACTTTTTTATATTTCATAACTATTTTAAAGCTAACTCTTATTTTTTTAACTGAATTAATGTTCTCAATTTGAGATCCAGCCATAACTCTATATTTTTCTTGCCAGTGCATTTGTCAGTCATCTAACTTGTTTTCTTTTCTCCATTTTTTGCCCATTTCATTTTTCTAAAAAATATATATAAAAAAAGATAGCGACAGCTAATTGTTAAAGTACGTTGGAATATTTTTTTTAGAAAATACTTTTGCGTCGCCTTTGAGTGGTTTTTTAGTCATTTTTTTATATTTCTTTATAGTTTCTAGTTGGAAATCTTTGTTGTGCTACGCAGTTGATTTGTAAAACACTCACGTGTCAGCGTTGTCGCCAGCATAAAAAAAACCATGAAAAATAAATAGAAAAAAAATTAAAATGCCACAAAAAGCACGTTTCAAGTTGTAAGTTGTAAGTTTTTGTTGTTGTTGTTGTTGTGGAATCTAGAAATGGTTTTCATATGGACATTTATGTTAGCATTTGTATTTGCATTGAAGTTATCTATGACAAAGTTTATGAATATCAAAGTCAAGTCAAACTAAGTCCAGGTACTCCACACACATGGCCAATCCTTTTTAAAGGCGTGTCCCTCTTTTGTTTTTATTGTTATTGCTAATTGTTGGTTGTTGCTGCACATTAATTGCCAACTTATATGCAAATGCTGTAATATTGCATTGCAACAAGACATGCCTCGAGAACAATGTCAGTGCCCAATCAAAGACTGGCTCAAAGCGAACACTTCATACACAGCCAAATTCTTAAAGGCGCGAATCAATTTGCCAAAGCAGCACAGCCACAGCCCACGCAGAATGACAACGACAACAATTGCAAAACTATATTTAAAAATACATTTTTAGTTTCATGTGAACTTGAATGAAATGCCAAGCTTCAATTGGGTTAAAGACAATACAAGTCTATATAATTATATGCCAGTAATAGAGACTTGTATGGACAATGCTTGACTAGAAGATACCCTAAACAGAAGAAGCTGATATTTCACTTTAATACAAAACAACTCAGCAGTCGAGTATATTAGAGTTAACTGAACTTATGAGACGACTAAAGTAACAACAGCAGATGTCTAAGGCTCGAGTTCTTCAGAGCGACATCGATGGGTATTTTCTACTAAAAATATATAAATTCAGTCAAACAATCTACTCACGTTGCATAAAAACACACTCACTAGTCGAACAGCTACTAGGAAATAGTTCAAAAAACAATTCAATTAGTTTGAAAACGGAAAATGAAACTAAAGTTTGAGCCCAACATAATTAGCTAAAGTAAAAAGAAATACAAATGTAAACTAGATCTATACTAATCAAGAGAAACTTGTCTTCAAATCAATTGGCCAAGCTGCGCGAGCTCGACTCGCATTCATTAATCATAATTATAATTCATGTTCAGAGTCTTCAAACATTGCTCCACAATTCTTGAAGCCTAAATTTGAAAGCGCAGACACAGCTTAACAGGTTTGTCATTGAAAAATCGATGATTGTATGTGTATATTGTATGCCAAGATTCGAGCTAAGTTTGTATATTATTTGTAAAGATTTGACTTGAGTTTGTATTGAACAATTTAGATAACAAACAAAGCTGCCACAAAAAACAGTTAAAAATGTTGCAAATTGAAAGCAAATATTAATGAACACAAATTCCCTTTTTTTGCTTCAAACCATATGCTAAAATAGACAAAACTTAACTTAAAAGCTCAAGTTTTGAACGACTTGCCATAGTTGATAGCTATAAGGATCGCTCCTCGATGAATAGCTTCTTTGATTTATTCAAATTGTATAAGTACGTGGGTGTATAGAAGAGACAGCGCGGGGTTTCGGGTATTCTCCAGTCGGGCACTGCCTACTAGAGCACTCTTTTTTTTTTTTTTTTTTTTTTTTTTTTTTTTTTTTTTTTTTTTTTATCTTTATTTTGTTGCAGCTTATTGTCTTAGACTCTATAGCGCATTTAGCTCTAAACCTTAACTAATGGGAGGGCAGATATGCCAATTATTCTGCACTTGTAGCTACTATCTTAATTAGTTCTAATATTGTCTAGAGGATGCAATCTCTTCAGTCTTCGCCTATTGTTGTTTATAGCCAGGTTGCTTGCGAGATGGTTAGGATGCGCTGCAAGTCTGTCCGCGTATCTTGAACTGTGTCGCCCAATGAGTTCAGCAACTGTGGGAATTGCTAAATCCCTATGTAAGACTGAGTTTCTTACAAACCAGCTGGCTCCAGTCCATCTGCGTAGTGCTTTATTCTGCAGGGTCTGAATTTTGTTCCTTGTAGTCTTCGCCGAGGAGCCCCATAGAGAGATACCATATACGAAGGTTGGGACAACTATTGCCTTGTAGATGGCGGCCTTGCTGCTGTAAGACAACTTGCTTGAAGCTCTCAGCATCCAGTCGAGGGTTTTTAGCTTGCTTTTGCATTTTGAGGTTACTTGACTTATGTGCGCTTTAAAAGTCAGCCTTCTGTCAAGAGTGATACCAAGGTACTTTACTTTTGAGGTTTTGGGAATAGTGGGCCCCAATGCAACGCTTGGGCAATCTCCTCTTCTAGTGGCGAAGGTAGTATGTACAGACTTTTGTGCATTAATGGTGATACACCACCGTTTTGCCCAGCGTCCGAAAGAGTCCAGATATTTTTGTAGTGAGTCTGAAGCTTCTTGCGCAGATACGTGACGTGATAAGATGGCGGTGTCATCTGCATAGGTCGCTATGAGTACTGCATCTGTACTTCCTATATTTGGCTCGGGAGTTGGCATATCTCCTGTGAATAAAGTATAAAGTGTTGGGCCTAGAACACTACCCTGTGGTACTCCAGCCATAATTGGTCTAGTCAAGGATACTGCTTGCCCCCTTGACACTTGGAAGGTTCTTCCAATAAGGTATGAGGATAGCAACGCGAAAAATGGGGCTGGAAGGGTGGTCCTCACTTTCTGCAGCAGTCCCAGGTGCCAAACTCGATCAAACGCCTGTTTGATGTCTAAAAAGACGGCAGAGCAGTACATCTTTTCTTCAAAGGCTCCAAGGATATGGTGCACAACTCTGTGAACCTGTTCCGGTGTTCCATGCTGTCTCCTGAAGCCAAACTGATGGTTTGGAATGGCCTCCTGGCGTCCCAGATGTGTCAGTACTCGTTCCAGAAATATTCTTTCGAATATTTTGGAGAGTACTGGCAACAGGCTAATTGGTCTGTACGACTCAATTTCTCCCACGGGTTTGCCAGGCTTAGGAATCATCACAATCACGGCGCGCTTCCAGCAGGCTGGAAAGTGCCGGATGCGGAGCATGGCGTTGTACACCATAGTTATGTAGTCTATGGTGGAGTCAGGCAGTGCTCTAAGGACTCTGCCGTTTATTAGATCATATCCAGGGGATTTTTTTGCCTTCACTCTTCTGATGTGTTCAAGAACCTCTTCTTTTGTACATCCAGTTACTTGAGTTACATCCAACTTGAGTCGGGCATAGCGCGACTATAAATCTATTTACATTTGACTATGCAACAAAAACATCAATGCTTAAAGATTGAAAATGATTCCGAAAAGAACCTTTTGAATGCCATACCTTCCAATGACCAAGCTTGGCATACTTTACGAACGACTACTATTACGCTCGCTGAAATACGATCAAGGAAGAGTGAAACATTTCCGGCTCATGCTACCAAAGTAGAAGCGAAAACTTTCAAAGCACACTGCTAGTACCTTGCGCACAGTTACTGTTATCCTTATCTACTAAACACTGCGATTACAGTTGAATTCAGTCTGTCTTAAAGACCCACACGCAATGCAAAACGCATTGACGTAGCGCCGTGGGTGCCTTGAGTTTGGCCCTGGGCAATTGTTTTAATTGAATTGTTTATCGCGGGAATTGGAACGGGAGAAGTAGGCACAGTGTGTTGTCATGACAGCGGCCTATCTTTTACTACTGTTGACCCCAATGCTAGCCAAATAAAGGCAACATTTAGCACATGCCCCAACTTGTATTGACCCAGTTCGACGTATCCACAACAAGCAAACAGAAGACGAGATACAGACTATATATAGATGTTGAATAACGATTTTCGATTCAGACTGCATTGGATCTATGGAAATGGCAGAAGATCTAATGAAATCATATGCAAAACTATCCCAAGGATCGATTTTTTTTTGTATATTTTTTGTATTTTTAAACCACATAAATTAGCGAGTTTTATTTTTATATTTCTGAATTTGTTGACTCGAGGAATTTGTTGAGCGAGCAAGTTTATTAGCCTGCGAAGCGTTTTTATTATATATTTGAATTCATTTCAAATAAATACTTAAATACTAAAATATTCTTTTAAAAGCAATTTTTCTTAAGATTTTGATTTGTTTCACAAAATTTTTCATTTTTCAAAAAGCTTTAATTATGCGAGAAAATAAATAAGACAGCGCAGGATTTTCAGCAGTTCGTAAAACGACCCTGATAATAACAAGTAGGAGTTGTAGCATTGGAAGTGCTCGACTACCAGATACCCATGCTATGCCAGGCCAAGTGATCGATTATTTAAAAACGAAATCTTATGGCTTGTATTTCAAACTTCAAGCCTATTGATCTTTTAGACATGCATACAGATGGAGATGCCTCTTGATACTCATCAAGAATACATATGTCTTGAGGGCTCTACCTGCCAACCATTCATACATTTTCGATCATTTCTGATCGATTTCATAGAAATGGTGAAGTTATCGGTTCAAGGCAATATTTTAAGTCTCTAGATCTAGAGATGAATATGATCAACTCCATCATCAAGAATATATATATATAGGGCTTCTGCAAATATTTCATGAAACCCAATATACCCTGTTCACCCACATGCACTGGGCTTGATGCTATAAACAGCCAGTTCAGACTGTAACAATATGTCACTTTATTTTGACATTTGGACAGGCAGACAAACAATCTACATATATATTTTTTTCAAGATTTTCTGCGAAAATGTTGAAAATATTTGTGTGACGGAAGTGCGCGTGTCGCATGTGCAGCACTCCACAAAAATATATATCTATATGCGTAAAATAGAAAATGGCAAATTATACCAGAGCGTCACAGTCGCAAATCCCTAATTGATATTGGCGTTGCGTTGTGTTTGTTTGGCAAAAGTTTCGATATTGATGCCAATGCCTGAGCTGCATGCAAATTAAGCGCAACATTTAATTTCCTTAACCTACCAATAATAGGTGAATACAACCATAAAGTCAGAGATATAAAGATATATGTACATATATATATATATATATATATATATATATATATATATATACAGACGATACGCCTTGAGCTGCATAAACAATTTGACGTCAATTCGACTCGTTATTTTTATGAAAATCTGTTCAGAAAGAAAAAAGAATTCAAATGAAAATTCAAAAATAAAATGAAAAGCCCAAAATACGTTATTCCCATAAGATTTGTAAATGTGTACGCAGAGAAAAGATACAGTGAATTGTGCTTAAAAAAATTAAAAATTGCCTAATTTAAGCAGAATTTTTTGAAAGAACAACTTGACTCAAGCTGACAAATTTATAATAGAAAACTGCAAACTTGTTTCTCTAAGTGTATTAAATAGTTTATTGAACTACTTTCAATGCTTTTTAAAACCGCTAAATAAACATTTTTATATATATAATAGATTATCGACAACTATATTAAAAGGCTTCGAAATGTTAACAAAGAAAAACATTTAAATGTTTTATTATATTTTTACTATTTTCTTTCGCTAAAACAAAATTTGGACAGAGGCCAGAAAATAGATTTTTTGGGCGTAATTGATGACGTCTGCTTAAGTTACTTTTTTCTCTCAGACAACTCGCTGAATGCAGTCGAAAGCTTTGCAACCCCAAGCGAAAGCCTCGCATGATAAGTTGACCAAGACCAAATGACTCAGAGCTCGACTTTTGGCCAGCCGCAAAGGCAAAGAAGAAGAAGAAAATGCATAGAAATGAAATAAAATACAAACACATAGACAACATATAGTATTGAGATATGTGTGCAAGTGAAGAGGGCACAGAAATATTTAGCCGCTGACCCTTAAAAAGCAATATTTGACATTTGTGCTCAAAAGATACATTCGCCATAGAAATAAAGCTAAAACATTAATAGACCATATGTAAAATTGTTTCAAGTGTAGCTGAAAATTAAGCTTTTGAGAATCGCATAGAAGACGCTTGTTATGTTAAGTGCAAGAGAAAACAGTAAGTTTATTTATAAGATAAATATACTTATTCATTTCATATTCTATATTGAGCTTATCGGAGAAGATTATCATTGTTCTTGTTCAATGCATGAGAATCACATAGAAGGCAGCTGTCACTTGAGAAAAAAGAAAGATAATTTATTGCTTGGCGCATAAACATATATATATATGTATATGATGTGTTCCAAGAGTATCTATGCAAATATTTGTGATTTGTATGGCATGAGAATCGCTTAGAAGAGCGATTTGTATCCACTGAATTCACAGTTTGTACATTTTGGTAGTCACTAGGTCACTGTGAAGAAGAACTTAAACTAAAAACGCAACGCTTGTGTCTAGCATTGGAGCATGAGAATCAAATAGGAATGCGTTTGTTCACTTTAAATTTAAGTCAAAACTTAATTAAGAACATAAATATATTACAAGCTATAGGGCAAATAGTAATGTAAGTAAATGAGGCAAGTAATTTTGGTCTAGCAATTGAATTGAATTGAAATTTGCCCATTGCGCCTAGACCGGCAGCGCTACTTCGAGGCGTTTTCTAATACACAGCCCTGCGGGGCTTAATTGCCGACGCACTGATCCAATTTTAGACAGCTGCAAAACTTAATGGAAACTGTTTCAAAAACAAGAGAAAGAGAAAAAAAGAACTAACAAAAAATAAACTATGGGCAAACCAATCTGGCTGTAAGTTCAAAATAGCGAGCATAGAGTAGCATATAGATGTGTATCTGTATATATAAATATACATATACACATATATATGTATGTATGTATGTACAGTGAAACTGATGCATGATGGAAGCATTGTTACAGACACAAAACAATAGCGGATATGCTAAAAAAGTGTTTATAAACAACCAGCAACTGGGCCGACAAGTGATCGAGAAATATCGAGCATCAGGTAGGCTGGTATCAGATGAGATCCACTCTATGAGCATTAATATTGCTTGAACTAAAAGCTAGATATCGCAACTCTATTGACATGGGAAAAGAAGAAATATTATAGTTTATATATCAAAATATTTCCAGTATAGAAATTTCAATCTACAATCAAATAATGAATGAAAAATCGTTTATAATTTATTATATATATATATATCTTATAGAGGCTCTTTAATCTCTAAGAAATATGCCTTCTATCTACTCTTCTCCAAAAATATCTAACCAATATACAAACTTTATGCTTCAATCTGGTAAGAAACTTAACGAATAAATAAAATATTTGAAATTATCAACACGCTATAAAAATGCTATATATTTCTAATATAGACATTCACATTTCTAAAGCAACTTTGTTATCAGGCATAGTTTTTTAGACATTCAAAAAGTTTCACATTCTAAAAATATATACCTAACTTAGAATACAGAAACTTCCAGCCTCTATACTCTAAATTATGCCGAGCAACGCCGGGTAATACCAAGTCTAATGCATTAGAATACTTACACTTATGAGTTGTACTTTACGGCATTCAAATTTGGCGCTATCCAAAGTATCCGAAAGTTAACGGGAAATGTCTTAGAAATGCCGTTGAAATAAGGCTTTGCTGCTGCTTCGATTTTGGGATTTGGTGTCGGTTTGTTGTGGCTGGATTTACATCGGTTCGGTGCACGTTGTCACAGAAACTCGTGCAGCACGTTGTAGGGCACAGTACATGGCGCAAAGAGTAAAGTGTGAAAAACAATGACAAAAAACAATAGCTACTATTGATTGTTATGCTATGCCGTGTTGAAGTTATGCGAAGTTGGCGCTCACTCTCTGCCTGTTTCTCTGGAATATGTTGTGACAGACAAAGGGGCTTAAACTGTTGACAATCCAATTAGCGCTGCGATGTCCAAACGAAGCCGACAACGCGTTTGGTTAACTGGGCGCATACACGATTTTAGATAATACAATCGAAAACTTGCTTCAAAAACCACTTGAAATTCTTAAAGAATCCACAACAGATCACAATATATTCACGTATATATATATATATATATATATATGTATATATATATACTTTCGATTTGTCAGACAGCAGCAAGAGGCGAAAAGTACGGCGGAAAATGTTACGGAAAAATGGCAAACGGAAAATCCGTCGACGCGACGCGCACGAACACACAACAAAAGTCAAACTGAATAGCGGCCAAAGCGAACAGAAGGCGAGCGAGTGCCTTGCTCGGAAAATTCGAAATTCGAGCAAGTGCAAAGAAAAGCAAAGAAAATGCTAACAACAAATAATTTCCACTCAGAGAGAAAAACGGAAAATTGAAAACAAAACTTATTGCTTATAAAAATAACAATCAAAGAGCAGAAAAAACATCGAGTGTAAGCGCGAGTGCGAGTGAATTGCACAGCACGTAAAAGCGCTTTAGTGGCGATTGCACGACTATGAGATACCCTGCAAAGCGTAACCGAATAACAATATGTCAGACTAAATCAATGAAGACTGATGAAGTAAGTCTGTATGAGTGTTGCATACATGGGTGACAAATCAATATGCCCGACTTTATTCAATTTTAATGAGTATAAATGCCTTTTACATACACTTGATCTAAATGAACATGCCCTATTTACATTTATTTTTAATAGGTATAAAATCAGTTAACGGGTGCATGTTACAAAAAGTAGAGCTAAATCGATATGCCCTGCTTTATCAATTTTTAATGGGTAAATATGTAAATAAATAGTGGGTGGCAGTGCGTGAGGAACTGAGAGATGTTAAAAGAAAATCAAGGGATTGCTTTACATGCTTAAGGATAAGGCAACCAAAAGAGTGACTAAAAAGTAACTAAAAGTTTAATGGAGATTGAGTAATGCACGTGTCCAATAAGTATATAATACACGTGCCTGCACGTGTCGCACTCACCTTGACAAAGCAGCAGCAGGTGTGGCAGGTGTTGCGGCTGGAGCAGCGTCAGCTGAACAGGTAAACAGGTTGCAGCAGTTTGCAGAGCGTCCTGCATTATCCTTGCACAATATTACGTGCGTCCTTGACCGTATCGAGCGCGCGTTTGATGCACACGCGTATTGCACTAAAGCATTTCGCACTGCGTTTTGCGCGCACTTTAAACACACACACAAAAAAAAACAAGCCAAAACAAATTGGCAACTTTTTGGCGCGCGTTTGGAGAAGCGTCGAATTGCAAAAAATGCCGCTTGCCAGCCAGAAAATAAGCAAATGCAACACTTACCTGTATTATATAGGCTAACTAGGCGACTTCACTAAGCTACAAATCACTGAATTTAACACTATTTAACACAATTTAACACTCCTGCAGGAGCCAGTCAAACAGCGAAACAGCAAAACAGCTGAGCGGTGCAATTTGGCAGGGGGAGGCGGTGTTAGGGTGTTTGGGCAGGAGACCGTGCACCCTGTGGGATTGCAGCGGCGCCGGAGGCACTTTGTGTGGCCAGCTGTATGCGTTTGAGTAACACTTTTACGTGAGAGCGTAAATTTTACGATTCGCTTTAATAACTAAATCAGGCACAAGTTCTGCTAGCAATTTGCAGGCGGGTTACCACTCACACAGCTAGTGCTGTGAACTACGCGAACTTGAGTGTTGAATAATGCACGAAGTGCTCCACACTAAGCAAACTATTAAGTTTCAATCTTTTGCCAGCAGATGTCGCTCATAATAGCGATTTTCTTCATAAGCTCCAACAGGTGGCGTCACTCAGAGCAGGCAACTTAACGATGCAACTTACTCACCCAACGAAGCGTTCTATATAACACTTGTTTACTTAACGATAATTGATGTACATTGTTTACAAACAAAACAGCTTAACAAATATTTTATAATGTTCACTTTATTAAGGCAATGGGGCTGTGGCACAATGGGCATGTCCGATGCCTTGTTATCTCCATGGGCGATGCACAGTGATGGCAAGTAGAACATATCCAAATATTGCTCGTCGGCTGGGTGATGGGCTTGCCCGAGGAAACACAGCCCGGAAAACGTGCGCCACACTCCATGCAAGATGGTAAACTAAAAAAATATTAAAATAAATACCAAAATGAATACGAAACTAAACACTCACTTGTCCGGCACATGGGCTGCACAGCCATAGCAAGCAACGGTGTCCACTTTGTGATCCTCAGGCTCATTTTTGGAGAATATGCTTACGGCCAGCTCCTCGTACTCTTGCTGCATCTTCTCGGGCAGCGATTCCAGGGACTCCAGCTTCATGAATGCCCTGGAGCAAGTGTCAAAGGATCTGTCTGCACAACTAGCCAAAGCCAGGAGGCTATATATATCCTCAACAGGCAGGACATCATCGTAATCACGCAGTCGCAAGGATGTGATCACAGCACTGTGCATGATTCCAAACCGTAGTTGTCTCTGGGCGAGCAGCATAAAATGATAACCCTCAGCACAATGCCAGATACGCTCAATACAAGCGGCATCCTCCAAGCTAATCTCGTCCAGCAAACGATTGCGATCGATGGCATAATCCAATTGGGGAGTGGCCAGTGACTTCAAATGCTCCTCAGCTAGCAGGGCAGCCAGTATGTATATCTTCTTGATGCGCAACAAAGGGGCTCGCTTCTCCACTTCCTGCTCGGCCAGCTTACACAGCAGACGCGCTGCATCCAAATGCTTGCCGGCCTTACGCTGCAGCTCAATTGCCTCCGGCAATCGTCCTTCGTTCAAGAGCTGTGCTGCATGCTTGCTAAGCAACACGTTCACCTCGGGCATTTGATACCTCTGAGCCAACTCAACGGCCTGGCCCCATTGACGCAGATTCACGCACGCATTCACGGCAGCCTTTGGATCCCCAAATTTCAGATAGGCTGATACAGCCTCCGAGCACATGCCTGCATTAATGACAAATCAATGTTAATAACAAACGAATAGATATGGAGTCGTAGTTCGTACCAACAGAGACTAGCATCTCAGCTAATTTAGTCAGCAGCGGACTCTTCTCGGACAGCTTGTCGACGAACGTCTCCAGTTCATCAAACTGTTCCAAGTGGTAAAGAGATTCAATGGAGCCCTCTAGGTAATGGGACTTTTCATAGTACTCCTTGGCACTCTCCCAGGACTTCAGATTAGCAAAGTGGTGTCCAATCTCACGCCATGCCGTTTCCATTTGCTGATCCGAAACACCGGCACCGCCCATGCGATAAAGTTGCACCACTCTAAACCAATCACAAAGAGTCATGCGCAAATCAATGGCCAGATCCCTGAATAGCAATGGAAGGATTAGTGATAGCTATATATTAGATGATTGAACAAACCTTCGGTCCGCATCCATGTAGAGCTTTTCAGCCTCATCAAACTCCCCATAGAAGGCAGCAATCTCTGCCTTCTGCAATATTTGTGAGCTGATATTTCGCAGTCGCTTAATCAACTTGATGCCCGCATAGTTGGCACAGCGTACAAATGCATTCTCAGCTGTCTCCAATTCTAGTTGCTTTAGTGCCGATTCTGCCAGGAGACGCCACAGGCGTGGATGTGGATTATCCTCTATAAACTGCTTGGCATCCTCGAGTCCGACATGCTCCAACAGATCGTCCGTGTCGCGCAACGACTTCACCCTCAACTGGATGAGATGCGATGTATTCTGGAGCTCGCCGCAGCTAATGATGTCATCCAGCAGTACGCTCGTGATCTCCAAGTCCTCGAAAGTGCATATATATCCAGAGCAAGAGATGGGCTCTTCGGGATCGTTGCCACGAAAGATATACATGCGCGTCTTTTCCATTAGGGCCAGTAGCAAAGGATTGTCCTTGGCCCAGCTAACAGCCCAAACATCCTTGCGTTCCACTCGACTAAAGTTCAGCTGCGTCTCTCGATTGTCATCCAGATCCAAGAGAGTCATCACACCCAAGTTGTCGATGATGGCAGCGCGACTGTCAATAAGAAATGCAGTTACAATTTGGACAGGTGATTAGAAGCTGGCACAACTTACGTGGAATTGCAATTGATGGCAATCTTATGGATGTGGGTGTGCAGAGTGTGGCGATTCCTTAGCGAAACATTTGCCACGCTGTACTCATTTATTACGCCCGACTCACAGGCGACAAGCAAAAGCTTTTCGGACAAGGCAAGCGCACAAATTGGATCATTTACGCGACGTTGCTCGCCCTGCATCAAGAGATCCTTGGACAATTCCACGCCAGTGGGCGTGTCATGGATATGAAACCTTTTCTCCTTGCGCGCCTTAACCCCATGCAAATTGGAAGTGCTCTAAAATTAACAGAAATTTTTATTATATTGATACTACAGTAAAACAGAAATCCACTAATTGTTTTAGGCTAGCCGAATGCCTTTCCTGTGCAATTGGCATATTGCAACAGTTGAGAGCAGCATGTAAATAAATATGATTCCCACAGACTCATAGTCATTTCGGTCCTTTGGCCTTAAATAGTATTTAATTCCACCCAATAATGAATTGGCAAGAAGAAAGAACGTAAGGCCGTTCATATTCAATGCTTCGCAGATAGTAAATGTTGGAATGCCTTTCGTGCCCTCCAACTTATTTAAGTACTTATCTGTGCCAATTATTGGATCGGTCATAACGCTGTCGATGACAAAGTCAAATATGAATATGGTAAGGCTGATCATGGTTATGGAAATGGCGAACATCCAAATAACGTAGCCCAAATTGCAGGTGACCCGAGAGACGCCCACAACTCTATTGGCGGCTGCCATCAGTAGCCAACAGGTCAAAGATAAGAGAAACATCTGACGCAACTTGCGTTTCATTTCTTGATAGCTAAGCAATGTGTCGGCCTGGAGCCATTGGCTGAGGCACATAGACAGCAAGTAAATGGCAAAATATCCTGGCAACGAAAAAATACCTTCACGATTGGCAGCTAGCAGAGAAGTCCGCGGAAAATAATCCTCCATAACAATTCCCGAAAGTGGGCCAAAGGATAGACAATACTGATGGGTCAACAAGAGGCCTGTAGATTCCGAATGAATATATTAGAAATAATTGCGAATTTTGCACACTTGCCGAATGCCATGGGAAGGAGTTGGGCATCGTTACGCGTTATGAAGCTGAGCAGGCTGCCGAAGAGCTTGGTAATGCCTAGTGTAAAGAACGCATTCATGTGTGTGCCGTACTCATGCTCATCCTGTTGAAATTTAAGCACATAATTAAAACCAATCCGAGCAAATCCCAGCCCTATAAGCGGAAAAGTTGAATACTTGGCACAGCGACGTATGTCGGCCCAGTTGCAAGATCGCCGTGAGACCAGGCCCATGGTAAATACAAAAAGTCCGATTCCGCTGTCCATTAGAGCGGCACCATAGCGACGACTCTTCCTATATGGCCTATGAAAGCAGCTAAAGTCGATGGCAACTATACAAACTGCTGTGATCAAGTGAGTCAGCGCACGCACTATGGTCATAGCCAATGGCCGACTGCCCAAATTGAACTCACTTCGAGCTCTGGCACGACAAAAAGCGCGCGTACGATAAATATATATCAATAAAAATAGACTCTTAAGTGCAACAAAATGATTAATATACGAATTCGCCACTGTTGTAAAGAGAATGGACGGCACAACGATCAACGTGAACTCCACCAGGTAGCATGTGATACGACTAAGTCGATGTGCAAATTGACCAGTTACAATGCGAGCGTATATAATGCCCAAAAATGTGGTCAAAATAGCGATCATGGTCTCAAAGGCCTGCCACTGCAATTTCATGGCGGCCAATTCAATGTATTAAAGTGCATTCGAGATATTCTGTGTTTGTATCTAATTTAAATTTTTGTGAAATTTTAAACAAAAGTAGTTGTTTTCATTTCGAATTTAGTAAACAGAATTGAATGACATATCAAGCGGAAAAGCTTTCTACTATATATACTATATACATATAATATATATATGTATATATAAATATATAAAGACTAGATTCAGAGGTAGATAGAAAGGTATATAGATATTTGACAGATAGGTAGACAAGATGATTAAAATATAAAGAGCTATACAGATAGTCGAAAGCAGACAGATAGATAACCAGATTTATGATCAAATAAATATATAGGCACCCAGCCATATGCACTAACCTTCGGCGTATGATAATGCCAAATGAGTATTTCTTCGTAAGAAGCAATTACAACGTAACCGGCGTTAATGCCCACAAAACGAGGTTTTATATCCGTATACTTGGCTGTAGGATGAAGAAGTGAAAATTATAATAAAATATTTCGATCATTTAGTGCAGCCTACTCACAGTCCACTGTAGTTCCAATGGAGTTGCAAAGCAATAGTTGATAAACCCTGCCGTCAGAGTTGCTGCTGTTGTTACGTGCTTCCAGCGTGCTAAGCGCAATTTCTTTTATGTTGCTGCTAACACATTCTACGCCGAGAACGCAATGCTCGTTGCTCGCAGCCAAGCACAGGGTTGGCTCCACCTCCTTGAGGAAACTCTGATTCGACACCGTGTTCCAGAAGGTGATGACGTTAGTCGAGGTGCTGGCATTGCTGTTGCTGCTACTGTTGAGAAAGACGACGGTCTTCTCAAAGTAGCACCAAATGTATTCGGGCCGTATGTTTGCAAAATATATAAACGAGTCGACAGCCATAGCAATGCGCAACGATTTGCCTTCCCAGCTAACAGATGTAATGTCACTGCCAGGCACTTTTAGGGTTCGATGTAGTCTTCCCAGCGGTGAGTAGAAGCAGACCTGATTGGTATCCCGCATTGGACTGGCTGCCTCTAAAGATGTGCCACAAATGGCTAGCACACTGCCGTCATGGTTCCACTTGGCGTCCACGTTACGCATGCCGGTATCGAAAATTGCAGGAGCTACGAATATAACACGGATACGGATAAATTTTATAAATATAAATAGCCCATAACTGTAATCGACTCTCAGCTTACTTACTATCATCATTTTCATTGCGCATAATTTGCACCTTTCCGTTCTCATAGCAAATGGCTAAAACAGGTCGACTGCGATTGTTCACAGTGCCGCTAAACCAGCTGATGCTTGCAATGCGCTGTATACGACCCGCTGAACTGCCAAGCGCAATGCATTTAATGTTGAGCTTCATCTGTAAAACAAAACATATATTGATATGTTAGTTTTAATAGCATCTATAGGATCATCTTTAGACGCACCGCAAAGTTTCCTTGATTATCATACAGATGACATTCGCCATTAGCCAGGGCAAACAATATAAGTCGATTATCTGGACTCCACTGTACGCCAGTTAGATGCGTATTTTTAAGCTCCTTGCCAAATATGCGATTGCCATCAACGGAGCCCACGATAATGGCCCCATCCTCATAGACAATGCAGATTTTAGTGCCATCCGAGGTCCAACTCATGCCAGCCACCGTTGATTTCTTACGATCGTTGGTCATCTCTTCATACCAGGCGCCCTTGTACAGCATCCATACCATTATAACGCCGTCTACATCCGAGGATGTTAGCTTATGCTGTGCATCGTTCCATGTGACCACCTTGACAGACTCCTTGTGACCATCCAAAGTCTGATTCATCGAGAGATTGGACACGGCGGCCAGGCCGCCTTTGCTCTGCCCATTGTTGGCGGCTGCAATAAGATTATTATTCATTTATTTTATTACTCATTTTATATGTGTCTAACCTTGATCTAATTTGAGCACCTTCAGTAGTCCTTCAGTGCCGGCAACCGCAATGTAACCTTCCTCCTTGTTCCATGCAATGCAATTCAGCTTAACATTGTTAGGGATCGCTATCTGTAAAAAGATGCATCAATTTAAATGTATCGATCAATAAATATTTAATATATTTTCATTTACCTTTTTGCTTAGATAAACAAACATTTTTTTAATTTACGCTATTTTTCGCTCTGGATTTTGTTTACACCTGTTTACGCTTGAAAATTATTGCCATAGCAATGCTTTGAGTACGCATACACCTGTTTACAGTTACGTTGCCATAGCCTTGCATTGACTGCACAATTCACATTTGCTTAAGAATTCATATCTTGCAGCTGCGCATGCGCCGTGGATTTAGTTTTTATAGTGCGCATATTAAAAATTATTTACAAAACACGGTAATCCAAAGAAACTTCTTTATTTACGTCTCGATTCTTTCAACCAATTCTACTCGAAGAAGAGAGTGTGTAAGAGAGCACCAAAAACTGACATCGCTGTGAACCAGTTTGCGTTGAACTGAAGCGATGTGGAACGGAACTGAATTTGTTCATAACGTTCGCTATTTTAAAAAATATCGGAAAGTTGCACAGTGTACAAATGACTATTACAATATATTTTTAAAAGGTAATTGACTGATAAGGTTCATTCAATCAGAAGAAAGTAAAACATATACAAACAAATAGAAAATATAAAAACTTTATTTTATATATCACAGCAAGAGGATATGTTGATTGATTGTTCATTGATTTAGGCGATGCGAATACGCCTTTTATAAAGTTGAAAGACGGCACCCGTCACCAGGAACATGTAGATGAGCAAAATGAACACTGAAACAGCATCTGAACGATCTTCGGGCTTCAAAAAGATATTGACACAACCCGTTGATATATTGGCCAAAAGAAAATACACAAGGCCATTCATGTTCAAGGATTCGATGATGATAGGTAGAGCTCCGTTATTCTTGATGGCAGCGGCTTTCGTTGGAATTAATAAGCCTTTCTCTAGATTCTCAGTTTCGTTAAGTTGTATTTCGTCCATTAAGCGCGTCAATTCGTTAAGCTTCGTTCCGTTTGCTTCGATATGTTTGCTTTGGAATATGAGTTCAAACAGCAACATGATTAGCCACATAACGGTGCTTACTATAGCAGACATCCATAAAATGTAGCCCAAATTGCAGGTGACACGTGAGATGCCAACTACATAGGCGCTGACTGCCGTTAGAGACCAGCAGACAATCGCTAAGATAAGTAGGGTAAAAACTTTCCCAATCATTTCATTAAAGCTGTACAACTTTTTGGCGAACAGCCAACGGGCGAAGTAAATAGATAACAAATAAATAGCCACAAAACCGGGTATCGAAAAAATGCCCTCGCGATTAGCACTCAGTAAAGTGGAGCGGGGTACATCATCATCCATCACATATTCCGAGATACCGCCGAAGGTGAGTGCCACCTGATGGCATGCCAGAACACCTGTAAGCATGCAAAATAAAATTAGTCAGTGTAAATTTTGTACGAAATTGATGAACTCACAAAATGCCAAAGGCAACAGCTGCAAGTCACTGTGTGCAAAATAACTGAATATACTACCAAACAGCTTGGTCAGACCCAGCGTGAAGAATGCATTCAAATGGACGCCATACTCATGCTCATCCTGTCCATAGTTAAGCGCAAGGATCGCTATGACCCGTGCAATTCCGAGTAATATGAGCGGCAGTGCCGATCGTAGAATATTTCGCCGCAGTTCACTGCAATTGCGCGGACGACGAGACACCAAACCCATTGTGAACACAAAGAGGCCAATGCCCGTGTCCATGAGATGAGCACCAAAGAGTCGACTCTTTCTATATCGGCGATCAAAGCTTTGAAAGTCAATTGCGAGTATACAAATCGATGTGATCAGATGAGTCAGCGCACGGCAAATAGTAATGGCAATAGGTCGGGTACCCACGTCAAATTGGGGTTGGCTTTCGATACGCGATATCGAGCCCGTACGCATAATGTAAACGAAAAGCACAGCTATCATAACCGACACGAATTGCACACTATAATCGCTAGCCACAGTCACTAAAAGAACGCCCGGCACGGCGATCAATGGAAATTCCAGTAGGTAGCATAACGTAGGATTCAATCGACTTGTCCGGCTGGGGGTCAATATCGCACGGGCCAATACAACGCCCGAGAAGATGGCCAAAATAACAAACAGCGATGAAAAGCTCTGCTCTATCGAAGCGAACGAACGCTTATCTGTATGCTGCTGGGGTATATCATACACTCCCAATGCAATTCGTCCGCTGTCCATGCTTGTTGTCCAAATACTGGCGTACCATAGCGGCAGGTATAACTAAAATTATATTTTGATAATAGCCTACTCTGTATACATACACGCACATATATTCGATGATAAGCTTATATGAAATATCGAAAGCGGTTACAATAATAATACCTATATATTGAGTAATAAAGTCTAACAAAGATAAGCATTTGGGTTGTTATTCTTGCTTTCATTCCGAATTTACAAATTTTGGCTACGCACCTTGTAACGGATTACAATTTGTTAATAATAATCTTTTCGGATAATCTTGAGAATATAAAGTCTGATACTTCATCATAGTTTCATATAATAATTCTACGAATTACATACTGATTGAATAAATGGTTTTTGGCGCCTAAAAATGTTGACTGCGGCGAAAACGTAACAGTTGTGCAACCTGAACGATAGGTGTTGTGTAGTATTTACGCAACCCTGGTTAATTTGGCAATAAACAACTAGAAAAAAGGGCTCGTCAGTGAAGTTGATTTTATTAAGACACAATAAATATATTTATGAGAGGTTGTTTTACTCATGGCTTCCGTATTCCATAAAAGCTGCAGGTGCTTTGCAAAGCACTCTCTAGCTATAAATGATATCCAAGTGCACAGCAATAGCCAGCTATTTTAGCCTTAGTTATAGGCTGAGTAACCGGTACACGTGCTCGTGTTGTTTTAAATATCGTTTGTGTTATTAAGAAAAAGTGCTGTAATTCATATCAGGCAAGGCAATCCTTACAGAGATATTTGTTTAGATATTAGGTAAATCTTGGCTAACCACACACGCCATAAATATAAACAAACATGCACCCAAGATAAACATTAGACGTGTGGCTGCTGCTCGCAACTGTGACGTCATCAGCGTAAATAAAATCCAACCAATCGCCAAGCAGCTTTGAGGGGCTTGTCTACTCGCAGTTGTATATTGTGTACACGGTATGTATATGCATGTGTTAATATCTATCTGAGTGAGTGTGTGTGTGTCTCCTATTGATTTATTTTGTTGAGCTTCTGAGCGGCTGAGTATCACGTGCTGTTGCTCGCCCACCCACACGCCTTATTGGCAGCTACTGCTGCTCGCTTTCTCTCTCGATCACTTTCTTGTCTTTCTCTTGTTTATATAGATCGCGTTTGCCAATCTTGCATAGTCATCAATAGATTTTGGTTCAGTTTGTCGCCAACTGCGCGAACGTTGACAACACGCGGAAATAAATATTTCATTTGCATACGTTGCGTGCCGGCTTTTATTTGTTTTTGTAAACCAAATTTACGTAACTGACGTTTTACAAGTTTTGCATTTGCTGCTGCGCATTAGCATCCGTTTTAAGGTGTATGTTGAAAAGTGCATATATTTATAATTATTATAATAATTGTGCTTGTATTTGCGTGTGCGTGTGATTAACAGCCAGCAATTGGCAAAGTGCTTATAAGAGCGACTAATTAACAGATTTGACCTTTAGAGGCTGGCGGACATATGATTACCATTTATTGCTAACGCCATCTATGAGTTGACCTTGAGTTACTTTTTTATCTTTATTCTGAATATTTGACATCAATAGGTTTATAGGCTTATGGTTTAATTTATTGCTGGCGCCATCTGTTGCCCTTAGTTAACAACTGTCTATTTTATTCTTTTAATCACCTAATCAGTCAAGATAACCCTTAGAGACTGACCTCCGTTGATCATAAATCATTGCTGGCGCCTGTTTTGTTAACCCTACATCTACATTCATGTTACAATCTGCCAAGCAGCATACATATATATTTTTTATTTTTTTTTGCAATAAAAATGTACAGTTCTCGTATTGCACATTGTTTCTCGGTTTGTTGACCCTACAATATACCTAAAGTAATATGAGTATTTAACATATACATATTCGTATTTAAGTATAGCTGTCACAGCGTTACCTTGTTCTGCATCGAATTGCCCCACGATGCAAATGTAACACCTATTTATACGTGTACACATCAAGGTGATAAACACGTGTAATAGAACGAAGTTTGGACGCCCTGTCAAGAGACTTCACATAGTTTATATGCTATACGCGTGGTTAGAGTATATTTCGAATGGATTTCGATATAACCGATTTTTGTTTATTTCGCATTTTTAAATAATATTAATGAAGTTGAAATCGTTGCATAAAGCAAGTTTTCTTTTGTTTATGTTGTCCAACTGCTGAAATTCAAAAAATTTTAAACTGAATTATTTTTAGCAATATTTGTGCTATTTTTAGACGACCAAGAAGCTCATTGAATGCAAATGCATGCAATGAATAAAATTGCTTTTGACTACAAAAAATTAATAAGTGCTTCCTGTTTTATAATAAAATTTAAATAATAAAAAAAATATATAATGGAATAATTTTTATACTCATTTTTATCTAATTTTAATTTTTATTATATTTCATTTTATAAATAATATTTATTTTATTTAATTTAGTTTTTTTTTGCCTATTTTTAAATGTATATATTTATTTTGTTTTTATATATTTTTTATTTTTATTATTACAACTATAACATATCTTGTTTTATATTTTTATTTTTTATAATGTAATAAATCCATCTTATCATTTATTGTCATATTTATGGTAAGCACTGTAGCAATATAAATTCTAAGCAAATGTATTTGTTTAAATGTCAAGCTAATGTGCCCACCCGCTCAGACAACATTCTCTCCTCGCGCTTCTCTCCCTCTCTCTCTCTCTCTCTCTCTCTGTCTCACTTACCACCTACTCTCAAATCAGCCGGCTTTTCTTATCAGCTGTTCACTCTTCTTTCTTCTGTATTTATCGCACTTGGAATTGTGTGTCGTGTCAATGTTTGTTTTCAATGCGTCGCCGTCTGCACTGAAAGCTCTTGCTATAAATATATATATGTATATTTAAATGTATATGTATATAGTATATACAGACGCGCCTTCGCTTTGATATGGCTGGCGGTTCGAGCAGCTGTCACTAGCTCCCTGACTTTCAGATACTTTTTGGCGCTTGCCTTGAGCGGTTGTTGTGTGGGCCTTATACAAAAAAATAAAGTAAACTAATAAAGCAAAAACAAATAGTAATAAAAGTTGCAACAAACACGAAAACACATCTAAGTGAAACACAACAAACACACGCTCGCTGGCTCGCGTTCTCCCCCTCTGACTTCATACAAAAACAAAACAAAAGCAAACACGTGCTCTCTCCTCTACTCTAACACCCTTTTTGCATACCAAAAACAAAAACATATCGGAGTGTAATACAAACAAGTGCTCTCTCCTTTACTCTAACGCCGTTTCGTCAAGCGAGTGAAAGACAAGCAATAGCTCTCTCTCTTTCTCTAACTGCCGTTCTTCAAACGAAAAACAAACGCATTACAAAAAAACACAGCTGAGTGAAATACAACCACACGCACTCTCTCTCCTTCCCTCTTTCGTTTGAGTATTGGCACAAGTGTGAACATTGTTGTTGCCTCTTATTGCTGTTATCAATAATTGCAGCAACGACAAGGTAAAGTTTAAAACTGCAGCAATGAAGTTTTTAATAGCTCTTGTTCAATCGACCTGCGGCTATATATAAAACTGATAAATAATACCAAGAAATTGTTGATCAATAGCTCAAAGTGAATATATTTCAATATACGTACGTACGTACTTATTTACTCCCCACGTCTTTATTTATAAATCTAAATGACGAAACAATTAAACTACCAAGTCGCATATATATAGGAAAATTACCCTATTTTTATATATATAGAGAGAGAGAGAACTCCGAGTGACATTGACTCGAACTTGGACTCGTTGATCAGCTACATCAGGAAAAGCATTAAAATATTACTATTTACTTATACATTAACACACAGACATACGTATGTATATATAGGCTAAAATGTACTCGTGTAAATAATTGACATCACTCGATCATTTTTTGTCTCTTATCTATTTACTCTCTGGACTCTGCCAACAAAAATTTTAAAACAAAAACAAAAACAAAAAGCTTCAACAAATGTACAGATAGCAACTGTTTTACCATACATATATACACATTTATATGTATTTGTGTTTGTGTTTCGTAGAGGGCTCGACCGTTCAACCAACAAAGCTTTGGGGCTTGGCTCCAATTCCCAAAGAGTACAAAGTCAAAAGCAAACATAAATAAAAACAAATATTGCCTTTTTTACCGAATGGTAAAAAGAAATGATCTTTCGCAAAGAGTTAACATTGGGTATATAAGGTATTTCTTTTTTTAACATAGATCATGAGCAAGTTCTATAGTATTCTATTGAAAAACTTAAGCTAAGCTCATATTGCATAGAATATCTTCAAGCAAAGTCTAAAAGACTGCAATTGCATGTCTGGTACGTAGTCTCATATGTATAATGTATTCATACAAATGCTATACGAGGTCTGTTTAAGAAGTATGGCGAAAGATAGCAAAGTGTATAGCCAAAAACATCAAAAACTAACCAAAGTACACGCCGTGTTAGCTTTTTCTTGTTTCCGAAACTAAAGAGACTCATGAAAAAACGACAAAGGGGGTCAAGATACACTTGGTACAGACCTCGCATATTTAAGAAACACGAGCTACATTTTTATAACCGATCGCTGACCCTAAAATAGTGTATATAATCTTCTAAGTCAATCTACACGTGCCTATCTGTTCGTCATAACGTGCGTCGATCTCGGTTGCTATACTAGCTAGGGAGTCGATCTCATATACAATCATTTCTCAGTATAGTATAGTATAGTATAGAGTAGTATAGAATAGTATAGTATAGAATAGTTTAGTATAGTATAGTATGGTATTGTACAGTATATTTATATAGAAAGACAACCATATAGTATGTATTGCAAATTTGTAGTAAAAAGTGAAGACGTGAAATTTCCTATCGAGTTCGTCGCCTTCTTCATTATCGTGAGCTAAAAATAGTTTGATTTTCGCATTGAATATACCCTTGCCTAATCTAGACTTTCTCTTCTCTTACAGCCAGCATGACGGAGGGGAAGAACGTGCCGAATTCGAGTGCTGATGTGCCCTTTCGCAGCAAGGAGCTGCGTAAGCAGTCTCTGATCCAGCACACAGGACTCGTGGGTGTCATCGATGAGGGCACCAAGACAATTGGCTTCTCGATCTATACGACGCCCGATTTCAAGGAAATCGCTGCACATCGTGTAGAGTTGAGTGTTATATCGCCACAGGATGGCTGGTACGAGCAGGATCCCCTAGAGATGATGGCATCGATAAACAAGTGCGCCGAGGAGGCAATCAAACAGCTACCAGAACTGGGTTTTAGCTCCAGCGACATTGCCACCGTCGGCATCACCAATCAGCGAGAGACGACAATCCTGTGGGATGCTGTCACCGGCAAGCCACTCTACAATGCCATCGTTTGGAAGGATATACGGACGAGCAGCACAGTCGAACAGATTGTGGCCAAGGTTCAGGATCCGAATTATTTCAAGAGGAGAACTGGACTGCCCATCTCAACGTATTTCTCCGCCTTGAAGATACGCTGGCTGAAGGACAATGTGCCCGAGGTGCGGCAGGCGTGTCGCGAGAAACGCTGCAAGGCCGGCACAGTCGATAGCTGGATCATATGGAATCTAACGAATGGTAAGCAAAAATCTATTAGACAGGGTGACTCAGTTACATTATAGAGCTTACCCACATTATAACCATGAATAGTGGAGTGGATTTTATTGATTTTGTGCCTAGTATGGTTTGTTAACTCTTCACGAGACATCATTCAGCGGTTCATCCATGGTTCCACCTTCAGGTCCGTCCGTTCGTCCGTGCTTCCTTTTGTGCAGGTCGTCTCTCCTTTTATAGTACAATCAGATAGAGTGAAATCATTAATAACATCAATTTGCAAGAGTTTGAAGCAAGAGATCTACAGGGTATCTCCTAGTCGGACACTCCCAACTTTATTAAGATATTCTGAGATGTTAAATAATCAAAATCCATCTCCCTGCTAGGTGCTCTACACATCACGGATGTGACAAATGCTTCACGCACGCTGCTCTTGAATCTGGAAACTCTAAACTGGGATCCTGTGCTGCTGAAAACCTTTGCCATTCGCGAGGAAATGCTGCCCAGCATACGCAGCTGTTCGGAGGTCTTTGGTAAGATCACCTCGGAGAGGAGTGCACTACGTGGCATCACATTGAGCGGCATCTTGGGCAACCAACAGGCCTCGCTGTTGGGACAGATGTGCGTGAAGCCAGGCCAGACAAAGAATACATATCGGTCCGGTTGTTTTCTACTCTGCAATACGGGCGACAAGCCCGTCTTCTCTAGTCACGGACTGTTAACAACGGTTGCCTACAAGCTGGGACCCCATGCACCAACGATATATGCGCTGGAAGGCTCTGTCTCAGTGGCCGGACATGCTCTGTCCTGGCTGCAGCAGAAGGTGCGACTCCTGCCCGATTCGCGAGACGCTGAGAAATATGCTGAAGCAGTGCCCACAGCCGGGGATGTTTACTTTGTGCCCGCGTTTACGGGTCTCTATGCGCCCTATTGGCGGCAGAATGCACGCGGCATTATAATCGGTTTGACGCAGTTCACGCGAAAGAATCACATAGTGCGCGCTGCCCTGGAGAGCATTTGCTTTCAGACACGCGACATATTGGAGTGTATGCACCAGGAGTGCGGCTACGAGATAAACAAACTTCATGCGGATGGAAAGTTGACTACAAACAATTTGCTGATGCAACTGCAAGCGGATACAGCGGGCTTGCCACTGTTTCGCTCCCAGCTGATGGACTCGACGGCCTTCGGAGCGGCCATGTGTGCCGCCCAAGCCGATGGTGTCGATTTATGTAAATTTGAGCCGGAGAAACGTTACTACGAGAACGTCCATTACGACACCTTTCTGCCGACCACAACGGAACAGGAGCGCGAGGAACGCTACGGCAAATGGAAGCGAGCCGTGGAACGTAGCCTGGGCTGGGTCATCAAGCAGAAGAAGACGCGCACACACACCGAAGAGAACTATCGCATGTTGTCCTCACTGCCAGCGAGCATTTTCCTTATCAGCAGCTTTGCCATGCTCGTCCATTCCCTATCAGCGACTGTGAAGTCATAAATGACAAAAAAAAAATGTTTCGGTTGTAATACCCTAAGCTTATTGAAAAGGTATAAAGAAAGGGTATATTGTGTTTATACCAATGTATGTAAAAGGCAGTAGAAGGCGTAGCTGAAGTATATATCTGAATGGTTGCTAGATATGTCTGCATTTCGGCTAATTCTTTAACCTATAAATTAATAAGTCTATCGATAACCTAAGTCAGTTCTTTAAACAGACTCAGGCACAAAGTTTGATATAAACGTTGTTGTAATACACAGCTTATGATAGATTGATTATAAATCGTAAAATCTTCGATCTTTGCTACATACTTACATACTTTTGCCTTGAAAGGCTTCGGGTATCTGCTAGTCGAGCACTGCCGACTATTTAATACGTCTTTTAAAGCCGATGCCATAACAGATTTAGAAAGTCCCATTATCGGTTGTGATAATTATTATTTAATAAACGGAACCTACGATCCCATGTACATAACTATCTATGTAGCCTTTCTATTCTAAATGCTTCAAAAGTCTTCGATTGCTTTGGCTTTAAAGTAGTATATAATATATATATGTAAATAGTTTATGTTTTCCACTCATTCTCTGCCTTCGACTTGATATTTTTTCTGTTTCTGTGTAGCTAGTAATACGTATATAATTCGAGTACTTATCTTATCGCTCTACAAGCTGTACTAGGCGCTAGCCTCAAATGTTGATAAATCGAAAAATTTCATCGATTACCCACGCAAAAACCCAAATATTTATATCACCTAATTGTACATACATATAAATATTCATACTATATATTTAACCAGAGCGCAAATGACATTTGTATATTACCTAATACTTAATATATATATCTGTATACTATATGACGTTTGTCTAGTTTATAGGCTACAAATATACGGTTCAAAATGATAAATGACTTTATTAATATAGATTTCGATATCGGATTATAATATGAAACAAGCTCATATCTTATGTAACAATATTGTTAAATAACGGCTAATTGTCTACGATATACGCTCGCACGCAACATATATTTATCAATGTACTTGGAATGTATAACATTATCAGTAGCGGAAATGTTCATATCGCTCAGAAATAACTCTAACAATCTAACGATTATTGGAGGGCGTATGCCTCCAGTCTGCTAGAACAGGCGCTATAAACAATTGTTTTTTTTTTTTTGGGTGTGTCAAAGAGAGCAAAGGTTTTAGATTGGAATTTGATTAGCCATCAATGTGTATTAAAAGATACGGAAAATGTTTTTTGATCGGTTTTCCATATTGAGTTTGCATGGGATATAGACATTATATATACATATCTGTCTTTAGTTTCTAGGGATCAAGCTAACATAATATATTATTGTTAACTTTCCTAACATCCCTAAATAGTTAAATTTCCTTCCTAGCCAAATACTTCTTCTAGCTTAACCCAATTAAAACTATCCGTTTTAGTCAGTAGTAACTGTAGTGTAAGCCGCTGTTCATTTAAATTGGTTCTACAGGTTGCCTTATATTTACATTCATACCACACACACATGCTCACACACATAAGTGGCACTATGCAACAACAACAGCGAGTTCTTTTGCCTCTGCTCAGGTAAGAACGCACAAATAACAACAACATAAAAAGGCCAAACAAAGAAATTGATTTTCACTGCTTTGCTCTGTTTTGAACTACACCTTCAGAATTTTTACTGAATCAGTGTACAATAACAACAACAACAACCAGAACCGGAATTCGTTTGAAGTTGAAGCGCGCACCTTTTCCCAACTTTTCTCTTCAGTTAGTGATTGTATGTGTGTGTGTGTAGGAGTGTGAAGTTGTTGCTCATGAGGCGCTCATCAGTCTTTGCATGCGTGTGTGTAGGAATGTGGAGTTGTTGCTTAAACAGCGCTGTCCGTTCAGTGTGTTTGTATAGAACTATGAACCCGCTGCTCAAATTGCGCTCTTTGATTTGTGTGTGTGTGTACGCGCTCTCTTATATATGTATATGTGGAGTTATTGCTCAATTGTGCTCAGCGGTTTTTTTTTTGGCTGAGTGTGTGTAAAGGAGTGTGGAGTAGTTGCTCAAACTGAGTGCGCTTGAGTCTAGCATTATGGAAATATGCTCAAATTTGCGCTCTTTAAGATGCGTATGTGTGCGTATAGCAGTGTGGAACTGTTGTTTTAATTTTGCTCCGTCTATTTCTGTTGAAGTGAGAGTTCCACTTAATGTTCAAGTGTGGAGTTCTTGCTTAACTGTTGTGTGCATGTGAACCGAACAATTGAGTAATATTGAGTGTATTAACAGTCTGCTCCTGTTCAAGTAGTGCTCTCGGATTTGTGAGTGTATTGACTTCATGCTCAAGCTGAGTTCTTTTTCTCTCTGCTTTGAGCAGCACTCAATGGCAATCCTCTCACGATCGCTAGCGAAAAGCCACAGTCACCGCTCAACTTTAGTCGCGTTCGTTTCGTTCCGCCGAATTGTTGCGGTTTTCTTTGTCGCTGTTGTTGTTGTTGCGACGTTTTTGTTTATGTTAATTCGATCGTGTTCACTATTTATTTATTTGGATTGGCCTCTACTGCCGCATTGGCAATAAATTTTGGTGAATTTATCGTGCACGAAATTGAAAGCGCAAAAGTTCCTTCCCACAGCCACCATGGACGGACATACCTGATACCTGTGTTTGTTTCTTTCTGAGTGAAGGCATTTATTAAGCGTTTGCAGCTAAAAAGGGTCAAACCGGTTTAGTTTAGCCAGTTGCCCAGTTATTCAGTCATGGATATTGCTGCGGACTCTAGCACAGCATCGATCTCGGCTTGCCTGCAACGTGTTGCCTCACAGTCGAGTCTCGTCCAGGCCGCAGCGCCTCATCATTATCATTATATACAATATCCGGCTCAATATCTGCAACAACAGCAGCAACAGCCGCAGCAGCAATGTCAGTGCCCCTGTTCCTGTGGAAGAGCCGCAGCAATGCAGCAGCAACAGCAGCCGCAACATCCGCCGCATCCAAACGCTTCCATGGCTGTCGACGTACTCGTCCATCAGCAGACTTCGACGTCGACGGCGACATCGACACCTGTCCAACAGGTGGGAGTGAAGGCCCAGTCAGCGCAGTCTCTGCTCAATCATTCCTATCAAGCCCTGCCCAATGAGGAAAATCACAATTTGCCCTTTGACAGCTCGACCCTCAGCTCGCCGAGATGCGAATGTGATCTCGAGTGCAGCTGCGCTGCCAACAGCATATCCGTCTCCATCTCACAGCAGCAACACAAGCGTAGCCTCCTCGCAGATGCGATGCTGGGCGCAGACGAGATTACGGTCAGTGAATCGGACAATAACAGCACCATGATCAAGAAGAAGAAGCCACGTAATGCGAACAACACGGCGGATCAGCTGCCAGCCAAGGTGGACAGCTGCAATGACATCTACCATGATACGGAGCTCGAGGCGGTTGCAGCTGTTGCAGCTTCCTCTGCTAGTGGAGGTGCCAAATCTCAAGGCCTGGATGATAATCGTCCACCGTTGCCGCCACGCCCGCCGCCCAGGCCAAGGAGCAATGCCAATGGTTCCACAGGTGAGTAGTGCATAGAAAATTTGAGAGCATATTTAGATCTCAATGGGTATACCCTATATGGTGTACAGTGCTGGCGTATACCTCAGTCATCCTATAACCATTACTAAGGGAATAAATATAGTCAGGGAATAAATCTGGGTACATGGTAAAGGATCTCTTCGTATCTCTTCATATATCTCATTCGATGTCCACTAAGGTTAATCAAGAAGGAATACAAATAGCTGAGTACAGGGTATCTTGTAGTTGAATATACTTCTTTCAAACGGAGTAAGAGTTGTATATATCCATTATATATACTCAAGACATTCCCAATAGATTAGAGTCGAATACACATTCCCGCATGAATAGTCCAAATTATCATAAGTCAGCGGGCATCAGCTGCTTACCGATTGCAGGGTATCGCCTAGTCATGCGCTTAATTAGTTAAAGCTTCCCTTTAACTGTAACAATCATTTCATATTATCGTATTCAAGGAACAGTTCTCGTTGGGGTAATCCATGCCACTATCTGCCAGCTGATTACAGGGTATTTTAGAGACAGGTGCTCAGACATGAATGGTCACAGTTTCCCACTTGCTGTAACTGTCTTTGCGTATCATCGTAACAGCATCCGTTCGGTTGAAGCCTTCTCATCCGCTAGTTCGACGCCTGCGCATTCTTCCTCTCTCTCTCTCTCTTTCGCTGGAACTCCCTTGGGAGACATCCGTGATTGCAGAGGGGTTGGTTGGTTGGTTGGTTGTTTGGCTTAGTAACTGTGCGAATGTCAGTACGGAATCGAAATCGGAATTGTAGTTGACACCGTTTCGCAACTGCAACGCACGCTCCGTATGGGGCGCAGCTTCCGCGTCTCCCATTCGCCATCTCCCAACATTCAATGTTCGCGCAGCTGCCCAGTTGAGGCATCTGAAACGGACTTGTGTGTAGATATTTTTTCGAGAAGTGAAAAAAAAATATTTGTATATGAAAACAAATATACTGTATATATAGTCTATATATATATATATACAGCATCCAAAACAAAATAAACGTTTGGGCACTTGCGAGATGTTCAAATTGAAAGAGTTTTAAGAAAGTTTTAATTGTTCTGCAAGAGACGGGCATACTCGACTAGCTGCTCAACATGCATGGCTATCCGGTGATGCAGTTTGTGCAGTATAGCATGCCAACGCCTTGCACCTGGGTGCCAGCGCCACCGACCGCAGCGGAAGCACATTATCATCGCGGCTCGATGGGTTAGAGGATTGCTTTAAGAGTTCTTAATATGATTCGCATTTCCTTTCTCACTCTCACTCTCACTCTCTCTCTCTTTTCAGCGCATCGTCCTGGCGCTGGCATCAAGAAGTATGTAGTGTGGTGCCTCATCTGTGGTGGCTTCAGCTGCCTCCTTGGCGTTCTCTTCCTGGGCGTCTACTTCCTGCTACATTCCTATACCATAACCGTGGGCAACTTTGAAACGGTGCCCACTTTTGTGCCCGCCACACTGGTAAGTTTCACCTGGTTGATCCATCTATATGATATATACAGATATATATATCACCATTTACTTTACAGCTCATTCTAACAGGCGTTTGCATCATGAGTCTGGCGCGTCGTCGCAATCGGTACAGCTATTTGGTAGGTCTAGCCTTGCTCCATCAATGAATTAATCCTGACTTTAGCTTCCTCATCTTCACTTTTAGATCAAGCTTTCAGGCGCCTGTGGCTTGGTCTCAGCCCTAACCTGCGCCCTGGTCACTGTGACCACGACGGTGCTGCACATGAGCCGACTGCAGGCCTTGCGCGAATGCGAATACGCGCAGAAGACGCGCACCTGCACCTGCTACTCGGATCTGATCGAGTCCCAGGTGGATCGCGTGGACAAGGGTAAGCCTGGACGGGCGAAGTGTATGCCATTTGGCAGTCCACTAACTCCGCTTCACTCTCTTTCAGAAGGTGTGCGTCTGGTCTTTGACTCGCTCTCAGATTGTGGCGTCGTCCATGGTTCGCTCTACTCGTGTCTGCGCGCCATCTTTGGACTCTCCGTTGCCGGAGTCCTGATTGCCGTGTTCAGCTGCATGCTGGTCTACCAGCTGCTCAGCCATGAGCGCAAGAAGATGTACTGGGAGCAGCTGGAGCTGCGCTGTCGTTCACTCTATGCCACCCAGGCGCCGCCACCGCCGCATAGTCTGAGTGCACCGGGTCGCATGCTCAACTGTCGTTGCTGTGAGCAGTGCCATGCCCATCGGCAGCTGACGAACTCGTATCCCTGGGATGAGGCGAGCGCAGCAGCCGCAGCAGCAGCCGTAGCTGCAGGCGCTGGTGTTGGAGTTGGACCTGGAGCCGAGCAACGCTTCTGGACCGCCCAGCCGCCAGGGAATTTCTATTCACCCAATCCAGGCGGCGGCGAGGAGGCGCTCAGTGGCTGTCGCAATGGACGCAGCGGCTGGAGCTGGCCGCGAATGCCATGGCAACGCACCACGCCGGATGCGACACGTAGATTTCGACAAGCAGCTGCCAGCCCGGATTCACAATACGGCTTCAGCTCGGCGACAGCTGTAGCAGATGGCAATCAGATGTTGATTGAGGAGCCTGTCGTGGCTTTGACAACGTTACCATATGGCGTCTGGGGTCCACCGCCGCCGTACAGTGATCCCAATAGTCCGGCCAGACGGGGCTACTATCAATATCTGCAGGCGGTTAATCCCGCCATGCCACAACAGATGCAGCAGCAGCAGCATCAACAGCAGCAACAACAGCAGCAGCAGCAGCTGCAGTTGCAACAGGAGCAGCAAGTGCCACAGCAATCAGCTCAATCTGCCACCATGGAGCGCATGGATACTCTAAGTGTTGGTGGCGGAGGCGGCTGCACAGCCTCATCTGTGAGTGGCTTCAAGGCCAAAGCCGTTGGCCACGCGGAATACGAAAATACGCACTCGGACAGCGATGGCTGCAATGGTTGGAGGGAGCGCGATCGCTGCTCCAATACCTTGCCCACGCGCAAGCTAAAGAAGCGCATCGAGGCGGGCGCCAAGAGCATCGGGCCACAGAACACCCAGAACAGCAGCCAGCAGCGACCAAATGTCCAGCAGGTGTTTGCCAAGCAGCAGGAACCCGAGGTGGAGGAGGAGGAGGAGGAGGAACAGGTGCTGCAGGCGCAGCCAACAGCTGCCAATGGAGTTGAGAACAATGGCTATCAGGACTCCAATGGAGCCATAGCCAAGGGCCAGGAAGCTGCCGAATCGGAGGTTTACTTCGCTGATGTGAGCAGCTGCTGCAATGACAACTACTATCATCAGCCGCATCAACAGCCTCACCAGCATCATCATCAGCACAGCAACTGCAGCAGCAATCAGAGCGGCAGCAACAGCAACAACAACGAGGATTATCTGGCGCAACGTTTCGGACGTAGGGAGCATTCGATCAGGAGTCGCTTGCCCATACCGCAAGCCCGGCTCGAGGATGACTACGAGAGCTCCAATCTAAATATACCAACGCTGAAGAGCGCCGCCTTGGATCAGCAGCAACAGCAACTGCAAAAGGACATCTCAAGGCAAAGCATGTGCTCTGTGGAATCAGAGCCCAAAACGGAGTTCACAGACCTGTCGCCATCGACGCCCTGCGATGGTGCATTGCAGCAGCTGCCGCCGCCACCTGCCAACTTTGCCAGCGATCCGCCTGCCACGCAGACAACAGCTGCTAACTTTGTCGCCTCGTTTCCCTATTCATCGGAATCGCAGTGTTTGGAGGCGCATCGGCGTTCCACAAAAAATATACACGAGCTACTGCTGGCTGGGAATGGCAGTGGCACCGATTCCATTCACGCTCCAGCCCACTATGAGATCATCAACGATCGCTATCAGCTGCAACGCTCGGCCGCCGGCAGCAGCAAGCAGCACAAATCCAAGTCGAAGAGTCGCTCGAGAGAGCATTTGGATATCTATGAAGGTAACCGTTGTCCGGGCGCCGAACGCACCGATTGGTCCGAAGGCAAACGTTTGTGAGACGAAAATGAAGTTTTCGTCTAGGTTTCATAAACAACTCACTCACACATCCATAAACAGATTACTGACTTATGATTTGTAAAAATGATTGCCATCCAAAATGAAGTCGAGTACATTTATATTCGATCTCTAAGTGAGCTTAGTATTTCTCTCCCTCTCTCGCGGTCTTTCTTCTACGTTCCTGCTTCCCGCGCTTTTAAGCATTGAGCTTCAATTGAGCTGTCTTGTTTCAATTACCTACTCACACACACACACAGTTAACTCTTTTGCCTATGATCATCGCATATGTATATGTAATGTTTACCATCCATAATGCAGTCAAGTACAGTTATTTTCGCTCTATACATGAGTTCAGTCTTATTCTCTCTCTCTCTTTATAAATCTCTTTGGCCCAACACTAAGGTCCATGAGGCCATAAAACATGCTTTAACTTGACATTTTTACGTAGCATACACAAGTACTTATTACATAGTACTTATATACATATATATAAATCATATTGTAGTTTGTATTGAATGTTGAAACTGTAGCATTGATATTCTAATATGAAACAAATTATGTTGCTTACTTGTGTATTTATATAGCACACACAATCCGATACATAAATGCATATTTATACAAACACACACAAACATATATATATATATATATACATATATAAATAGTTAATCGTTAGATTGCAAGTTAAATTTATAACAAAAAATGTACACATTAATAGTTTAATATGGCAGCTATTTGACTAAATAACAGTTAAAGTTGAATCGAAAAAGTCGATAGGACAGCAAGGGCTGCAGCATAAGCTAACGCACTTATCGATGTTCGGCGCACAACTATCGAGTATTCAGAGAAGTGCGCGCAGTTTGAAAATATACAAAATTATTTGTTTAAAATTAATGATGTTGATATTTTATTATTTGGGGAACAAACATATAATAAAAACTAAGGCACGTATTGGACTTTTCAATGTGTTAGGTTGTGTAACAACACGCAAACAGAGCTGAGCGTTAGACTTATGCTAATTAAGGATGTTGCAGCATTTTTGCCATGAGGTATTTCGTTTTCGGAGTCATCTGGTATTACGACCTCATCGGCAGCCATTTCCTCGAGAGCAAGTGTAGTGGCCTCATTGATGGTACGCAACAAAGGATAATTTTGATTAAGTCTTCTCGGTGCACTTTTAACATATTTAAAATCTGCATAGGTGTCGTCATCCACTTCGCATTTGCCAAGAAAGTCATCCGTGTCCACGGACCACACCATAACGCCCGCCAATCGCTTCATCATAGCGAACTTGACTTTATTAGCAATGGAGCGTGAGCTATCGAAAGACACAACATTCACGTCCAGCGTGAAGACATTTCGCTCAGAGCGAGCAACCATTTGACTAGTTTCTGCGTCCCATTTCGTTGTCCAGCCGGAAGTCTTGTTGCTTAATATATCGCAGATTTCGTTATACCCTAGGAAACCATCCTCGCGTGTAAATGGACCACGGAAGCCAACGCCATCGCTGGCATCGTTCACATTGCCCTCAGCAACTGTTTTGAATGTGCGCCCGTAGAAGGGCAGACCTAAGACTATCTTAGAAGGCGGAGCACCCAGCTTCAATAGATAGTCGATGGTAAATTGCTGCAACAAATATCAATAATTATAATACATATAGGTTGGATATAATAAGTAATTTGTATAGCTACCACACTCAACGGATCCACAGCAGCTGCTGTTAGCGGTGCATTGTAGCCAATTTTTTGATCCCAGCTGCCATGGTAATCGTAGCACATGATGTGCAGATAGTCGAGATACCTCGAGATTTGTCGCACATCGTAAGCCTGATCGATAACATTCTTAGCAGCTCCAATAGCTGAACTTAAGAGCAGACCGTAATTATCAAACTCCTCTCTCAATGCCTTTGTCAGGGCGACAAAATTTTCGCGATCTTGCGGACTGCCGCCGCGTTGCGTTGGATACTCCCAATCCAAATCGAGGCCGTCGAAATTGTATTTGCGCACAAAAGCGGAAACTTGTTTCACAAAATGCTCGCGCTGCTGCACATTGGCCACGAGTGTTGAATAGTTCTTCGAGCCCTCATTCCAGCCCCCGATGGCCAAGCTGACCTTCAGATGCGGATGACTGCTTTTTAAGCTTGTTAAACGCTCATAGCCGCCCTTGCCATACTCCTCCTGCAAGTCCTGCCAAGGATCTACAACAGATGTCACATTATAAATTTGCATAAACAACAAATAATTATACTACCTAATGATTTGATGGACGCTTGTGTAATATCGAGGCCCGCAAAAGCATAGACCGCATGTGTACAAAGGTTCGCATCGAAGTTCTCTATGGAATAGGCACCTTGGCCTGGTCTATAGACAGCCCAGGTGGATATGTAGCAAACAACCACCTTGTTGTGCGTGGGTCCTGAAAGCATGTAAAGAACAAATTGTTAAGTCTAGCGACCCTTTGCGGTCAACCGCTAAGTTACTCACCTGTCCTAGCCGCAACTGAAGCCAAAAATGTTGCCAGCATGAGCGACAGTAGCGCTTGCCTACAACTGCTGCGTACCGTCAACATTTCCAAAAGCAACTAAAAAATATGAGAATCACAAATTGAGTGGGCGAAGCTTAACTGAATTGCATATATGCATAAAGCTGTCAAGCTGCAAAGAAAATTGTATCTAAGAGATACTTTTAATTAAGCTCAATTAAGTCGCCTTTTAATTGAGTCCCCCTCTCAGCAGAAAAGTGAAAGGCAACCAGAATCTTGCATGCATCGGCTCTCCGAGTGAATCATCGAGGTAAGCTCAAGATTTTATAATAAAGTGGACAACTGTATTTATTATTGCGGTAAAAATAAATGGTTTTCCTTGTTAACTTCTTTCAGCTTGCAGTCGCTTATACCCAGCAGCAAAGCATTCAAAAGGGTACATTGGTCTGTGAAGTCGTATTGAGGAGGCTGTGGTCAAATATTTTAAAATAATAATTATTAATTTCTAATCTTCAATAACTTGCTTAGCTGTTACCACTTCATATATCCCCCAATTAAACACGCATAACTCAAGTTAATTTTGATCGTTTCCAGGGTATGTGATAGTCAGCCACATGCAGGTATTTCACTCTCTTGTGTTTCTTCTTCGCACTTGTATGGATATTCCACCATCCTGCCTGGCTAGCCAATAAAATAAAGCATAAATTACAAGAACGTTGGCTGTGAAACCTGATTCTCAACTTTCGCTCGTGCACCCCTTAAAAAGGCATCCAAGTAGACTCCTATGGGCAGCCGGCACAAATGCATACGAATCGAAATGAGTATGATTCATTCATTTCCGAGCCGAATGGTTCAGGTAACGGGTCAAGTATTTAACGACATCTACAGCAAATAGGTGTATCGTCTGGCAGGTTGACAACCAATTGCTATCAGTATTGTTGTTGATCAAAAAAGAACATTCTGACTGCAGATAAGAAATATACAAGGCATAAATATGCACTTGCAAAAAAACAACATGTTACAATTTCATGATAGGCTTTGTAATTGTTTTATATTTCCTTTTGTTTTGACAAAAACAAACCGGAATCAGCTTCTTCGCATTTTGCAGGCACACAACAACAGCAATAAACGCCACAGAGCAACTGCGAATCATGCGAAAACAAAATCGAAAATCGAGATGAAAAAACCAGATCGCAGCTCCAAGAACTCAGCGGAACTGTAAATTAATTTGCTCAACTTTTGATTTCGAGTTGAAATGCGATGCGTAAAGAAATCGAGAGAAAACCAGATCGCAATTTCAAGAACAAAGCGGAACTAGAAATAAATTCGCTCAAATTTCTTCATTTCAGCTACGCCTGCGCTCCAGTCATGCATTGTATGCATATACGTATGTTTACATGTATGTGTGTGCACGCTTATGCGTGGAAAGCTAATTAGCGCTAAAACAACTTCAACTTCAACTTTAAAGAGAAACACATTCACAAGACAACGCACTCGAAATTCAGAAATGCTTGGAGCTGACGTGCATAGCATGTTCAAGACGGAAGAAAACATTTTATATGTACACATTGTGTTTATGCATGTCTTAAATGATTGTATAAGATTTACGTACAATATATTTTTATTGCTGCAAGACGTGTTTTTTTCTTATACCTCCAGGCGAACGCGTCGTCCGCTTTGGTACCGTTGTCGACGCGTTGTAACCAATAACTAAGCTACTGCGAGCTGGCACTGCGAACTCATTGTGAATTCAAACACAGCCATAAAAACCAGTCAAGCCGAACTACCAGTCAGCCAGCCAGAAGAGCGCACTCTCAAGTCGAAGAGTCAAAGACTAACTTCTTGCGCTCTGAATATCGAAGAAGTCGAAGAGAGCAGAAGAGCCAATAGTATCAATCATACATATTAAGACCATATTTGGGCAACATAATATGTATATAACATACAATATTTACAATATTTTGAATTAAGCTTCTCAATTAAAGACACAAGTAACAATTATGCTGACTCAAATTTAATTAGAATTTAGTACACTCAAATACCATTTCATACTTGGCGCAACATACTTATCGAGGTTGATTAATTGCAAGAGTTAGTAAAACATATTGCTGCGATATCTTAATCGTAATCGGGAAATTGATCAATGTCCCATCGTCAATTTACAAATGAAAAAATATAACCGAAAATCATATTCGGTTTCATTAAGCAAAGTTATTCAAAAATTTATGTAAAAATTTTGAATAAAATTTAATTTGAATTTAGTACACCTAAAGCAAACAGAACAATACCATTTTTATACTTGGCGAAATATGTCTATCGATGCCGATTAATGGTTAATTGATAGACCGACTACTTACGCAGCCCTGAGCTATCGCAGTTGCTGGTGTAAACTATTTCCCATCACCGCTTTAAACATAAACAATCGTCTTAATTTCTGCTGCGTACACAGGAAAAATTGCAGGTTGTTAAGATAAATGCAAATATTACACACACTGCATTTGTATAATGGACGTTGAAGCTGAGGAAGTGTGTGTTTCGGACGCAGCAACAGCATGCAAGCGCCAAAAGCGCACCAACTCCAAAGACGAAAGCGACTATGAAAACGAAGAAGAAGGACCACCACAACCAGAAACAGCAACTGGATCTAAGGTGGACCCCAAGTTGGTTGGGTAAGTGAGCAAAAAATGCTAGCTTCTTACTTATACATAATTCATCGATTTTTACAACGTGTGCAGCAATGGTGAAAACGAGACCAGCAACAACAACAATAACAATGATAATAAGAAGAATGAAATCGAATTAGAAGCAAGCAACAAACAACAAACGACGGATGAGCCAATAAGAACAGCCGACGAGACAGTACACTCTGCTGTTGTCAAAACTTCAGGTGACGCAAATGCGGAGCCCAATAATTCTAGATCTCTACAGATTCTGTGCTCAATGAATAATATCTTGCAAAACGATTCCGGTGATATGCCGACAGCTTCCGAGTCATCTAGATCTGATGCTGTACTGGAGATATCGGCCAGACGCAATGTTAATGATGATGATGAAGATGCGGCTGCAAATATCGATTTAAATTCGCATGTATTTCATCGACAATTACGACAGCGTCATCGCACTTATCGCTCCACAATCGCGCTTAACTCAGATGACTTGGACGCAAGCAGTGGCAGTGAACATCAATTCAATGAAAACAACAACAGCGATACCAATGATACGGATGTCGATGGCAATGATGATGAAGCCGTGGATCAGGCAGCAAATACTGATGACGATGAATCTCATTCGCAGGAAGCTCAATTGCAAGATGACAGCAGCTCCGGTTCGAGCGTTGCCTTTTGGAATCGCTATTACACATCCAGCAATGAGGAAAACGATTCTGTAAGTCACGAACAATGTATTTGTAAATATTTACAAGAAAATTCATTGGTTCAATGAATTCATGATCGATTATAAATCGATTCTGGTAATGATTCAACAATTCTATTGATTGTTTATCAAATTTGTTACGAAAAACGAATATTTAAATACTGAAAAAAATTTGTTCTAATTGTCAAAATATGCTAGAATCAAAACAAAGACACAAAAACATTCAGTAGCCTAGAATTGTAAGCAATAACTATATAGGGATACAAATATAATATTATTATTTAGATAAAACATAATGTTTTTCAACGTGAGTTGTACGCTCCCCTCATACATGTAATGGCAAATTTCAAGTATATGTTTCGTCTGCAGGATGGCGAATATAATGAGACGGAGGCCAATCCTGCCGATAAGGCACAAATAGAGGTTGCAGTCAACAAAGTCATGGGTAAGCCGAAGCCCGATTATAATTGGAATTTCGCACAGGAGCTGATGCGAAGGGAGCATAACTTATTCAATCGAATTGATTGGCGTGGTGGACAAACCTCATCGCTAAGCTTTGGCCAAGGATATTACGCCACCAGACAGGTGGTTGAGCGGATGAAATTATTGGATGCCTTGAGCTTGCATCGTTGCTGTGTCAACTGCTTGAGTTTCAATCGTACTGGCGATTTGATTTGCTCGGGCTCCGATGATCTGTGCATCATTATTTGGGATTGGGCAAAGGGCAAACCACGGCACAACTTCAGATCGGGCCATAGCTTGAATATATTCCAAACAAAATTCATTGACAGCGTCGGCTGCTTGGACATCGTCTCCTCCAGTCGTGACGGTCAAGTGAGACGCGCTGTCATCCCACCATCTGGCAGCAGTAGCACCAAAACCACCCGTCTCTACAACCACAGTGATGCTGTGCATAAGTTGGTTGTCGTTCCACAGAGTCGACATGAGATAATGAGCGCTGGAGAGGATGCTGCAGTGAAACACTTCGATCTGCGCAGTAATGCATGCTCGACCATGCTTCGGTGCATCTCCAGCGAGGATAACAGACGTGTACGTCTCTTTAGCATTGCACATCATCCGTATATGCCAGAGTTTTGTGTTAGCGGGTCCGATGACAAATTGCGCGTCTATGACAAACGCAATCTGAACTCCAAACCTGTGCACGAAATGACGCCCAAGGACTTAAAAGATGTAAGTATTAGTATAACACATCGAAGAGCATTTTAACTAATCTATACACTCTCTTAGATAAAGATCACGCAGATTACCTGCGCGGTTTACAATCACAGTGGCAGCGAGATACTCGCCTCTTACAGCGATGCGGGCATTTATCTCTATGACAGTCGCAATTATAAGGATGGCGAATATCTACATTACTACGAAGGACACATGTAACTACAACGTTGCGATATACTAAGCTCCAGTACATCAAATGATCATTTTATCCTTCCATCCACAGCAATAGCCGCACCATTAAGGGCGTCAATTTCTTTGGCCCACACTCCGAATACATCATCAGTGGCAGTGATTGTGGCAACATATTCTTTTGGGACAAGAACACCGAAGCCGTGATGAACTTTGTGAAAGGCGATCATGCGGGCGTTGTCAACTGTCTGGAGCAGCATCCATGGATGCCAGTGCTGGCCACATCTGGACTAGATCACAATGTCAAGATTTGGACGCCCAGTGGTCAACCAGAAGCTGTAAGTGTTTGGCCCATCTTTCATTTGTGCTTGCTAATCAGTTATCTTTTTGTTGCTGCAGGAGGTGCCGCGCATGGATGCCTTGAAGGAAACGCTGCAGCGAAACTTTAGACGTAGCATTTTGGATGTGGGCGACTTTGATATCAATCAGATACATTATTTCATAAGACAGCTAATAGAACCAAGGCGCAATGCAGCCGCTGCTGCTGCTGGACAGAATCCTCGCGAGCGCAATCATAATCTATTTAGCAGCAGCAGCAGTAGTAGCAGTAGCAGCAGCAACATCAGCTTGAGTCCTGGAAATGTTGCTACTGGAACTGGACAGCAGCAGGAACAGCAGCAGCAGCAGCAACGTCGTCGTGGCAGTCAGCCCAGTAGTTCTGATGAGGGCAATGCCGATGTTCTAGGCTGTCGTTCCCAATGAGAGAACAATAATATCCCCATCATGATCATTATCTCATCATCATTATTAGCAACATAATTAGCAGCGGCATTGTCATTAATCCAAAGTCTACACTACGTATTTTCTTGACTTGTTTCCTGGGTCTTCTAAAGTCCCAGGGAGCAAGCAAATGCATGTGTTTTTCCCTTTTTTATATTTTCCGTGTTGGCTCTACGTCTTATTATTTTTTAAAGCGTTTCAAATGCTGTGAATATATATATATATATATATATATATATATATGTATATATATATATATAAATGTATATTAAACGAATAAGAGCGCGCATATTCTAATTTCGAAAGAATGTCTAATAAATACAAACAAGCAGTGAAGCACATAGTCATAGTTACTCTATTTATTTAAATGACATTCATTTTATATTGTGCTGGCTCCTGTCTTTTATTTATGAATTGCATATAGATATATATATATATATATAAAATATATATATTATACTAAGAGCACCGACAATTCTTCGGATTTCTCTTTAATCTGCGTGCAACTTTATCTGAAATTCTTAGGTATTTTCAGTCGTTGGTTTGACAAATTAAGGCTACGCTCCTCTTGACCCAGTGGGAAGCTTTCATTTGAGTGTTTAGTAGCAGAGGAACCACATAGTTTGTCGAATGTCCAGTGGTGGACAGCGTACCCCTGCGCTCAGCTGTCTTGTATAGCGGACAGCGATAACGCGTCCCCTCGTTAACCTCCGAAAGGGTTATAGGTCGAAAATATATCGCGGGCATCACATACATCAGAATCTTCGGCAATTGCTCGGCCAACGTATTGTGCTCCCAATGCCAACGAGCGCCCTCCAAAAACAATCCATTGCAAAAGATGCCATCTTCCGGTGGCACGCTCTTCGTTTCGACTTTGAGCACATCATAGTCAAAGGTGAGCGTATCAATGGGTATTTTGTATTTTCTGGCAAAATTTTGCATTGCGCCCGTTAGAAAGGCTTGGGTGAAGAAGAATCCGGATAGCCAGAAGGTAGGTGGCTTGCCCACACGATGCCATTGATGCAGCCAATTGAGACGCTTGTATAGATCCTGCACATAGGAGCCGAGTGGCTTAAGGCAGGGATAGGACTTACCCATCCACTTCGTGGGTATGCGATTAAATTTCATGGCAATCATAACGTTTTCCAAATCGGGAGTCATCACAATGATACCTTTAATGGCCATGGCTAAGTCTCGGCAGGAGGCACGAATCTCTTTCTGCAACTTTAGGAAACGTTCCATCTCTTGAACGACAACCGTATTCATTGACTCATTGTAATTCACCGGGTATTTCTCTCCCGCTGCCTCGACATCCATGTCTGGAGGCATTTCAGTTTCAATTTGCTTAATTGTATCTAATATCATTTGCTCGGGACTAACCCCGCCGCCAGCGCTGCCCGCCGCCTCGCTGCCCAGCAGAAGGATCATCGAATCCAACAACGTTTTAGTTGTCTGCAAATCACGCGTAATGCCAGAGTTAGCGTGCAAGCCATAAACTTCCGGAGGGGCCAACGAAGGAACTGACTCGTCTAAATAACGTAAAATCTCCCGATGCTCCGTTTTACGTGGCAAGATATACCGATCATCATTAGCAAAGCGAAAGCGATTATCATTGACCACTTGGGAATTACAGAAGTCAGCGAGTATTGTAACGATACAACGCCTATCCCAATTGTCCGTAACGCGTCCGCCGTAGTTGCACTCGCTGGTCAAATAGGAGATGGCGTCGTAAGGAACGTGTTCGTATTGATTGAGCAGCATCTGGAAGAGCGCAAAGCTTGATTAATATCAATTCACATCGATTCATTTCGAATGTAATTTACGCTTAGCTGCAGCACTGAGATTTGCAAGTCGGACTCATTAAATCCGTAGGGTATATTCCAACCTAATGGACCATATTTACGCCGTTCCTGAACAACCGCATGGAAGAAGCAAATGCCGAATAGCAGACGCGTAAAAGCTCGATCCTGCTTAGCACAGCCCATATAGAACTCCGGATCATTAATGGGCTCCGAATTGTACGAGCGCGTTAGATTCTCTTTCAGACCCGTCGGCGGTTCATTTGTCATCTTCACGCCATTCTGAAGGATCGTTACGGGGAACTGTGGAGTCGGATAGGCAGTCAACCAAATGCGAAAGTTTGCTGCAATCGAGATCAAGACAATCATTGAGTCCAATAGTCAATAGCAACTGTTGGGAGCTTACCCTGCGTGTTAAACGTATCCATGTTCTCCCACAGGAACTCTAGTGTGGGCATCCAAGATGCAGCCAGATGACAATTCTGTAGGCATACCCAGTAACCCATATCCTGTGCATTCTTAATCAAAGCCGTGGCAATCGGTCCCTGGCCCTGGCCTAGCGAAATGCTTTGGAACGTCTCCTCCTGGCCCATTTTTTCAGCGAAAGCCAGCAGAGAGCCCAGGGGATCTGCACCCGGTGACAAGATGAAGAGTAGTGGCGTCAAGGCCGTCGAATCCGCATACGATTTGGAAATGTCAAATTCAGGCGGCGTCACGTATTGATCCCCAATTGTATTCGCTATGAAAAGCCGAACGGCGAGGAACACAGAGTCCGGACGAAGTGCCTTAAGCACTATGATCTTCTCAAAGGCTGTGGTCTTATCCTGCCAGGGTTGAGGCAACGCCTGCAGATGGGGTGAAGTGTGATCATAGATCGCTTGCCAGGCTGGTAGATTGGCACGGAAGGCTGCAACGATTCCCTTGAGCTCTTTCAGCTCCTCCAACCGCAGCACGTTTAACCAAACTGTATCGGTTATCCAGCTAGGATCTGGATTTGGTGGTATATTGGTCGACTCCTTGGCATTGGTCAGCAGGTGCGCTAAGTGCCGCATCTCCACCTGTCCTGTGCCCAATAAAATTCTGGCTGTCAGTATAAACGAGAAGAGTAGCTTGTCCTTCTCAAATATGGAGCGACAAACGTTGTTATACAAATTTTTGGTGAAGCCATCGACCAGGAACTTGATGCGACGCGGCAGTTCCTTCGACTTGTTCGCCGTCTCAATGGAGTACATATAGAGATTGATATACCAGTTGAGCGAAAACTGATACATCGGATCTATATTGGGTAAATCGGTGATCGAGTAGTACAATATGGAGGAGTGTACGGCAACGGGCTTATAATTCATGCGGAATGCCTCGATTTTTGCAGACGTCTCCTTGGCGGCTTCCTGCTTCTCGGTGATGTCCTTCGACAGGGTTTTCGAATCGGCCAATATAACGATGGCTGCCTCGTTCTCCAAAATGTCGCCCTCGCTGCTCGTCAGTGTCTTTAAAATCATATTCTCGGCATCGCGCAGGGCTCCCTTGTTGGCGGCTGCCTCGGTAGTGAGCATGATGCGCAGTTCTTGCAGATCGGGTCGCTCCTTGGCCACCACAATGCTGAGCAGTTGATCCATTAAAGCATTTTGCGTCAAAGCGAAATTGATGACAGTTACTTTATTGAAAGTCTCAGGTAGAAAGTGAGGATTACGCAAATTGCAGGTCATATAGAGACGAAAGTTTGGAGACACCGGCACCACATTCTCACCCAAGCTAATGTACTTAATGCCGCCCTGAATGAACGTTTGCTTCATCAAAATTGGATCTAGTGGCACCTCCAGCTCCTCTTGCACATTCTCAATGATCACCGGCGAGCCCAATTCCAAGGCTTCGGCAATGACCTTCATGTAGTTGCTCTGATTAAACTTGACACAATTCAGTCGATTTTTCCTCTCCATGTTCTTTAGCCAATTGTTCGCCTGTCCTTGGGGATCGATGAACAGGCTGTAGCGGCTGGAGTTGGCCGATATGATGGCATTCTCGCTGGAGAACTCATCATTGGGCAGTCCGTCCAGCTGCCAATTCTGTATGGTGACCTCCAATCCAAGGACAGCCGTGATCGAATACTTTTTCGAACAGGGTATCTGCAGTGCATTACACTTCTTAAACCAATCGAGCACACAAGTCGAACGGTATTGCAGATTAACGGCAGATAAGTAGGCAATGATGCCACAGGAGATGAGCACGTCGCCTGGCAGATGATCATATAGATCTTGAAGATCATCGGCGGCGTTACTCCAACGCGACTTCTCTCCGCCCAGTCCGCCAATCAATGCTTCAGCTCGGATCAGTTTATTTCGGCAATTCTCTGCATGCTGCTCTGTGTTTTGCATCTCAGCGTTTGCTTTGTCCAGTTCGACATTAAGCAACGCCACCTTCTCCTCCAGGGCAGCTGCCATGGCGCGCTTCTCAGCCAGAAAGGCCATGGTGTCCGCATACTCTTTCTCAGCCGCAGCAAGTTTGGCTTTCTTAGGTGCCACCACCTTGGCAACATTGTCATACAGATCCATGGCAATCACCCATTGGCATAAGCCTTTGGCGGCGCTGGATGCCTTGGCCACAATGTCCGGCTGGAAGTCCTTGTTGGGTATGAACTCTTTGCGTATACGCTTCATAACCTCGACGGGTATATTATCCTTATCGAAATCTTTGAGCGCAGGCAGAAAGTTCATGTCGCCTAGGATACGCTTGCTAGGACCCCAGAAATCGTTGACCATCTTGCCAGTGGCTGGATCTGGTATCCGCTCCGCTGGAAGACCCTTCATCACACACACTGCTGCCATGACAAGCTTGATAACTGGCGGTGGATTCTTCATGGACTTCACCAATGTTATATCAGCTGGTTTCAGGGTATTCAAGGCGGCCAAAGCATCTTCCAGCACGGGTATAGCTTTAGCCAAGTCCTTTTCACATTCACGTTTGAGCACCTGTGCCGCTTCTGCCTGCACGGAAGCTACCTCCTCGTCCTGTTTCACCTGCTCCGCGGCAGCGCTAGCAGCAAGGGTCTCTTTATTTATTTCCAACATCATTTTACGCGAAGCCTCCGCCAAGGCCACCAACTTGGGCTGCAGTGCACCCAAATCCCGTTGCATAATGGAAATCGCAGCAGCTGCTGAGGCCAAGGTGTCCAAGCCACCAATGTAGCGCATCTTAGCCTGCATGGTCTCGTCCTGCTTACGTGCAATCAGGGTCTGGAAAGATCTGATGAGCTCGATGAAGGACGCGTTGGTCTGATAGATGTGTCGTCCAGCCATCTGACAGAATTCGCGCGTGACACGCGCTGCCGTGGTATGGAAATATTGGCACGTATCCATGATAGCCATTTTGATTTCCTCCGATGGCACGTTGACATCCACCAGCGACATTTTGGCAATCATTTGCAGCGCTTCCTCGGGCCAGCTATCATACCAATCGATGGTGCAGCAATTCACCAGCGACGGATACAAGCGAACTCTCGTTCGCAGCGCATCGCCAATGGGTGAGAAGCTGAGCACAATGTGCAGCTTCTGCTTGCAACGATTCACAAAGAAGGTGAAGACCTGCAGGGCGGAGACATCGATGTTGCGATTGCCTCCTTGCGCAGCCAGACGTGCCATCTCGATCACCTCCTGCTTCTCGTCGATCGGAAAAATGTTCGGTACTTCGCCCTGATTCAACAAACAGTCAATGTCCTGCAGAAAGAGCTCCATTTTAATTTGATTCTCTGTGATGAGAAATGTCGTGTGCTTATTCAAGCCGCCCGCTTCCTTCAGTATGGCCTTTATGTCATCGTGCCATTCGTTGGCGCCATAGTTCTTCGTTATCTCGGGCTGGAAAAACGATGTCTGCACCATATTGGTGGCCAGTTTAGTCAGCGACTGCCTGCCCGAGCCGCCCAGCCCAATCAGCAAGGCACTCGCGCCCTGTATCGAAATTATGCGGCAGATACGATTCAGGTGCTGCAAGGCAAAAGTAAACAAGGTGACGTCCATCTTGGATCTACGTGTCGAGTTGTAATCCTCCAGGCTGGCTGCGGATATCTTGTAAAATACATCCATGCTGGGCACTTCCTCATAGCGTCTTTCATCCGGCTCACTGTCCTCGTCGAAATACATACCGAACAGAACTGTATTGGCTTTCTCCATTGTAAACTCTGGTTGATCATCCTGGATGGAAAATACAAATACAAATTTTAGATTTACAGTTGAACGTGCAGTTGGATCTGTGGCATATACGAACCGTACAATACTTTTCAAAGACTGTCTCCACTTTTTCCCTGAAGTTAGCCTTCAGGCACTCGTTGAGCTTGTCGAACATCCAGTTGCGATCGACTTCGTCGACAAGGCGATCGAAGAAGACGCGCATCGCCTCATGATACCAGACCCTAATCAGCATTTTCTTATCATTCACAGACTCCTTGCGCACCAGCGTGCAGCCAGTGACAACTCGTGAAATATCTCGCAAATTGAATATATAATGGGATTTGGCGGGCGTGGCACGTATCTCCGATTGCACGCTCTTGTAAATGCTCTGAGTGGCGCTGATTATTTGATTTGTGAGTACGAACACATCCTGTCCATGGCCGGTGCGTCGAAAGCCACATAAAGCCACATTGAGAAAGATGCGAAACATGGTGTCGTCGCTGAACGTATTGATCGAAAAGACATTGAAGTGGTTCAGGAAGCGTGGGTAGACATCCTGGCGACTGCCACCAGGTAGGCCGCAGGCTGTCATTATCAATACATTATGCATGTAGATCTTGGAGCTATCCTTCAGATCATAGACATGGCCATAGTCAAAGAACTGACGTAGCAACTCCAACGGTGGCTGAGCGCCATAAACCTCCTTCACTGGCATATTCATATCGTCCACGAAGAGAACGCTCTCCATACCTTTGGGCGGGCCATAGATGCCGCGTTTCCACTTTTGCAGCTTGGCTATGATCTGTTCCTGCGTCTGATTGGCACTAATCATGACTGTGAATGTAATGAAGCCCGTTTCGTAGAGGTCGGGATTCAGCTTATTCATCAGATAGTTTTGTATGTAAACACTTTTGCCCGTCCCAGTGGGTCCGACGAGCAGCATTCGCTTCTTGTGCTGCACATGCAGCTTGAGCAGGTGTAAATAACGAGCTGTGTCCACAGTGGGCACAATGACACCTATCTTCGTCTCCTCAATGTCCATGCGTTTGGCCATCTCGGGGAAATACCGCCAATTGCCACGTTGCTTAAACACAAAAACATAGTCCACAATGAGGCCGTCTATGGGAGGGGTTATCTCCATTTTGCCCAATGCCGCGGGCTCCTTTTCGTATAGCTAACGATGATGCAATTTGGAATTATTATCAAGCTAGGAATTATTATTGTTTTTAGAGGTAATATCTGCGCACCTTTCTTAGATACGCATCGAATTTCTCTCGGGAATTGATATCTAGTACACCGCCAATGCCCCAGACCAGGGCATAAAGGATCGCAGCTTGTATATAGCTCTCTATATACTTGTCATAGTCATCCGGATTTTCCTCGATGGCCTCGTCGAGTTGCATATCAATCAAATCAAATGTGGTTAGCATGCAATTAAACTCGCCTGGCTTGACGAACTGACTGCAGAAGCGTCTTACGAAGGTCATGCACTGTAAGAATATAGATTAAGCAATCTGAATAAGAGGAAACAAACCTTATCTTACCGGCATCAACAGCCACGACAGCATTTCCAACATGTACTTCGTATTTTCCTTGTCCGCCCAGCGTGGATCGGCTTTCTTGAGCCACGTATTCGCGAAGGAGCGCCAGCCTAAAGTCGATGCCTCCATGTAGATCATGCCACATCTTGAAACCGTGGCTGGCGAGGCTTGGGCCAGATCCATTACCTCAAATACCATGGACATTTCGTTGGACATCGTGATCACCTCACCGCTGGTCAGGCACAACTTCTTGTTGTCATCCAGCACAGTGTTCATGTTCTCAATCCAAACAGCGTCAACGGGACCATCGAAGATAACCTAGAGAAGGAGGAATAGAGAAACTGAAATTGTGTCCTATACTAGTCGAGCTCTCTCTTTTGGCTACCCATTTTCTATCTGGCGTGGGAGTCATTGCGAAGTCTCGGAAGATTTTTGCCACCAGTCCATCAGTCCATTCATAAGATATGGGATCAAAGGAGCCATACAGCTGATTCATAGTTATAGACTTCGGATTCATAATGCCCATCAGGACGTGCTGGAAGTAGGGGCTCTTGGATGGAGCCTTTATCTTGAGCGCCGAGAGTACTTTGGCCAGCACCTGCAGCGTCTTCGATTTGCCCGCCAGTGGCTCACCCACAAGCATGAAACCATGGCGCACAATGATCATCTCGTAGGTTTGAATGACTTTGAGAAGAAAACTGGGCGCCGGCTCCAAGATCTCCTCCTCGCAGACGCGTATGAACTCCTTCTCCATGAGCGAGTAGTCAATGTGAGGCAGCTTAATACCGGGAAAGATGTCCGAAATGATGCCCTCGAAGAGCGGCACATCAAAGGACAAAAATTTCGGCAAATTCACATCTATCAAGCTGCGCAGCAGCAGTATATCCTCGACCTCATTCGGGAATTGTTTCTTTATGTTACCGCAGGCAGAGAGCACAGTTTTCACGGCTCTCATGCCATAATCGTAATGATTCTGACTGGACAGCTGCTCCGAGCAGAGGCGATAAGTGGTCACGATCTTTACGGCCAGCTTGCGTGCATCCACAAAGCCATAGGAGTACAATGATATCTCACCAATCATGGCATAATCGGGCACCATCATGGCAACCGAACGGAAAAGTACCTTCAAATTGTCCGGCAGCTCGGACCGACCCGCATAACCGGGATTCATTGTGATGCAGACATAGCAGGCGGGATTTAAGATCAATTCCGTGCCTTCAAACATGAATTTGGTCGCATTTGCACGCACTGCCTGAATGATGAGCAAAATCTGCTGTGCAACGACCGAGAGCACCTCCAGTTCGATACGATTGAACTCATCAAAACAAGCCCAAGCACCACAGGAGGCTAAGCCCTTAAAGAACTTGCCCATGGCCTTGTAGTCCAAGCCATCGGAGCAGTTAAACACTTTACACTGCACAGCCAGAGCCTTGGCCAAGTCTTTTGTTGTCTCCGTTTTGCCAGTGCCAGCGGGTCCTTCGGGAGCGCCATTCAAATGCAGTTGGTAGGCGCCCACCAAGGTGCGATAGCAGCGATCGGTGAGCGGGGTTATGACCAGACGATCCGAGTTGCCCAAGTACTCATTGGCAAAGGGAACCGTTGCATTGATAATGCGCACCAGCATCGTCGAGTCCTCCCAGTAGTAGCGCATCTGGGCCAGCCACTGGAAGTCATATTCGCTGCTGATCTTAAGTCGTATCAGGTCCTCGGTGACATCCTTGGCATGCACATCAATGACAATTAAGGACTTAATGGTAATACGATTCAGATTGCTGATAACGGGCGAACGCACTAGCGTAACAATATCATTCAGCTCCTTAGTTAGTTCTTGGAAGTATTGATTCATTACGGCCTGGTTGCCGCCATAGCTGCGACGGAGGCAGCTGTGCATCTTGGAGGCCCAGTATACCTGGGAGACAGCCAGGACGACCATCTGTGGCCACTCCAGCACCCAGTCATTACGCTTCAAAGTGGGATAGTGATTAAAGGAGAGCTCCGATTGGTAGCGCACGGCCTTTAGCATCTCCTCCTCCACACAGACGAGCCACTTCTCCACACTCCCTCCGGCTGCAGCCGTTGAGATCTGCTCTATGAACATAATGTGCTCCTTGTCGCTACTGAGCATGGCTAAAACATTTTTAGCTGCATCGAATTCCAGTATATTGATGCCCTCGAAGCATTTGCTTAAATGTGGCTGAACGCGCAAAGGATCTTTTGTCTCGGATAGAATTTCGAGCATTTCATCGTTGGCCAGGAAAAAGAAACGTGGAAAATATAATCGCTTCTTCTCCAAGTAGTTGCTAACACCTGTGGAGATATCCTCCAACAGTTCGTTGGCCTTCTGCAATGACTCCAGTAGACCAGAAAGCGGGGCCGTTTCCATAACCAAAGGATTCCTCAGCACCAAGCCCATATTACGTGTATAGGTCTGTTCGACTGTGGCAAAGAGGCGACCCTCCTCTGGCATCTGGGCCACAATGTCCTTTGAGGAGAAAATGGGCAAGAGATAAAGGAAATTCACCTGCACCTTGCCCCACTGATCAAGCGTCTCATTAACGCGCATTATTTTCTCATACCAAGCGCGAACTTCTTCCTCGCAGGGCTTCATGAAGGCTGAGCCACGCATGGTCAAAGTTTTAAGTATGTGATCGTCCAATAGAGCCTGTATGTCATCCAAGCTGGACAGGATTGTAACGCCGGTCTCTTTGTACGGCCCGACGGGGAACACCTTGTTTTCCCACTCCTTAATCATGATTTGCAAATTGTTCCACAGTTGTAATTCCTTATTGGCGCTAATGCTGATAATTTCAAACTGATCGAGTATTGGGTTCAAGCCGGAGTTGAGGATTTTACGAAGCGTCGTTCCCGCATCTGGCGTAATGTCAAAGCCAGCAATTTCCGACATTTCCTTCCAGTGACGCTTACGGAGCGCCGGATTACAAAGAGTATTTACAACAAAAACACCAATGCTGAAGTCCTTGATGGACCTCACCATCGAGGCGCAAAGGCGTATGGGTACAGGATGTTTCTCCGGATCGGGATCCTCAGTTTGGCCCTAAAAATCAGAAAGTATGTATAGAAAATGCTGCACGGTCTCAAGACTTCGCAGTTACCTTAAATTTGCAAACTGGATTCTCGACCATATCCTGCTTGATCTTAATGCGATAATATTTTTGATTCTTTTGAAACTCCTTTAGATAATCTTCAGTCGTAGTCTCCACAAACTTTGGTTCCAAGTATTCAAAAGGACCATCCATCCAGACGCTTAAATACCGCTGCCATTCAATGCAGAGTCTATAGGAGAGGAATATCAAATAAATATCTGTCTTTTACGTTGCATTATACGTACTTCATAAGTTCTGCAAAGGGATAGACGAAGGTCTTGATAACCTCTAGAGTTGGATATTCAGTTTGATTGACTTTGAAGAGCTTCTCCTCCTTGTTGATCCAGGCCACATAGTCATCAAAGGTTTTGAGCTGATCTATAAAGTTTTGGAGTATGATATAGGACTCACGAAACTTGTCCGGTCTGCTCATATCATCGATAATCCCTAATTTGGGCACCATTTCCAAAATATCGACGTTTAGCTTCTTGACGACCTCCTGCAGATGCTCCTCAAATAAAAACTTGTATTGCTCCTGCTGTGATGCATTATAATCACAGATCTCGTTAATGTCCTTGATCCAGTTGATCGTCTTAATGGTCAAATCGAAGTGATATTTGGACATCTGGGTAAGCTCCACAATGTTGGTGCCCACTTGCAAGCAATATTGAATACGATCCGTAAGCTCAGTCAGCTTCTGCATCTTCACGTAGATCATATATTCCGCGCTCTCGAGCAGCTCCTCTGTGGATTTGGGTATCAGCAAAGCATTCTCCTTGATCTTCTCGAACTCCACACAGATTTCTTCCTCCGCCCGAATATGTTCGCTTATTATAATTGCTGTGATGTGTGAGATAAGACTCTCGGCCAGAGAGCGCAGTGCTTGGATTACGGGTTCGATGTCAATGACCGCAATTTCGAAAAAATCCGTCGCCGGTTCACTGCGTAGCATATTTATATATTCATAATAGGCTTCGATACGAGCAAAGTATTCTTCAAATTTGTGCGGCTCCTCCAGAAATTTGGCAAGCTCCAAGCGCACCTCGTCAGAGTATAGACCTTTGTATTTCTCCCTAAAGCCATCCACATAATCACTTATTTCAGTGTAAGTGCAATAAACGATATGTTGTGCCTTCTTGATTACCTCCTTTACATAGTTATCATTCATCTCAATTTTAAGATAGTCGTTCACCTGTGCAAAGGTAGTCAATGTGTCCACCTGCGGCTGAAGGGCTTCCATGCGATAGCCCACCATTGAGATTTCGGTGATAATCTCACCAAACATGGACTGAAGATTGGCTATACTAGGCCTTAAGTCCAGACCATCTGATAAATCGTTCCAAACCAAGGATAAGCGAAAGACGGGCATAGTATGTGGACTACTACAGATGCGATAGAGTTCCTCAAAGGTGCGCATTTTCATTTGGTTTAACTCACGGTTCATCAGACCTTCCAAGCCGCCCCACGCTCGCTTCCACACGTTCAATGGCATCACACGTTTGCGCAGCATTCGCTTCAGAACAGCCACCAATCGGACATACCAATTCCAGCGTAAAAATGTGTTTACCTTGTCCAGCTGATTCTGTATATACTTCCGATAGAACTTGGAAGAGAGCGCCTCTTTGCCACAGAGACCCAGCTGCTGCTGCTGGGCGCCCATGCTGCTAATATATTGAAAATTGCACGCAAATGTCGGCAGATCCGATATGGAGATGCTGAGTATAACGCGCATCGGAGGCTGCAGGATAAGCAACTTCTGTGCGATCTTGCGACGATTCTCCAGATAGACTTTATAATTTGCTGAGCGTCCTGGTAGACTGGAAAGAAAATCGGCATGAGGTAAATCAAACTTGGTTGGATCTTCGTCAGAAAATTCGGGATGCTGCAATATATTCTTCATGCTATAGATTTTCATTAGCCGATCGTATTCTCCGTGCACATCAGCCATGTACGCCTTAACCAGTTCTGGATACTTGATTTTCAGTCGCTCCTGTGCGAAGCTTAAGATCTTGGCTTCCGTTTTGCGGAGCATGCGCGGCACAGCAATTTTACGCACCTCGCGCCGTAAATTGTCGATGTAGTGCACCTGTGGTAGCGGTCGCATATCGGGCTCTGGTATCCAAGGTTTTTTCGAAATCTTCACTTTGATGTCCGCCGCCCGTTGCTTGAGGAACACAAAGTGGCGTCTCTCGTGCACTTCGGAAAGTCGAAAGGTGAGCAGCGCGTTCTTCAAATATGGCTCATCGTCGTATTTCGTAATGTCCGAGGACGGACGATGCATCTGCTCCAGCTTACGGCTATACATGATGCAGGCCGGCTAACTGTTAATTCCCTTTATGCTGCACCTGCTGCTCATGTGAAAAATATATATCTGAGCGTTGCAAATAAACTTGCAACAAATTCGAATGTCCTGTTAATCGTTACTAAGGCAACTTGAATACATATATATTGACAAAAATATATATATATAAATTCTGTGTATTCGTTTTTTTGTTGTCATTCTTTATTATTTCTAGACACTTCCTGTAGTAAAAGGCGTTAGCGTCCATTTTGAAATTCCAGTTTTGCATATGTGTGTATGCATTTGTATTGTGGATTGCATTGGTTCCAGTTCATTTGTCGTATTGAAATTTCCCTTTGTGTAGGTATGTATGTATTAGTACTTGCTTAACTTGCCGATAACAATGATATTCTTATCGGCTCCAGTTCGATTTGCCTATTCAAAGATCCGTTTTGCATAATTGTGTGTGTTTTGCATTTATTTAATTTGCCGATATTGCTATCGGTTCCAATTCGATTGCAAATGACATTACAGATCAGATTAACAATTTTTTGTTTTAAGCAACAATAATTACAATAATAATTATAAATATATATACATAAATATATGTATATATTTATGTATGTACAACACTTGTTAAATTGCCTTCAAATATACAATATTCTAAAAAGAGAACCCCGAATTGTTCATCAAAAAACAGCCTTAACTTTATGCAGATGTCAGTAAATGTAAATGTGTGTGTGTAAATGTGTGAGAAATTGTGTTTTTCTGTTATTTGGTATTTTTATAGGCATAAGAAATAGCTTAAGGGCGAGGGTGGGCCGTAAAGGTTATACAATTGAATTTTTCAGAATACAATAATTTAGTTATGAGCGTTTTGAACAATAGATTCATATAAAAGAAATTGCACATGTTTGATTTTGATGATCTTTCTTTTTTTTGTAGGTACATTTAAGCGTTTTCATATCTTATCTTCATAATAATTATATAATGCATGGATATATATATATGTATGTTTTATATATACTGTGTGTTTAGGTATATAATAACAGTATGTAACATATTACACATAGCCACTAACCCATTAAACAGATAGATGGGGCATCTATAACAAACTTTATCAACAGCAAAAGATCTTAACATTGTTGATTTTCACAAATGATGCAAAGATTAAAATTTTCCTATGAGCGTTACTAATCCTTCAACTATTTTGCAATACTTCGTACTCTAAATAGAAAGTGTGCATCGCTGGCTGTGCTTCCACACACATACTCACACACACACACATACACAATCATACAGATTTGAGAGTAAGCAAAAAAGAGAGTGGCTATCCCGCTCAATCGCACTAGGCTTATGGCCCCTAGCAGTTGCGCTTTCTAAATTAAGAGAGCCAATCAAATACGATATTCAGTTTGTCCCATTTAAGTGTTGTATGGTCAGTGATATATGTATGTAGCTTAAAGGGCAACAAAACGATTGCAATAATGATTGGTTGCAGTTGATTCTAATTAGTCAAGTCATTGGTCGTTAAAGGGTTTACATTCGACGACGCTCTATGTTATATATTATGTCAATTGCTTGCACTTGTTATCTTTCAAATTGCAGCACATAATCCTTTAGCGGACCCGGCAAATTCAAACGATTTACATTCTGTGCCAGCTTTCGGTTCATTGCCTCGTAAATGGCCATGCGTGCCAGCTGCTTAAGACTGCGTGGCCTTCGATAGAGCGTGGAGATAAGGGCAATTAGTTGTTCGGTCTTTTTGTTGGGCACTTGGGCAACGTAGAAATTGTGCAAAGACTTGAGGCAATTGTAGAGCGGATCATGCTCCATAGTTAGATAGAAGAGATGAATGATGCGCGTGAATGTCAGCTGCGGATCGTTGAGTATAAATTCTTTTTTCGTTATCAGTATAATATAGTAGAAAAGCAGATAGCGTGAATTTGTGCGAAATGAGTTGCGAAACGTATTGTCGCCCAGTGCAGCAGATGCAGCGCCTCCACCACCTGCCCCACCTGCTGCTCCACCTCCACCAGCACCTGCACCGGGACCAGCTCCAGCGGCACCTAGCGCTTCGCCATAGCTGGCAATTTCGCTAGAGAAAATCGCAATGCCAGGTGTTGTTTTGCTGCTCAGCACAATATTTGGATCGGCTCCATATTGTATGAGCGTCAGGGTTAATTCATAGATGCATTCCATATCCTGGCAAGTGCGTACGTTCTGGACCATATCCATAACGGCCTGCAGAATGTGCTGATATGTTTTATTGCAGTCCAAGCCATGCTGCAGCAGCAGCAGCAATATATTCTTAATAAAATCAAAGTTTGTGCGTTTCTGTGCATCACAGTTAAGCGTAAAATTCTCACTGACCGTAAAGACCAGCACGTGCAAAGGTTTTAAATTTGCTCTGTACGAACAATTGGGATTTGCGCCATGTTGTAACAAGATGCGAATGCAATTCAAATAGCAGACCTAAAACCAAAGTAAAGCTATATTATAACTCTGTGTGGGCGGGCGAGCAGAAAACTCACCTTCATTGAATGCGTAAAGTGATGTAGGTGATCTTTGTTAATCAAAGGCACCAGTAGCACCATAATAGGCACTGAACCGTCACGGCCCACAATATTTGGATCACCTACAGAGAGAATATTTAAAATTATGTCATATTTGATCATTAAAGAGCTCCACAACTTACCATCTTCTCGGATAAGCATATTTAGCAGCTCGTAGCAGACCTCCCAATCACGCAAATGACGAAATACGCAAGCCATGGCACTGTTGCCTGCCTGATTGATAGAAGGCTTAGCTCCACTCTGCAACAGAAATCTAACCAAATGCAATACATCCCATTTGCTCCACTTATCATAGCCATAACGTGCCTCCTCTAATGCATAGCGCACAATTAAAGCGTGTAAAGGCGTATTGCCTAACGAGTCGGGCGCATTTATTAACTCCTTACATCCGCGATCAAGCAATATACGCAATGTAGCCTGCGTATCCTCGGCCGATTTGCGAGCGGCAAATATAACTGCAAGACAAAAGAGTTTGTTTAATAATTGTTTCATAGCCAATTAGGAGATATAAAGACGCACCAACATGCAGCAGGGTCATTTGCTGTGTACAAGTTCTCACTGTGGTTATTGCACCATGTTGTATAAGCAGCTCAAGAAAGCGTCCATCATGGAGCACAGCATGGTGTATGGGATAATATTCATCCATGATCAGGTTTATCTCTTCCGATCGTGTCACCACAAGCTGCTGCACACAATTCCAAGCGCCACGCTCACAGGCCAAATGGAGCAGAGGCTTCTTAGCCCTAAATGGTATCCAAGGCTCCTCCATCTTTTGTGTCATCATGCTTAGCACATTGTACTGATCGCCTAATAAGAAAGAGAGCCACACTTAGGAGTTCATTATTGATATAATTCAATTATATCTACCATCAATAGCATAGCAGAGGGCATTCTGCAGCTTCGTATTCAGCCTTTCGCTCACATCATCCACATTGCTATGCCACTTGCCACTCTCCTCGCAGTTATGCGAATGTGCACCTGGAAAGCACATTCTTGTATCTGCATCAATGCGAGCTCCGTGCCTCAACAGCAGCTCCACACACTCCTCGTAACCACGTAGCGTGGCAATATGCAATGGTAGGGAGCAGGGTGCTCGGTTAACATCTGGTCGATGGCGATGGAGCAGCCATTTGGTGAGATCGATGTGATTGAGTCCAACGCTGCGCTGCAATATGTTGTAGCCGCAGTCGTCATGTATGACCAGGATATTCTCATTTTTGGGTATCTGTATTAGCAGACTCTCTAGCGTTTGCAATGAGATTTTTGGATTGGCACGCAGTATTTCGAAAAGCGTTTGGATTTTCTCCTCTGTCGCCTTGGAGACCTTATGGCCATCTCGATGTGAGAGCAATGCCGAGCCCGAACGAAACACTTGGCTCACCGAGCCGCCCATATCTCTCTGTCGCCTCTACCCAGCCAGCCAGCTAGCCAGACGGGAGTCTCACAAATTGAGATTCGGAATTGGAGCTTTGTGTAAAAAATCAATACAGAGAACGAGCTTGCACGCATTCACACTAATCAACACTTGGCACTACACACGCATATCATTAGACTTTGCCATTTGTAGTTGAACATGTGGCTTGCGTTCTTATTAATCGAAAACATTGTTTAAATGCATTTAAAAAAGCGTTTTATTACAAAACACCCAAAACTTTTTCTACGCTGTAAATTGTAAACGAGTTAATCTGATTATCAGCTGGTCGTCGATTGGCTATCGATACGACGTTTGTCTTCCGATGTACCAGGGCTACATTGCAGACTCAGTGACGATATACCATCGATACTATTAAGCGTACATCGTTCACGATTTGCAATCGCCAATTGCATTGTGTTTTGTTGGCGCGCAAATGCTGAATGTGATACAAAAGTAATTAAATAAATAAACAAATCAATATGGCCACTCGTTTAAACTGTGCCTATGAGAACCTGAGCAGTTCATTTTTGCTGACGACCACCGATTATCAAAAGCAGTTCTGTCATTTGTACACACACCGCTTGGCCGAAATGACGCGCCTATTGACGCCGCTTGCTCTGAAGGAATGGGGCACACAGGTGCCCATAATGAAGCTTTGTGAGCTGCGCGGCGAACAAAATGTCCAGTGCATCATCATTGGCACCATTTACAAGCATCAAGCTCACAAGCCAAGCATATTACGTGACATCTCTGAGGAAAATCAGTTGGCTCCACAACCGCAAAGACAAAACTACTCCGAGCCGGAAGACAAGCTAATTCTAGAGGATGAACTGCAGCGAGTGCGACTGCAGGGTGGCGAATTCTTAGACTCCTACAAACTGGCCACGGGCATCGTTTGTGCTGTTAAAGGTGGCACAGACAGTGACGGCTTTTTTAATGTGGAAAATCTGCTCTTCCTGGAAAGTGGACCACAGAAGCCGCTGAATGTAAAGAAAGAGGGCAGCAAGTTGGTTCTAATCTCTGGCTTGGATCAGTTGCAGTCGCATAATTATGTAGAGGCCCTGAACATGTTTCAATACTGGTTAAGCGGATGCTTTGGCAATCACTCTGAGGCTCAGACCCAGGTTCGACTTATCGTTGCGGGCAATTCCGTGCGAAGCTCGGCTATGGCTCATGTGCCCACCCTTCAAGTGGCACGCCAACAAGCGAATGCTAATGATACTGTTCAAGCAATTAGCCAATTGGACAACTGGTTTGCATCATGGGCAAAAGCTATTCACGTGGATGTGATGCCTGGAGCATACGATCCGGCTAATTTTATGCTGCCACAGCAGCCCTTTCACAAATGCATGTTTCCACTGGCTGCTCAATTGTCATCCTTTCAATCTGTTGCCAATCCTTATGTCTGTCGACTGGATAGCGCTCTTGTAGTGGGAACTTCTGGTCAGAATATCGCCGATTTGCTGAGGAGTACTTCGTTGGACTCCTCACTCGAAGCTCTTCGCTGTACGCTTAAATGGGGCCATGTAGCTCCCACAGCGCCGGATACATTGGCCTGCTATCCATACATAAGCAGCGATCCATTTATAATGAAGGAATGCCCACACTTGTACTTTGCGGGCAACTGTGAAAAGTTCGAAACGGACTTGCATGTCGGCTCCGATGGCAAGAGAACGCGTCTCGTCTGCCTGCCAAGCTTCTCGAAAACCCAGAGCATTGCAGTTATAGATTTGGCCACTCTAGATTGCCGCCAAGTCAAATTTAGTATGGAAATTGAATAGCTATATCAATAAATATCAAAATTTCATGAATTTATTCGAACTATAACTACGTTTACAATCAATGCACTACTGGTCCCAGTGGCTCGCCTCTGATGTTTGCCAAATCCAGCCGGGAGTCGATGGTATCATCTATCAGTCCAATAACAGCAATGTTGTCGCCACGGATTATGTGAAGACCGAGCACAATTTGCTCAATGCCCGACGTTGTGGAGAAAACGCGCTCATGGCATTCGTCGATGATGATATTTATGGTCTGGTCGAAGCCTTTAAGTGTTCCTATAAAGTTGCGCCCGTCCGCCGTGATAATGGAGACTGTGTGGTTAATGTACGACTCCAAGCCAGACATTGTGTCAGCTCTTAAAGCGAAAATTAAATTGTTTAAATAAAAGCAACGCGAATGTTCGTCCTCGCAAAACGTTTGGAATTATTATCGTGCTATCGAATGAAGACAAATATGTTATCGGCTGTCGAGCAGCTGTTCTTGAATTGCAAGCCGGGAATTGTATTAGCTGTTTAAGCGATGTTTTTACCAAAATAAAAAAATATTGCTATCGATATGATATTGAAGAACAAAAATTTACTATCGGTAGACGATCAGCTGCTCGCCATTCGCCTTATGCTCATGTAACAGAAGAAGGCACACTAGTTTGCTTGGTAAAAAATACAAATTAAGACTTAAAATGCTACGCCGCCTAACACAAATTAGTTCCAAGCAACTGACCCGCGCACAGTCCACTTCGACACATGCCGCCAAGGATAAATGGGATCTGTATGCTGGTATTCTAGTTGAACGATTGCCCGTGATATCCAAGACATTAAATCCCTTGGAGCGTCAATTTCAAGACCTTCTGTCTCAAGTGGAGTACGAGAACAGTCTTAAATCTGATTTTGAATTAAAGCATGAGCGTGATTTAGTGCAGAAGGAGCTAATTAAGCAGGGTAAAGTGCAGGTGGACCTCGATGACTCGGTGACCAAGCAAACAGCCCAAGACCTGAAAGATGCCTACAAGGAGGAGCTGAAGAAGTTTCAAGTCGCTTCACGTACCACGCCCGACGATGACGCCAAGAAGCTTACTTCCACAAATCGTTGCCTGGAGGATACGCTATATTTGGTGATCAAGCAAAAACTTGGTGAGCGGGAGCATTTCGTGCTACCGCAGGGACTGCGTAAAGATGGCGAATCCATGCGGCAGACAGCGGAACGTGTGTTAAGTGAACGCTGTGGCAAAGATCTGCAAGTTCTCTTCTATGGCAATGCACCTGTTGGCTTCCACAAGTACAAATATCCCAGCAAGCAGCGCTTGGAAAGCGTTGGGGCCAAGATCTTCTTCTATCGCGCCTCCCTACGTGCCGGCAATGTGAATGTGGAGCAGCAAACGATCCCATACGAATGGCTGCCCAAGGAGACGCTAAACAAAAAATTAAATAATGCCTATGCGGAAAGCATAAAAAAATTCTTGATTTAATTTTTATTAATGTATGTGTTTACGAAGATGGTCTGAAGAATAAAAGATAAAACGAAGATAAAAAATGAAAATGCATTTATTTAATAGAAATTTGTTTGGTAGTTCGCTAGCTTTTCATGCTTTTGATTCCCAACGATTTCCTTTTTCTTTTGCAAATTTCAAAAATTGTTATACCACTTGTGTAATGAAAACTTTATGTTTTTGTTTGGATTCAAGCAAATTTTTTAAATAAAACACATTATATTATAACTTTAGACATCCAACAATGTATTTAATTTCCATACTTTTTTTATGTATTGTATATTTCTTTTGTTTATATTTGATCGTTTATCAAACTGTAAACATTCGAATTTAAAAATGTTCCTTTTCAATTTGTAAATTTAACTACTTCAATCAGTTCAAAGCATTAAAAAAACTGAAATTAAATTTTCAAAATTAAAACACATTTATTTTTAACATTTTTAGACATGCAGCAATATATTTTTATTTGCAAATTTGTTGAAGTGTAAATAGAGGCAAATAGTAATTTTTATTTTTTTTTTATAAATATTTTTTATATATATTTTTTTTGCATATTTTACTACTTGCATTTCGTATTAGTTGCCGATCATAGAAACTGGGAGTTATAAAATTTGTATTTATTGGTTTTTGTATCTTATATTGTGTTGAATTTTTAGCCAATATTTGGGTAGTCATATTGGAAGCGAAGCTTTTAGAGTACGACATTTTATTGCATATGATTTTAAATTTAAGGGCATATTTTTAATATTTACTGAGGCTAATTTTTGATCATGGTTAAAGAGCTTCAGATATTTTCTGTATTTTTTTGTGTGGGGCTATATAAAGACATACATAAATGCAAAAGCTACCAATATAAGTATCTATAGCTGTCAGCTTGTGTAGAAAGTACAAATTATGTTGTTATATAGCAGCCAGTTTATGTCAGCATCTATAGAACGTGTTTTTGGGTTCATTCTGGCATTTTTTACTTAAATAAGCATAAATTGCATTCTGTTGACTTAATTACTAGAAAATTATCATCGAAAATAATCGTGTAAATATATATGTGTATATTTTTGTTTAGAAATATATTGTAAGACATTTTCTCAGGCGCATCGAAATTAATTCTGGAATAGCGTTCGCGTAAAATCTATGTAATCTAAAGCATCCTTAATGGGCTGGCCAGAGCGCGGTTCGGAGAAGGGTTTCATGCGCTGTACACAGTAGTCCGCCATGTCCTTGGTAAGATTCTAAACGAGATAAGAATATATATTTAATATATTTATATTTATAAACAGCTTTATTTAAAGAAACTTACGCAGTAGAGCTCCTCCTTGGTAACATAGGGACGATCGGCGGCGGTGATTGCGCGGAAAGCATTCTCAATTTCTTCGTAGGATTGTACATTCTCGGTTTCCTTGGATATCATAAAGGCAATGTACTCCTGCAATGAGACATAGCCATCGCGGTTGGGATCGACGACATCGAGAATGGCCTCGAACTCGGGATCCGGTTGACCCTCCTCAACCATGGGCAGATCGTAGCCAAGGGCGCGAAGGCATGATTTGAATTCCTGATGATTCAATTTGCCGCTCTTATCCTTGTCGAAGTGCTTGAACATCATGGAGAATTCCTTAAGCGAATCCTCTGAGACGCCCGAATGGTTGCGTGCCTGTATCTGTTGTTCCAAATTATGTTGCATACGCATCGATAGCTGATCCAACTGATCCCATTGTTGGGCCAGCCCCACTGTCGAATGCTCGGTATAGCGGTTATCCAAAATCAAATGCTCCTCCAACAGGGCGCCCAGTTCCTCGATTTTCTTTAGATCCACACGACGAGCACGCACCTCCGTGGCCTTGACGCGAAGCGCCTCCAGTTGCTGCTCCAATGAACCAGAGCCTTCCATCATCGAAGTTCTGTTCGCAAAATTTGTTTGTAAATTTTCGTATTCGAAACGGAAAAGCATTTTATTAGTAAAGCACAAAGCATTTTTAAATATATATATATTTTTTCGTCTTTAATTTATTATGGTTTATAATGCATATAAGAAAAGCAAATCTTGTTAGAGGTCTGTGGTTAAGGGCGGCAGTTTGTTGTTTTTAAATTCTTCTAATACTTTGTTGTTGTCCTTGAATGTTTCATTTATATATATATACAAGTGTAGTAGTCGGTATAACGAGTGTGTGTACGAATTTTAAAAACTTTTGCCAAACCATTTTCTAAAAATTCGTCAGCAAACACATTCGAAAGTTAAGCAGAGCGCTTGGAATTTTTTTTAAATAATTAGAAAATTTTGTAAAAATGTATTTGAAAATAACTTTGGCATTTACAAATGTGTATTAATTTTAGCCAATTTGTTTTATAATTAATTAATTAATAATTAATTATTAAAAGGACGAATTTCAAAAAACTTTTGGCATACAAAAATTTTCAAAAACTTTTCTGCGCTCAGAAATTGAAAAATACAATTTTGAAATATTTATATTCAGCAACTAATTAAGACAAAACATCACTATAAAGCGAGTTAAAATAAAAAAGCCAACATATATTGTTAAAGCTAATCAAACGAAAAAATTGAATGCAAAATTCGCATTTACTACTTTTGTTGTTTTCTTTTATGCTACTTTGTTTGTTACATGCTGCATTTAAGTTTTTTTTATCGATTGGAATAGAAAAAATAAGTTAAAAAGTAGAATTTGGACTGAATCGAACGCTAAACTTATCGATAGTTAAGAAATCGTTTGATTTATCGATGCTAAATGCTGCTTGAACTAGAACTAGATTTTGCATTAAATATATTATCTTTGTTTTTCTAAGTAAAATATATATGTACAAAGGATTAGCTAGAAGCTAACTCCATATCAATTTTATATAGATATATAAATTTTTAGTTTTTGCTGTTAGTTGAGTAACGCAGCGGCGGTTAATCTTTTAGCCAGACAGAAACAGCAACGGAAATAAAACAATAACAAAACAAGAGAAACTAAGGAAAATTTAAACGCAGAGATGTGGATGTCCCTCTCGTTTCTTCTTAATTACCCTTGACGATTATAACCCAGCATATAATATCTAGAAGAACAGAATTGAGCATTTCAGTTACGAAATTATTTGAGATAAAACGAAATTACGCGAGATTTCACAGGGGTAACCACAAGAGTTTGTTTTCGTTAACAAGAATTGAATTGAGTTGGATTGGATTGGATGAAGGAATGAAGAAACCGACACCAATAGCAACACACTAGACTGGACTGGAAAATGGTTTAGTTCACTCACCTTGTTTCGGTTAGCCATTGGTGGAAGAGATTTGCGTGCTTGGCGAATTCCTTGCGTAGCTTGTCGTTCTCCTCCTGTCGTTTGGCCTCCTTGGCAAGTTCGCCATCGCGTTCCTCTATGATCTTTTGCAGATTACGCCAGGTCTCCTCAAGAGCTTCCATGGTGAACCAGGTGTAGGGATTTGGTCCAACATTAAAGCTCTTGATCTTCTGGTCGAGTGCTGCCAATGCCTTAAAGTCTGCTTCGGCCGACGACAGAGACGCTTGGAATTGGGCGTGGGCATCACGCAGTGCGCGTATTTCTTCGATCGAATTGCAGCGAACAGGATCTGTGAGATCCTCCTCGGCATTTTCGAACCAAGAATTGAAGGCCGAAGCTTTCTTGGCAAATGTCAAATAGAGTTCCTCGATTTGGCGGAATTGCTCCTGCATGGCCAGCAAACGTTGCTTCCTCGTGTCCGATGCATCGCGCAATTTCTGCCAACGCGCAATCACATCGCCATGACGCTTCAATATAGCCGGCGACTGAGCATGGTTGGCATTAATAAGTTGATCCTTCAGAGCGCTAATATTGTGAATGCCCTCCTGTTCAAAGGCATTGAGACCTACAGAGGAGAAATGTTGATTAGTCGCTTATTATCGAGTCATAATTGATATCTATTACCTGCATCGAATGTCTCCTGCTTGGTCAATAGCGTTTGCACAGTGGACAAATCACGTCCATATTCATCGGATCTTACATAGTTCTCCTTGTCATCGATCCAGCTCTCGACCACATCCGCCTTCCACATGAACTGCAAGTACGCCGAGTTGTCCAACAATGCGCCCTTACGGCGTGCGGCTAGAGCATTTAAGTTATCGAGCTTATTGCGCAGCTGCTGGCAACGTTGTCCAATGGAGTCACCATGATGATTCTTGGCTTCGACCAGGTCGCTGCCCTGCTCACAGATTAGCGAACAGCGATCCTTGTGGGCAGAAAAGTCAGTCTCGAAGGCATCGTGCTTCTTAAGGAGACCCTGCACGGCGGCCATCGAATCACCATAATCCTCCACAGAGAGCAGTTGCTGCTTTTCTGTGATCCAGGCCTCCTCCTCTTCGACCTGGGCTAAGAATTGCTGATAGGTGAGCGATTCATCAAGTTTTTTACCACGTGTAGCAGCCAAATTTTTGAGTTCTGACCAAGCCTGATTCAAAGCCTTCAAACGTTGCTCAATTTCAGGAACACCCAAATTGGAAACATCCATTAGCTTCTCGCCGGCCTCCTGTACAGCTTGTATAGCCGGCTCATGGGAGGCCAACTCGGCTTCGAGGCGCTTGTGCTTCTTCTTAAGATTCTGCACACCAGTTAAGTCGCGTCCATAATCATCAGAACCGACGAGCAGCTTTTTCTCCTTGATCCAGCTCTCCTCGTCCGCAATATCGCGGAAGAATTGATGCAGAGTCAGTGCCTCATTGAGACGCGCTTGACGATGGGCAGCAAGATTACAGATGCGTTCGTAGCGTTCGTTAATGCTTAGACGCTTCTCCTGGATGGCAGCAGTATCGAATTGACCGCTCTCGACCAAGGAATCGGCCTGGTTGTTCATGTCCTTGATGCGGTCTTCGTGCGCAACGATATCCGCTTCGACCAACTGATGTTTCTTCATTAGGTTTTGTACTGATGCCAAATCCTTACCAGAATCCTCAGTGGTCAACAAACTCTCGACCTCGCCCAACCAGAAATCCAAATCCTTGACAGCAGCGATATACGTCCTCTGCTTGTTGGCCTCCTTTAGCTTCAGCGACTTCTCAGTCGTCTTATGGGTCAAATATTCCCATTGATCAGCTATTTGAGTCAAACGCTTCTGCACCGCATCCTCCGATCCGCTGCACTGTTTCTTATCAATCAAATTGCCACCCATTGCCAGCACGCTCTGAATACGATCTGCATTAGCAGCAAGCTCCGCTTCGAAGGCTTGATGCTTCTGATGCTTGGACTGAATGTTCGCTGGATCCTTGTAGCTCTCCTCGGTGGCCAGCTGCAGTTTCTCTGCAATCCAGTTCTCGATCTCATCCGCATCGCGTGAGAATTGCTGCAACGTTTGCTCATCGCCCAAGCGGGAGCGCTTCTCGATGAGACCTTCCTTTAGGTGACGCCAGCGTTCGAGCACCTGCTTGCGCTTATCATCTACCAAATTGGAGGCATAATGATTCTGTGCAATCAGTTGATCGGCAACCGTTTGCAATGCTGCGATCTTCTGCTCATGTCCATTGATCGCCTTATCGAAGTCCTCGTGCTTCTTGATCAGTGCCTCCACATTGCCACCAGCATTGGCATCGTCATCTGCATTGAGGAAAGCCTCGCGAGCAGACATCCAGGATTCAGCCAATTCACAGTCGCGCATGTACAGCTGCAAATCGAGATTTTGCTCCAGCTGCAAACGACGCTCGGTCCAGGCCTTCTCCAAATCTTCGCGTGCCTTAGCCAGATCCTCAATCTTCTCCTTAATATCAGGCGAAGCATAATGATTAGCCTGCAACAGCTCATTGCCGAACTGCTCGAAGGCGCCAAAAGTTCCAGCACGTGCATCAATCTCAGTGCGATGTTCCTATATAATAAATAAAATGAATTAGTCTTTGAGTTTAAGCTGATCAATCTAACGATTGGATAAGGTATAAATGCCGGGTTAGAACAACAAGAAATGATTTTAATTGGCTGTTTGTTGTATTCGTTGCAGCTTCTAATATAGATTAGTCAAAAATACCAAATACGTCGAACAGAAACATAAACTTGATATATGATATGCGAGGTGACTGCGAGTTGATAGTTTATCGGTGCTTTACAGATAATGATTGGAGTCAGTAGATCATTAAGGTGATATGAGCTACCTCGGTCAATTTTGTTCACTAGTTCAGTTAGTTTTGCAGCTCACAATGGTGCAAATTTTTGTGTCAGTCAAGAGTTTTGTGAGTCAGTCATGAAGGTTACTTCTAATGATCCTCCAATTGAACCAAACGAATTGTCTCTAGGAATTTGTTGACAGTAATTAGTTTAGTTTACAAGTCCTCAGTCTGTAGTTACTTAAGGAGATTATCAATATCATATGGGATGACTGAAAATTAAATGTTTATTATATGATTGTTTTGGACCAGAATATCAAGTGTTGTTTTATGAAAATTTGTGTATAAGTACAGAACACGGGTTATTGAGCGGCTTTCAAACTCTAATTGACTATTCGCAATGAACTAGCCCAAAGGGTAACATTGCGAATAGCCAGAAGAGTGATAGAGAAGAGAGCGTTTGCTAGTGAAAGCTGTAGATGAACGAACTTTTGTGGCGGCAGGCAAAAACTCGTTCAAAATACAAAAAAAGAACAGTTAAGAACATACAACGCACAATGATGTATAAACATGGGATGACATGGATAATTAAAAGTATGATGTTGATAATGTTGATGATGATCATGATGTTGACGTTGATGTTGATGTGGTTTACGAACAACTACCTCGTCGCCGGATGGTGATGCACCTGCTGGGGCGGAACTGCTGCCCAGCGTGAACTCGATTTCAGCACGATGTGCCTGTGTATTTAGAGATGAGAAATAATACCAGGGATGCATATAGTATATGTATATGTTGTCATGAACCATGAACCATTGTTGTTGTTGTTGTTTGTTGTAGTTGTTGATTGCAGTAGACGTTGAGTTCAGAGTTTGAATTTAATTGGATTGATGACGTGATTTAAGATTTGGTTTCAGGTGGGAGGCATTGACAATACAATACCCCGCAGAACAAAACAAGAGAACGCACAGAGAAAATCAGAATTAAATGAAAATTGTAAAACCGGGAGTGCGAAATGGAACCATAATAATATTCATTTAACATATGACAGTTCCAAAATAGGAATAACTGGAGAAACCGTTGCAATCAATTATATATATCGATTATAAGATTAATTTCAACGGATCCAATACACGGATAATAGATTTCTGAAGACTTTCAAATTGATTGCATATGTTATGACGATATATATAAATGGATTACAACTTTCATAAAAAAAAAAAAACAACTCAAGACAGATGAAATAATTATAAGGTAATTTTGAAAACAAATAACAACAAATGCCCACCTGATGACGTTCGATAAGCGCTTCGGCTCCCGTTACATCATTGGCCAGTTCGTCAGAGGTAACCAGACTCATCATCGAGTTGATCCAGGCGAGCAGATCGCGATAGTCGCTAAGGAAACGCTGCAGATCGTACGAGTCGAGTAGCTTCTCTTTACGTGCTGTCGACTTGGTAATGATCTGATCCCACATCTCGTTGATCTCCTTCTGCTTGGCATAGGTTTGCTCGGCGGTATCCGGATGCGATTGCATCAACCGATTTGCCGTCTCGTCCAGTTGGCGAATCTTGTCGCGCAGGGCAGCTAGATCACGTTCCACGCCCTCATGTTTGCGCTGCAGCGTCTGCACACTACGCAAATCCTTGCCAAGATCATCATTGTTCAAGGCATTCGCCTTCTCCGCAATCCAATCCTTGGTCTCATCAATGTCCCGATGGAAACGCTGCACCTCATGGGCCGAGCCCAGCTGGCTAGCCTTCTCAGCGGTCAACGTTTGCAGATTGTTCCACTTCTCGTTAAGATCCTGCATCTGGGTCTGAATTTTCAGAGCTGCCTCCGTTTGTCCAAGTGATGTCAACTGAACAGCAATCTCATTCATGTTAGCCAAACGCACTTCGTTGGCCTTCAGATCATCATTAAAGTCATCGAACTTCTTTTGCAGCACCTCCACTTCCTCAAGATCCTCGCCAACTACATCAGCAATCTGGGCATGGTTCTCCTTGTCGCGTATCCATTGAGCCAAGTCTGCGGCTTCACGGACCAGCACATAAGCCTTCACTGTCTCATTGAGCTTATTCTGACGCTCACGGGCAAGGGCTAGAAGATTATCATACTGGGAGTTTATTTGGTTCTGGCGCTTGGCAATTGAATGATTATCCACGAGGTTTTGCTGCGATGCACTGAGGCCGGCCTCGATCTTCTTGATGTAGGCAGCGGGGACAAAGCCCTGGCGGTCATTGACCTCCACCTTCCACCAGTCCTTGTTGTTGGAGTTGAGAAGTGTGAGAACATCACCCTTCTTCATGGACACCTCACGGGGCGACTTCTCCGTGTAATCATAGAGAGCAACGACGCACTCCTTGCCGGTAATGTCCACGACAGGGGTTTCCTGTTGCCTGCAATTCTTGGCCTGCTCCTGCAGCGCTTGAATGGTATTGCCAAAGGCTTCCAGATCCGAGACAAGTGCCTCGTGCTTCTTGAGAAGCGCCTCCGATGAATCCTCGTCCTTACCATAGTCGCTGCCCGTAGCAATGGGTTCCTTTTCACGCATCCAGGACTCCGCCTCGTTGGCATCAGCAAAGTACTGATGCGCCTGCAGCGAATCATCCAAATCCTGCTTGCGTTGGTTCGACTTGTCCTTGAGAGTGTTCCATTGCTCCTGCAAGGCTTCGAGACGCTGGCGTATGTCATCGCTGGCAAATGGCTGATCCTTAAGCATATTTTCGCCAGAGCTAATGACATTGAGAAGTCGCGCCTCATGGTTGTTAATCTCGGCCAGAACAGCTTGATGTTTCTTGATCAGATTCTGAACGCCAATCAAATCGCGTCCGCGATTGGTCGATGCTGCAATTGGCTCCTTCTCGCGTATCCAGGCGGCTTCATCCTCCAAATCGCGGAACAGTTGCTGAACCTGCAGCGAATCTAACAGATGTTGCTTACGTTCACCCATCGGAGCAGCCAGAGCGGCATAGCGAGCCGAAAGATTGCCCTCCTTGTTACGAATGTTATCGGAATCAAAGTGACCTGATTCAATAAACTTATTAGCTGCCACATTGATGTTCTCGATGCGATCCTGATGAGCCATAACATCAGCTTCAAGCAGAGCATGCTTCTTCTGCAGATTCTGCACAGAGGTTAAATCCTTGCCATGATCCTCGGAGAGCAGTTGACCCTCAATCTCACTGAGCCACAGTTCAATGTCCTCGATGGTACGATTGAATTGCTGCTGCTGACAGGCTTCGTTCAGCTTGGTGCCCTTCTTGTCGGATGCCTGCACCAAAGTCTCCCACAGCACAACAATCTCTTGCATTCGTGTATTGATCTGATCCGCTGCATAATGCTTCTTCTCGATCAGCTCGGTGCCTACATTGGTGATGTCCTCGATGCGTGACTTATTCGCGTTTAGCTCATGCTCGAAATTCTGGTGCTTCTGCATTTTACCGTTCAGATTTGTGGGATCCAGATAAGAATCGTCCGTGGCAAACTTAAGTTTTTCACTGATCCATCCCTTTGTCTCATCGCAATCCCTCTCGAACTGCTGATAGCGATTCGAATCCTCAAGCAGCTGGCGACGCTTCGCAGACTTCTCCTGCAGTGCAGCACGACGAGCGAGTAGCATTTGTCGACGCTGAGCCACATCGTCGGCAGCATAATGCTGACCATCAATGAGTTTGGTGGCAAAGATGTCCAGCGCCTTGATCTTCTCCTCTTGGGCAGCCAGGCTCTTCTCGAAATCCTCGTGCTTCTTAATCAAAGCCTCCACAGAGTCGAGGGAGTCTCCCAAATCCTCATTGGCCAGGAACGCCTCCTGTTTGGCCATCCAGGTGTCAGCCTGTTCGGTGTCACGATAGAAGAGTTGCAAGTCCATACATTGCTCGTACAGAATTCTGCGATCCTCCCAAAGGGACAGCAGCGAGCTCTTATCGTTCTCCAGAGCAGCTAGCTTTTCTTGAATCTCAGCGGCAGCGTAGTGCTCACGCTCCAAGAGTTTCCGGCCCGATTCAGTGGTCAATTTGAAGCTATCTTCACGTGCATCGATCTCGCCTTTGTGCTCCTGATGACGCTCCAGCAGCGCCTCAGCTCCAGCCACATCCTTGGCTAGTTCATCGGCCGAGATGATAGCCTTCATGTTATTGATCCACGAGACCAGATCACGGAAATCGGCCAGGAAGCGATGTAGATAGTAAGACTCATCCAGTTTTTGTTTACGCTCGCGTGCCTTAGCCGTCAGACTCTGCCAATAGTTGGCGATCTCTGCCTGCTTGTCCCTTATCTGATCGCTATGATCTGCATGGATGGAGCACAGACGTTGTGCCTCAGCACCTAGCGTGGAAACCTTATCCTCCAGAGCAGCCAGATCCCGCTCGACGCCCTCATGTTTACGCTGCAGTGCCTGTACGCTGGCCAAATCGCGACCATAATCATCAGAGGACAACACCACATCCTTTTCGGCAATCCAAGCGACAGTCTCATCCGCATCGCGATTGAAACGCTGAATCTCATGGGCACCAAAGAGCTTCTCTTGGCGCACAATGGCCAATTGCTTGAGACGCTGCCAGGCCTCATTGAGTTCCTCCTTACGTTTGGTTATGGTATCCCTCTCTGGGTGGCCATCCTGGATGAGCTTGTCAGCCAGTTGGTTGACTTCGGTAACACGATACTCCTGTGAGGCCATATCCTTTTGGAACTCGTCGAATTTACGCTGAAGCACCTCCACGTGCTCAAGATCCTGACCAAATTCATCGGCAGTCACAAAGGTCTCTTTGTCCTTAATCCAGAACATCACCTCCTCGCATTGACGCAAAAATTGAACGAGGACCAACGCCTGCTGCAGTTTTAAGCCCTTTTCAGCCAAACGGCTGAGCAACAGCTCCCATAGCTGATGTAGTTCGTCCAGGCGCCGTTGAATAGTCTCCGATGCAAAGTGCTGCTGATTGATCATCTCCTGGCCGGTATTATCCAGCGATACGATGGCATTGCTATGTGCGGAAACCTCCGCCTCGAAGGCTTGATGCTTTTGAATCTTTGCCTGCAGGTTGGTAGGATCCCGGTAGCTTTCCTCGCTGGCTGCCTGGAGTTTCTCATGTATCCAAGACTCAAGCTCATCGGCATCGCGTTTAAAGTATTGAAAGCGACGCGAATCTTCCAGCTTTTCACGCTTCTGTCTCGTTTCGATTTTGAATTCATTGTAACGCGACAGGACCTGTTCACGACGCTCCTGAATATCCTCGACAGTCTCGAGGATCTTCACCTCTTTTGGCGTAAAATTCTCCATTCTGATTTCTACTCGTTAAGTTCGTTAAGTTTAATATTCGTTCGTTTTGGTAGTAATTTTTTAATTTAATTTAATACTGCTGCTTGGTTGCTCATCAAATACCTCCTCTGCCAAAGTTCGCCCGTGCTCAACTAAAAAAAATGAACAAAAAGAGAGTGAGCAACAATTAATTTCAATTAGGTTTAGAGAGCGAGAGCGAGAGAGAGAGAGAATAACCGTTGATTGCATAACCAGCGTTCGCATTTTTACAAAATTAGCACAATGACACACTCATACAGACACTCAGAGACAGAGACAGAGACAGCGATAGACAGATAGAGAGGAAACACAAAACACAGCTTTGATAAATATATACAAACATATTACACACATCTCTCATGCACAGTGGTGGAAATTGAACTAAACTAGAACAGCATTTCAGCAACTTAATTTTGCAATATATTATATCTTAATAAGAATGTATTAAGTTAAAGCTTTTAGGCCATATAATCACCAAGCAATATGTTCTTCCAAATGTGGAATGTATTTAATCCACGACATACCAAAGATAACTGTTTTTTTTTCCTATATGTTTGTCACGCTTTTTACATAGAGACCGCACATACACACACATTTATCGTGTTCCATTTCACAACGACAAATTCGTCAAGTTGACGTAATCGGCAATTTTATGTATCGATAAGCGGTACTGTTATCTTATCGATTTCCTACACAACATAAAAAATAAGTTCAAATACTCGTGCAAAAAATAGAGTTTATTCACAGCAACTAACAATTGTATGATAAATGCAAAGAATGACATAATATTAACTTTAAGCTTAAAAACTATCCAAATCTTGCGACAAATCCGCTAACATTTCCATAAACAAATGCGATTTATCGTCGTCATCGACTTTATTGTTATCGCCATCGGAGTGATTTTGAGACAATTGGTGGAGCAGCTGTGATAGCGAGCTCCACACAGGCGGTGTCCAATTCTCCTTAAACAGTGGCAAAAATAATTGATTGAGCTTATCGACGCTGAGCACGCGAGCTTCCAGCATGGCGTGAAGCAGGTGATGCAGCAGCTGAAAGCTCGAAGGATTAGAGCTAAGCTCCTGCACAAAGCTGACGTTGAGCAGGCTTTCAAGAAAGCCAGGTGTTGCATCATCAGTGGAACACACTTGAGGTGTCAGCCATACCTCGCAGCTGGTACTGATGACGGCCTGTGTTAACAAATGTGGCTGCCGGAATATAAGCAACTGTATCAGACGCACCAACACAGATCCAATCAGCTGATAGAAATAGCGTGGCAGTTGTTTTAGTTGAACTGCCTGTTTCGTCCTGTCGAGCAATCCCTGCAAATCGGTCATATAAGACAAATAATCGGGTCTCATGCTGAGGCAGTACACCCACTGCTGCAGCTCATGCAGTATCTCGGACACACTGAGTCCACTCGCTTCCGTTAGGCACATTTCATTGGAATTTCCACTGCTGCTGGCGGCCTGGTTATTGCTTTTGTTCGCACGACACACCTTGCTGGCAACCTCCTGTAGGTCTCCGTGATAAAAATTAGACTTAATGACACTCGTCTCTAACCACTGCTGCAGCTGTGGCTGCGCCTGTTGTCTAATCAAATGGGTATAGGTGCGACGCACGACCTCATGGGTGTTAAGGGGCAATAGAGCCTGTAGGGATTGTACGATGCGTTGCTCCAACATTGCAGGCACTTGCTCCGCCCATTGTTGAGAGGCTTGGATACGTGCCTGTTGATAAATACGCTGCAGCTCCCGATACACCTCTTGCTGTTGCGTGGACTTAATGCCATTGACCTGCGTATCAGCAGCAGACTTGGAAGGCAGGAGTATTGACTGTTGTGCATCCTTGACCACACATTTAAAGCTGCGTTCCGTAACAAATTCCAATAGGCGTCGCATGGATGCATTCTGTGAGTGCAGAAATGCGTCCACTAATTTGCGCTGTTTTTGATCGAAAGGTGAAGCTTGCACAGTCTGCAAAGCATCATCTGTTTCCTCTGATTGCAACTTCTTGCTTCCATTTAGCTGTTCCAGCCGCGTGGTTATATAACGAAAGCGTCCATTCCGCTGCACTTGTCGTTGCGAGGGCGTAATGGAAACACAAAATTCATGAAGAGAAGGACAAGCCACTGGGAGAAGCTGCTCCAAAAGGGCCGCTGCCTGACCCTTATACGAAATGCTCAGGCTACGCAGGCAATCAGCGACCAATGCTGCACTTGCTCCATCTAAAGATTTGGAGCTCCTTTGACTATAGTAGCCACTACTGAGCACAGGCTGGGATTCCAATAGCCAGCCAATACAGATACGTGTAATAAAGAACTGTTGATTCTCATTGGCAAGAGCGCCTTCGTACAGCGCATAGAGCAATTCCAGTGTAGCCAGCGTAGCAGGCAGTTGCAGTGTGACCAGATCTAACATGGCTAAATACTGTACCAGCCAAGGCAACGTAATGAGCAACTTGTCCTGGCGCATGGCTCGTTCCAGATGCGTGCGCATCTCAAATGGCGGCTGAAATTGGCGTCGTAGCTGCAGTTGTTGAGGACAAGCGTAAGAGTTGGGCGACCGATTATAAGGAAAGGCGCAAACATACCCTAGAAATTTCGCCAACATAAGCAACTCTGCAAGAGCCTGTGGCCGTACGATAAACGGAGATTGAACCACCTCGCCATCCTCCTCGCCATCGGGATTCAGTGGCAGCAACTCAAAACTTGAATCATTATGACGCAACAGTTGAACATAGAGCGCCAGCTGGAGCTGTACTAGAAATGCCAAGGATCCGCATTCGCCAATAAAATCACGAAAAAACGCCTGAGTGCGTGGAAACTGATCCTCGACGCTAGAATTACTGGTGATTAGACGCTGAGCCAGCCTATTAAGGCGCTGTTGGTCAAGCTTTAGGCCCAGTTCTTCGGGTGATTCGTGAGTCTCTCCACTGGACATGAGCAGCTGGCTGACAAAGAGCTTAGCAAAATGCGCCATATTCACAGCATGTTCCGACTGCGCAAAGATCTCTCGCACACAGTTACCCAAATCTCTGGCAAAGCAGAAGACACGATTGAGATGTAGTTGCTCCCACTGCTTGAGTGCCTTGTAAAAAAGATCTCGCTGTGTCTTAAATGCTCCAAACTCTTGTTGAGTAGGAAAATTATCACGAGAATCCTTCTCGTGTTGGTAGTAGACATTTTGTTGAGGGTTTGGTATTTCCGGGAAATTCTCCCATTTGCTTTTCAACTGCTGCTTCTGCTGGTACGTCAGTTCCAGCTGGCTCTGCATCTCTTTGGAGAGCAGCGACAAACGTTCGTGCTGGAGCAGCACAGCCAATGATTTACGATCTAGTTGCATCAGCAGTTCTTTCTGTTGCTCCAGTAATTGAACTGCAAAGTAAATGCACTCCTTATAGCCCGTGAGTAGGGCGAAGGATGCTTCCGGTTCAGACTTTGTAGGATTCTCATCAGCTTCCACGTTGCGTATGTTGAGCAATTGCAGCGCATAACCGATTTCACTTAACACATTTGGCACAAGATTCAAATTCATGAGCAGTGCATAGATGCTAGCAAGCACTTGTAGACTCTTGGTTTGTCTTACATGTTCCAAACTGACTGGCTCTATATCTCGAATATTTTGCTCTCTTTCCCGCTCCCTCTCCTGCTCAACTGGCGCTTCACTTTTGATTTCCTGTCTGCGTAGGAGCAACGTCTTTCTTGCCTCCTGTTCTAGTTCAGCTCCTTGGCTGCGATCCAGTTCACAAGTCTGTGAGAGACGTAACAGATTGTTTTCGTTGCTAAAAGAGCTGGTGTCGCCAAAAGAACTGCATGAGGAAACATTTTTGCTGATAGTCATAGGAACCACGCGTCGACGTGGTTTTTGAGACTTATTGTTGGCATTATCTTGAGTTGTATTTGACTGTGGCGTAAGCTGCTTCTTCTTTGAACGCTGCTGGCTATGATTGGGTGTTGTATTGAGCAAAAAGTCACCCAGACAAAAGCTGCTAGAAGAAGCGCTTGCTCCTCCGCCTGCACTGCGATTAGATGTTCGATCGTTGCTTTGCGGTGTGCTGTTAAATTGGCCGCCAGTGGAACGACGTCCATGTGACTGCTGTCGCACAGGCGTGGATACATTGCCAATGCTCAGTTGACTTAGCTGAGATTCATTTAGTTCATGTTCTGTTTGTATTGGCGGCTTTGGTTGGCGTACAGGCGTTTGACTTTTGGATGCATCCGATTCGTTGCTTTGGCTGTTACGAAAATGCTGCTCCGTGTGCTGACGAAGTGCAGCCAGAAAGTAAATGGCGAAATCTTCCAAGCTGCTCTGCTCTCGCTGAAAGTATGCCTTGAAATTTTCTGGCAGTTGAGCCAACTCGATAGATTCAAGTTTATTCAGTAGGTGCTTTAGATGTTGCTCCGGTTCCAGTTCCAGTTCCTCCGCTTGCTCCATTTTCTGTTTCGTTTTTATTTATATACGTCGCTATGTTTTTGTTTATATTACGTTCAAGCTCTCGTTCTCACAAAACATTTTTCTATCTTTCACTCAGGCCCCGTTCCTGCAACGGAAGATGAGAGAAGAGAAATTTTGCTTGTACGGTCTTTGTGTTTGTCTTGTTGCATTTATTTTGATTTGCTTTCTTGGGGAGTATTAAAGTTGCCACTTTATTTATTTTTATTTTTCGATGATTACTTTCTTTACACACACACAAACGTAACGAAACTATTTTTAAAGAACGAACTAAATTCAGATTTATGCCGAAATATTTGAAGGTTTTACGATAGCAAATTATATATAAAATTAATTAGATTATAGTATGTAGTGTATGTAAAATTAGGTTAGATAGATTTATTTTCGTTCTACCAAAAATTAATTTTGTTTGACATGCAATTTTATTGAATAAATCACAAAGGAAAGCATTCCCTATGAAATATTTTTACCATAATAACTTTACTTAACGAACTAAATGTTAGTAAATAAATTTTTTTTGTGAAAGCTGCAATATTGGTTATGATATAGCTTTTATACAAAGCTGTTATACATTTAAAGTAAATTTCTTAAACAGAATACGGCTAATTTTCTAATAAGAGAATTCGAAGAGAGCTGAAAGTCAAATCAGTAAAGTTCGAAAAGATTCTTCAATTGGCCTTACTTAAATGACATCATCACCCATGGGAGTTGTCTTACAGTAGGGTTGGACACACTAATATACAAATATCAAAATTTAATTTTGTCACGCGACTCGTTTACGCCATCGCCCTAATACACGGCATGAAATTGAAGAAAATGTACCCTAGGCTCGGATTCGGGGTTTGTATTTAAGGCAGCCATACAAAAGTCGAATACAAACTCACATACACACACGCTTTAAAACAAACACAAACAAATGGAAACAATTGTAACTGTTTATTGCGTGGTATAATAAACAAAAACAACATACAGCAAGAGAGCGAAAGAGTGAGATAGAGAGAGAGAGAGATACAAGGGGGAAAGTGTTCGAGTACATGGGACTCCATATCATGGTTATACATTTTTGTTTGGAATGCGAGAAGAGCGAGCGTGCTCTCTTTTTAAATACAATCACACACACAGACCTCACACATCAGCGCTATAAAGCGAAACGGCGGTAACATACATCTCTACATATATACACACATTTATTGAAGTGTCTATCAGAAATAGCTGGATGACGTAATGCACACAACTTGGAACTATGAGCAATGAATGGATATTATGAATGCCAAAATTTAAAAAAAGGCAATCAGTGCAACAAAATTATACATTTTTTAAATGTATAACTCTTTGTTGAATTTGTCGTACCGGCAATTTGCACACAAAACATATTGCGCAACTTCATCCTACATAAACAAGACATTGAGAAAGTCAAGGACATTCATTATTACAAACAGGTATCGAAAATTTTAAATAAGAGGCAAACAAAATATTAGGGGTTGCCATCTTTTTTAAAAACACCAAAATACATCTCTTCGGCTTGTATCCGTGCATGCTCTCCATCTTTCTATCTCTCTCGCTTTCTCTCGACTGAAGTTGCGGCACAACCCGATGACGTATACACAACACACACACACACACATATGAACATGCTTAAAAAATGGTTCACATGTAGCGTAGATACAGAAATGTACACCCATTACACACTTTCCAAATGGAAATAATGTTAGAAAATCACTTTGAATAGGCTTTTAACAATTCAATTGTGGCACTGTGCACACTTTCAAAGCATAATTAGATTTTCTGTGTATAAAACCGAGGGTGTGGCGTTGACCCGAAAAATTTTCACTAATACACACACAAGCCGATTTTCAAATGCAATTTAAAGCTGTGTGGTCGATAATTGTGCAAATAAAACAATGTGCAACTTACACTTTGGACCTTGATAAACCGCTTTACAACAAATTTGTTGGTTTAACTATTGATTTTCAACTTTTTACTTAATTTTCACGCAGCGCTTTAAATTTCACACGAACTGCACGGGAGTACTTTACTGAATGTATTGTACTAGAGGTGGGGTCGAAATCGTTGGCGATGGTAGTCAAAGTTGAGAGTGCTATCGATATGCGCATAATATCGATTTATGTTGGTGTGCTCAGTGAATGGCAATAAATGCAGCTGCTAACAATAACAATAAAGAACAGATTTTAAGGCGTGAGCGTGAGTTTAAGGATTTGAGTTATGGACAAAGATAAGCTGGTTGTGCCCAATCAAATTGGTTACTTAATACTAAAGGATGATGGAGCAGTGCTGGAGTCGGGTGGCGACTTAAAAAATGATGAGCGAAGCGCAAATGTAATAATGGGGCTGCTGAATCTAACCGAAAGGCAAGTAAAACTAATCTGAAAGTGATCAAACTAATATAATTTGTTCTATGCCTGCAGCATTGATGACAACTTTATTGCTAACAATAGCTGTGAACGTATTAGTATTGATTACGAGCATCACAGCTACAGCATATGCATGTCAAATCGTCATATTTATATTGTAAAATTTAGTAAAGGCCAAAATGGAGCAACCACCAGTTCGTCGTCCTCGACGAGCGTGTACAATGACGCCAACAATGAGCTGACCGCGAGTAGTAGTACGGTGATGGCTTGAAAGGAACAACCACAGAGGCAGCTCAGCCCATGCTGCGGCCTCTGCTGGCAACCAGCAACGAGGAACAACAGCAGCAGCAAATACAATTGGAAAACGCCTTTCATTTATCTACTATTACTTTTTATTTGTCAAAGAATACATCATCTGTGAGCTCCTGTTCAAATATACGCTTTGCCTCCTGCGTCACATCGAGAAGCGTAGCCTTACTCTTGCTAAGGATCACATAATATTGTCGCCAATTGCAGCGCCGCTTCACAATCCAAAAGTCATTCGTTGTCTTCACCTGCAGCTCCTCAGCAGCAGCAATTTCTTGTATAGGATTAGCCAGATCTGCAATAATGCTCATTACATTCCTTGGTATGCTCTTTGCATTACGATGAATATTTGTATGATGCTTGAGGCTTTGCTCGTTGATAAAGAGATATTTGGCTGACCCATCATCATTGTTAGCTGCAACTGTGGCATCAGCACTCGCATTCAGCTTTGTGGCGGATGCAATATCTTTAGCCAGGCAGCTGAGCTGTGGACCCAAGTAAGCGTGGAGTTCTTCATAAAACTCCTGCGTAGGCACAGCTATAAAGAAACCTTCATTTAGAGAGAAAATTTAAGCAATTAAATAAGATTTTCTTTACCATCCACAAAAAGACAGAGCGTAACATTCAATGCACGATATATAAGCAAATGATGTAAGCTAATTTGCTTATCCAAATCCAAGTAGATTTTTGTTGTGATTGGCTCTTCTCCTTTAAGAACAAATGCACCCGCACGATAGGCCTCCACAGAGCCTCCAGCAGAAGCTAACCCCAGGACATACGCATGCAAGCTATACAAATCGCTAGCAGATAGTTTGCCTCCACAGACAACTTGGTCGTTGTAGAACATGATACACTCTTTGACCGCTGAAAAAGTATCGCAGAGCATACCAAAGTTATGGGCGCGCAAAAAGAGACTTTTATCTAGAGCAAGATACTGAATGGAGTACAGCATGTCCATAATATCACATTGACCCAGATCCTTGAGTGAAGTCAAGTACCGATCATAAAATGTTTGCAGCTCTGCAGCCAGCTGTTGACGTTGCTCCTCCGCTTCCTCATTGGTTGTGCTCGCTGTTAGCTTCGCCTGCAGCGTACCATGATGAAATCGATACATATAATAGCATTGCCTTAAGACAGCATGATATATCCTATCAGATACTTCTCCCCCCCTATACTCAGCCACCTCGACGCCATCTTTGAGCTTCACCTCCTTGGGCACATTCAGCACCATCACAAGCCAGAAGCCTGGCTCGGGCTGATAGAAAAGCTGTGTTGTCTTTTGTGTATGCAAAGCCTTACAATCGTCATCGCTGGTAAACGTTCTGGTAGATGTAAAGATATGTACATTTTTCTAAGGGTGTAGCTATTGCTGACGCTGACTCACCCAGTAAATGTAATGATAGCTTCGCTGAGACCCACATCTTTGATTTTTGTATTAAGTTCAATATCATTTGGATGATAAAACAGAACCTTTTTGTGTTCCTGTTGCATGACAAATACATTTTGTAGGCGTTTCTTCATGGATTTTTTTAACTCACCTCGCCTTCCTTCTGGCTTAAATTGGAATTAAATACATAGAAGCTACGCAGCGTGATTTCCACACGATGCAATACCTTAGCCATTTCGTTTGCACGTTCGCCAATGGATTTCTCTTGTCCAAAATAAACGGGGAGCATTCACTTAGAACGATTTAATTTATTTTTGTATTGCACTTGACAGTCACAACGAAAGGTTGCCATGTTTTGCAAAACAAATACCATTCACAGTCAAACGTGCATACGTGCCGCATATAGATGCACCAAAAACAAATGTATCCAACTGGACAAGTTAGATTTCTTGTTTCATTCCCTTGCTATGTATACTCATTGGTCTAAATTTAACACGAATGATCGTCTTATAATGTTGGTCAATTTTTTATTATTTCTTATTTGGCCGTTACCCCGTAACAGTTTCTATTCTGCGATTTGTAGCAGAGTATTCCCGTTCCCATTTTCCATCAACAAATTAATATTTTGAATAAATTTATTTTTATTTGTAATTGTATATGGAATTTGAAGCAAGAATTAAGCCAGAAGAAACAGCAGACAGGAAACTCGGCTCAATGCTTGAACTTGTAATTTTGAATTTGTTCTTGCGATCTAGTGTTTTGCAGAAATAAAAAAAATTTGGAAACTCTGTAGCTTGATTTTAAGTGTTGGATGATTGATTTTGGATTGTCTTTTGCAATTAGGCTAGGCAACCGCCGCGTAGACGCAACACCAGGTGAAGGGTGGACTCTTTTTGGATGTTGTAATCGGACAAGGTGCGACCATCTTCCAGTTGTTTGCCGGCGAAGATCAGACGCTGCTGATCTGGGGGGATACCCTCCTTGTCTTGAATCTTGGCCTTCACATTCTCAATCGTATCGCTGGGCTCAACCTCGAGAGTGATGGTCTTTCCTGTCAGGGTCTTCACGAAGATTTGCATACCACCTCGCAGACGAAGGACCAAGTGGAGGGTTGACTCCTTTTGGATGTTGTAATCGGACAAGGTGCGGCCATCTTCCAGTTGCTTGCCGGCGAAGATCAGACGCTGCTGATCTGGAGGGATACCCTCCTTGTCCTGAATCTTAGCCTTCACATTCTCAATGGTATCTGAAGGCTCAACCTCGAGAGTGATCGTCTTTCCTGTAAGGGTCTTCACGAAGATTTGCATACCACCTCGCAGACGAAGGACCAAGTGGAGGGTTGACTCCTTTTGGATGTTGTAATCGGACAAGGTGCGGCCATCTTCCAGTTGCTTGCCGGCGAAGATCAGACGCTGCTGGTCTGGAGGAATACCCTCCTTGTCTTGAATCTTGGCCTTCACGTTCTCAATCGTATCGCTGGGCTCAACCTCCAGGGTAATAGTTTTTCCTGTCAGGGTCTTCACGAAGATTTGCATACCGCCACGCAGACGGAGGACCAGATGAAGGGTCGACTCCTTTTGGATGTTATAATCTGATAATGTGCGACCATCTTCCAGTTGCTTTCCAGCGAAGATCAGACGCTGCTGGTCTGGAGGAATACCCTCCTTGTCTTGAATCTTGGCCTTCACATTCTCAATCGTATCGCTGGGCTCAACCTCCAGGGTAATAGTTTTTCCTGTCAGGGTCTTCACGAAGATTTGCATACCACCTCGCAGACGAAGGACCAAGTGGAGGGTTGACTCCTTTTGGATGTTGTAATCGGACAAGGTGCGGCCATCTTCCAGTTGCTTGCCGGCGAAGATCAGACGCTGCTGGTCTGGAGGAATACCCTCCTTGTCTTGAATCTTGGCCTTCACATTCTCAATCGTATCGCTGGGCTCAACCTCCAGGGTAATAGTTTTTCCTGTCAGGGTCTTCACGAAGATTTGCATACCACCTCGCAGACGAAGGACCAAGTGGAGGGTTGACTCCTTTTGGATGTTATAATCTGATAATGTGCGACCATCTTCCAGTTGCTTGCCGGCGAAGATCAGACGCTGCTGGTCTGGAGGAATACCCTCCTTGTCTTGAATCTTGGCCTTCACATTCTCAATCGTATCGCTGGGCTCAACCTCCAGGGTAATAGTTTTTCCTGTCAGGGTCTTCACGAAGATTTGCATACCACCTCGCAGACGAAGGACCAAGTGGAGGGTTGACTCCTTTTGGATGTTGTAATCGGACAAGGTGCGGCCATCTTCCAGTTGCTTGCCGGCGAAGATCAGACGCTGCTGATCTGGAGGAATACCCTCCTTGTCCTGAATCTTAGCCTTCACATTCTCAATCGTATCACTGGGCTCAACCTCCAGGGTAATAGTCTTTCCTGTCAGGGTTTTCACGAAAATTTGCATACCGCCACGCAGACGGAGGACCAAATGAAGGGTTGACTCCTTTTGAATGTTGTAATCGGACAAGGTGCGGCCATCTTCCAGTTGCTTGCCGGCGAAGATCAGACGCTGCTGGTCTGGAGGAATACCCTCCTTGTCTTGAATCTTTGCCTTCACATTCTCAATCGTATCGCTGGGCTCAACCTCCAGGGTAATAGTTTTTCCTGTCAGGGTCTTCACGAAGATTTGCATACCGCCACGCAGACGGAGGACCAGATGAAGGGTCGACTCCTTTTGGATGTTATAATCTGACAATGTGCGACCATCTTCCAGTTGCTTTCCAGCGAAGATAAGACGCTGCTGATCTGGAGGGATACCCTCCTTGTCCTGAATCTTAGCCTTCACGTTCTCAATGGTATCTGAAGGCTCAACCTCGAGAGTGATCGTCTTTCCTGTCAGGGTCTTCACGAAGATTTGCATACCACCTCGCAGACGAAGGACCAAGTGGAGGGTCGACTCTTTTTGGATGTTGTAGTCGGACAAGGTGCGGCCATCTTCCAGTTGCTTTCCGGCGAAGATAAGACGCTGCTGATCTGGTGGGATACCCTCCTTGTCCTGAATCTTGGCCTTCACGTTCTCAATGGTATCAGAAGGCTCAACCTCCAGGGTTATGGTCTTTCCCGTCAAAGTTTTAACGAAGATCTGCATTTTAGTAATTCTGAAAATAAATTAAAAATAGAATAGAAAAAAATAGAAAATAAAACTCCTAACAGACCTCAACTCTATGCATTATGAAATTAAACTACTACGATGACTAACAGCTGTAGAAAATTCGAGTATTTCTCGGATTGCTTTGTGCTTGACCTCAGACGCACACACATGTACATATATATATATATATACATACGCGATAATGCGTATATGTATGCATATACCCTCTTTATTGCTTTTCCCATTTCCTCCCTTGGTCAATTTCTTGAACAAAGGAAAAACCTTTGTTGGCGGCCATTGCTGTCATTGGCCTTATTATATACGTATGCGTATATATACTCACGTATTTACAGATTCTTGCGTCTGAGCTTTCGCAACGTATTACTTTTGTGTTCTATAATAAAAAGAAAATCTAAAATACGCAGTGTATTTTCTTACAAATACTACAATTTGTTAGTGCGCAATTGATTTTTCCCTGTATATATATAAATATGTATGCATTAGATAAGTGCGTGAAAATAATACACGCACACATACAGATACGTTCGCAGCTACATTTATATCCTTCTCAATGAATGTATGCATTTATATGCCTTCTCGAATTTTCAATGACGCCACAAGCGGATTTCACAACAAATTTGCAAACCAATAAGTAGTAAATCATACATTTAAAAAAACACGTAACCCAAAAATACGGAAGAAACAATGGCGTATCGAATATCTATTTATCCTAGTTCACAAGTTTATTTTTTTAAATAATAATATAAACTCACTTTTGCGTTCACTGATTTTTTAACTTTTGAATATTTAATTTTCCACCCTAAGTTAACTTTATTTCAGTTTATTTTTGCTTTTCTGCCAGTTCTCTTGCTTCACTTTTTGAATACTTCGGCTAATTCTGTTTGTATCTCGCTTTTTATAGACTTGTGACTGATGGAGAAATTTTGTGTACTACGTTGGGGAAATTACAATGTCAATATGGTTATCCTGCTCACTCCCAAATGTCATGTAGTTACATTTGATTATAATATGCTTGATTTAAACGTAAAAGGTTATTGGCTATTCTCTTTAATTCATTAATGCCTGTAGTTGTATTAATATAATGAAAGAAGATTGAAAACTTATACCAAGTAGTCCCTAAGCAATGCGTTCGAATCGTAATGCACAATTGCAGTTGCTTATAGTGATGTATATTTATCTCACTCTCGCCCCCGTTCAATTTCACCACAGCAATATACCACCACAACATAAGGTTGCCAGACCGCTGGGCTGAGCCTAACCCATGTTCAAATTGAATCATTCTTTTACTCACCGTTTTTTAAACCGTTTGTCTAATAGCTATTCGCTGATTTTCACTATACCGTTTGGTTTAGATTGCGTTTTTTAACTATATATTGATAGCTTGTCTGCTCAATTTTCACAATTTCTTTTAGCTCCAAGTGTTTACTTTGGAAGTCAAACGGAAAATGACTCGGTGAAAAACAAGGTTGCGTCGCACAAATATCTTTAGACGCTTAACGTTTTCAAAGCTTACTACGAAATAAATTTTTTTTGTATTCTAAAACTACACACTCACCACACAATTAAAAATTTTTTGTAACAAATTCAAGACAAGACCTGCTTTACGTGCTGAGTCGACTGGCCTAGTAAAAAGTCAAATATATCAAATACAGGAAATATGATGTGCTAAGCAATGTTAACTAAGCATATATTTTTGTTGAATTGTAAAATTTAAAAATGTCACATTGTACAATGGAAAACTTGACTGAATTTATGACTTACCAAATTTGATATAACATTGTCAATTGAGTTTTACAACTTTTAATATATGAACTAGAAAATTTGACATGATAAGCGTTGCTAGTTGAGCACACAATTTTGTGATGTCACATACTGCCGCATTTTACTTAACAGTGCTATTTGAGTTGTATAACAGTAACATAATCTACGTAATCTATCTCTGATTGGCGACCTTTCGATATTCAGTAACACTAAATAAAGACTATCTATACGGAAAATAGTGGCAGTCACGAAAAATGGTGGAGCTGGAAGTACTAAGTGCCAAAACTAGCAAAGCCTACGGCAAGGTAAATGTGTCCTCTACCTCGGTGGCGATTAGCGAGCTGCGAGTAGTGATTCACAAAAGTTTAAAGCAAACGCCGCATGCCGACCGCATATCGCTGTAAGTGCACCTACACAGTTAATCACACGCATGCAAGCGTGGATAAAATTTCAAAAATTAAAAACAAATGTTTTCATTTAAGTCGCTTGGAACCGCGTGGCAGGAGCTTGAAGGATACGGATACAGTTGGATCGCTTAACCTCGGCAATGGGGATAAGGTCTACATTAAGGATTTGGGACCACAAATCGGCTGGAAAACTGTTTTCCTGTCTGAGTATGCAGGTCCTTTGATTGTTTATCTTATTTTCTATTTTCGGCCAGAGCTCATCTATGGCAAGGCAGCTGGGAATCCCATTTCGCTGACCACTCAGTAAGTCATTTTTAGTTATCTATCTCTTTCGCTCTGTGTGTGTGTGACTTTCGCCAGAGTAACGCACACACATGTATATACATATATATATATATATATATATATATATATATATATACACGTATTACGCACACAGAGACAGCCGTATCGACCCGCTTGACCCAGCGGTCGATTTTGTGAGCTTATGCAAATAATTTGTGATCAGCGCTGGACTAGCTTTTACCTGTTGTTGGCTGCATAATCATTAACACGCTTTCAACACAATTTGTATATACCCTGTACGCATAAAGTCGTGAAATGGGGTTTATAGGCTGGCAAATAACGTCTAGACTATACCCTAATATCAATATATGCAAACAAATTTTCACAAATTATATGCAAAGTTAGTCAAAAAATTTGAAGCTTAGAGAAATCTCTTATTTATCTGGTTGCCTAGGGAATCTATCAATTTCACCTTATAATTTATTAATCATAATTATTTATCATTCACAGCATAGCCGCTGGCTGTTATACGGTTCACTATGTGAAACGTTTGTTGGAGACGATCTTTGTGCATCGTTTCTCTCATAATACGATGCCGCTGCGTAATCTGTTTAAGAATTGCAGCTACTATTGGGGCTTCACAGCGTACGTCTCCTATCATGTCAATCACCCGCTCTACACATCCCCATGCATGTGTACCGTCTATGCTGCATTGGCTGCCTTTGCTGTGAGTCCTGCCCAAATATTTTCTGATATAACATTTCTAAAATGTTTTTGCTTTTTAGCTCTGCGAGTTGGGCAACTTTTCGGTCCACATTGCTCTACGGAATTTGCGTCCACCGGGAACCAAGGTGCGCAAGATTCCTGTGGCCGACAGCAATCCATTGACAAAGCTCTTCAAGTGAGTAAATCTATCTTTTATCTTGATTGTAAATTTAATTAGTATTCAATGCAATGTTATTTTTTGCAGTCTGGTCTCTTGCCCCAATTATACATATGAGATTGGCGCCTGGGTTTGCTTCTCGGCAATGACCTCCTGCTTGCCCGCCTATCTGTTTGCATTCGCTGGTGCATTCCAGATGACTGTTTGGGCTCTGGCCAAGCACCGCAATTACAAGAAGGAATTCAAGGATTATCCAAGGGGTCGCCGTGCCATTTTCCCATTTCTTATTTAAAACAGCAAATGATACCACAAATTTGCAAAATTTAGAGGTGTACACCACGTACTGCTATTCCAATTTATTGTCTAGAATTAATTAACTTCGTTAAATATAAATGGGTAGAAGATTGACGGACTTTGTATATTGGCTTGTGCCACACTAATATTTATTTGTTTATTAGGCAAACATGAGTTCACGAAATTGGTAGACTTTGAACCTATCACCTTATATCGTTTATACACTGTATCTAAAGCTATGATATATTCTCAAACCAAATACACTAGTTTTGAGAAACAAACGCCATAAGGGATCAACTCTGACTCAGTTCTTATGTAATAGAGTGTTTCACAGTCTGCAACGCTTTCACTTATGTTTATATTGATCAAATTTTTGAAATTTCCGCCAAATTGAGTAGTACGTCTCAAGCAGGTTGGCAGCACCCTGGTTACTATATCACGTTAAGTTAGCTGCTGCTTAGTGCAGTGAAGCACTGACATGTATGACGTTAATCAATTTTTTAAAAGCCCGCCAAACTGACCTGCCATATGTTTTAAGGTCTTTAACGTATGAAGTGAAGTTGGCTGTTGCTCAGTTTGTGCGTGTGTGTGATTAGTTTGTGTTTTTGCCGGCACGAAAAAAATTCAGGTGAGATGAATTTATTTGAGGAGCTGGATACATTGGATCCCAGCTCCAAGCTGGTGCCCCCGCGTATAGAGACACCAACACCCCACAAAGTAGCTGTATTGATACTACTCAAACAATATGTAAAGGTAAGTGCATTTGTAGATAAGCTGATATATGCATACACATATAAATATATGTAGGATAAAAAGACGTCAATGGATTCGGGAATTACGATGCGTCCACAAAGACGTCGCATGTTTTGCATGCTCATGTTCAAGCTGGTGCAGGAGGCTGACATGTCGTACAATGAGCTGCATCACTTGATTACGAACAAACCGTTTAAGCTGGACACACTTATGTTGGAGGCCTTCGAGAAGGCAATGTCAGAGTTCTGTGGCTCGGCCAGCATTGAGGCATTGTTTGACTTCGCGGAAATGCAAAATATCGATACACTTCTGAATGAAGACTATGGCGTTAGCCAGTTCAGCATGGTTGGCGTTTATGTCAGACGAATCGCTGTTGTACTCGAACGTTTCACCTTCGCCGAGATGATGTGCATGTATCGGAATATATGTCTATACTATGAACGTGGCATACGCGCCTTGTCATCAGGAGCACGAAAATTAATTGTTGGCGGTGTGCTGCATAGATCGCAAACGCCTCCACCGCCAGCGTCGGAGGAGATCAGCAAGGACATAGTTGAGCCAAAGCAGGAACAGACAGAACTTAGCCAACCACTAAGCAGATGGGCTCCGAAGCAAGCGAAATTTTTTATTAACAAACAATCGGAGCTGTTGGATAATGACGAAAGCAGCGCTTTGTCACCCAAGCAGCTCCAGCTCAAGGTGCAGCAGATTATTGAGGATCTGCCTTTAAATACAACCTCCTATTTTCTGGGATACATGAATCAGCTGCGCATACGCGACTACTATAATGCACTATCGGCTCTGCATCGTGCTTTGGATCGTTCGCCTGTGCGACTGATGAGCCAAGAGAAAGGCTATCAGTATTTTTGCATCAATCTAGCCGTGCTGCATGCAACTTTTGGGCATCGGGAAGAGGCATTGGCTGCACTCAGAGAGAGCATTATGCTGGCCCAAGAGCATGGCGATAAGAGAAGCTTAAATTTAGCCAACACCTGGCACTGTTTGCTGCGCGATGAGCTGCCCCTATCGTATGTGCAGCGCAGCGTAGCTGACATCAGCGATGCGGACGGCAATCTTCTACAGAACTATACGTTAGCACTTCACTTTGCTGTGAAGCTCGGCACTGTGGCTGGTTATCAGCCGTTGCGACTGTTCGATTTGCTGCAGAATAGTGATCAGTTGACCAATCGAAATAATCTATCCAACCATGCCTCGGAAGCTTTGGCTTTGAGAAGTGCTGTTTGGTGTGCTTATGGAAGGCACGAGTTATCAGCTTTGTATGCTCAGCTGCTGTTGTCCGTGCGGGATCGTTTCAATTGCAGCGGATCTGCTGGGATGGGCAGCGCTTTGGCAAGCTATGCCATGTGGCTGCATCTGCAGGGTGAATTGCGTCTCGCTCGCGTATTGCTTCATCGCGCCCGTGAACAGCTGCCACGCATGCCCAACGCTGAATGCTGGATGATCAGCCAGTGCCATGTGGTAATACAGTCGGGCATTTATCGCTGTCGTTGGCATGAAGCTCTAAAAGCCTGCGATCAACTTCATCTGCTCGATCCATCGGCTGCGATGCAGCAGCGCGCTGCCATCTATGTCGCCAAACGCGAATTCTTCAATGCACGCCGTCTGCTGGATAAGCTTGCAGCCAAGTCGGAGCTGCCGTTTCTGCTGCGTATGCGTGTCCAAGTTCTACTCGCCTACTGCAGTTTGGCAGAAGGAAATTTCTCTAGCGAGGCAGTTACGCTACTACTGCGTGTAGCCGAGGATATGTCCGAATCCCAGATGGACTACGAGCTGGCCATGGTGGATATGTTACTCGCACAGGTGCTTCTAATGCTGGGCATGCCACAGAAGGCGTACCAAGCCATTAAGCGTAGCATGGATGATATACACATAAATGGCGGACTCTACGAAAGGGCCAAGACAGACTTTGTATTCGTGCGTTGCCTGCTGGCCATTAAGGAGGCGGAGGCACGCAAAGCGCAACTATTGAAATCTTTGGATATACTAGAGCGTTCCGCACAGTCCTTTAAGCAACTGTCGGCACATGCGAAAGTCTTGGATGTCTATGTATTTCTCGCTCAACGATTCAATGAATACGGTGAACGAGCGCTGCGTAATAAATACGCTGGAGAATTTCGTCGCTACTTCATGGAGCATCCCATACCAAGAGAATATCTCGGCGGTCCGTAATTAACTCTTAATAAACGATTTTATTAATTTTTATAAACATTAATTGTTCTTTTCTTCTTGATTATGCGTAGGCCAACTACAAATACTTGTACTAAACCCTATTTGAAAGTTCTGTGCCAACTGCTCTGAACGAGTGGATAAAAAGATGGTAAATGCTAAAGGCGTTGACTCTGCTTGACTTTCATACCTTGCTATTTGTATGAGTGTGTATGTGTGTGTGTTTCAGTTTGGTTGTAATGTTAATTAACATTCACTGGCAGGGGTACGTGAACTGAATCGAGATTGATTCCAACTTATACTCTAGAGCGTGAGGCACTATCCCATTTTAAGTGTTGCTGCTGTTGTTATTGTTGCGTCCCCGCTGGTAAATTGAACTAACGTATTATGCATATATGTATATATATATATATATCAAAGTTGTTAATTAACGAATCAATGGTAAACTGGGCGACGCTCCAGTTGCGGCCATGGCACTGCCTGGACCAAGTAACACTTGCTTTTGCTGTGACTTGTGTAGCTCCTCCATTTGGGCGCGCTCGGTCTCGAAAATGACGGGAGCAAATAGTATGACGGAACTAGTAAAGAATATCCACGACGCGTTGCACGAGAACTGATAGAAGCTACGGAAACTCTTCACCGCAGTGGTAGTCACGGTGCTGGCCGCATTTCTCACTGATTCCGGGAACATTTCTGATAGTCCCATCATACGTTCACCGAACGACTCGTCTGGTTCCTTAAAACAAAAATGTGAGGTTAGAATGTACATATATATATATAAATATGCTGCATGTTTACAAACATAAATTGCGAGCAAAACTTACATCATCGTAATTCTCACCATCTGTTTGCGGTTCGTCATTTGCGGGCTGTAAAGAAAGCAATGCAATTGATGCACGTTGTAATAATCAATATGTACGAATGCATATACATAACTATGTATGTGTGTACGTATGTACACTTGATAAGCAGATGGACTAGTTCTCTAATTACGTGAGCACGATAACTAAAACGGCAGGGGCTTTAAAGTGCACGCGGTTTTACTTACAATGGCTACTGTGCGCCGCTCTGGCGTTTCGTCCTTGCTACCACCTAACGAAGACATCCCGCTATCCTTTTCAATGAACTCAATGTCAGGATCAGAGTCCATCAAATCCTCAATTTTTGCGTTATCGGTATCCACTTTTGCGGCTTTATTTTAAACTCTTAACAATATTTTCGGCGGGTTCAATGAAACCCTTTTATATATCGCGCGTACAACACAAAAAACGTTAAATAATACAATGGACAATATAATCAGTTCGCACTGTCGTTTTCGTTGTAAAAATTGATTTCGTGCGTGCTCCGCGATGGTACCTGGCTATTGCTCACAGCGGAACTCGTTCAACTACATTGAACTGGTCTCTTGCGTGAACTTACTCAAAATGGTAGCCGGCGAATTAGGTTGGTCACGATTAATCGCACAAAAAATAAATAAATAGAATAAAAAAAAAATATTTTTGTTTTAAATTCTTATTAAACAACGAAGTCATGTTAACTAAACAAAGCCTTACATTTTAGTTTATTTAAGATTGTAAACTGCGTTTATCGTTATTTCTTTTATATTTTAATTATGCACTGATAGCTAAGGTGAACTACTCAAAACGTTAAACAGCGAATTCGCCTGCTGAATACTTATCGATAAATAGTTTGAAACATAAATTTAAAAATTTTGTAAGACGAAGCGAAGATACAATCAGAGTAGTTGAAAGACCAGAGGTTATAATTACCTTATCATCTGGATCGCTCATGATTTTTAATCAATAACAATGTCACGTGTTATTATTTTTTTTTAAATCTTTTTAATATAAAATATACACGATATGCACAGAGTGAAATTTGGAAACGTCGACAAATTGAGCGACAATATTTTGCTTACTGAATGTTCCTTTTGTACTTGTGAATGTTATACTGAAGTGTGAGGCGATGACGGGAAAATTAATATCCAAGGCCTACTGTTTCTTCCAATAAGATTTAAAACATTTTTATTGAGCGTTGGTATATTGTTATTTATTTTTTATAATTGTTCGTTTTTTAAACATGTTTTTGCCATTTCAGATACCCGAAAACAATCAAAACTTTAACAAAACAAACAAGTAAAAAAGGTACCTAAATTATAATGCATATACTTAGATAATGTCTTAATTTTTTTACTGTCAGCCATTAAGTTATATTAGATACAAACAGCATATAGTAAGAATATATTTAATATATAGTTTAGTATATATTTTTGCATTTATAAATAGTTCAAGCACAATTAGATATCATAAAAATCTACGTTGAAACGAACTGCTTTTGAATTCATATACATATATGATATATATGTATATATACAAATTTAATTTTTTTTAAATTAAAAATTTTTTTTTTCAATTTTCATCTGTCTGGCAATTTTTGTAAATACCATACAAAAATGTTGTTGCATCTTGCTTTGCTTTCTATTTTTTCATTTGCTTTCGACTATTTGTACTATTGACCTGACAGAATTTTGGTTATTAGAAAACACATGCTTGTATATGGATCTAAATATATATATAATATATATAATAATTATTAGTTCGAGTTAAATTTGCTCTGCTCCAAATTGCAAAAATAATTTGAAACCACTGCCACAAGCCAAATTTATAAAATATTTACTTTGAATTGAACTTTTAACTTTTATATATATTTATTATTTTTATAATGTAGCTGGGACGGCGATGCAATGGACTTTTGAATTTTGATAGATATATTATTTTTCGTTTTTTATGTGTAATAGATAAACTTAAATAGGAAGCAAAACAATTGGAAGGTTCTCAAGTAAGGTGACTAGATAAATCAATTTTGATTCAATTTGCTTTGCTTTTGATTTCTGCGAAAATAAAAATGGTTTCTCTTGTTTATTAAATATGTTTCTTCTTTACATTTATTTTGGGAGATTTTTGAATTGCTTAGCAATTAAATTGCATTTTGATAATAGTTTTTTTCTTTTGAAATATTTTTAGTTTTTTTATTGTTGTTGTATTCATATAGATATATATTTCAATAGTTTAACAATTACGTAACTAGACATTTAATATAATAATATTATTATAAATATATATATATTTGGGCTTAACATTCGCATCAAATTGAATTGTTTTTGAAATATTTTATGGCTTTGCTGTTTGCTCAAAATACATTTAAAGCAATTTTTTAACTTATTTAAGACACAAACATATGAACTCTTTTTATTTTTATTTTTTTCGATATATATAAGTATATGCAATAGTTAAATTTTTCATGCCCTGTTGCTTCTCTTATATTTTTTTTATTTTATTTATTTATTTTTTTGTAGTTTTTTTTGTCAATGCAGCACCCTAAACACAATATCACTCACGCTCTCAGACTTATCCGAATTTGCATATATATATATATATATATATATATATATATATATATATATATATATATATATATATATATATATATATATATATATATTTATATGTATTTTATATAATGTAATTTCATATAATTTTGTTACTTAAAAAAATTTATGGATTGGTAAAAAATTAAAAACAATTAAGAACTTAGCAGTCAGGCGCAGCCGACTGTGTAATACTCGTTCACAGCATGAAAATGACTAAATTGATAATGTCCTCTTATGATTTCCCATTAGCAGGATAACCGACACAGACCAACAGTTGCAAAGGCCAAAGATATAGAAATATATAGAATACCTCATTTGCAATGGCTTCTGAAGGCATAGATAGGTAAGCTATGCTTAAATTGTATAGCAGCTCTATGTAAAAACTAGCTATAAACCAGTGGAACTTATAGTTTCCTCTCATATTCAGAATATCTTATCATTATACCTTCGTAATATCAATTCTCTAAACTCAAGTGTAGCTTAAGGCTTTGAGTTCAAAATCCAATATACTCTTTTCATTTTGTGAACGAGCATAATTATACAAAACATTTTCCAACTATCAACTAAAGTAGTACAAAAAATGAATATTAAAAATTTGCTTATCTTTTTTTTACAAATGATTTAGAAACTAATATGTATGTGTTGTATGTGTGTCCAAGAGAAAATTCCAAATGTTTTTTCGCTTTTCCATGTGCAAAACTTTTAAAAGTTCGTTCTTATGTGCTGCTGCTTTCTCTTAGTATCTTAGCATAATTAATTAAATATAAATATAATGTTTGTTTTCCCTACAAAACATTCATGAATTCTGGCTGAGTATAATTAAGTTTCATTTGTTAAACTTTTGCCCAATCCAAACGAAATCGCGGGGAGGTCGACGTTTACAGCAAAAGTCTCGTAAACTCTGCAAGAAAAAAGAATGAAATGAATATAAATTAAATATATGTATTAAAGTTAACGAGAGCTAAAAAAGTTTTGAGCCCTTATTTTCAATGGGTATTGCGCCAGTGGATGTAGACGTTGTCAATTAATTGCTAAGAGGTATGTCTCAGGGGCTTTGCTGCGTAGGTCCTGGTGTGAATCAACAAAAACAATTTTTGATGTTAGCGAAACAAAACAAACAATATAAACAATAAATATAGAACAAATGTTCGAACTGGAAATACCCTGCAAGTGTGCGTTAAACGTAGCAGAAAGTTACTAAAAAATGAATATAAAATGAAGCCAAAAGATAAATATTAAAATTGTTCTAAAAGGTACAAAGAAAGTATATTTATATTTATATTTTTTACTTTTCTAGGATAAATAGAAACTAAACATTTAACGTACAGCTAATAATATAAGGCTATAAAAAAATTGTATTTAAAATAAACAAATATTTGAAGGTTCTTTAAGGAATGAAAGGTTCTCAGCTATTTTTTTATGAATCATCTGGTGCAGCTAGTGCATAAAAAAGCAGAAATAAATAACATTGTTTGCACGTGTGTAAAAAAAATAGGCCAAAATAAATAAATTGCAGATGGCAGCCAATAACTGGAGAGCAGGAGAGTTGGCTTGCAAGCGGAGTATTCCAAGGTCAAAGTAACAACTTGTAATGCCATGGCATCTGAACCTAATGATTAAGTCAAGTCGACACTCGCTCACACACCAACATACTAGACAAAGTCATATATGTGCTTGGACGACACACATACACACACATGAAGACATATTTGAGAATGAATGAAACATCTGCCTTTGGGTTTCGTAAATCAATTTAATGCCACGCATGGGACACATCGAACGTGTCCTTAGGATAAATGTTTACTTTTGACTCTTTATGCCAGCCAATGATATAGTTCATACTATTGAATACCCTTTCCCAATGTAAATGTAACAAGTTCTTTGGCTTTTTTCTCTGTTTAACCATACAAATTTTTCTTTGTGTTGGTTAACAACAGCAAAATCCCCCTCTTAAATGGTTTTGAACTAGTTATGGTATCAGAACTGGAACCAATTGAAACTTTAGTTTCAAATGTGAACTAGCTTTCAGATTGAACTTGTTTGGTATTCAAAAATGTTTATTGAACTCGAACTTGCACTAATTCAGCTGCCATCATAAAGAACAAAACAAATAAATTATGCGTACATACATAAAAAACTGTGTTAAGGACCTTGAGTCTAGAGCAACGCGGGATTCTTTGTTAGTCCAACTGCTGCGCCTGGGGTTATTCAACTTGAGTTCTCGTTTGCTGCGGTTTCTGTTTATATTTGTCTAGCTGATTTATGAGTGAGGCTTTTACAAATATTGGCACAAGGTTATATAGGTACACCTGAGCATGTGGATGCGTGTGCGTGTGTGTGTCTTTTATGCTGCAGCTTGATTAACGCACAGACAATAGTAGTAAAAGTGAAGCTAGCGCATTTTGCGGTTTTATATTTTTTTGTGTTTCTACGCACTGGCAGAAATAAAACTGTGCGATATGAACGACTGCTTAATTCTCGTTCAACATTTAAAAATAGCTAATTTTTTTTTGCTAATTTTTAAAATTTTTCGATTGGAAGAATGGAAGTCATATGTTTATAATACTGTAAGTCTCTAGCTTCAATAATAGAGTTTATATAGCAGAAGCTTTAATAATGTATGATTTGCCGAAAGAGTAGAAAACAAATCTTTACACTACATTAAACGAGGCTATAGACGTATCTATATGCTCTATTCAGCTTCTTTATACTGATGTACAAACAAAGCTAATATACCCTTTTTTCACTGTAGGAACGGCCATAAAAGGAGCTCTAAACTGGCCTTACGCTTGCCAACGTCACTGTTGGCCTTTGTGGGTGCAGCGTGTTTGTGTGTGAGTGTGTGTGTGACTTACCCTCGTAATTAATGCGCCCATCCTGATCCAAATCGGCAATGGCGAGCAGCTGCTCCAGCTGCTGCTCGTTCAAGGGCTCCCCAATCATTTCCATGGCCGTTTGCAGTTCATCTCGTGTGATAAATCCATTGCCATCACGATCAAATACTCTGTGAATTAGGCAAGGAATCAGCTACATCTATCAATTTAGTCCCGTCGACTTACCTAAATGCGGCTATTAGATCCTCGGTTACATCGTCAGCCTCGTCGACGGGTTTGCTGGCGGTGCTGGAGCTGTCATCGTGCTGTTGCTGCTGCTCGTCTCGCAGCGCTTGAATTCTGCCCACCCACTGAAGAAACTCGGCCTCGTTGATTAAGCCATTGCCTGGAATTGAAAATGTGAATTTAGCAGGTGTGTACAGGTATGATGGCAAAAGCTTTGCTAAAAACAAGTGCAACAACAAATACTTCATATTTTTCTAATTTATGCCTCGAACTGAGTGAAGGAGATATGCTGGGGGCGTCAGTTAAAAGGGTTTTGCTATAGGGCTTTTGAACATATATATGTAATATGCAGTTCAATATCATATTTTTACGAGGGCAGCTTAAAAAATATGAATTTCAAGAATAAATATTTTTAACTTTATTTTTAAACAAACATAAATAATTTTGAAAAATTTAAAAAAAAAGGATTATAAAATATTTTGAAAAATTTAAAAAAAATAGCGATTATAAAAATATTTAGAAAATTTCAAGAAAGCAAAGGGTTTGTAGTTCAAAATTTTGCAGGGTATGTGTTAGTGAAGCACTGCACTATTCTCACTTTTTTGTTACTGTTTGGTGGTTTGAACAATTTTTGCACGCTTCAAGCGACAGTTACGAGCATTAAGCATTAAGCTAAACGACCATTGTTCTACACACACACGCACACATACGTGCACACACACACGTGCGCATAGACTTAACAAAGTGCAGACAAACGTTGCCTACTTTTGTGCGCAGCAGGTAGCTTCGCCCACCCATTGCACCCGCTCAGAAAAACGTTTTTTGCTGCTTTTTTCGTTTAATTTTTTAGCAACTGTGGCCAGCCTGTTCAGCTCTCTTTCGTTTCACCCTTTCTTTTCGTCCTTTCTATGTTTCCACTTGCGCTGAGACTTTTATAATTAAGTGCTAAGATAGAAGCAAAGTAAGCACTGTTAGCGCTTTGCTGCTTGCCAACTTCCGGTCGCAAAAACATGCCCAAAAGCCTTGACCTTCAGCAAGTGGGTCGCCAGTGAACGGCTAGCAGATACCCTGTAATATATTTGCTTATGATATCATAAGATAAGCTGCTTGAAGTACTTTATTTTCGCTATTAAGAATCATGAAAAATAGTTTAAAAAAATTATTATGTTCTAATATTTTTATTATTTAAGCGCTATTAAGTATTTTTTATGCAAGCAAATGTTTATGTTTTGAGTGCACTGCTTTATTGCAGCTCAAATATACACTTTTATGCATAATAATGTGATAATGCGAGCAATTTGCTGTACGTTTATGTCTCAGACAGACTCAGCATTTCAGTTTCGAAATATAAAGATAACGATTTGAAACTTGAAAATGGAACACTTAAAATGTTAAGGTCACACCTATGAAGAAACCTTCCAAACGCAAGCAGAACAATATTTTACAAAGTTCAGTCAGAAGCCCAATCCTTTTAGTTGCTTCACTGCTGAATAGCTCTACAACTAGAAATGAATTTTAATTTAAAGATATAAAATAGCGATATATTCACTCACTTATAAAACTAAATGTTACAATTTTCTATACTTAAACCAGGTAATTTGTTAAGTTGCCAAGTTTTTCGGCAATTGAAATGGAGACTACCTCAAGGTCTTCACCTTCATAATCAAGGACCTGCTGACGACGTAACAGATGAAGAAGAAGATGTAAATTCTAAAAAATTTACGAAAATTGTTTTTTTTTTATTTTGGTAGCGACGTCCACAACACAACACAAACAAGCTGAAGCCGCATGGCCTTGCTGGACATGTAGTATGCAGCATATACGAGGGTTGCTTCAAAAAAACCAAATTTATGTGAAAATTAGAAAAAAATATATTATTTAAAATTTTAAATTATTTTAAAAGAACATTTTTTGAACTACCCATGCAGCGCATCAAGACACAAAACTATTCTGAGTAGTTATCAAAAAAAGATGTAGTTTTCTATAATAAATTATTAGCTGACTGTGTGTGCGAGTGAATTTCTTTACAAGTCTCACGGAATCTTATCGTCAGACATTAAACTCAGCGTGGCATATCCTGCAGTCTGCTTTGGGCATTTTTTCGCAGATGCTGCTGCTGCTGGCTCTGACATTTGCACAAAAAGCATTTTCAATTGTCCTGGCTAAGGCGTGGCTGAGTCTGAGCTTGAGCTGGAGGATTTTCCGGAATGTTGTCATTTCATTTTTAAATACAATACGAAATGTTTACTTGTGCAGGTCCAAGGATAATGAAAATGGCGACGCTGTTGTTTGCCATTTCAATCCCGCCCCGTCATGCTCGCTAAGGACATTTGCCCAATGCCAAAGCCGAGTGGGATGAATCATTCTTGTTTTTGTTCGCGACCGAAATGTTGCCTCGACGACAACAGCAGCAACAACAATTCGTAATTTCTTAGCTACGGGCAGTATGCATTAAATTGTAGTTAAATACCCTGTATATGTTGCAGATAGGGTGTATTATAGTTGTGATAATGTGACTAGTGTGTACTAAAGGATATCTGTTAGTTGAGCATTTGCATGGTCTAAATATGTTTGGCCCGAAGTGGCTTAAACAATTTGTACTGATCTACAGGATATCTGCTAGTCGTGCACTGCGCTTTGGCAGTTAAGCGTCGATTGATTTTGGCTATTGCCTCAAGGTTTACTTGACTCTGGCTTTGCTCAATGATTCGTTGACTAGCTTTGTGGCATTTGTGTGAATCAATGCCTTAACAACATTCACTTAAAGGAAAACAATATGTGAGCTGTGTTGGCTATCGATAATTGAATCTGGAGCGTAACTACATTGTAAACTAGAATGTATATATCTATACCTGCCAGCAGTATAATCAATTTAACTGCTCATCAAATTACGGCTAAGTAGATCGATGAAGGCGTGCAGGCATGCTGCAAATTAAGTGCTCAAAGCAAGCCGCAAGCGAAAGGTAAACAGCAGCTGCAGGCGATTGAGTTCAATTGAATGGGTTATTGTAGTGAGCTGAACTGAATTGAACTTGTTCAGTGATAAATTGAGCATATAGTTCAGTCATGAACAATAGTCTCGACTCAGTCGTTCAATCAGTCATGAACGATTCGCTTTGTTCTCTGCAGCTATTCTGCAGCCAATCAGTGGCTGAGTGAACAGTTAACCAATAGGAGTAGCTGACGATTAGCTAGGGATGACACGATCAATCGATAAATTGGTAAAAATCGGTTGCTTGATTTTATTATTGAATTGAAAGAAAATAAATAAAACAAAAAACAATTAAATAAATAAATAAGGTATAAAATATAAAATTCATACATAAAAAATTAAAAAAAATATTAAATTAATAATAAAATAAAATATTATTGATCGATAAAATAACAAATATTATTGATAGATTATTTTCTGTAATGCCCATAGAACTATGCCGATATTATGTAATCGTACCCAACTTGAATATGATTGATTGAACCAATTCGATCGAACTGGAACTCGCAGCTCTATTATGCATAACAAACGGTAATGGCAACAACAGTCAGCAGTCAGTGGCAGTGGCAAATGGCAACAGCTTCATGCCAAAATGCAATCAATTATTGGCAAATGCACCTGCTGGTGTTGCTGTTGCTGTTGCTGACCTCAACAGCGCGACGTGCAACGGAAACGGAAGTGTGCCCACAAAGTGTTGCATGTGTGTGTGTGTGTGTGGGTGTGCGGGTGTGTAAAAGCTTGATTGCTGAAGCAGACTCTCTCTGCAGCGCTCATTTTGCTTGTAAAACATGTCATAAACATTGAGCACTTTGCCTTTGTCCATGTGAACATATGGAGAGAGGATTACAAGCATATGGCCGCATTACATACACACATATATATATGTAACTATAACATCAATATCACTAGAGAACAGACTATTAATCACTTGGTTAATCGCCATTTGGTATCAGTTGCAGCTTGAAACAAAGCCAAAATACAATGTTTTCAAGAAGTCTTATTGAGTTTCCCTTTTTCAGTGTTAGCTCACACAACCATATATATATTTTTAGAAATATTTTAATCTATTCTCTTTCAACTTTGACTTGATTGATTTTTATGCCTTAACAGAGAGGGCGCACACTATTTTCGCTAAAATTAAGTATTAAGTATTCGAGTCTGACATAAATTATATATTATAATTTTTTATACTTCATTCTAAGCTGAAATAGCCTTGTAAAGCTCAGTCTCTCGTTGTCTAAGCTAGTTTTCGGCACTCGGTGTATAACAGTTTTTTTTCGGCGTATAACAGTTTTTGCGCTGAGCTATTAGTCAGATTTGTTTTAATTTTCTGTGCACACGCCCCATTGCTCTTTTGTTTTTGCTGTTCTGTTGTGGTCTTTTATCAGAATTTGGTTAAATTGTATACAAATTAGCTTACGTCAAGTCGATGTCTAAGTTGCCTAGGCCATAGTGCAAAGGGAAGTGGAATGTCTTGGAAGGACAGTAATAAATTAAGTGGAAGCAATTTTAAAATGTGAACGAACTTTAGAGTTGCGTCGTATTGTTCAGAATACGTTCAATTGAATGAACTAGTTAATTGAATCGTGAACCATATAGTTCAGTTAATAATAAACGCCAGTGCTTAAGCAAAGCATATGATATTCAGCTATTCAGCAGTCAGTTAGGAGGGACTGAACTAATAAAAATCATTTCAATCGAGTCAATAGTATATATCATTAAAAATCTTCTGAACTAGTACTTAAAATGAACATTAGAAAATATTCAGCTATTTGAACTAGAATTTCTACCTCGAAGCTAAATGCAGTCTGCTTAGCGTTTGGCTTTAAACAAATCGCAAAGCACGCAACGACAATTTAATGGTCTGGACAACAGATAGAACAGATGTGTATACGTGTGTGTGTATGTATGGTTGTGTTAGTCGTTTCATAAAATCACGCAAAAGCAATCTGTAGCGTAAAAAGCATTTAAATTTTATTTTTAATGCTTTTGGAGGCCACTTTTAGTGGACATTAAGGTTTTTTTTTTTGTCATTTGAAGCGTTAATTAATTGTGTTTGTTGATGGCAAAAAATAAAATAAAATAAACTGCCTAGTAGCCGAGGAGCCTAGGACAAGTACCCAATGCTAGCAAGAGCAAGTGAGCTCCCAGCTTATGCGACAATTGACCCCAAAGGTTCGAGGCTCTTAAAGTTCACAGCGAGCGACACATAAAGACGAGCATAAATAACTTCTGGAGGCACGGCAACGAGGGGGCCAGGATAGACGAGAGACAGAGGTAGCCGCTGCAATGAGGTTTTAGTAGCTAAATCAGGGCGAGCTGCGTCGACTGCCTGTCGAATGGGGCTGAACTGCGAACCAATAATGAAACCCAAGCAATGTAAATGAAGCCATAAAGTGTGCGCTTTGCGCTGCATTCAACACTTTTTGTGGCACAAATTGATGAAATACTATAAAAAAAATATCGAGAGTAGAGAAAAGTAAAAATAGAATGGGGGAAAACGTATCTATAACTAGAGAACAAGGGTTCGGCTTCGATAACTGTAAACTTATATACTATTAGAGAAAATAGAATATTTATAAAACGTTGAAAATGTTGCAGACTTGAGTTCATCTCTTTGTTGAATGACTACAAAATGTTAGCTAACCAGTAACAGATCAAAACTAAGCGAACCCAGCGTCCACTTTTTTTGGTGAGAGCGTCACTCACTGATCATCTCTGATGAATATAATTTCAGGGTAAATAAAATAAATTTAAAATATTTTTAAGCTGTACTGTATTTTTTTGTATAATTTCAATAAAAAAACGATCATTAAGTGGAATTCCTCATAAATTATTGTTTAATTTTTTTCTCCCCGTTAAGCTCAGCAATTTTTTACACTACACTCATAATTGAAATGGTGCGCTTTAACTAAATAATTATTTAATTGCTGTCTGAACAGAGTTTGCAGCTGCATTTGATGAAATTCTTTTCACTCTATGGTTGAGCGTCGAAGAGAAAATAGTTTTTTGACGAGTTTTTGCTTCTTGAACAATATTTTGTTTAATAGCATAAAATTATTTGCACATTTTCGCACGTGTCACTGCCTGAGGCTTGCAGGTCACATAAAAAGAAGAGAAATAGAAATGCTTACATAAATATGTGCTTGGCAAGTACATAAAGCAAACTCTGCGGCCGCTGTCGGTGGCAGCCATCAAAACAGCGCTCGAAAGCTGTCAGCAACAGTTGCGGCGTTCTTGTTATACGACATGATGTTGCATATGTGTGTGTGTGTGTGTGGGTGTGCGTACTATAGCAAATGCGAACTGTGCGTGACTCTGATTTCAATTCGCAGCTTTTGTTAGAAGCCAAGCGAGTGCCACGCCCCAAGCTCGGCATAAAATATGAATTTCAACTAACCGAGCTTAAGGGTTAATTAATTGATTTATAAAACAACAATAAATGATAATTATAAACAAAAACAAATGTATAAAATGCAAAGAATCAAAATTGTCAAAAATATGCAAACATAATAAAATTTAAAAAAAAACTGAGTTGAAAATTTAATTTTCTGCTTGGCTGGCATAATTTAATTTTCATTGTTTGTCAGCACAAAAAGAAGAAAAGGCAGAAAAAGAAGCAGAGCAATAATGCCTGATCAAATAATAGCACACAAATTAAATCAACAATGCGAGCGTGACCACAACGCAAATGCCAGCCAAACACGAGGAGGCGGCAGGAGCAGCAGCAGTAGCAGCAACAGGACTCGACTCGTTGCTGGAAACTAATAAAAATGCGCTTACTGCCAGGGAATGTTGCAGAGCAGACAGCGCTGAAGGGAATTCCCCATATAATGTAAAAATTGCATTAGCTAACGAGTAAATTAAATGAAAAGACAAAAAATAGTAAGCTTTACAAATTGGCTTAATGTGGATTTTGGCATTTGAACGAGGCTTTAAAATGCACGATTCGATTACCAACTGCTGCTAAAAGTCAAAGCTGTGATTTAGAATTTAGATGACGTAACTTAAAGCATGAATTGAGATGTTGCTGAACAAAGCCACTATAAATGAAAACAATCGCAGTTAGCATGACAAAAGCGAAACTATTCAAAGCGGCGTCTACGTGGCGTATACGTAACACTTAATGCCGATTGCTGTAAAAACTTTCTTTGAATGAATACATGTAGTGACAAATGCACATACATACCTACACATACACATATACTCTCAAACACACGTGTACTCTAGAAAAGGGGTTCCTCGTTGCGTATACGTAATATTTAACGAGTTGGCAGAGCTCTGTGAATGTTTAGTTTAGAGCAACTATATGCACACATATTAAAGTGATAAACTTGTAGATATATATGTATATATATATATACAGGAAATTCAGCTAAATTCACATAAATATTGCGTATACGTAATATTTAATGTCTTTGTCGAGGCTTAATTTCTGCGTGATTCTTTAAATGCTAAATGTGTATATAGCTTAAGACACGCACACACTTGCACGCACACCCTGCCACACTCACACACACATACACCCATATGCGTCTAGACACAACGAACTCTTGTTTGGCTTTGTGGCAACATTTGTATGAAATGGCCCACTTTCTTATGTTATTGTTGTTGCTGTTGCTTGTGTTGAAGCCGTCTTGTCGCAAGTGGTGGCACTTACCTGAATGGCTTGCCTCACGTATGAGATCATGTATAATTTCATCACGCACATTAATGCCCAGATTCTTGAGCATGAACTGCAATTCATTCGCCGTGACGCGTCCATCTCGGTTTCTATCTAATAGATCGAATGCTGTGCGTAGATCTGCAAGTAAATAAAGTAAATCATACATTAACATATATATATAAGCCCACTCTAATAATAAGCAACTATTTATATACAGCCATTGGGCCCACAAATGACTAAAATACGCAAAACAACAAGCAAAACAGATAAAACAAATCCAAAACAGTCGTAAAAATCAAGGACAATTCAGCAGAAATTGCGTGATTTTCAATGGAAGTTGCACGTACAACGCAAAAGCGAGGATAACAACAATTTTTGGGGCGAAAGAAAACAAAACATAAATGACGAAAATCGTTGTCCCAGAAAATGTTATTACTTTATCTAAGAGTGACAAATGCTGCTTCCATTTGATGAATCGGCTTATGCGTTCTTCTGTGAATTATGAACTTAATTTATGGAAGAAAATGAACTCATTCAAATATTCAGTAGATTCTGGAACCATAAATGCTTCAGTGATTGCCGACTTTTCCTGAACAACTCTATAGAATAAATTTTTAGGCTTAATAGAACTATATCTTTGCCTAACTAAGCCAAAAAATATTGTTTCTGATTTAATGACAAGATAAAGCATAACTCATGAAGCTATTCAATTATTGTCAAACTATCAAACTTCCCTCGTACATATGTATCTGACATCAATGTGCTTATGTTTCTGCCATGATGCCTGCTGAAAACGGAAATTGTTCACGCTTCAACTTTGAGTTAGCTCTTAGTCTGCTTAGCCTCAAGCCATGTGTGTGTGTGTATATCTATCTGCGTTTGTGTGTGTTTGCCTGGTACATCAATTAAGGAAGCGCCTTTGACATTGAGACTTTAGCCTTAACCAATTTGCATTTATGGCAAAAATATAGTTTGAGAAGCGGCTGGGCGGGCCTTTAAATTTCCAACAGCTAACAGAAGCAATGTCAAATCGATCAAACTTGCAGTTCGCCTATAATTATGGCAAATAACAAACTAAATTTATAGTTATCCAATCAAAAACAAATTATGGCGTTATTAATTTACTTGGCTACAAAAAGAGTGCAGAGTTTGCCAAACAAAAAATAAGAATAAATAAAAAAGAAATTTCAAAGAAATTATACGAAATACATAAAAAAAAATAAAAAGTGATAAAATATGAAATATATAAAATGTAATATATACATATATAAAATATACTATATATTAAAAATAAAATTAAAAAATTCATAATATTGAAGAGATTAAAAAATGTTATTAAAATATACAAAATATTATTAATATGTATGTATATAATAATAAATATATATAAACGCTTTAACTTAAATTAAATACAAAATTTAAATGCTATAGAAAATTATAGAAATGATGAAAAGATGTTTTCAACGAAAGTCTCAGAATGTGGCAAGTATTGTCTGTGAAGCACTTCCCCTCTGCAGCTAAGCACCAAGCATACCAATGTACACACACACACATAGCCACACACTCGGAAGTGGCTTGTGCTGTTGTTTGTATGGCTTGTAATTGCGCACGTGTAAATACCTCACATATTGACACATTGACAATATATTCCATAGCAACAGCTATAGCAGCAGCAGCAACAACAACAATGATACTGTATGACATAAGAACCGATTGGGGTTGCCTTTTAGCACATTTGACAGACATTTCAGTTTTCAGTTTTCAGTTTTTCCTATGGCCAATGCAAGCGAAGTGCAGCAAAAAAAGTTATTGGCTTCAGTTTGCAAATGTGTCTAAGCTGCGAGAGCAGCTAGCAAATAAGGCTACACAACTTATTACTTTAAGTAGTGTTTAAATCATTGAAAATAGTTGTAAAAATAAATAAAGAATTATTTAATTTAGATATAATATATATTTATACACATATAACATTTCTTATCTAGCATTTTTCAAGCTGCCCTCGTTTACAAGAGGCAGACAGACGGTCTAGCTTAGTGGACGCCATCAAGCATGGATATATATGCATATCATGCCTCACTTTCCCACAGTTTATATAACTATTTGTTCGCACACTCAACTATCTGTTCTTATGACACTTGAAATTTGATACTTATTATATATGAAATATAAAAAATATATATAATTTATATTTGTAAGTGTTTACCTAAAATTCTATTATACTTAGTCGTTTTTTTTTTTTTAAATAATATACCTAATTTATAACTATGCTCTTCCTCTTTTACTATGTGCCTTTTCAGACTGCCTATTTCTAGTCTGTTTCCTTTCTTCTTAGTATCCGACGCGCCTAAGTAGCCATCTCGCTCTCACCCAGCGACCAGCAGGGTCTACGCTAAGCAACAGCTATCTTGGTCACTCTCTCTCTCTCTCTCTTTCTCTTGCAGAGTCATAATAAGCAGATGCAAGCGGCAAGCGAGACCCCAAACTCACTCAGATCTAGCTCTCAGCCTCTCACTAATACTATTGCAGCAGCAGCTTTATAACAGTTTTGGTAATTAAGAGAATGAAATCGCAAACCAAATCGAGCTAACATTAGTTTTTATATATCAAACACAAAGATATGCCCCCTAACCATATATCTACACATCAAATATATCATAGGTTATCTAGTTACATTTAGTCATTAGATTGAACTACTCTAAAAAAGTGTCATATTTAATGGGCAGTTTAATTACACGCCTGACGGACATGAAATAAATTGGAACGCAGCGAATAAGCCGGAAATGTTTGCTAATTAGCGGCAATGTCAATGCCGTTTAAATGTCAACTGTCCAAGTTGGCCAGGCAAAGAAGCCACTGCACCTTGTTGGCTGTTGCTGTTATTGGTGTTGTTGTTGTTGTTGCTGGTGTGACAAACAGTTAACGAGCAGCGCAAGTGTTGGCGCTTGCAATTATGAAAAGTTTTTAATTGCGAAATTAAATCAGGCACAAAGACAAAGTTTTGGCTTCCCCAAGCATTACGCAGTCAAGAGGAAAGTTTGCAATCTGTAAATGTCGCAAACAACTAATTGCAGCGACCACTCGACAGCTTTACTAGAAGGCGAAATGACCACGGTTGTTCCCCTTTGAAAGGGCCACGAAATGCGACTCAGTTTTCTTCTGTTTAAAAAGTAAAAGTTTCTTTAACATAAACATTTCTTGTTTGTTTGTTTTTTGTATAGCGAGTAGCCGCCTCGTTGCCTCCGGCTTTGTTGTCTGTTGCTGTTTTGCTATCGAACTTGATAATTGCACCAAGGCATTCAGCCATGCATCCATTGCTCAAGGGTCTCATTCGGTTGAGTCTCGGATTTGGCCAATGTAATTGAATTGCAAAACTTGCAAATAGAAAAGTAAATAAGACCCAAATAAGACTGCAAAGTTCGCAGCTTTTAAAGGCGAACGTAAATGAAACTTGTCAAGAAAAACAACATTAAAAATTTATTGTATATATCAAATCTTCAATCTGTCTCAAATTACGCTTAATTTCAAACTCTGCTCTCTTAAAAGTAAGAAAAATAAAAGAAGTCATTTGCTGAATAACTACAAGTTCGTTCATTTTCAATCAGTTATGTTCTTTTCGGCTAGTTCTTCACTCAATCATAATGAATAGCTGAATGGCTGAATATGAAAAATATTTCATTTGAACAGCTGATTAGCTGAATATGACAGATATTTCACGTGTACAGCTGAATACATATAGCTGAATAGCTGAATAAAACGTGAAGCATTGAATACTTTCAATTATCATTCATGAACGATTGTATAACTAGTCAGTGAGTATTGCCTATGACGAATTTAACTGATTGCTGAATAAGTAATTCACTTAATGACACTTTCTGTCGAATTTTGTTTGAACAATAGTTGTCACATCACCAACAACATCAAATTGTCACACGTTTTTCAACACTTGAGGACATGTCTAGTTCAAGTGGGCGTAGCTTGTCATCTGAGACTGAAATTGAAATTGATATAAAAATGGGAATAGGTACGGGAAGAGGAACGGGAACGGAAACGGAACAGGAAACGGAATCGAGTTGTGTGCTGCGTTTGTCATATCCATCGTATACAACGACCCTGTTGCCAATTTACTCTGTCTGCCTTGTCAAATGAATTTTTGTTGACACTGTACTTACGTCCTTCAAGGACATTTTGCATTTTTGCAATGCGGAAAGCCCTAATAAAATTACCAAGCCAAGTTGTAAACATAAAAGAAATAATAATATCGAAAATTTGATAGAATTTCTGCGCTTGATTCCAATTAACTCGCCTTGTGGTCGGTAATAAACAAAACCAAGCGAAATGCTCGCATTGATTAGATTGCGAAAATGCCTTTAAATGTGCTTTGTTATTGGCCGCGTGGGCAGTTTGACTTATTACTCATTTATATTGATCTTCGAGTACTTTGAAGTTTGCACTAGTTACTAGAGGGTAGTTTGAGTAATGTTCGAACTTAACGCAAAGATATTAGAAAATCAATAAAAAGCTTCTAAAAAGTTAATAAAAAACTGGTAAGTAATTTTTTATTGATAAATTTGTAGACTACCCTCGTAACCAAATGTTTTCAATTTCTGTTTTAAAGCTTAAACTAATTGTCTGCCTTGTGGCTTATTCGTAAGCCAGTTTAAATAATTTATTGAAAAAAAATTTTTTTAATTATTTTTTTTTTAATTTTTAAGAAATGAAGCGAAATTTAGCCCTAAATAAAAATACAATTAAAATGTATGTATTTATGTGGGAGAAAATTATTATGAAATAATCTTTGTGTTTCTTGGATATATATAATTTTAACAAATTTTTAGTTTTGTGTTTTATTTTAATTTTAAAATATATTTATAAAGCTTGGGTAGTTATTAAATTATTTTTTTAAAAGTTTAATGCTCAAATAAAATTGAAAATTAATATTAAAAAATTTTTTAATTTGATCTCCAATTTCCAGAATTTATTAAAATAAAAATAATTGTAAAGTACATTATGATTTCTATAATTATAATTGTCAGATAAATTGTATGGAGAAAAAAAGCAGACAATTGCTGAGTCAATTGCTGCTTAGTTGAATGTGTTCTATAGTAACGGAAATGATATTTCATGTGATATACGAGTGTTAAATTACTATTTGTGTTGCTGTTCGTTCCGTTTTATACCCATGTGCTGGCATTTCTCATAGTCTCATGTGATTATAATAACGTGTACTCGATAAGATATACATGGAATAGAGCTACTGCACATAGAGTTTTTTATCTTTCGATAGAGCAGCATAAACTATAAATAATTTATGATACATTACAACATATTAAACAATATATTTTTGATATATTTTGTTAATTAATTCTAATTATTTTCTCTATTTATAATTTATATTTGCTAAGATTTAATTATAAACAAAAACATTTATGGTTCATACTTAGCTCACCTCGCACTTGACTTGCGATTGCTTTGTGATCCATTTCTTCAGATTTCCTATATATATATATAGTATTTATAGCTCGCAGTTCTTTGCGTTATGTATACAAATGATGTTTTTTTTAGCAACAATATTTAATTTTTGCGTTTGTACTTCACGGGCATACGGGACGTATGAGTAATATTTTAGTTTTTCTTTCTTTTTGATGGAAAAAATATATGATTATGATTATTTGTAGTTGTGGCATAAGCAAAGCAAACCCCATTCGTGTATGATGCACAAAGCAGCTGTTTTTTGGGAATTCTAATTAACTGAATTATGCATGGATTTCCGTTGAACTTTCACGCCTTTGACCTGGCGAGCATTTTAATTGCAATTAATTACAAACGAATCAGTTCTAATTGAGGTCAAAGCAAAAAAGAGAGGGGTTAAGTTGTTTGCCCTTACTTATATTATATATATGTATGTGTGTATGTTTATGTCTTTTACGAATCAAGCCTTTGCTTCAACTTCTGTGTCTCTTTCATCAATTTCGCGGCTGAATTGTATTAATGTTTTAATTATGCTTGATTTAGTTAAATGTCTTTGTTTTTGTTTTTCAGCCCTTTTATCAATTAAAATGCTTCAATTTTTTTTGGCTTTGTCTTTTGAAACTGATAATGCCTCAAAAATTAATTTATATTTAAGGCATTGAAATTTAAAACAAAAACGTGTGACACAACGGGCTCAGCTGTCGGCTGCCCAAGTTGCAGCGCTCTGCAAGGACACTACAAATTTCGAATCATTAAATTTCGCGCCACTCAATAAGATTTCAACGATTTAATATGCATATTCGAATCAGTGCAACAGAAATGAAATTTTCAAATTTTTGTCAATACCAAAGGAATGTGGAAAATAACAGTGACAAATTGCTTTGCTTTGCCAAAACACTTTTTCTGTCTTGTTGCTGTTTTTTTTTTGCACGGCACGCTAACTGGAAATCAGATCTGATACCGTTAGACCGATTGAAAGATAGCACACGAACAATTAGTTTGTTGTTTGCTTTGCTCTGCTCTGCTATGGCTGAGGGTACGTGCTCTGTACGCCGCTGGACTCAGAGTGTGTGTGCTGTTCACAAGCGCGTCAACTTCGCAACTGAACCGTTGGCCGAAGCGAGGCGCGAAGTGTGAGCCGAAGTGCAACGAAGTCGGTCGTCGGCCATTGGCAGCAGCGGCAGCTTCGGTTTCGGCGGGGCGACGCATCACTTCGGCTGGGACTTTCATTCATTCATTGCTGCTAGGCAACAACGTTGCAGCTCATCAACATCGGTTTCTTTTGTTTTTTGTTGCTGTCTTTGTTTTTATAACGTCCTTCTTTAAAATGTATGCGCTCGCTAATGTTTACATACTCTCTTTTCAATTTTTCTTCCATTTTTGAATTCCCCTCGCTGTTTCTTAATCTGTTACAGCGGGAAAGCGGATTGGAAAACTGTTTGTTATGGCGCGTTTACGTGATTAAGGAGAGTTTTTGAATTATAAAGCAATTTTTAAATATTTTCGATTGCAGCTTATACATTTTTAAAATAGTATAATTAAATAATAATTCGCAATTTATATGTATGAAATATTGAATTTACCCATTTCAAGAAAAGGAAATGTTGCATAAATTTACTTAAGTAAATTGACCTACAGTAAAACTTGTCTTTAATGAACACCCTGTATTTAGCAAAGCTTCGTAGGCAATCACATGCAAGGAGATGCTTTCCAATGGCCTTGTCAGCCGCAACCGCGAAACATAACGGCATAACAGGCGCCAACACTAGTGCAGCGAGTACAGTGTGCAACCGAAATCAATTCGCTTTCTCGCTCTGACACGTTATGTTTGTGCTATGCAGGGGTAAAGCCAAAACTCTCATTTGACGCCTGGCCGTTCTCTCTCTTTCTCGCTCTTCCTTTTCGCTGGCGGCCATGTGTCAGCTCAGCGAATATGTGGAACAAAACAAAATGTTGGAATACATTTGTTAGTGTTGGCCTGAGTGTCGGCTGAGACAGAGGCAGAGGCAGTGAGGCAAGTGGCAGGCAAACAGTAAATCTGTTTTGAAGTGTTTTTTTTTTGTTGTTCGAAACTGGGGAAAAGTAGCACGTAACGGTTTATGCAACAATTTGGTGGCTTTTTATATAATAATGCAATTTAAATTGATTTATAAATTAAGGTTGCACTGCGTATGAGACAGAACCAAGGATCCAAATTCTATATATTTATCAGTGTGATATAATTTAAAGAAACTGCATTTATCTAGTCAAGCTTAAGGGTTTTAAGTACACCTAATCTTTCTTTTAGTTAGTTCACTGAACTGGGCTTAGCACACAACTTTTTAATTAAAATAAATTGCAAAAAAAAAAAACTTGTAAGAAAACACAATGAAAGGCACACGATAATTAAGTTCGCTTAGAACGCTGCTTTTCGTTGCCTTTTCAGAATGATTTAAGGCACAGTTCGTTGCAGCTCCCACATGCCCGAAGTGTGTGCGAGGGAGACAGATATCTTTGGTAGAGTCACGCAGCAGGGCAACTAAATAAGGTCACGTGCGAAAAGTCAGGCGAGGCAGTTGAGCCTGGCCTTAAGACTCTATTTGGGTGAACTTTTACATAAATGCGAGGGGGGCTTGAAAAATTCGCGAACTTTAAAATGAATATATATATATATATATATATAGTAAAATGAATTAATTAAAATAAATTTATTTAACATTAATAAATATATATATATGTTTATTATTAACTTTTTCAGTAAAAAAGTTTTTTTTACATTAATAAATATATATATATATATTTATTATTAACTTTTTCAGTAAAAAAGTTTTTTTTGGGTAAGTATTATGCGGTCATGCCCGACTTACTTAACGTTTTTGATGCGCTTTAAATAAGTAGGTATTTTAGCCTTTTTTGGGACAGCTATTAAAAAGTTCTATATGGGCTATTTGCACATATGAAAAAAATGAAAATGAAGAGGGAAAAAATCAATCTAAAGTGCTTGCAATATCAAAGGGTTTTATGTCTAAAACGTGCACTTAGCTAAAAGCTCTGTTGACCAGGCCAATATTCCGGCTAAAGGACATGCGAGAAGGCAGTGAATATAAATATGCATTTAGCATATTTTTACACATTTTGTGTATCAATTTTTATTGACAAGTATTAAAAATTAATAATAAATATATTTAAACGTATTTAAACGTACAATTCAAATATTAAATATTTTATTAACATAAAATTTAAATTTAATTAAAATGCTTAAATTCACATAAAACATAGATATTTGCCTTAAAGCGGGCTTGACAGTTGCCGTTGGCAAGTTATCTCATTTTTCATTTTGAGTGAAATTTTGAAATTTTTTCTTTCTTTAATTATTTGGCTGGCAATTTTGGCGGCTGGCTCGTAACTCAACTAGTGAAGTCTAAAAAAATCGCTAGCACCAAAAAAATAGTGAATTGTTGCGCAAAAAGTTGCGTAATCATAAATCAACAGATATAAAAAGAGGCGTGGCGAGCAGCAACAACAACAACAATATTATTTTTATATCGCTTGTCACTTTCCATCAGCAACAAATTAAAAGGCAACTGACAAATGTTTTTGCGTCTGTGTGCGTGTGTGGGTGGGTGTGTTGTTGAGGGTGTTGACTGCACACTCCAAGATAGATAGACATTTCGCTAGCAATAATAGTGCTGTGCGCGCTTTACGAGGGCAAAGTGTTTAATTACATTTTATGATTTCTTTTAGTATTGCAATAATTTGCTTACACTTTCTGAAAGTCTGACAAAACACTTGAAAATTATATTAATCGAATATTAAATCAAGCCCGACTGATATCTCAGCTAGTCCTTTGACTGTCAATCAGCTAACTGCAGGCCTTGTGTAGAGTGTTGGATTGCCGCTGAAGCAGCGTTCAATGTTGTTGGCCCACAAGGTTGCAGTTATTGCAGCCATTAAGTAACATACGCTTAACTACTTGAAGCATGCCAGATAAACTATTTCTCAAGTTATGTGTTAACTCACATATGTGAGTGTTACAATGACTGGGACTACATTTAAGTTAGGTAGATATATAAAAACGATGACAGCTTAATTCTTGAGTACATCACAAGTAGAGGTGTTATTGTAAGATCTCTCTATAAGCAAATTTGAGTTGCATAAACTGTGAAAGAAAATTTAGGGAAAAGTTGATAGAGAGAGAGAGGCAGCTTGAAGATAGCTTCAAGCGGGTCTAACTATATATATATATGTATATGTATAGAGAGTAACTTGAATTAAATTAATTAAAATAACGAAAGACTTGTAAATGAGGTACTCAGATGACTGAGCTACAAAACTTAATGCTAAACTCCTCCCTGAGTATCTAGGCACTGGTGACGGCTTGAAGAAGCAGACGACTGGGAACAGCGATCCTACTGAACTCACATAACTCAGCTACAGCGATAAATCTTGAACTGTTCTATCGCTTTGCCTTAAATAAAAAATTCTTATATAATAATTTATATTGCCTTGGTTTCCGACGGCATATGGATCAGGCATAAGTTCCTAGACTCGATCGTGTTGATGCAGAGAATGGTCATAACACTCAATGCCATATTCAGGATTGAACAACTTGAATACATCATACGAAAATGCTTAGACTTATCTTTCAACATATTTGTGAATGAATTTGGCTTACAAAAATTTGTAAGGCAAATTTGTGGGAAGTGGAATTTGATAGGATTCACTAGGGATTCGCAGACGTCCGGGTTAAACAAATTGTTGACAGTTCACCTATTTTATTCACAACTCTAGCAGCTACTATAGCTATTCCAAATAAGTTGAAAAGTGATTGACTTTTTTTAGCAACTTTTTAGGCTTTCAGCTAATTTAGCAATCTCTCAAATCATGACATTATAAATTAAGAAAAGCCACATAACGCGCTAAGCACCTTCGCACACAATCACTTGGTCACTGAACTAAACTGCGATAGTGATTATGAGCCCACACAACAGTTTAATCAATCAAAAAAATGTATGTGCTTTAATCGGCATTTAGATTGAAGTCCACGCGCGTTTACATTTTTAGAAAATACCTTTAAGTTTTATTTACTTACACTTATCATCTTTGCTCATATTGGCAAAAAAAGTGTGTTTGGCTCACTTTGTTAATGTTTTATTTGTATTAACAATCAGTCACTCGATCAAACGGTTTTTATGCGGCTGTAGAGCGGATCATATTTCAGTCGTATATAGTCAGTTGGTTCTGGTTTAGGTACTGGAACTGCAAGTGCTCCGGTTGAAATGCTAAAGCCCCGTTGTACGATTTATCTACGAAACTCCAAAGATAATGACTAAAATTTTTGTTTTTTGACCGAGAGCGTGAGCGAGAACGAGAGAGTGGGAATGTTTATGTAGTATATGTTATATTGTATTATATTTCATTATGTTGTTGTTCTTGTTGTTTTTTTGTGATAGGCGCACCTGGAGATAACTGCAATAGTATTACGAGAGCCTACACACAACATTTTTTTATCAGCTCGAACCTGTCGACGCTGATTTCATGAACTATATGAATGTAATATAAGTAACTAAGCAAGTATACCCTGTAAATATATATTTACATCTCAGGTGTCGTAATGCTTTGATTGCTGTCTTTTATTTGCTTTTATTCTGTAGAGATTACGATGAGATACGTAAGACCTTACTCCAAAAATGAAAAATGAATGCAAAGGAAAGACAAGTGCTTGGGATTTACAAGTGGGCTGCTTTATTACTGTGCTATCACTCAATTTGTCTGTCAACTTTAATTGAAAGATGTCAAAATGTTTAAATTCGATTATAGAAATTTAGAGAAATATTGTAGCTGGAACGTGGGTGAGATATGTGGTGTAAGAAGTTCTCTTATTATTGTGCTTTCAATAAATGAAATATGGAGCAACCTTAAATATTGTCAGTCTCTTATGATGATACTCTAGCCTACAGTATATTAACCTATTATAAAGATATATGATACAAGCTTAACCTTAAGGAAAGTTAGAAAACTTTTTGTGATTCTATACAACAACAAAGTGATCTTGAAGTCATATAAATCAACTTTCTAAAGTAAAATCTTAGACCTACATCTACATACACTATCCCACAATAGATCAAGATATTTGAGATAAAGAGAGAGAGAGCAGAGAATGTATATGAGTCAGTGGCAGAAGCAGAGTCGACTAAAGAACTCCACTCAAACTCTCATTCATTTTAGTTGGCTAAAATCAAAATTAAAACTAAAGTCAAGGCATGATTAAAAGTCAGATCGGTAAAGAGTATTTCCTGGTCTCGTAATTGTATCTTTCAATTGAGTTTATTTTTGCAAGCTGCCATATTAATTTGATAAGACCCCAAGAAGACGGCGGAGCAACAATTGGTCAATATTTGCAGCTGTAGAAAGCGTATAATTCATGCACGCCTTGTTCTTTGCTCAACATCATAAATGAGTAATGCGAGCGAAGACGCAAGCAGACAAAAATATAGAAAGATCTGGGGGCTCATGATAAAATGAATACTCTATAGCCATTTAAGCTGGAGACATAAATTTCACCTTGTTTGGACTTGGCTTAAGAGATTGGGTTAAGCTTATTTTGCGTCAAGATTTGTGTCACGTGATTTCCAACTGAATTTCGCTATCAGCAAATGCGAAGGTGGGCAAATTAATTAAATTAAATTTTTTTTGCGTGTGTCTTGATTAGATTAAAGACGCAGCCGTGGCAATTGAATTGCGCGGCTCTTCAATCGACTCGCAAACTGTTTACCAATCAGTGCACCTGTTCGCCAGCTCAGCTGCCCAAAATAAACGATCTGTTTAGCTGCACATTAGACAGAAATGAAAGCAGCAGCAGCGAACAATAATTAATTTTAGCATTTGGCGACACGCTAAAGGCGGCCACGTCTAAATTTAGACAGGCTTTCAGTTCAAAAGTGCAAGAATCTCTATGAATGTAATATGCAATGCAGGCGAATGGCCACATTACGTATACGACATGTAAACGACTGTCTGTTGGGCTATTAGCAATTCGTATTTATAGGAGCATTTGTTGAGGCAAGCCAGCTCAGCATATTTTATATGTATCTGTCCCTCTCTCTCTTTCTCTAATTATGTTAAATATATTATATATTACGTATACGCAGTGTGCGCGCTTCTCTGATTGTCTAGCCAAGCATAGGCAGTGCTTTCTTTTTTGATATATGCCTTTTAATTGATATTTCATATTAGTTTCAGAATCATAAATTAATCTATGTATATATCTTAATTTACATACAGCAATAAATTATGCTGCCACATATAATTTATAAGCAATTGCCTAATAATTAGCAATATTATATTTATATATTTATATATATAATTTTTTTCACTTACCATTTATTTCAACTTCTGTAAAGGGTTTCTTTTTAACAGGCTTTAATTAAAAACAAAAAAAAATTAATAAAAGAAACTTTTTAGAAAATGAATAAAATAATTAATTAATCTACCTTTGTGGCACGTTTGCCCAGCAGCGCTGTACCCAACATCTAGAAGACAAAACAAAAATTAAATAAATAAAAATAATAAATAATAAATAATTCTCAACTAAAAATTGTTAGTAGTAAACAATAAATACAGTCAAGCGAAAAAGTTAGTAGCATGTCGAATTGTTGTGTCTACTTTTGGGCGCAGTCAATTAAATTATTTTAAAATTAAATGAAATTAACTTGGCAAGCAGCTGGGTGCGGTTGCTGGTAGCGTATATTTACTGTGCTTGGCTGCATGCGTTTCTTTATTTTATTTTTTTTGACATTTCGTTTATTACGTCGCTATTTAAGCATCCATTTGGGTCTACGTGTTGTAAAAGCTATTTTCATTTTAGAATCAATTTTATTTTCGTGTCAAGCATTCGGGCTATTTGTTATTTGTGCCCAAATCGAAAAACTCAGACAACAAATAACCACAAAACGAGCAGAGAGCAAATTAATTCCCCGTAAATAAATATTTCAAATGTCTTAAATATATGAAATAGTCTAAACTGTTAAATACATCATTAACAATTTAAATATCTGACATTTTAAATATGAGATCTCTCTGTGACCTTTACAATTTTTAAATCAATACAATTTTCTAGTCATTATGCTGTAAAGTCCTGGCCTCATCAGTATGCATAGGACACTGCCTTGGCACTGGCTGCAGCTGGCATAAACATGCATTAAGTATGCCAAGACACTCTCAACTTTACCTCACGTATTTCCCGAGTTCTAAATAACAATTTCTTCAACCATTTTTGAGCTGCCTGATAAGTTTTTCACGAAATTCAAATAATAATGAAAGTTTTGGAAAATATAGCATTATGTAATATGCATTATTAAATATATATGTAGATAATTTATATTTAATTATTCCTTATTCATTATTCATTATTTATTATAGATTACTCATTATTCATTATTCATTACTTATTGCTCATTGTTCATTACTCATTGTTCATTACTCATTCTTCATTGCTCATTGCTCATTATTCATTACTCATTACTCGTTTCTCATTACTCATTACTTATTACTCATTACTCATTACTCATTATTCATTATTCATTACTCATTACTCATCGCTCATTGATCATTGCTCATTGCTCATTATTCATTACTCATTACTCATTAATCAATCTTTATTCTTGGCTTTTCATTATTCATTGTTCATTGTTCACTCTGCATTACGCATTATTTATTACTCAGTATTTATCACCTATTATTTACCATAATATATTCTATTTTCGCTCTTGAACGGTTTGAAAGATTAAATTGGCAGCAATAAGCTAATAATCGCTTTTGTTTATGTTGGTCGAGTGAATTTTTGTTTAAACACTGAATTTTTTTAATGCCAAAGAAAACATTTAGCAGCCGCCGCCGCCTTGAAAGGTCTCATGATGGGGAAACTCAGATCGAGTCAAATATTTATATGATTTTAAATATAATTATAATTTTCGATAGACATAATGCATAAATCGATATGAGAGAACGATTCGAAATAAAGTCGGAATACAATCTTCTGTTAAAAGCTTGTGTAATATTTTGAATTCCAGTTTGTGGCATGCACTTACACTTTATTTGGGAGATTGGTTTGGTTATCAAAATATTGTTTACGATGTTTCGTAATACAACAAAAGTCAGAGACTTATGATGCGCCCAAGATATCATCTGATCATATGAAGAAACTATTAATTGATTTACTTTCTTATAATGCAATATTTTTTATATTTTCATACTTTTTATCTAGTATTTTTGGTATTTTTAAAGTAATTTTCTCCAAGTTATTATTTTAATTATTTTTGTTTGATATATGGTTTTATGGTTTTTATATAGGTAGCCAGCCACACGCTTTCTTTTAATCTTGTTCATCTAGCTAGATTTCTTTTGTTGAAATAATTTTCATTGTTTACACCTTGAAAATCGTGACGTTTCTTATGAAGTGCTAAACTTGCCATTAAATCTTGTGCCCATAATTCATATAAACATTATTTACCTTCTGGCAACAATTAATATTTACAGACGTATTAAAAAGTGTTTAGCGAAACAATCTTGATGCCCGTTCGCCAAGTGAAAAGTGAGTATATTAGCATATACATTTATATATATTTATTTTAGAGTTAAATGCAGTTGGATATTGGTAAAACTTGATTAATGAAAAATAGCTTTTTGTTATAAATTTAGCAATTTTCTGCTTCGTGAAAGAGTATCATGCAGTCAGTTGCGCCCGACTGCACTATGGCATCTCTATATGATATTATAGCCATATTTATATACACAAATATTTACACAATTGTTTAGCAGTTGCAGCAGTTCGGTTCGGGTTCAATGCGGTTCAGGAAAACAGAGAAGGTTTAGTTACTTGCTGTGATGTGATGCTACTCACCTTTAGCTGTTGACGTAGTCCACTCATAGGGCTCATTCAATATTGATAAGAGCGAAAGGCAGACAGAGAGCGAGAGAGAGAGAGAGACAGAGAGAGTGCAAGCGAGCTGGGTTGATGCCTTGTGACGGTGGCGTATGTGTAATATTTATATTTGGCCTACTTTTTGCTTCAGCTTGAACATAAAACGTTGTGTTTTTAACTATTTACAAATTGTTTTTGCACAATTTTTATTCTTTTTATGTTAATTACGTTTTTTTTTTGTTCACTTTGCATTAATTGCCGCCGCGTGCAAACAATTAGCAAAGAATCTTTACGAAATGCTGTTAGAAAATTAAACGCAAAAGCAAAGAGTTTTTTAAATAAACTGTAAATGAATTGTTTAATTGCACTTCCTATTGAAATTGCTTAAATTTAAGTTTTATTGCAGTTCTTTGTTTGGGTTTTACTTTAATTTGTAATTGTTTAGCTCCACGCTCAATAGAATTTGATTTCTGTTTCAATTTATTTTATTTTCACTTTTTCCTTCTTAAGTTTTCTTTTTATTATTTATTATGTATGAAGCTTCAACTGCACATCAGCATGCGAACTGTTTTTTATATTTAGTTTTTGATTTATATTTTTATACGAGCGACGCGCGACGATCGTCTCGCAACGGAGTCGCAAACAATATTGAAATCTTTTCATTTCGAATGATCTACGAAAGCCAGCCGAAATCTTGGCCAAACAATAACAACAACAACCACGACAGCAACGACTAAAATATACACAAAATGTGAGCAACAAATAATAAAATAAAAAAAAATAACGAAGCAAAAAAAAAAATAACACAGCAGAGCAATAAAATAAAATAAAATAAACTAAAACTGAAACTGAAAACAAAAACAGCACGAAATACCGGCAGCTGCTGTGCCAGACAATTCATTGTTGTTGCTGCTGCTGTTGTTGTTGTTGTTGTTGTTGTTGTTTTTCTAGCTGTTGTTGCTGCTGCTCTCTTGCTTGCCTGATCTCTTCTTGTTGTTGTTGCGTTTGCCATTTTGCCTAATTTTCATTACTGATTTACTCAAATTTGCCTTTCATACTTTTTATTTTTCCTGATTTTCTTGTCAACACGCAGAGTACGTGTGTGTGTGTGTATGTTATACGTGTGTGTGTGTATGATAATGTGTGTTTATGTTAGTGTGTGTGTATTCTGTGCGTGTCTTATTCTTATGGCTTGTCGTATTTAAACTAGACAAAGCCAAATGGCACACACACAATTTGCTGCATGTATATCTGATACATACATACATACATATACATATTTATATATATACTATAAACATACATAAATATATACAGACATGTATATATACGTGGCTACACGTCCGACATAAAACACAATAAAGCTGTCCTGAAATATTTTCGTATCATTTGCTACTCACATAAATCCAGATTAAGACCACCACAAAGAACTCAGCTATTTATATATAGTTGTAAATAGGCGATTTTATTGGGCTTGATTGAGTGATGGACTGGTTGACTGATTGACTGACTGATTTACAGACCGTTTGAATGAATAGCAAACTGATTGCCAAATTGTCTAACAACTGATTTCATTTTATTCGATTTTAAATCAGATCTACATATATAAACCTTGATTGATTGACTGACTAACAGTTTAACTGAAGCTCTGCGAAATGGCAGCAGTAAATATTTAATATTTAAGTTCAGAACGTGATATTTTAGAATAGATTCTTTTAACTTATATATATATATATATTCTGAACTTAAATATTAAATATTAATATCTATATGCCTTATAGATCCTCTCCATTGCCATTTCCAAATCATTTTTAAATGATATAAATATATATATATAAATTAATATGTTGCTGGTCCAGCGATGAACTAGGCGTCGGTGGCAGGTCCAGCGTTGATCGGGTATTTATAGTCTTAATCAATAAGTTGCTGGTCCAGCGATGAGCTAGGCGTCGGTGGCAGGTCCAGCGTTGATCGGGTAATTATAATCTTCTTATGATGATTATGTTGGAGGGTTTGACTTCACCCCCTTTTCTATTAACTGGCCTTGTGGCTCAGCAATGATCAGAAATATAACAATTTGATTACGGCGGTGTGCCGGAGTAGTGCGGGTTTATTCTTCAAACTCCAATACAAAACTGATTTTTAGCTACATAGAATATTTCACTTAAGCTAAGCCAAAACTCGCATCACACCACAATGTCATGGTCGGCAAGCCGACTCAGCAATCTTAGGCAATAACGGAAACTCTTGCAGTAAACAAAAGTATCTGGTTACCGCCGCTGACCATTGCAGTTATAGCGCGCTGATACAAAGTATGCAGTGTCGCAATTGCGAGGGCTGTTTCTTAACTTACGAAACACGCGATAGCGAGGGTTGATTATAAACTTATGAAATACCCTATATTAAATGTTATGTGTTAACTACTCCCCCTTCAAGTGTAAGGCCGCCCTCGGCCGACCCAATTCCGGCGACGACTTCTCGTAATTGCTTCGCAGACTTCCTTGCGTCGATGAACCGCCAAAGGGTGAGGCCAATGTAGATTAAAGCACAGCATATAGCTCCAATGATGAATGCCACACGATAAGCTTGATCAGTTCCGGCGTCTTTCTTGAATTGCTGTATCTCCTCCAGATTACGTTCATTTAAACGATGAAGATAAGGGAGGCTGAGGACATCTTGGCTGGCAGTGATGTTCAGCAAGGGAGAGTTGGCAATGCCCGGGACTCTATTGCGTACGTTGTTGTGGTTGTAAAACAGAGTCCCGTTGATCGCGACTCGGTCCCCGAACGTAATGAGATGCGTGCCGTGTACTTGGATTTCAGTGCCGTTATCCACCTGGATCCTTGCGAACCCGTCGTTAAGAATGATGATTCCATCATCTACGTGGGTGATTATTTCCAGGTTGCTCGGCTGGATTTCACAGTGTGCCGTGCCACCTGCATGGAGCTCTTTGGCACATGAACTCTCTAATGCCAGACGACAAAAGGTGGCTCCAGGTGAAGCGGTGCAACTCTGCAGTGTGTGGGTTTTTCCATCGCATTCGGCTATGACGTTGTCAGGCAATCGCAATATGAAATTCTTGTGAATGACAGGATAAATCGTAATTTTTCTGCAAGCTTGTTTAATCTTTGGGAATTTAATTATAAAATGTATAGTGTTAATGGATTGAAGGACCTTTACGGACGCAACGGACATAAGATCTCCTATGGGAGTGTTGGTGGGTTCCTCTAGCCAAATTGATTTCAAATCTGAGTGGTCCAAAATGTTTGGGCTAACAATGTTAGCCTTTGCAAGAGTAATAGCAAGCATTAAATTTTGCAACTCCATTACCAGCATTCTATTTCTAGACAATAGTGTCTCGAATAAATGGCTAGTGTCAACTTGTGAGTTTTTGGCTATCTTGAGAATCTTATTGACAGTGAATGTCAACTGGTTAAGCTGGTCTTGAACTCTAGTGTTTATTTTTATCTGTCTATTGTTGGCATTTACTAGCTGCCTTTCAGTAAATCTAGTCTGCTCTAAATCCCTGGCATCAGGTGTACCCGCCACAACCTTCAGTATGGACCCTAGGAAATCTAAACTTCTGGCGACTCTATGATGCGTGCCTAACGCCTCCAATAGGTCTTGTAGATGTACCGTGTCCACACTCAGAAGTTTTTTCATGTGGGATAGCGGGAACATGTCAATTAATTTGACCGTTTCTTCCACAATTCGCACGTATTCTGAGAGGTTTGCCGAGTGCCTAACGTAGGCGTATTCTTCCCATATCAAGATTTCGCCGTCGATGATGGGAATGTACTTGGCACGCGAGTAGTCAGTGACATGTGCCGAAGCCACTGATAAGAAAAGGAGTACTATGGATCCCAACCTGTGAAATAAGGTTGTTTCCTTTCTTTTTAGCAACTCTTTTTTTTTTTTAAAAGGTTTGCCCACCACCAAAAATGTTTAATAAAAACTATGCCAAGTGGCTAAAAGTAAATTGAAAAACTATATCTAACTTATACAAGTTTGCCTAGTGGCTTAAAAATAAAAAAAAACAAGAGTCATCTTAGGTTGTCCTTGTGGACCACCCTCCCTCTAATGAGGACCTCGGTCCCCAGGTCTGCATCCACGGCCTTCTCATCACATAAAGGTGTGAGTTTGTTTCCGAGTCGTCGGTTGGACTTGACCAAAACTTTGTCACCAACGTCAAAGACCCTATTCTGCCGATTTGCGTTCTCCCTAGCTCTAAGCGTCATCTGAGCGTTTCTGATCTTTTCTTGTATTTTCTCTTGTGGCTCATCTGGTTGAGCCTGAACCACATCAACTGGTCTCTGGTCGATGACCGAATGGATCGACTTATTGTACTCAGTTGTAGCCAGTAAAATGACTTCTACCGTGTCACTTATGCCCTTATCGATCTTTAGGCATCTGGCTAGCTCCAAGAGAGTGCTGTGAAAGCGCTCAACCTGTCCATTCGAGATGCTATGCAATGGTGGTGCATTTGAAATGCTGACCCCATAGTTGTTTGCGAGCATAGTCACGATGGTCTCTGAGTTCAATGACGGTTCATTGTCACAGTAGATGGATCTGGCTTTTGGATAAAAATTCATCAGCTGCATTAACGCTGGCTTCAGATCCACGATGGTTCTTGAAGGGACCGGTTGGACAATAGCAAACTTAGAGAACTTGTCGATGCAAGTGAGAAAGTATTTCCTGTCAGTGGAGAAAATGTCTATGTGTAACATCTCTCCTACATGTGAGGGTATCGGAGTTTCCCCAATCTCTTGTTTTTTGGGGTGACTATCGTATTTAGCCCTAGCACATGTTTTGCAATTTAGTACTATCTCATTGGCTATTTTTGCCATCTTTGGAAAGTAGTACTCCGAGAGTACCTGCTTAATATTCTCTTGTGCAGCCCTATGGGCCCTATTATGTTCGGCCGTGAGAATTTCCCTTCTTTCTCCAACTGCCAATACGTCCACTACGCGATTTTTGCAGTGCCAGAACTTTGTGGCCGGGTATCTTCGAACCAATGTATCTTGTATCATTGCAAGCGTGTGTAAATTACAGTGGAGAGCATTCACGCATTTGGGTGAAACTACATCTTCGAGCTCGTCTAGCAGCGATTCGACGCAAGTATAGTTGACCAAGTGGCGTTTCTTATTTCCAAAAAGAATAAAACTTCGTTTTAAGGGGAAACGCGCCTCTTCTATAACTATTTGGTTTTGAAAACAGTTCAAGGGCTTATCTGTTGTCTCGATGGTGTTGGTAAGTGATACCTCACTGTGGATCGTTGCTGCGCAGGACTCAATCTCTTGTTCATTTACAGCGTTGAGCTGTTGTCTTGACAAGGCATCCGCAACCAGATTGTCCTTGCCAGGTTTATAGAAGATACGTGCATTAGACTCGTCAATGCGCGCTTTCCACCTTTTGATCTTCGCATTTGGATTGGATTCCGAAACTGCGAAGGTCAAGGGTTGATGGTCAGTGAAGACATTAATGTCTTTCACCCCATACAAATAGTGCCTTAACTTGGCAAGTGACCATACGATGGCCAATAACTCTCTCTCATTTGTTGCATAGTTAACCTCGCTGTCCTTCAATGTTCTTGAAATCATTGTTATAGGACGACCCTCTTGTGACAAAACTGCACCTATGCCGTGAGCCGAAGCATCGGTCGTTAGATCGAATGGCTTCTTAAAATCGGGGTACCTAAGCATTACATTCTCGGATGACAAAATATCGCGCAATTTCTGAAACGCCCTTTGCTGCACTTCAGAGAATTGAACTTTTATATTTCTGGACCTATGTTTACTGACTGTTCCATTTTCACCCTTTAAGATATTCGAGATGGGTCTTGCTATAGCGGCGAAGTCCCTAATGAAACATCTGTAATAACTTGCGAGGCCTAGAAATGATCTGACCTCGAACAGTGTTTTAGGTTCTGGATACTCTTGTATTGCCCTAACCTTTTCGGGATCCGTCGTGGCGCCAGTGCTGGTGACTATGAAACCAAGAAAGTTCACGCTTTTCTTAAAAAAACGTGATTTTTCGACGGAGACCCTCATGTTTGCTTCAAATAAGCTTTTTAGGACCCAATCCACGTGTTTAATGTGGGATTCCTCATCTTCTGAAAAGATGATTACGTCATCGACATAAACATAGCAGAATTTGCCAATCTGCTCTCGCAGTATGTCGTCGATGGTTCTTTGGAAGATGCTTGCTGCATTCTTTAATCCAAAGGGGAGTCTTTTGAACTCGTATTTCCCCCCGTTCACAGAGAAAGCGGTTTTTTCACGGTCGCGTTCAGCGAGTATGATCTGGTGATATCCAGACTTGAGGTCTAATGTTGAAAAGAATTTGGCTCTTCCCAAATTCCCCAATATCATTGATATATTTGGTATAGGGTATTTGTCAGGCACGGTTCTTTCGTTAAGTTTACGAAAGTCCATTACCAACCTCATTTTCCTATTGCCTGCTTCATCAGTACCCTTCTTGTCTACTACCCATATTGGGTTATTGTAGGGAGAGACGGACTTTTGAATTATATCATTTTTTAGCAGATCTTTGATTTCTTTGTTAACGAAATCAGCTGCTCCCATTGGATATGGGTAAAGCTTGGCATAGATCGGTTGCTCATCTGTGGTCCTAATGGTAGCCACGACTGATGTGTTATACGGCAACGCCTCGTCTGGGTCCGCAAAGGCCTTTTGTCTAGCTTTTAGCATTTTCAAAAAAGAACTTCTAGCTAAAGGGGATGCCTCTGCACAGTCTACATTCGTGAAATTTACATTTTTGCACGTGTGGAAGGTGATTTGTTCGACCTCCGTACCCCACTTAAGTTGTCCTGAAGCTAGACAAAGCGAAGCAGCTGCCTGCTTTAGCAGGTCAAGGCCTACAATCCCATCAAAAGTTGATAAGTCCGGCAGAATAAAAAAGGTTGCCTTTAACCCAAACATTGAAACAAAGCATTTGTGTGTGATTTGTGTCTCGCCGTGAATGGAATGAATTTTAAAGGGGGACTCTACCGAGCGGACGCCTTTCAACCCCTCGTGTGGCCGAATGAAATTCTTGGCCGCGCCCGTGTCTATGAGGAATCGCATGTCAGTCCCTGCTACTCTTCGTCTGATGACGGGTAGCAGGGATTTGCTCCTAAAAAATTGAGGGCTTCAGAGTCATAACTATCGTCATTGATTTGTGCCGCTGCGCTAGAGGCGGCATCAGCATACGCCTCTGCCCCCTGTCCCACGTCTTGTGTGACGTGATTCAGCCTCTGCTGATTCCTCTGACCGCTTGTGCGGTCAGATGCGGGGTGCTTCCTATTCGCGTAAGCAGGGGCCTGAGTGGGCTGCAAGACCCTTGAGAAGGAAGGATCGACCTCCATGGGCACCGGTGCGCCATTATTATTGTGCTGCCTGTTGCTTCGTTGGTCAGACTGCACTGGGGCCCTGCTTTGCTTGCTAAAGTGCGGATTCTTTGTACCGCTAGCTTGTGTTTCGGCTTGTTGCGAATGCCTCTCCTGTTGGTGACCCTGTGCTTTTGCATGCGGCTTGCGCTCTTTGTCTTCTAGACTTTTTGCGAAGTTAGCCGCGAATGCGTACCTTTCATGGTTTGACTCGACTTCTTGTGCGAGAGCTAGTGCTGAAGGCAAATCTCTGGGCTTTGCTGCAAAGAGCACGTCTGTAAGACTGCGCTTGAGACCCGATATGAACACACGCAACGCATCGTCGCGGAATTTTTCACATAGGCCCTTTGCTAAAGCCGGCTCATATGACATGTTAACTTTGTTAGTGAGAAGAGCGAGTTTCTTCTCCACCTCATCGTAATATTGAAGCAGGGACAGGCCACCTTGCCTCAAGGTACCTAATTCCTGTTCAATGACATGAATTGGTCTCTTGTCACTGTATGTGAAATCTAGGCGATTTATTATCGCATCAAAATTCAGTACAGTACCAAATGAGGCCAGCACCGCGTCTGCGGGGCCCCTAATCTTGCTTCTTATAATGATGACAGCCTGATAATGACGAGAACTGCCATTATGTGGTCTGAAGATCTCGTAAGCGGCTAATGCTGCCTGCCTCCAAGATACATAAGATTCCTGTGCTCCTGCGAACTCAGGTAAGCACTTGACGGCATCTAGCGGCTCGTCACAGTGAATATCGTTTCTAATTTCTATAGCAGAATATGCTACTACTTGTGGGGTGGCAAAGCTTGTTGCTGCTATTTGTTTAGCTAACTCATTAATTCTTTGAGTCAATGCTTGCTCCCTCTGCTGGTTTGCAGCGGCCTGTTCGGCTAAGGCATTGCTGATGGCCGTTCTTACTACTTCCCTAAGCTGATCTGGATCCATTCTATCTGATGGTGGAGGAACTGCCGGTATAAGTCTTGTAGACGGAACTCTGATACGAGTGTCACAGTCGGAATCTGAGTCGCTAGATTGCTCGCGAGGGCTTCTATATTGGCTGAACCGTGGCATGCGCAGGCCAGTGGCCGCGAAAAATTAAACGGGCCGTCAAAAGATGGGTCGAATTAGACACATAGAAAGTAACACTAAGTATTTTTATCAGCCTAAATTCTCAGAGCAGCCACTCTCACGTATTTCAGAAACTTGGTTCTGATTATTATAATCTAATCTGTTGCAATACGAAATACTCACTAGTACTAACAAATTTTTTATAAAGTAAATTTAAGAAATTTTGTGTTTGAAAAAAAATGTTGGCTGGAGTATCCACTTACATGATTTAAATTCCAAAAAAAAAAAAATTTTTTTTTTTTTTTTTTTTTTTTTTTTTTTTTTTTTTTTTTTTTTTTTTTTACGTTGGGCGCCAATTAATATGTTGCTGGTCCAGCGATGAACTAGGCGTCGGTGGCAGGTCCAGCGTTGATCGGGTATTTATAGTCTTAATCAATAAGTTGCTGGTCCAGCGATGAGCTAGGCGTCGGTGGCAGGTCCAGCGTTGATCGGGTAATTATAATCTTCTTATGATGATTATGTTGGAGGGTTTGACTTCACCCCCTTTTCTATTAACTGGCCTTGTGGCTCAGCAATGATCAGAAATATAACAATTTGATTACGGCGGTGTGCCGGAGTAGTGCGGGTTTATTCTTCAAACTCCAATACAAAACTGATTTTTAGCTACATAGAATATTTCACTTAAGCTAAGCCAAAACTCGCATCACACCACAATGTCATGGTCGGCAAGCCGACTCAGCAATCTTAGGCAATAACGGAAACTCTTGCAGTAAACAAAAGTATCTGGTTACCGCCGCTGACCATTGCAGTTATAGCGCGCTGATACAAAGTATGCAGTGTCGCAATTGCGAGGGCTGTTTCTTAACTTACGAAACACGCGATAGCGAGGGTTGATTATAAACTTATGAAATACCCTATATTAAATGTTATGTGTTAACTTATATATATGATTTAGTGATTGATTGACTCAGAAACAAACTGACTGATGAGCAACTGATTACTCAAGATCTATAAAAACAAATAACTTATGCACACAACGAATTTCCGTTTTTAGAACGGAACCCCACAATGTAATTATTATTATAAAAAAGATAAAAGTAAATGGGAGCAGCGCGTTGCTCACATTTTTGGGTGACAGTTCGTTCAACCCGTTCGCTCAAATCATATAAAAAGATGCGTGCATCGTGCAATATGTGGGAGTTAAATGCGTTTAGGTTGTCAGCCTCGACTTCTGAGTGGCACACGCTGCGTATGAGTTATTTTTAGAGCAGCTGTATTGAATGAAACTTGGCAAAGTGCAGCAAAGATTGATGGAGATCAACGGCAAGCGGCAAAAAGCAAATCTTTGATAATTTCCTATTAGCCAGCTGTCTTAAGGTGTCCCAACACGCGGCGTATACGTAATCTGCGCAGTGAGTCAATTGTTTAATGAAATCCCAGACTAATGAAGTATTGTTTAGAGAAATCTTTGTTTATATATAGATATTGATACAACTGAAGTGTTTTTGAGTGCTATTTACAAATTGAACTTGACTTTTGCTTCTGGCTAAAAGCTGTAGACAAGTATTTAACTGTGCGAAACGTGCAGTGCAATCAGTGCTATAGATCAAACTAGCTATTTATCTATTATAAAAAAAAAATATATATATATATATATATATATATATATGTATATATGTGTATGTTAATAATCATATTATGAAAAAACATTCATTGATGTGCCATCATTTGCGTCTTTTGCCAATGATTTATTTCCATCTCTTGCTGGCGCGATACGTTCAATGTAAATATTTACAGCGTTTATTTTTGTACAATTTTACAAATTGTAATATATAAATATCTATCTATATATATAACATACATACATACATAGTACACTTGCAAGTATTATGAAACAGTTTCTAAATACATACATTGCGCCATCTATACGATCATACATTAGAGTTGGAAAATTGAGTAGTTGACAAACGTTTCTTATTGGTCAGTAGTTACGCACTCACTCTTGATTGGCTGCTGATTCGCTGAATAGCACGAATCATTCAAGATGATTGAACAAAATGAATCAGTAAAGATCTAAAGAACCAAGTGCAAATAGAGTCACGTTGAGCCGTTCCACTGAACTTGCTTAGTAGCTCATTTTAGTGACACGTTCAATTGAGCACATACACGCAACTCTAAAAGACACACTCACAAGCACACATACACACACATGTATACATATATATATATAAGAGATACTTAAGTGAGGAAGTTGTTAATGCGAGTTAATAGCGCGTAAATTGATATCGTTTAAATGAACTGGGGTAGCTTTTTGGCAAAACGAACTAATGAAAATGTCGCACATTGTATGAAATCATCAACTCAAATATATTATTTAACTAATTGCTCAAAATAAAAAACTTTAATTTTGTTGCCAAGTGCATTGCACTTACTGCAAACGGTTGCACACACTCTCCCGCTTGTTCAGCCAGATTGAAAACGAAATTGAAATCGAAATTGTATTTAAACTGAGTTGGCTTCCTTTGAATATGCAGAGATACGAACAAACGACACTCAGCCAAACGGGCACGCGGTCCAAATGGAAATGATCATTCACGAGCGATTCGCATTCGGTTTTGTCAAACAAATCTCTGCGCTGCTTTGTGCGCGTGGGTGTGTGGCAGTAAAGAAGGTGTGTATTCATTGTTGTGGGTTTATTTGTCTCTCAGCTTTTGTGTTTTGTTCGCTTTTCCCACATTCAGTTTTAATCACTTATTTATTGCTAACAGAAATTTTCCAAAGAAAATCTAAAAAAATATAATGTACCTGACCCTTTTCAATTGAAAAAGTTATAAATAGAAAACATATAAATATATATATATAAAAGAAATTTAAATTACGCAGATCTAGATTTAGATTGATTATATGTATATATAAATAGATAATACAGTTTATATCTAGGAGCTGCTGTACAAGGCAATTTATTGATTTCATTATAACAGTGATTGATTAAAAATATTTCCTAGTTAAAAAGAATTTAAAATTTTACTATGTATCTTTTAGTTGTGCGCTATGCTTTTTTCACTATATACTACGTACTTATTGCTATATATATATATATATATATATATATATATCACAAATTCGGATATTATCTTTGCTTCGGATACTAGTCGAAAAAACCTATGCATTAATTAAATAAATATATATATATATATATTCCTAAGTGTACTCTTATACGGAAGTGTAGTAAAAATTGTGTCCTGTAATGTGGAAGTATTTGGGTCTTTCGCTTGATCATAAATTTACTTAAGGCTAATCTATATATTAAGCTTGAAGCCTAAAAAGCATTTCGAAGTAGTTTAATTTTAATCAGAGATGCGACATCTGGAACAAACAGCCTTTAATTTCAGCATGTATCAAATATTCGCAAAAATACTAATACATGTATGATCCTTTGTGCGTGTGCGCACAGAAAATCAATTTTCAAGATGAGTCAACTGTTTGATACCCTTTCCAGCGAAAATCATGCATAAATTAAATTTTTGTGTGACTCTCTCAAACACTTTCTGCTATTTTGCAAAGCCCCGCACTCAAAAGGGAAAGGGTGCTTGCTATGTGTGCTTACATAGATACACACATGCAAACATTTGAGCGCGCCATAGAGAGAGTGCAAAAATTGAGTGAGAGCTGTTGAGAGAGCGAATGGCTATCTCGCTCGATCGCATTAGGTTTATGACCCATGCTCACTGAGCTTACGAGAAAATAAAGGGGAACAGCATATACGAAATTAATCCATTGAAATTGGATAAACCGAGCAAGTTATGCTGTGACAGAAGTCGCATCAATATGTATGTACGTTTAGTGGTAGTTGTTTTCAATAATTGTTCAGAGTATCACAATCTTATACTTGCAAATAGCGATAGCTACCGACTGAGCCGGCGCGATAATTGGTCTCGCTTAGTTTTATATATTGACCCAAGAAATTTAACACCCACGCGCTGCGACAGATATTATGCAGATAGCCCAGCAGATAGGGCGTTAGGATAGTGCCCACAATGTAGGCTAGTTGTGGAATGTGTTCCGTGTGATCATAGAAGGGCCAAAACCAATATCCCCGTCGCACTGCGTCCCTTGTATGATGCGTGATGAAGGCACAGAGCAGAGCACCCAACAATAGGCTGCTGCGAAAGTAATTCAGGCACGCGGTGCATATATAAAATAACAACATGGCCAAAATAATGCTGGAACAGTGCAAAAAAGGACGACGCATCAGATTGGTGGCATCCTGCAATGTAAAATTACCGTGATTTACATAATAGCCGAGTTCAAGGTAGTTAATAACCCACCTCCAAGTACAGTGAACGCGCCTCTATGAAGTGATCCAAGTCAATAAACGAGGAAACGACAAAACACGTGAAAATCAATATCCATCCATATAGTTGAGTCGTACGCTCATAAAATTGCATGGCAAATGCAATGCCCGTTAGGGCTCCAATTGCGGCATGCGTTGCATTATCTGCCAATGCCTTAAGCAGGGGATGCTGGGTGAGTTCTACAAAATTGTCCCCAAGCAGGCAGGTTATGGTCACCAGTGTAGTGAGCACAATGCGTAAGTAGACCATTGTGTGGCAGTGGGGCATCGATTGCACCTGCTTGCTGCTTCTCTGCACCTCTGCTGATGGTTACCTGGACTTGAATTAGCTATGGACGGCAGCGTTGCTCTTCAGTAATTGGTTGTTGTTGTTGTTTCGCCAAACGGTGCACACATTGCACGATCAATAATTTGTTGGTCAATCTATAGTTAGAATTTGCTGTGTGGATAAATAAATTTGCTTACTGTTAAGTGTGCATTGGCTTTTATGTCACTCACGTGTTTTGGCGTGCCTGCAAAGACAACAACTGCATTGTAGCAGGGTGTGGGGTATTTTTTGGGGGTTGCAAGTACACGTACACCATTACGTTGACTCTTTGATGTCACAACAACAACAAGCGGCATTTTTATTTGGGGCCTAAGGTCTGCCCCTCTAATGTTTTGATTTGTCGAACAGATGTGAAGTGGGAAGCGGCAGGAGGCTGGAGCTGCAATACATCTGGCAGCACTAACATTACGTATGGTTTGGTCACACTGAAGTAAGAACAGCTGTTTATTTAGCACTAAATTTGGCCTCAGTATATATTGCAGCTGTTTTCCTACATTTAAGCATAGTTTTTAATAATTCAGTGTAACGAGAATTTTACTGAATCTATATGCGAAAATCAATATGTTGGCTGTGTGGTTTTTCAGCATACACAACCGACTAAAAATTATGTGAGTTAGAATTAACATATGTCGCACATCTGGCAGCACTAAAGTTGCCCTTGGTCTGTCCGCGCTAACAACACTAGCAACAACAGCTGTTTATTGAGCGCTACAACGATGTATTTCAAAAACTGTAAAATTGCAAATTGCCTTTATGTACAGCTCTTATACATCCTATTTATGTATATTTATCATTTATAAATAATTCGAATGGGAATTTAATATATTTAACGTATAGAGGATATTCACAAAAGAGCAGTGGAATTTTCCATAAGTATACGATGACTTTCAGTAAAAGCTCTTTCATTCTCGCTCGCTCTAATAAGCTTGATCACGACATGGATGTGTGGGTGTATTTTTGATCAGAGTGATGACGTCTAATCGTAATAACTTATAATTTTTGATTTCCTATAAAGTTGCTGAACAAATTAGGCATCTATAATTATATATATATATACGTATATGCATTCATTCTGTATTTAATTATATTTTTTACATATATAATTATGTGTTTTCAAAATAAAAAAATTATTTAATAAGGAATATTAAATGGATAATTTTTGCTTTTAATAGCATGTTCCATTTTAATAAGACGCTCTCCTGTATTATAAGTGTCCAGTACTGCATGATCCGCTGCAGTAAGTTTGAAATCGAAAATATTGAAATTTTCCTCAATGCGCTTCGGATTAGAAGACTTGGGCAGAGGCACAGTTCCGATCTCGATCTACAGCCATTATATTTATATATTTTAAAGAATATATTCCACTATTTTAATTGCTTACCAGATAACGGAGCACTATCTGCGCCGTGGACTTTTTGTATTTATCGGCGATGGCCTGCACCTTGGCATCGTATATGAAGCTTGGTTGCTTCTTGGCAGGATCTGGCCTGCCCAGCGGACAGTAGGCGGTGACTACAATATTGTGTTGCTTACATAACGCAATCAGTGGCTTCTGATTGAGGGCCGGGTGACATTCGATCTATAGAGGAGATATGTGATATGTTAGGGTTGACCACTAATCATATAAGAAACTTTTATAGCACTTATAATCTATGCGGTGGGTCTTACTTCCACTTCGTATTTGCTCGCTTCTCTTATACTCTCTCATTCTCCCTCGTATACATAGAAATATATACTAGCAGAAGTACTAGCATGTGTGAGTGTGCATGCGCGTGTGTGCATGTGCGTGCATGCTCGCCTCCAGAAATTTATTTATCAAGCGTGTCAAAGCTGTGATGACCTCTCGAAGAATGAATATGCAAAAATAAAACTGATATGTGAGTGTGGCACAACCGTTAAGTATTTCGCAATACTTCGCACTCAAAACGTAAAGGGTGCGTTACTTATGCATGCATACACAATTGAGTGAGTGCAATTGAGTGTAAGTTAAAATTGTTAGGCAGTGTGACCAGATGTCTCGCTCGATCTTTGAGAGCGAAGTAAACTTGAGACGAGCAAATACGAAATTGAGATATTTTGTTTGTTCTGGCAAGCCCTAAGTATTGTAACCGCAGTTGTCTAACCTGATTATGTATCGGCTTGATTTTGCAGTTAGCTAAGAGGCGAGTCAGCTGCTCGGAATTGAAATTGGAAACGCCAATGCCTTTGGTCAGGCCCAGCTCCACGAGCTTTTCCATAGCACGCCAGGTGTCCAGGTAATCGACATCGCTAAGTTGATTAGAAGATTAACATATAATCGTTAGGGCAACTGCTTGACTTACCTGAGCTCCACCTCGCCTTTGGCATCGGTGGGCATCATCTCATTATCGCCGCGATAGACATAGGAGTAGGGCCAGTGCATTAGGTAGAGATCCACATAGTCTAGTCCAAAGTTTTGCAGCGTCTTACGGCAGGCGTATTCCACTTTCTCCGGCTCATGGAAGTGGCACCAAAGCTGTTCCAATATAAAACATACCTGTCACATACTTGTCAGCTGGACAGACAGTTTGCTGCTCACCTTGGTGGTTATGAAGATGTCCTTGCGCTGGATGACGCCTTCGGCTATCTTCTGCTGTACCGCCTTCCCCACCTCACCCTCGTTCTCGTAGAAATAGGCGGTGTCTATATGCCGGTAGCCGACGTCAATTGCATGTAATGTTGCCCTCTCACAATCCCCACCCAGCGACTGTGAACAAGTCAATTATCATTGTCTGGCTGTCTCTCTCTCTCTCCCTCTTCCTCTCTAGCAGCTGATAAGCTTTTCACTTATAACTAATAACTGATCTGAAATACTTGCCGTGTACGTGCCTAAGCCAATTGACTGGACTTGGGTTCCGTTGTTATTTTTGACATACGAAGCTTTGCTCGCGGACATCTTGCAAATTCTCTGGCAGCTGCCTTTCAACTGTTGCTCGAATTGAGCGCGCACTCAGCTTTTATATACGTTGCTCTCCGAAAGCTTTTGTGTGCTAAAAAAGTTTTGTTCCAAGAATTATTCGCTTGAGTTAATCAGACTGCGACGACATTTAAAATCCGCTAAATGGAACTAAATGTACTAAAAAGTTGATTTATAATTATTAAAGTATTTGGACTAAAAGGACTGATAAAACTATACTGCATAAAAAATATTGAATAGAAAAGAGAAAAGTTAAGAACAAAGTCCTAAATTAAATATTGTATAAATAATAATTAGTAAAAATAAGTGCTAAACCAGAAAAACGAAGCACTAAATTATACAATATGGGCTAAATCACAAAAAATAAATCAAACTTAATAAGTAATGTAAATACAAATTTATTTTGAAAGTTAATGTGTCACGCAAGATACTAAAGAATACTTAGGTTAGGAATTGATTTATATTGTCGGTATTTCATCAGTATTTTCTTATTTGGTTAGTGTCTTAAGCTTTTACGCTTGAGTATTCTGATATGGGGCTTTCTCTACCGTTATGGCGCGCATGCTTTAGCTTTAGCTTTAGCAGCTGAAACAATTTGGTATTGAAACAACATCTGTTATTCAAAGTGGCACAATGTAAGGCAGCAGGAGTCCATAGTCCAAAGTCCTGGCCATTCCATCGTCTCAAATGCCAGCACATTTGGCCCGTGTGGAACGCAGAGCAAAGGAATTTATGAGAATATATTGAAATTAATTAATTTACCAGGTGAATATTTACAGTTAAAGTGTGAATTTAAGTGAACTATAAAAAAAATAATATTTTAATATTATTAAAAAAAGCAAGTCTTTATGTTGTAAAGAAAATTTAACAAAAAAAAGAGAATTTATCCAGATAGAATGAGCTATATATAGAATGCGCTATATATAAAATACCTTTTTAAAATTTTTATTTAATTAAATGTAATTAAAAATTGTTTCATAAAAATATGTTTTATTTGCTATAGAAATGCGCATCTGAAAATTATTTGTATAGTAATTTTTTATATATTTTTTATTAGTATACGCAGCACGCCTTCAGCTGCGCATGCCCCAAACCCAGTCGAGGCCGAGACCAAGCAGCAGGTGCAAGTGGGAGGGCGAGGGCAACGCCTCACTGCTGTGAAAACTCAAGGCTACTTCGATTTAGACTCGGTTTGGATTGCCATAGGTTAGACTTCTGCGATTGGATTCGAATTGGATTCTCATTTAAGCACTGGCTACTCTTCTACATGCTGCAGAGGCTCCAGTTTACTTTGAGTCAGATACGTATTAGATGCAATTCACTTCAATTCGGAATCTGATTGGATTGCACTATGCTCTGGTGACTCTTATAAATTTGTGATAACTTAAAATTGTATGCTGTACTTAATATTTCATTGATTGGATTGGATACTCTTATACAAGATTGAAGACTCTGTTGGACTTGGAACAAGATTCAAGTGAGCTTTATATTTACACATCGGTTAGACGTGGAAATACTTGAAATTACTTGGAGCTTAATTTTAATTTAAATCTCAGTACTCTCCACTCTTGGCTACTTTGAAATCTGTGCTGACTGTCAGATGAATTTAATTTATACATACAGAAACTAATATGATTCCCATTTAGAAACTGGGCTCTCTTATACATGTGTGCAAATTCAAAGCAACTTCGAATTGCTTTCTAATTGGATTCCAAGTGGAAAGATGGCAACTGTAGCACATGGCTGCAGCAGTCCACGGCAGCGCTCGTGCAATGGCAGCAGCTCACCTGGCGGCCATCACAGTTCGACACCGGCGATGTATACAACAATGCCCAAATATACGCGCACTGCCAGTCAAACGTTGTATGCAACCAGCCAGCAGGTCTTCCCTGGAGCTGGAGGATCTGGCATGGATAGTCAGTATAACGGTCTATATATGCCAAGCGCAACGATGTCGCAGCGCCCACTGTCGGCCTCCGCATTGCCAGAGACATCGGCGGGTTGTCGCAACTATTGGAGCCAAGGACAGAGCCAAAGCCAGGGCCAAGGTCATCCTGGCCACAGCTCCTTCTATCACAGCAGTGGACGCCACTACAACTACAATAAGCGCAAATCAGCTGTGGAGCTGTTAGCTGAATCGAAGCCCTTCTATATCAAATCCGACGCGGTTTTCGAGAGACTGCAGCAAAGAGCTGGAAGTGGAGCAGGCGTTGGGGTTGGAGTTGGGTCTGGGATCAAGCGAGGCCATTACAGCTACGAGGAGCTGGAGGACAGACGCTATATGAGTCTGAGCAGGCAGCAGCAGCAGCAGGTCCAACAGCAGGTGCAGCAGCAGGTCCAACAGCAGGTGCAGCAGCAAGTGCAGCAGCAGGTGCAGCAGCAGGTGTATATGCACAATCATCATCATCAGCACCATCATCAGAGGCACAGTCAGGGCCATCCACGGGAGCGACCTGGCGTCAACAATAATTTGCTGCAGCACAAGCTGCGGCTGCTGCTCGGCTCGGAGGCTGCGGCCAAGGAGCGCTCCAGCATGCGACGCAATGATGGCAATGGCGATCTGTTGCCTGGCGAGGAGGAGAGCAGCGCATTGAGAATACCACCCCCTCTCTACCTACCCGCCCATGCCTTTGGCAGGGAGTCCACATATGGAGCATATCCGAGTGAGCCGAACAGTGGCGGCGAGGAGCCGCTGGTGCTTACCGAGAACTACAGGCCGATCAGTCCGCCGGCTGAGTATGCGGGCAAGTCGAGTCAGGTGCACAACGAGCGTTACAGGTAAGCACATAAGCTTTAAAGCAACAAAAATTTAAGCTCAATTCGGTATTTCTCTCGCGCTCTCAAAATCGCTCACTTCAAACTTGGTTTGCCGGCAGCAATATATACGCATATAAATAAATTCATGTACACACGTGTGTGTGTGTGTGTAAGCTCACTGCGGTCACAAATATATTTCTAGCATGTCGACGCTTTAATACCCTTTTCAATAACAAGCATGCAAAAATGAACATTAATATGTATGAACGTAACAAAACGTTTGACGACTCTCCAGTATAAAAATCGAAAGGGTGCATTGCTAGTAATGCATATACACATGCACACACAATCGAGAGTGCAATCGAGCGTAAACAAAATATGTTATGTGGCTATCTCGCTCGATCGCACTGTTCGAGCCGTACTCGTTGAGAGCGCGTAACAAAAAGGATGAAGTTGGAAGCTCTTGTTCTATTTTTGTTCTGTGTGATAAATGCTGCAGCATAGCATGTGCTATAAAATCAACTCTTATATTTCTTATGAGCAGCTCTTATATATCTGATATGTATATCTTTCGCAGTCTAAACAGCAGCTCTTATACTCGTGTATCATTAGATCTCTTTGCAGCTCTTATATATGCACATGTGTATATGATGCGCATATCTTTTATATCTGTTGAGTACCTCTGATATATGTATCTTATACACAGTTCTTATATAACTGATGAGCTTATACCTTTTTGTGCAACTTAAAGGCTATGAAATTGTCTATATATATATTTAATATCTGACCTAAATATTACTTTTGCAGATACAACTATCAACGCTCATATTCTCACTCGCACGAGGTGCCCAGCAATCCGGATGAGCGCGCTCCTTACTCAGCGAACGAGTTCAACATCAATAGTCACAAATCGCTGCCGGATCTGCATACGCAGATCAGTCGACACTCGCCACACAGCGAGATCTTGAGCTGCTGCAGTCGGGGCAATCGTTCGATCAAATCTGCCGGGGAGTCATCCATTAATCGGGATTCGGGCGGCAGCTCTGGCCACTATACGCATCGCAGCGAGCCGTGCTATAAGCGTCAGCGGGAGACTCAGTCGGGTACTGCCAGTGGCACGATCAGGAATTGCTGCAACCTGGTGGCGGCCACTCGCAGGGACAGCGGCTCCTCCACGCAACACAGTGCCAATTCGTATTGTGGCTATGTCACAGCCGCTGGCATTGATTGCAGATGCAAGCAGGATCCAGGACCTGGCTCTGGAGCCATTATGCCCGGCTATGACAATGCAGCTGCCGATTATTTGCTCAATTTTACGCCGACGCCGGAGGTGCCGGAGGCCTTTCAGGATTCGCCATCGCCACGACTCAAGACCCAGACGCCTCGCTATTCGAGCTCATCCAGCCAGCAGCTGCAGACCAGCTCGCAGGGCTACACGAGCATCAATCACTCGCAGAGCTCGCTGGTCCAGAGTCCCGGCTCGGCGCCCTCGGTGGATGACATTAGTCCGCCGCCCATACAGTTCAAGAGGCAGCGTTGCATTCGGTTCAAGAATCGCAATCGCTTGCCCGTCCAGCCGCGCACTTCGCCCAGCAGCGGCTCGGCGGGCTACAAACGGAACATGGAGCACGAGAACGTCTTCTTTCCGAAAGGTTTCTCGGCGGACATGGAGCGGGAGGCACTGAATGCCAGCATATCGGAGCTGGAAAAGTTCTTCGATCGTTTGGGCTTGAACGATGAGGCATTCCATGAGATCTACAGCCAGCCAAGGCGGCATCAACATAATCCGGAAACCGATTCCGATGATTCCAGCACTGTATTCTTCTCGGATGTGAGCACCGTGGACTCGATGCGATTGCCGGACAGCACGGAGACTCAGCCCCAAACTACGCAGCCGTATCGACCCTCGGAGCCGCCATCGATTGTGGAGCGCAACGCGAGAATTATCAAATGGCTCTGCAACTGCAAGAAGATGCAGTGCGTCTGAACAGGCTCCACACGCAATTTTGATATTGATCTTTAGAAATTGTTAATTTTATCTAATGTCAAGTCACTACCAAGGCCTTCTAAACCCAGCCGAATAGCAAGGCTCTAGGGTCGCGAACATCCCTTAAGACTTGAGAATTCCTAGGAAGCTAGAGTTGCGGCAGCTGAATCCCTGCTAATTATTCGATTTTGATACGGATAGCAACTAAGGCCGATGCTCAAATAGAATGCAAGATTTCCGAGAGTACGGAGGGTACTTGGTATCCTTGGAATGCCTGAAGGATGCTCCACTTTTGATATTGATCTTTAGATAAGGATAACTTTGTCGCTCGTCAAGTAACTACCAAAGCCTAAAACCCATTCGAACTTCGGAGTTTAAACATAATGCAGTATACCCTAGAGTCCTGGCGATCCCTATGATCGTCGTACAACCGAATCGCTGCTGAGGATTCTCCACTTTTGATATTGATCTTTAGATATGGTTAACTTTGTCTCTCGTCAAGTAACTACCAAAGCCTAAGCCCCATTCGAAGTTCGCAGTTCAAATTCAAGTTCAAATGTAATGGAATAATACCTTAGAGATCCCTAGATAGGGATTAATTATCCATTTGAATGTGTGTTTAGTCACTTTTTTTGCTGCCACGTTTTGCAGGCCCCAATTAAATAATTGTATTAACTAATCGTATAGCTAAATGAGAGATCATATTAATCGTATACATAAATGGTATTATTAGATTGAATTATTGTACAATTAGTTCTTGTAACGTGCATATATCGTAAACATATATACTACCTATATATACGTATATATATTTATATATATCTATATATTTGTGTAGTTGCCAAAAAACCAATTCCCACAATTGAAAAGTACTCGTAAAGAAATTGAACCTACCTATTTATGTAAGTGTAAAACGGTTTGCATGACGAATAAATATTTATGATTATCAAAACAAGCATTGAGTTTTTATCCTAAAGCCTAAAGGCTTGGCTGGAGTCTGACTGAGGTAAGCCACTTCACTGCTGATCTATTTTTTCGTTGTTGCCTCATTTCGATAAATATCGATTGCGTAGCAATGATAGCTATCGACTAAATAGTTGAGCTGTTCTGATGTTATATATTATACAATAATAAATTTGCCTTATATATAACTAAAATATAGTTTTAATAAACCTATTTTGGTAAATTCGATAAATATCGATTCAAAGTAAAGTTTCCTTAAAGTATAAGCAAACGGAATAACTGTTCTGTAAATATGTATTCTATATATCTATCTACTTGGCCTAGTGCTGATATATAACGTTCAATTATCGCCCCAAGTTTTTGGTAATTTCGAGAATTATCGATCTTGAAACCATGTAGAAGATAGGGCTGTAAATGGCTTCTATATGCTTAAAAGAAAACTTAAATTTTAGTAAATAGGTACTAGTACTTCTAGTATTGGTATTATTAACAACTTTTAGACAAACTTGCATTTTTTAGCTTTTTTGACGAGCTTAGATTGGAGCATCCACAAACTTGCCTAGTTTCCTGAATAAAACTTAATAATCATCCGGTAGCCCACATAGTTTTCGCTTTGTTCTCTGCCCTATATGGGCACACAATGGAACAGCTGTGTCGCTAGCCCTCGCTCTTTGTTAGGGGCACTATAAAAGCGTTGGGTAGCTGGGCTAAGGCTTATCAGAGTCAAAGGGAAGCTTTTGAAATGAACAAGCTTATACTTCTGGGTGTTGTCCTAGGTCTGCTTTCAATGGTGAGGAAGTCTTATATCTTTATCAATATATATCTAGATGCAATTTGATATAAATATAAAAACTATATTTTAATGCACGTCCGTTAACTTTTCAGGCCTTGGCTCATAATGTGAGTATTACTAAAAATTAAGTGACTTGAAGAGTTATCAGATTTTGCCTACGACATACTAAAGGTGCCGTACCCGCCGCCAAAGGACACTGGCAAGCATGGTGGATCGGGCGGAGATGGCTTTAAGCATGGTGGCTCTGGGGGTGGTGGCACTGGAGGTGGTGGCACTGGAGGTGGTGGCGCTGGAGGTGGTGGTGGCATTGGAGGAGGCGGAGGCATTACATCCTGTCCTCGACCCTCACCAGAAAGCATAAGAGTGAGTTTATTAATTTCCCAATATATATTTATAAATAGATATGCAATCTGTGACCTTTAGTGCCTGCAACAATGGGCGTGTCAGAATGTCATTCGCCTGGATCTACGGTAAGTGAAGACAAGCACCTGGCAAGGGGCTATCAAAGTATGCTAATGGATATATACTAATCCCTTTCGCACTTAACAGCTGTCTGCTCACTCTAAATGGCAACAATTTGCTGGGCAACCTGATCAGCATACCTGGCGTGTCGGGCGGTGGCACCAGCGGTGGCATTCTGGGCGGGCTGCTGGGCAACTAGAGCTGAAACCACAATGCACAATTAGACTAATAAAAAAATCAGTAAGGGTAACTCTAGTCGGGTGTGCTCGACTAGCGAATACCCTGAATGCTGCGCAAAGATGTTGTTTTAATCGAGCTTACCCACTGATATGGATAGACAGATCGACAGATGAGTACCTGGCAGTGAAAAATACATTTTCATTTATGGGACAGGCTACACCGTCTACCTGCTACATCCAATATCCCCCCTTTGGTTTGAGGCGTTAAGGGTGAAAGCTTAAGCTGAGCAGTGCAACGCATCGAATTGGAATCATTGCTTCGCCCGTTAATGGTCAGTCAATAATGATGATGGCCAACAGCTAACATGCAATTGCGGATTATGGTCAATGGGGGCGATAATCGAGCCACATAACAGTTAACACAATTATTGTTTAAGAGCTCGTTTCGGCCAAGCGCTGCACAGAGCAGCAATTAGTTGGCCAATTTTCAAATTAGCTGGCAACCACCTTTAAATTGTATCTCATTGAGGCGCACAGAGGGGGACAGAGCTGGGTGGGTTGGGCGGTCAGGGGTCACGGGTCACCTTAAAGCCTGGCCGAAAAACTTGTGGCTCGTTCGAACAAAGTCGCAAATCATTGAAGCATATGCAATTATTCATTTTGAGGTTGACTGCGCTCGAACGAATACACACAGATGCGAAAACGAATACGAATACGAATACGAATACGAATGCGAAGCGCTTCGAATACATGACCGCCTTGCCTGCCAGCCAAATTTAAATTCAACAGCAGTTCTTAAACGCATAGTTTTCCCTTTTTTTGATACCTGTACATCGAAAATGTACACATCGAAAATGGCTAAACAGGGTAGATTGTGCTTGGTATTAATGTATGAGATTTGATAGAGCGCAGCAGATGAAAATCGATTAAAATCGCTATCAAAAGTAGCAACCTTAGCTATCGATAACTTATAACATGTTCATAAAATCGATTTAAATGCATATTAAACTTATCAAGTGCAATTAAAATGTATTTCAAGCTATCGATAAATTTTCGATTTCTCTAAAATCGATAACAAATTTTAAATTATTGATCATTTGTGACATGCAACCGATAGATAGATATTGGCTCTCACAATTTCAGCTTTTGTTGCTTTTGCAAATATCGATAATTTTTTCTTTTATGAGGAAAATAAGAAATTTTCTTCCATGATAGATGCTGGGTATTTGCTAGCCGAGCACTCCCGAAAAGCAATCATAGTCTTTCTTTTTGTTTTAATTTTTTTTTGCCTTTTCTGTTTTTATTTTTATTTTTTTAAGTGTCCTTCCTTTTTGGCCAGATCGTAGTCCCATTTTAGCTTAATCCGTCACTTGCATCGACAGTTGCGATAGTCCTGTTGGCAACTTCAATTTCCTTTTGCCCTTTTTATAATTAACTTTATGTGTATGTATTTAGTTTTATTGCTCGTTAGACAGCCCCCGACTCGTCGAGCGAGGACAATGAAACAACAATTTGTGGCAACAGCAGCGCAACGTGTGTGAGGCCAAATGCCACAGCCACGGCCAACGCCACAGCCATAGCCAGAGCCAGAGCCAACGCCATCTTCATCGCCTTTGCCATCTTCATCTGCCATCGCCTTGGCCATTTTCACAGCCTTGGCCATTATATTAATTACAAACGTTTGCCGGGCCACATTTCCACAGCTCGAGAGTTCCTGTTTCCACTAATGGGCCACAGCAACTAAATCACACGCAAAGCTCTAAGGCGATTTTGGACAGCGAGCCAGTTAACGAGCTTCAATATACACACATATATATATTTATATATTGAAGTAATATATATATATATATATATACATATATATAATTGTAACATATTTATTAGAAGTAACTAGCATTTTAGTCATTCATAGACTCGAAGGCATCAAAGCTAACGATTCAAAGCTATTCGATTCTGTGAAGATAATAGCAAGCGCTGACGTGTTTAGATTCGAGTTAAGCAAGTCAAAGTGGAGTGGTTAAGACTATGTGACTAAGAGTTACCCTGTATGTATGTATATAGCTGCTCAGCTTCTATAGCATTTTTGAAGCTGAACCGATTTGGAAATCGATAACTTCCACTCAACTGACTTTGCTTTTGTATTTTATATTTTTTTGGCAAACTTATTTTGTGCATTGAGTAATATCTATAAGCTAAGCTGTTAAACAATCTTTGATGAGTTAAGTTTGTAAATTGTTTGAAATATGTCCAAATAGCTGAAGCTTGATTTCGATGCAAATCGATTTCATTCAACTACAAAAGCTTATCAATAATTATTAAATAAATTTCTACTGCCTTTGATACAAATTGAAAAAGAATCGGTATAAATTAGATCATTAATCTGATCAAGAATATATATATATATGTTGCAGGTCATACCTTCTTATGCATGTATATAAAATATATAAAATAAACTCTATTTCAGCTACTATACAATATTTATTCAATTTAATTTGATTCGTCCAAAGCTTTGATAACTTCAAAGCTAGCTATATCCGATTCGGTTGCAGCTTCCGCAACGAGATTCTAATTGAAGAAAGGACACAAAATTTGAAATTTCATTAAACAAATGCATTTGTGAAAGTCTTACCTCGGCGCTGGGTTGCTCTTTAAATGCCTCTGCTAGACCGGGATGTATATTGCTCAAGGACTCATCGCCATGTCGTATGTATACTGGTACATGACCCTTGCGTGGCTCCAACTCCTGATAGGGCGCAGCTAAGAAAAATTTAATTATAAGCCATTAAATCATTGCCAACTCTGTCTCCCTGCCTCTCTCTCTGTCCTTGTCTCTGTCTCTGTCTCTGTCTCTGTCTGTCGCACTCCTGATAATCTACGATGACATACACCCGGAAACCTTGAATCACAACGTAATTATGACTAACGAGCTGCTGCTGTTGCTGCTGCTGCTGTTGCTGCCCCTGCTTGAATCTACGCCTCTGCTTCACAGTTGGTTTTTCGAAATTAAAAAAAAAGTTTTTATATATATAGAAAACCTGTTTCAACACTCAACAATAGAAACGTGAACAGTTGTGCAAATAAAAATCATTTTGCATTTATTAATGCCTAATTTGAACTGATTTATATTTTATTTAGATGTTCTACAGACTCAACCAGGTCGGTTACTCACCTTTAGCCAAAATGCACAGCATTAGCATAAACAGCGCGATCAAAATGCACTTTGCCGATTTGAACATCTTCAATTGTGAATATATTGAATGATTGGACCTTTGAGAGTAGAGCTGAGACTCGAGACTGACAGCAAAACGTATTTGTGCCTAAAACTTATAGCGAAGTGTGTTCTCTTTGGCTCTGGCTCAGTTCAGTTCTCACCATCTCTCAACTCAATGCTCAAATGCTCAAGTGGTCATCATCAATCAACTTTCCACTCCACAGCATCTTTGTATGTTGCTTAGACAGCAGTGCCCAGACTGAAGACTAATCTCGCAAAACAAAAATGCTTATCGCAATTTGTTCTTCTGCTCTCAGTCTCTACTTTCCACTCCACAGCTGAGAATATTTATATGGCTCAGGTATTGCTGATCTGTGCGTGTAGAGCTAATACTCAAGACTGGAATCTTCAAGCAGCTGTAGCTCAGCTTGTTCTTCTGCTCAACCTTGAGCTCTCTTCAGCTCTTACTATGTACCTCACGGCAGCTTTAGATAAGCATGTTTATACCCTAACATCTGGTGTGAAAGGAATTATATATTGGTTTTATGTTAATGTACAATGCAGGCAGTAGAAGTCGTGGCAGCCTCCAAGATCAAGACGATATGTTGAGATGGTCTAGCTATATACGTCTTTTTCTCTGCCTATTCTTCAGTCTAATTTTCTTTATTTCGTACAAAGTCCTAGAGACTTAGAATAATTATGCTTATGCTTGTTTATCATTTAATTTTCAATAATTTTCATGAATTAATTAATTAGCGATAAATATCGATTACTTAACTAGAAATATCGATTACTTAGCTAGAAACTGAGTTTATAGGTTTCATTGATTAATACACAGATGGTTTGAAATAGCTTTCCCTATGCCAGATTCCGATGTCTAATTGAAAACTGTATGTTCAGGGTATCTTCTAGTCAAGCACTCCCGACTACTACACTATTACTTGTTGGCTATATAGATCTGCAGCGCTGCTCACACTCTCACCTCGACACTGCTTCCCACTCTATTTCGGAGCCTGCATATGTTATATAGGTTAAATGAGTAGACCAAAAATTGAAGCACTCTACTCTACTCTTTGCTCTGCTTAGTCTTGTACTCTCTTCAGCTCTGAGCTCAACTCTACTGCACAGCATCATTAACTGGGTAAATTTTATATGTTATATTGCTTAGATTGAAATCTGTGTGAGCAGAGCTAAGATTTAAGACGGACTGGTAAGACTTAGACCGCAGTTCTTCTTGCCTTTGTCGCTACTCAGTTAAGCTCTCTTCATTCTCTCAATTTATCTCAAATCTACTTTTCCACTCCACTCCACTTTACTCTGTAGCATCATCAACAGCTTGAGCTTCCAGCAATAAACTTTTGCTTGGCAAATTACTCATGGGTAGCTGATGATGATGATGCTGATGATGATGGTGGCTGTAATGAAGCTGTCGGCATTCGCGAACTTTTTGATACCCGGAAGGGGACAAGGGCAAGGGCAAGGCAGCTGCTTTAGCTATATGTAGCTCCAACTTCTACTTGGGAGCAGGTCGAAGCAGGTCTGTGGAGCTGTAGCTGGAGACGTCATTTAGTGGCCTGTGGCATTATCCACTCTGTGGCCATAAAGCAGTTGCTTCTTCTTCTTCGTCTTCAAATTCAAACGCTTGCAACTTTTTTGTTTCAAATTAATTGGGTCGTTAGAGAAGCCATTTGCGCGGGTTCTTTCACTTATTTTTTTCCTCCTCGTTTTTCTTCTTCGTCTCTCTGTTTGAATTGTTTGCCCACTTTCGCTTTTGTTGAATGTATTCAAATCGAGAAAATTGCTGACATCTGTAGAGCTCGACGAGTGTCAATCTGAGGGATTGGTTGGGCGCTGGTTGGGTGCTTCGTTTGTTTGCCTACTTCGATTGTTCCGTCGAGTGCGCGTCCTTCGACTTTGTAGTACAGCAAGTGTTATGTGTAAGGGCGCAGGATTTCAAATCAAATTGTTGAGCAAATATTCAACAGAGTAAATATGTTTATGCCGAATCAAGCAATTTCATTTAAACACACACTCACACGCCCATACACACTCATAGCCTGAGTGTGTTGACTCTGTTTGTGCACTTGTGACTGAATCTGAATTGAATCAAAGCATAGTTTATAATGCGCGCTGACATAAGCCAAATTAAATTTAATCAGGCTTAAAGACTACTAGTTACGTCGTCCCGCAGCTGGATGCTCTGGCAGGGAAACTGTTTTACGCGCTTCAACAGCTGTAAAATATCTTTAAAATTTGGAAATTTTATACTCTCTAGACTTATTATAGAGCTTTGATGAGCTGCAGTGTATGTTTTAGAGAGAGTCAATAAAGAAGAGTCTGTTGATTTAGCAAACTGTTCGTCTTACTGTCAGTCGGTTTACCTGTAAGTTCGTTTGTAACTCAGTTCTACTATCTGTCCATCTGTCTGTATGTACCTCCGTCTGCACATATCTCTTTCCCTCTGTCCTGTCTGTCTGTGCGTACGTCTATCCTTTCGTCGCTCTTGATGATTGAAGCTTGCTATATAAACCTTGCCTTATAAAGTAACAATTTGTGATTACGCCCACTGGAGGCGTGGTGAATCGGTGAATCGCTATATCTTTTACAATATAAATGCTAAATCCCTGAAGCTTGATTCTAATACTTAAGCACACCTGAATCAGTTAACATTTAAAGGGTACATAGCTATGCCCTTTGTCACAGCTGTTAAAGCCTCTTCTATAAAAATATATATAATCTAGTTCTACAGTTATGTTGAATGAGTCTTGCAGTCGCATTAACTCTTTCACACATACTCTACAAATATCAACATATGATTCATTCAATTGACATTGAATCGTGAATGAATATGAACACATTTAGTCGGCAGCAACTCGAACTGAATGTTTTATGATTGAAAAAAATATAATTATATATATAATTAATTTTCTTAGTAAATTTATAATTTATTGCCATAATTCCAGGCCCAAGGAAGTAAAAGAAGTATTTGAGTTTTTGTTTGTCTGTCGTTTATTTAATATGTTTATGTATTTTATGTTAGTATGTATTTTTCCGAGGCTCTAAAAATAGTTACATGGCTGCACTAATGTGTGTAGGTGTAGCTATAATAAGTAACTATATCTAATTAATATTATATCTTGTTTTGGGGTTTTTATATTCCATTTTGTTTTATACTCGTATGCATGTATCGTATGTATGTATGTATTTGTATTTGTATGTTTATACTATTATATGGTTTCTGTGTTTCTTATTTTTTTTATTTTAAGAATGGATAAGCATTATGTTTTCTGTTTTTTTTTGGGAGGGGGTATACATGTTATAGATAATATATATACTCTACATATTTTTGCCGTAAAATCGTTATGTATGTGTTCAAGTTTGCTTGTGTATGTAAGCGCTGCATGTAAAGTATGTAAGTATGTAAGTATGTAAGTATGTAAGTATGTAAGTATGCAAGTATGCAAGTATGCAAGTATGTGAGTATGTATGTTTGTTAAGTATACGAGTATGTACGATTTCTATATAGTTTATAAGATCCTCTGTAGCATATGTATATAAAGAGACTGTGTATTGGGCATTGATAATTTCGTTTGATTGATTATTATGTTTACTTTCTTTTTAAATATTATTTTAAATATTTTCTACGAAAGCAGAAACTATTTAATTGCTTGTTTCGTTCGCATGGTAGAGTTAAACATTTTCTAACTAAAAATTTGAACAAGAACAAATTCTAATTAAGTGAAAAGTTGCTGAATATGTATATATATATATATATGTATATATATATATATATAATATATATAGAGACTTGTACATAATTTACCGAAGATTGGTAAAGATCTGGTTTGGTATTCAAGAAAGACTGACAGAGAGTGTCTGAGAGAGAGAGAGAGAGAAAGTTGACTAGTTAAGTGTTATTTATGCTAATATATATATATATATATATATATATATATATATATTTCTATAGGTATATCGCTAAGTTTTGAGGGTTTCCTAATAGCAAGGAAATCCCATTGAATCAGTTAGTCTAATTGTGAGCAGCTGTTTAATGGACATATCTCTATGTAAGATGCTAGAAAAGCTAGCTAAGAACTTGGAAGTGACTCAAGCAGCGTCTTAAGTACTGTGATATGAAATCAGCAAATTTAGAAAATTACTAGAATATTGTGGTTAGTTATTTACTTCAGGGAACTTATTGAAATCAGCTCAAAGTATTCTATGAAAATTATCAAAAAATATCGATTTTAACAATTGATAAAATTAAGGGTAGCAAGGGCTGAAAATAAATATACCGAAAACCTTTGTCAGCTAGATGCCTTTTCCTCTGCCTCGCTTCTTCTTGCATGTATCGTACTCAGATATTTTTTTGAAAATTTAAAAAAGGTTTTGAAGGCCAAAAGTATAACTTTTTTTTGAAGGATGTTACTAGATGTACAGGATATTAGACTGCTATACCCAAGAAATTTACTTTTCTGCATTATTGTTATCAAACTGGAAAAAGTGTTGGCTAACGCTTGATTACTCAGCCCTGTTGATCTGTGTAATTTTTAACTAAATACTCTTATTCAAAGTTTGCTAAATAAAGCTGCAAATCTTATGAAAAGCCCCTCAAAACTTAGTTATATAAATATAATATTTAATTATATATGATAGTAAATGTATATACGATGTTTACAATATATATTGCAATAATATATATGTATATATGTATATATATAACTGTTTCAAGTCTTTTTGCATCTCTAATATATGAATATATAAATTAATATATATATATATATATATATTTATATATATATATATATATATTTTTACGTTACGTTACGTTATATTTTTTATTTTTTTTTTTTATAAAATATCTCATTTGTATAATAATTTAAAATTTTAATTTTTAATTTTTGTTGGTGTCATTGAACTTGAATCTCATTTGGTTCAGCTGCAGCTCTATGTGTGGTTGTGTTTGGGCATGGGTGTCGGTGTGTGTGTGGGTGTGTTTTGAGAGCGCACTTCTCTGTTGCTTCTGGTCAAATGGGGTTGGGTAGGGGGTTTTGTATTAACTTCTTTTGTAAGTTCTAAAACAAAGCATCTGTGTAAAAATATTTTGTTTGCATTTTTTGTTTTTTTTTTTACATTTTTTTGTTTTTCATTTTTTTTTCTTTTGTGTATAAATAAATCTAAATTGTAAATGAATCAATTAAACGCTTGCCTCAATGTACAATATATCTATATATATTTTTAATTTTTATTTTTCATTTTTGTTCTTGTTGTTCTTGTTCGTAATTATTTGTTGTATATATATGTATGTATGTATGTATATATTTTTTTGAATGTAAAATTGCAAATCACATAATTTGTTACCACTACTGTTCAATGGAATTGATACATACATATATATATATGTATGTATATATATATATATATATATATTATACATATATATATATATATATAGGCATTTAATGCTATTTAAAACGCTATCAATAAAGCCATGCATAAACACGATTTCGAACTATGGCCCTATAAACAATTGCACATAGCACTGTGGTCTAAATTCTAATTTTTTAAATTTTTATTTTTATATATATAATTTTTCACTTTTATTTTTATTTTTTTGCTATTTGTTTATGGGCATATGGCAAAATGTATTTGTTTATGTATTTTGTATGTAATTAATTGCTTTTTTTATATATATAAAATTGCTTATGTGTGTGTGTGCCTCTGTTCATGTAGCTCTGCAGTTAATAATTAATATATATAATATATTATATTTTATATTATTATATTTTGTTTTGTTTTTCTTTCTCGTTGTATAATTAAGTTCGAATTGTTTTCAATGTTTGTGTTTGTTTTTGTTTTTGGTTTACTATGCTTAATTTTGATATAAAAACTGCCTCTGTTCAATATATATATATATATCTATATATATATATATATATATATATATATATATATATATATATATATATATATATATATATATATATATATATATATATATATATATATATATATATATATATATATATATTTATATATATATCTATTATATGCATTAAAAAATAACCTCTATCAATTCTTAAATTATGAAATAATTGTAATTGACAATTTAATTCAAATGGTTTTTTATATTTTTGTGTTTCGGAATAAAAACTACGCATAAAATAAATACATATTTCTTGTATATATATTATATATACGTTTTTCGATTTCTATATATATATATATATATATATATATATATTATATATAAGAGTTACGTTCTTTAAAAACTATGTCACTTACTTTTGGAATTGCTTTTAGTTGTCATTTTTGTTTTACAAGTGCTTCATCTTCATCTTTTTCATCTTCTTCACCTATGCATCTTTGAATATCTGTTGAAACTTTCAGATGCTTGCCCAAAACTGTTTGGATATATGTATATAGACTGTTGTATCTGCGAGTATTAGCTATGCATATATGTGTATATATATTATATATACTCTCTCATATACTTAGCTTTGACTTAGGCCAAAGTGGCTTTACCATAATTGGGTATTTTATTTTTACTTTTCCTTCTATATGTATACTCGTTCTAGCTGTGAAGATCTGGGAGTATATTTGATTTGTGCACTGTTTGAAGCTGGGAAATGTTCAATTTGGAATTTGTATAGCTGATTGCATAAAGTATTACGATTTTTATTTTGAATCGGGAATTGCTATAATTTGAGGTTCGAGGTATATAAACTCCTTCAGTTAGATGTGATCAGTTGGAGTCGCGGCACATCGGAAAATTTTGATTTATGTTGTAAATGCAGCATGAACGAGTATCATGCAGTCAGTAGTGCCCGACTGCTAAGGGTTTTACTTGATTTCTGTTGTTGCTTGTATAAAATTAGTTTATAATCTGGATTATATGTACATAATTTAAATCTAGTAATAAAAATAACTATATATATATATATTATATATATTGCAAATTGTGTGGGTATATGTATGTGTGTGTGTTCTATATAACTTAATTGAATTTATCTTAAATTGTTTTTTTTTGTTGCTTTTTCTTTATATATGTTAATTTTTTGTTGTTTAATTGAATGCATTTATGTTTAAGTATTGTCCTTGTGATATGTTTCTAAATTGTTTTTTTATAATCATTTCTAAGTAATTGAAGTAGTTTTTTTAGAGCATATTATGGAAGTTATTCATCTTAAATAGGGAGTTTTTCTTTCGAATATATAAAGTTTTGTTGCAGTTTTTAAAATTGTGAGAGTATTATTTCAATCATCATTGCTTATCTGTTGGCCTACCGAACTTGTGATGCCTTTGGTTTTTGCTAAGTAAATATATATATATATATATATATATATATATATATGTATATATATATACATATACATAAATATATATATATACATATATATATATAAATATATATATATATATGTATATATATTCAAAAGACTAAGAGCGAGAGTTAGTTAAGAGAAAGTGCTAAAAAAGTCCACTAGTTAATTAGTTGCTAAGATTCGAAATGAGCTGGATTTCCTCTTCATTATTATTATTATTATTAGTATTTTATTCTATTTATATATAGATATATATATCTGTATGCGTGTGTATGTCATCATCTGCTGTACCTATGTATATAAACTCTAGAGCCCTAAAACGATGCCTTAAAGTATTTTTTTGCTTTCTTTCTATATACCAAAAACATGCAAATTGGTTCTGCTCGCTATGTACTCATATAATTCATATAGATAGGTATATATACACATATATATATATCGTTCTTGTATATATGCTTATATATATATATATATATATATGTATAGAATTTCTACTTATGTTCCATAATATTCGTTGTGTCAGATTTTTACTATAAGTTACATTTTGGATTCCATATTAAACCTTTTGTTATACATTTTTTGCATATATTTGTTTCTGTATTTTCTCGCTCATTCCCAAAACTAAGAGAAAATAATATAAAATAGTTAATAATAATTGGAATAATAATAATATTGAGAAACATGCTATTGAGTTTGAGATCTATATATATATATATATGGCATTATCGGCATTACCAAAACACATTCCATACTAAAAATTCCATGCTCAAAAAACTACTCATATAAGCTGCTAGTTGACTGTTTGATTCATATATATATATGTGTATATATATACATATATATATATTTCGATAAGGGTGCTCGAGTATTGCTTATAGGGTTTGTTTTTATCTTTCATTGTTATAAAGTATCTTGAAGTTTGTTAGAATATTAGTTTTGCTTAGGCTACCACAATATCTTGACTGTTCTCATCGCTGTCTAGCTCATCGGCTTCGATATGCTTTAGCTCCTCCTCATCCTCGTCCAGATCAATGTCTTCCACACTCTTGTCGAGCGATATGTCGCTATTATCTCTGAGGCAGGCCGACTCCAGATGCTTGTTCAGATACGATTTTAGCGCAAAGGTTTTGTTGCAACGCAGGCACTTGAAGTTCTTATCGCCGGAATGCGTCTGCATGTGCGCCCTCAAATTGGAGCGATCTGCAAAGGCCTTGCCGCACTGTACGCATACGTACGGCTTCTCACCTGTGTGGGAGCGGAGGTGGCCTTGGAGCAGCCAGGGACGCGAGAACAGCTTGCCACATATATCGCAGCTATGCGATAGTTTGTGCGTTAGCAAGTGCATGGCCAGAGCGGGCATCGAGACGTAAGCCTTGCCACAGGTGTTGCACTTCTTGGCTGACTGTGAGTCGAGGGAGCGATGCGTCTGCTTGTGGCGCGATAGATTGCTAGAGGTGGCATATTGCTTGCCACACTCGGAGCATTTGTAGCAGCCGCGTTTGCGCTTCGCATAATTCTCACCGCTAGCTGCCGATTCGCTGTTGCCTGCAGGAGCGGAACTGCTGTTGCTGCTGTTGTTGTTGCTGCTGCTGTTGATGTTGCTCTTTGGACGCTGCGGTTGCTTTTTGTCCTTGCTGGCTGCTTTGCTGGCTTTGGTGCGTCCATCGAGCATATTGAGACACATCTTCAAGGCAGAGGCACGCTGTTGCTGCTGTGGCTGTGGCTGTTGCTGTGGTTGCTGCTGTTGTTGCTGTTGCTGCTGTTGCTTGTTCCAGTGGCCGGATTCGGAGGAGGAGGACATATCAATGTCCACATCTGAGCTGTGATCAGAATTGGGCGGCGTTAGCGGCGAGCAATTGTTCGATGTTTCCGTTGCGCTGTTCAACAAATCGTACGAACTGCTGCCAATAAAACGAATATTTGAGCTGCTGCTGTTGCTGCCACCAACATTGGAGTTGCTGCCGATGTTGCTGCTGTTGCTGCAATTGCTGCTGCTGCTGCTGCTGCTGCTGCTACTGTTGCTGCTTTGGTAAGGCGACGGCGCATTTGATATCTCCTGCATGACATTTAAATTGTCTGCCTGCTTGGGCACAGTCTCCTGCTTCATGATGGTGACCACACAGGGTGGTATCAAAGGAGGCAAACTCTGAGATAGCGACAACAAGTCATGTGCCGCCTCCGTCTCCTCCAAGCTGCGTCCTCGATAGATAGCTGCAGCCACTTGTTGCTCCCTCTCCCGTTCGCGTTCCCGCTCTCTCTCCTTCTCTCTCTCCCTCTCCCGCTCCCTCTTAATGGCAATCGGCTGCGGCTGCCGCTGTGCTCCATTGGCATTCGCTGGCGGCGCATAGAAAATCACTTTGCCATCCTCGGCTGGGGCGCGACCAAAGGCCACTGGACGGCGCATAGATACTGCAAATATAATAAAAATGTTTATTTGATTACAAATGTTCAATTAGCCCACCCATGAGACCGACTGACAATCTAAAGGCTTATCACAGCATTCTCCTTTATTTGTTAACTCCATCTTTAAACCAGATATGTTGCAGCTATTCAAGAAAAAAAAAAGAAAACTCCTTGACAATTGACAACATCTAAAAGGAAGTCTGTCAATTGCACTTGCTGTCATTTGCCATGATAACAAATCACAGCTTTTTTCCCTTGACCACTGACCAGGATTGCCAAATGCACAGATAATTCAGTTATGAACTCTATATTCAGTAATTTACTAAATATCTATAAGTCTAAGTGCGTATGGTGTGTAGGGAATATGGATATGTAGACAAACACTTGTTACGTTATTCGAATGCTTAACTGCATTAGCACAGCAGAAGAGTAGAGACACCCTGTGCGTGCAGGCCCTGAGAATGGCTAGCTTTGTTTAGTATATATGTAAGTAATATTAAAACACACTGTAGCAATTAGAAATTTAAAGAATTTTAAACATAATCAAGTCTGCAAAGAAAGCTCTTTAAATATTAATTAATGAATGAGCAATGTGTCTTTTTCTGTTTTTAAAATACATATGTGTATTTAATAATACCTTAAATGTGAAAAAAAGCATTTGGTATGATTGATCTCGATATTTGCATCGATTTACATTACTATCGAAATAAAAAGACAAGCCAACTGCTATTTACATCTGAGCTGTACACTATGTACTCAAGAAGATTTAAGCATTCAATGAAAGATGTCTTTTAAAAATGAATTATCACATATATTTGTGCAAGCTGCCATGTTTGAACACTTCGATTTAATTAAAAGTGTGACCATGCTTAAGCACTGTTAAAACGATTATTTTTTGTGCGAAAGTAGAACTGAGAGACGCACTCCTAAAGCTTGCCTCTGCTTAAATATACTAATACGAATTCCTTAGTATTTTTGCGCTAGTGCTCGCTAAAGCACAGGAGTGAGGGAGAGACGGCTACTATTACTATTAAATATACTTGAATAGTGTATACTTGAGGTGTGAGGGGGATGACATTATTTCTCTAGAGCTGTGTTACATTTCGTATTCTCAATCGATAAGACTTGCTTGCTGCTACAGACTACAAGTAAAATGTGCCCACCCTGTTGGCCCCCTTGACAATGGCGCGTGTTGGTTTTCGTGTTTGCATTTGCTGCTTTGCTTCTTCTACACAGCCTTTTGTCAAGAGCAACAAGCAGCGACAACAACGACAACAACAGCAGCAACAACGACAACATCGACAAGAAGGCAAACATGAAAAATGCCAACATACGCTAAAAAGATTAGCTAACGGCGACAATGTCAAACACGCTAGAGAGTGGGAGAGCAAAATGGAAGGAAAGGTCTGTTGTCCGTTGCTGTAGTCCAAGTGGAGCCACAGTGGGGGGCCATAAAAACGTGCGGGCGACGGCTACTAAAAATAAATACACGAGTACACAAATTGTCGCAGCCACCTGTTCACATTGTTGTGACGCAACTTCTGGGCAGGTGGCAGCCACGGGAAGGAGAGCTAATGGAGGGCTATAAAGGAAAGCGGATATGTATTTAACTGTTGCACCTACCTGCGGATACTGTTTTGGTTGTGTTTGCTCCTCCAGCTGCTGCTCCAGCTCCAACTCCATTTTCAGTTGTAGCTCCTGTTGCTGTTATAGCTCCTGTTGCTGCTGTTAGATGGCGTTGTTTTTCCGGCTTGGAGATCACTTCCGCTGTTGCTGTTATAGTACCCGTTGATGACACTAGATGGCGCTGCTTCTCCTGTTTGGAGTTCATTTGCACCAGCGACTGCGCTGCCGACCACTCCAATTGCTGCTCATCGGATTGTGCCACCTCCTCCTGCTGCTCCATGGCATCGTCATCATCATCGTCGTCCAGCTCGATTATTTCACGCTTGAGTGCTGGCTTACGCTTGCTCTCCCTATCCTTAGCCTTCTCCTTATCCTTGTTGCCAGACTTAAGGGTCATCTTGCCTTGGCCATTGTTATTATTATTCTTATTGGCATTGCGCAGCACCGAGAACTTATCCTCATTCCAATTGATACTGGCCGACGGCCTTAGTTTACGTAGCTGCTGCTGCTGTTGCTGCTGCTGCTGCTGTTGGTGTTGGTTGTTGCTTCTGGGCTTGGGCTTTGGTTTGGACTTGGGACGTCGCCAGCTTTGCAAGTCGTTGGCCGGCGCATATTTCTTGCTCGCATAGGCAATCGTTTGTATCTTGTTGCGATTGGGCAGTATAAAGTCCACAGACATTGTGTCTACGTCGCTCTGTTCACTAGCTGCCACTTGCCAGTTCGATCAAAATTTTTTATAAACTACTTAAAAACCCTTTGGGCTATACTTTGTATGTTTGTGTTGCGGCTTTTCTTACTTTGTTTTTTTTTTGTTTTGCTTATATTTTGTTTTTTTTTTGTTTGTTTTGTTTGCTTATTTATTATTTATTTACTATTTTAGATATAGCACAACCTTCTTTCACATCGACTCCAGTGTAGTCAGTGCAGTAAAATGCTTCACTTTGACTCCAACTTTGACTTCGACTTTGACATGAGCTGCCTTGAGAGTAGCGCTACTTCCGTACCGGAAATCGGTTCTACTTCTACCTCTATCTCTACCTCTACTTCTACTTCTACTTCTGCTGACGTTGCTGCTGCTGCTGCTGCTGTGGCTGCTGGTGCTGCTTTTGCTTTTGCATTAGCTTTGTTAACGTGCATCCTTGATCTTGATTTGGCTCTCTCCTCCACTCACTGCCAAGCACTCCCCAGCAGCTTTCCCCTATAACATTTGCAGTTGTTGTTCGTCTTCTTTATATATATATATATATTTATATATATATATGTATATATATATATCTATATATATATATATATATGTATGTATATATATCACTTTTATTCAATACGCGTAGTATGCTTGAAAGAATCACTTTAGTTATTGCTTTCGTTGTTGCGTTTCCGTTCCGTTCCCGTTTCCGTTTCCGTGCATTAATCAAAGTTCTTTATAGAACGGGAAGAAAATTGTTTCCATTAGTTAACACTGAGCTCAACTGATACTTTAAAAATATATATAATTAAGATGACAAGTGGAAATTAATAAAATATTTGATAGTAGTTCAAATGAACTGGTTTATCTGAGATCATAAGTAGATCAAAGATTTTATGATTTTCAAACGATTTCTCAGAACGCTGATTCAATGGTTAATTTTTTTTAAAGCCAATTGATAATAGCTTAAAAGAACTGGTTCTTTTTTGTGCATATCACATATTCCTTATCAATATCAAACTTTTTTTAGTTCTCTGTTTATATCTTCATTTTTGTATAATTAACAAACGCAACGATAATAGTCGATAAGAACTAGTTCATTTGAACTTAGCCACAGATCATTCTTTAAAGTCTTTACTCAAATCAATAAATTTTTTCGTATATGTTATAAGCTAAATTATGCCAATACTATAATGCTAGATAGTAGTTAAAAGGAACTGGTTCTTCTGCTTCAAATCAGAATTGTTGCTTGTCGGATGGGACATTATGTATAAGCGCGATAATAGATTCAGCGGTAGTTCAAACGAGCTTGTGCTTTTGAGATCGTGATGTAAGCTTAGGATTTTTATTTATACTTTAGACTTATTCTTTGGAACTGGTTCGTTATTTTTGGTTTGATTAAATTCAAAAATTATTATTTTATACTCAGCTACTAATGCTTATAGCTTTTATAGATGCTCAAAAGAACTGGTTCAGTTCAAAAGAACTTGTTCTTTTAAGATTTGATGCAGAAGTTTTTACTTTTCATTCGTACTCAAATGTTGTTATTTAACTTTTATATTTATCTTTTTGTTATTGTTTATTGGAACTTGTTCATTATTAGATTCGACTCATATTATCTGTTTTGAATTCTGGTATAACTCCTTTTCACATTAGAAGAGTTCTAGAATAAACATTTTGTTTGGATGCCATATTTCGCCTTTTGCACTGTAAACAAATTCACGCACTGGTTCACAGCTCGGACGTTGCTGTTCACATAACAAGTAGAGCAAAGCCGAGAAGCTGCTTTCCAATAGAAGCTCCATGTATTTTACACCAGTTCCTCGACAGTTCATAGTAATCACAAAGTTATGCACATATTCTCTGTTATTTGTATTTATTTTTTGTTGTTATTGCAACATTTGGAAACAGCTTATTTAATATACCAAAAGTGGAAGTAGAAAAGGAGCATGGGGCAGGGTAAGGGGGGTTGTGAATTCGTTTTGGGGGTGCAGGCAGGCGGGCAGGCAATGCTCTTCCAATGGAAGGCGCGCACGCACACCAACCACGTAAACTATCTATCCCTATCCCACTTTTTAAAATGGCGCATACTCGTGAACTCGTTGGCTTTGTTTAGGAAATGCAGACTTCAATTGTTGTTTATCAAATTTGGCTTGAACATAAATAAACCGATTAACTCAATCACTTATGCCATTTTATAATACTTTCTCTACGTTTCACGCACTTTTTGTTGATTTCTTGCAGCTCGCAGTTGCTTGAAAATTGAACAAGAAAAAATGAATTTTTTTCGTTGTTCGCTGTGTTTCAGCGTACAACAACTTGTTTCACTCTGCACTTGTCGAATGTTTTTGTGAATCCGAAACGAGTAAGAGTAACGCACACCAATGCAGAGAGCGAGAACGCGAACGAGAGCGCGAGCGAGAGCACGCAAGAGTAACGATACGGAGAGCGAGCTTTTTCGAGCGAGCAACGAGTGACGAGTGCGGCATACATGCAACAAATAGTCAACTGTTGGTTGCCCTAGCCTACCTCACTGTGCTCGCACCCACCCCCATACACTCACACACGCACACGTAGTCTCTCTCGCTCTCTACCCCTCTCTCTCACCTTCTCTCTCTTGTGCTGCCATTAGTTGCACATAAACAATGCGCAAATTTATTGCATACTTTGCAGCGTTCGCAGCGAGTGTCGTTAGAGCCTGCTTCTGCTGTTGCTGCGGTATACGACACACTCACACTCACACTCACACACACACACACACACTGATTCGGCACTTTGTTGCATACGTCACATGCAACAAAAGTTTACAGTTGAACGTGAGAACTCATGCATAAATTGAGTTTTCAATTAAAGTTTTTCACTCGAATGAAATTCCTTGATGAAATTTTCACTCACAAACATTTGCCAAAGCTTAAATAAATCATATTTAAATCTGTATTTTCTGTTTTTTTTTTTTTGTTAGCCTGTTGAGAAAATTGCACACCTTCTTCTTCTTTTTCAGCTGGCACTTGCTCGTCGTTGATTTGATTTTGTATTTATATATATCTTTCTACATATATATATATATTTTATTATTTTTTATATATTTTTTTTGTTATATTACAGTTGCTTTATGAATTTTGTAATTTAATTGAATTTTTGGACTTTTGTTTTTGTTATTTGTTTTTTTTTTTCTGTTGCTTTTGTTGTTTTGAATTTAGCATTAATTTGCTGCCGCTGTGCGTCAGTTATTGACGGTACCACTCCCTTCTTCTACTACGGTGCGCTACGTTTTCACAGTTACCGTTCACGTCACAGTTGCTAAACTGAACGCTGTGTGTGTGTAATTTACAGCGAGTGTGCGTGATTTCGGGTCAGCAGCAAAGCCAAAAGCAACTACACTTTGGTGGTGGTGGTGGTGGCGTTGGTGGTGTCGTTTAATGGGCAAGGGTGAAAGCTTTAGCTGTGCAGGGTTGCGCAGATCTTAGTGCATAGGGCTAGAGCTAATACTTGTTTCGTGTTCTTCTTCTTCTTCTGCTTTGGTTCCGTCTTTGATTTGTGTAGATCGATAGGCCGCGCTTTTAATGCCAACAGCAACCAACACAAAGACACAACAAGTAGCCAAGCAGCAGCAGCAGCAGCAGTAGCCGAAGCCAGAGCTAGAGCTAGAGCCACCCCCGAAAGACAATCAACAAGCAATGCGCAGACGCACTCGCTCTGCTTTTAGCAACAAATGTAACGAGAGCACTCACACACACATACGCCTACACACGCATAGCAAGCAGAGGCAAGCACACACACTTGTGGATTGCCGAAAATTATGCAACAGCAGCAGCAGCAGCAGCAGCAGCAACAGCAGCAGCAGCAGCAGCAGTCGAATGGGCAGGCAATCGTTCATTTGGAGGGTTGCTATAAGCAGGGCTTGGGGTTGGTATTTGAAGGGTGGTGGGCTTTGGGCGTGTGTTTTGATGTCTGCCACTTGGCTGCCTAGCTGCCAAAAATACCTAAAAACAATGTTCCCAGCAATGAGAAATGGGGCGCTAACTTAAGCTGAATTATGGTTAGATATGAAGAGCTGCAGCACAAAAGACAACACACACACACACAGACACTCACACACATGTGAGCTGGTTAAAGCATTTAATTTGATTATTTTGCATTTGCACAATTGCCGCATGGCTTTTCTCTGTGTGTAACCGAAAAGCTGACACACAAGTTGGCCAGCAGCTTCACTAACTATGCCGGTTAGAACAATGGCCAGAACGAGGCATTCAGCCGCATCCACAGCGAGTTGTTTCTCCCGGTCCCATACAGCCGCCGTTCCCGGCTCCCGCCTGCTGCCTGTTGTCCCTTTTTCGAACATTTTGAGGTTTTGGGCTTTATTTCGTTACGTTTCGTTTGGTTTGGTTTGCTCTGTTTGCACAGTGCCAAACCAAAATCAAAAAAAGGGAACGACAACGAGGACAACAACAACAGACAGCAAGGACGTCATGGGCCGTGGCCCTGTGGCCCATTGCTATTGCTATTATTATGGCCATAGCCGAACTTCCATGTCCCTTGTGGTTTTTTCTTTCGCTGCTCCCCAGTCTGGGCCCGGGTCCGTTGCGTTGACATCAACGCTTCCGTTGCGAGCTTCCTTATTATTCCTGTCACTAAGCCGCCCTTTAAATTCGCAATGAATGCCAAACAGTTAAATGTTTTTCGAGCTGCGGAAGTGCAACCAAAAACACCCGAAGCGGGGGGCATTTGGCTGGGGTGGGCTCGGGCGCAACCCTCAAGGTTAACAGCAACAGGAGCAGGACGCGGCCAGCCGAAGACGGCAGCTCGCTGTGTGAATGTCCTGCCGCGATGCGGTTTGGCTGCCGCGGTTAGTTTGACCCTTTTATGGCGCCTTGTTATGCTTACATTTTTCGTCAAACGCTAATGGAGCTTAAAAAGTTGTCAAAAGCGGCGCGGGATTTATATTTTAATTTCACAGCGCCAAATAGGAAATGAAATGGGCCTGCAACCAGATGGGCAGGAGATGGGCAGGAGACAGACAATGGGACTGCGAGCGCCCCTCTTAGCAAATCAGACGCCAATCGCTGTCAGTCAACAGCTACAGAGTCCTTCTGCTTTACAGAGTCCTTCGTCCAGGGGCCAGCTCCATTTATTGCCATATGCTGACGACAGTGTTGCTGGCGGCAATCGAGCGAGCGTCTACGAAACGGCGACGGGGGCCAATTTGAGCTGTCATAAAAATGTACAACAACTGGCAACAAAGCAAACAATGCGACGAGTGCCAACAGCAACAGCAACAGCAACACAAACACACAACACACAAAACGCCAACAGCAACAGCTACAACAACAACGTCAGCTATGGCCGCATTCAGCAATTGTGCAAACAAATTGCTGTTGCACTTTACTTTTATTTTACGAGTGCGAATGCGAGCGCTTTTTTTTCTTTTCGCTCTCACATTTTTTTTTTTTGCCAAGTTTCTGAAGACCCAGGGAATCCCGCCTGTCAGCCAGCAAAACTGCCCCCAACTGCCACCCAATTTGCATTTTACTATCGCTGCAGGTTTTATAGTTGTTGCTGCTGTTGCTGCTGCTTTTTGATGCCTCACTTTTGCGCTGGTTTTATTTGCACGCCGCAATTTTCTTGCGCTCCTTCCTGTGCTCGGCCATAAAGTTTACTTAACATGCTGCTTTTTTGTGGAAGCTGTTGGCATTCGGATTGCAAAAGTCAAGCAGCTTACACAACTGCCACACAAACACACACAATATGCTCCGAATTCTTGGCGAGCTTGGCCCTGGTGTTAATTCCAAGATCCGACAATGCTAATGTCGTATGCATTTGTATTTGTAATTCTATTTGTTTTGAACTCGTAACTGGACCCCATAAATTATAACAATGTAACGCTTACGCTTGTTCCTACCTCCCTCTCGCTCTCCTCTCGCCTCTGTTTTATGCAGACAGTTGGCAACCACTCGATGTGGTGCGCTCTCGGTTTTGCGGTCCTGCGGCTACCGCCGGCTACCGCCGGCTACCCAAAACTAAACTCAACTCATTAAGAGTTGCTTTCGCAGCAGCTGACTTTAAGTGCATTAAAACTGAAAATATTCTAACTGCGATAATGCTCAGCCAAACGACCACAAAACGGGTCGCCTATATGACCTGGATATGTCCAGTGGACAGATTCGATTTGATGGACAAACTTGATTAAGTTAAGTCTAAAAGTTGACAAATTAAAACTTAGACAGCAAACCCTACTCACTGGTATATATATCTCTACTTTTGGCTGCTGAAAGCGGCAACAATGCTAAGAGCCACGAAATGTTAATTGAGCTCGCTGTATTTACCACAGGTAAACTTATTGTGGTCTAGATTTATGTATTTTCTGAGATGATCTATTCACTTCCTATATAAATAAATAAATGATAATAAAGAGTAGCTAACAAATTGGAAAAGGCCACGCTTTCTAGGCTCCGGCTGCATTTTATCAAGTTACAAGCATTCAAAGTTGATGAATATTTTATTTCGAATTAGATCTAATTTTTGTTCAAAATTTTATTAAGCTTTTGGAAGTTTTGATAACATATAAAATTATTAAACATTTTTAGGCGAATACGAATTAATAGGACTTTATCCAATGTTCTCTAAAATATGGACTTCACAAAGATATAAATTCAGCTCAAAAACTGAAGACTTGGAAAACGAATCGACATTTTCTAAAATTCTTAAGCTAGCTTTAGATGCTAGTTTTAAATGAAAGAAAAGTTCATTGGAACTCTCCAAAGACATTTTTTATAATTTTTTATAACGATGTAATTGCATTTGATTGAGTTTCAATGCATGGATTTTGGCCTTCATCAAATCTTTGACAGAAAATGTGATTTTTCCCGTTGAAATTTTAGATAAAAATAAAAAAATATTAAAACCTGAACGTAGTGAATCTTTTGTAACTAGTTACGCTGCTGTTCTAGTTCAGCTCCCCAGCTATGCCCAAATATTTCATTCAATCCACATTTGATTGTCCTAAAATTATGTATTCATATTTTCAATGGCTCAGCCAAAATACCTCAATTGACTTAAGAAAGCCCTAAAAGTATGTGATATAATCCATTTCAGTTCTATTATTTACAGGCTACAGTCCTGCCACCAGGTAGGCAACTTAATCTAAGCAGAAGTTAATTAATAAACTTTTGTGGCGCTGTGGAGGGTAAGAAACACAGAATTAATGGCTTAAGGGAAGCAGGAGATAGCTGTGTAAATAGAGGAAAGGTTTAAGGGGATACTTGATATATTTTAGGTCAAGACCCGGTCAGGTAGGTCTTGAGGGTAATGGCTTCTAAGCCTGCTGCTAGCGCCAGTGCAGGGGCGGGCAGACCTTTGTGCTACAGTACTTAGACGTCTGGCTAGACTAGCTAGGCAGCTCCTGGATATTATCTCCAATTTTTGGCACCTTGAGTCCTCGCTTGATATGCCTGGATTTCATGTGAAAAGCGGCCAGGCGCCATCTTCCTCACTGTTTTTGTTTGAAGAGCGCGAAGCTTGTTCAATTCCGCCTTATAAATCAGCTTGACTATCTATCAATATATATAAAATCAATAAATAAATATATAAATTTTATATATAAAATTTAAAAAATAAATAAAGCCAAAACCCTACCCAAACCCTAGAAAACTTCAAAGTTTTTTTTAAGATAAAGACATAAGCCGGCTGCACTTCTTTTTGGCCAAGTTGATCGAATCAGAAGTTTTTTTAAGCGAATCGTAAATCGTTGTACGCTTGGAGCACAGCCTCTCAGTCGGCCCCAACATTTCAGCTTGTTGTATTTTACTTTAGTTTCTTAGTGGAGCTTTTTATCGCGTGTCTGGTTTGCTGGGATCTGGTTTTTGCCATCCGCTGCAATTTACAGCCAACATTTTCACAATTTTCCACATTTGTATTTATTTACCGTCATGTGTTTAAGATGTTGTTGATATATGTTGTGTCCTCCGTAGCACACAGACTCACAAACACTGCCACACACACGTAGGTAGACATGCCACCGGGTTATACGGTAAGTAAATTAGGATTTATGCTTTGTTCTATTTGAGCGCTGCAAAGCCATAAACGATTTTTTATGCACAGGGCACTTGCCACTTGGCAACTAGAAGGTGGCTCGGTGGCTCGGTGGCTAGGTGGCAAGTCGTTCGTTGGCATTTCGCACCTTTTGCCAGTAAGACGATTTACGAGCCAACGCATGTGAGAACGTAAAATTGTTATAAATTTGCATGTGCATTTGCACACTGCCTGGCAGCTGGGGTTTTGGAGTCTACGACGATAAAAATAAAATCCAAGCAGCAGTTTCTAGTGCTAAGATCAATCGCAACGGCTTGCGAAGTTAATGGCACATGAAACACACTCACAGAGCACACACACACTCGAAGGGAACACAGCATCACTTGCCTTTAGCTATATATACCCAAAAATTGTCTAATACAAAATACAAAGCGACGCTGCGCATTTTCCCTCGCATTAGTCGCTGTTGCGTAATTGATGCGCACGAATTTATCAAGCTGCATTAGCGAATGAATGAAACCTGTAACTCATTTTGTCACAGCGCGTAAACAAGCAACATAAAAGCGAACTAAACTGTTGCTAAGCTCCAACATTGACATCCATCTCCAACTCCAACTTCAACTCCGACCCCGACTCCACCTGGAGAACACATTATCAACAGCTTTTGCATTGCGTGCGCATATGTCGAATGACACCGAAGTTTTTCTTTTCCTTCTGCTTTGCCATGCCGCAGTTAAATTTTGACCCACATGATGATGGCTGCTTGGGCTGGTTGGGGTGCTCGGGGCGCTTGAATGACGCAAATCTTAAAGCACTAAGACGTTCGCCAGGCTGATAGTCTACAGTGGATTAATGCTGCCATAATTTCTGTTGCCCCCAGGGGGCGAACGTGGAGTGGAGTTCATTTAATATATCCGATAAAAGTATTTGCAATAAATCCTGTAAAAGCTAATGATTAATTGCTCTGTAGCTTTTAACGTCAACGCGCATAGTAGGCACGGATTGTGTCAGCCTAGCCAAACGTGGTTGGCTGGCACAGTGGGCTAATTAGCTGTGAAATGTGGCAAAAAGGCCAATTTGAAGGCAATAATGAGACGGTTGAAGTATTTGAATTATGTAAGCAAGTTATATAAAACATAAATAATAGAAAAATATAATTTTCTGCTGAAATTTTCAATCAAATATGCTTTTGATTTGGCAGCATACTATTGAGCCAGCCTCTCTACCTATCATTCTGTAAGATACACCATTTTAAAGCTATAACCATTGGCTTTCATATAGTTTTTTAATTTTTCGTTATATCTTGATTATTTCCTACATAAACTGCGCAAATGGCTACACTGTGCGCTGACGGCGAACGTGGCGTATGAGTAATTCAGCTTTGACGCCGCAGCGCCGCGCGTGGTTTGCCTACAGCGCACTACACACACGCACACTAAGCACACACACACACAGATAGAGACAAATATCTTCTGTTGTGTTACTGCCGCTGCTGCTGTGTTCATGTTTTGCGTTATTGTCGCTACCAAAGTAAAAACACAAAAATATTTATTTCAAATGAGTCTGTGTACAACTGGGACTGCGGAACTGCTAAACAGCATGTTGTTATTGTTGTTGTTGTTGTTATGGCTTTTTTTCGCTTATTTTCTGTAATTTTTTTTTGTTTCGTTTGCTGTTTGGGTGGGCGGTCCAAAAATTACAGTGAAAGTCAGGCAGAAGAGCGCGGGGTTGGTTCGATGTGTTGGCGCCTTTCCTGTGCCAGGGTGAAAGACAGCATTTGCCATAAATTGTGAAAGTGTCAACGAAAGGCAGCACACACACACACACAGAAGCACACACGCACGCACACTTTGTCGCATTGAGTCGTGCTTGGGTGTGGGCAAGCAACACGCACGCATATTTATTTTGAGCACATCCTTTTTTTTTTTTTGGCCCAGAACGGCGCTCGTATAACAGGCGATACATATATAAATACGTATATCTATATAGAACATATAGAATGTGCTTACATATACTTACGCATATTGTTCTAATCAGTGCCTTGGCTTTAATGACACCAGTTGCCCCACCCACCGCCTTCGTTTGTCGAACAATGTCAATTTTTTGTCTGCCCAAATTTATTTCGCAGCCAGCTACCAATGCTCATATTTGTGGCTTCGACTGCAAACAGAGAACAGAAACTACCCTTGGCACAGGCAGAGGAGTCGGGTGGGTTGGTCAGGGCGGCCGTGGAACATGGAGACCAGCCCAGTTTTTGACACCATGCAGAGACGCTGCTGATTATTGTCACGACAAATTCCAGCGATTGAAGCCAAGTGGAGGTGGCATGGATTGTGACCGCATCGAGATTCCATGGGCGAGGCATAGACACAGCGAGAGGGAGACAGAAGAAGGCCAGCGGCAGCAACAGGAATACGATTTAACTCGGCCACTTGGCATTTTGCATAGGCTGTCGGTGACACACATACGACCATTTCGGAAGATAGATAGTCCTACACGGAATCTGCAGATTGGTCAGGTGGAATACGCAATACGCAATATTTATGGCCGCGCCATAACCTTCAGCTGACCGCTGCAGCAATAGCGCACAGCAACTCTTTGCCTTAGCTGTGGGTCATGCATTATTTATGGCTCCAATATCTCAATACATGCAATAATTATTAAAGTCAAGTAGTAGAGGGAAGAGAGAGGAGAGAGAGAGAGGATGGGCGAGGTGGGGGAGTACTCTCTCCTTCTATTCAGCTTATTCCTAGTATCTCAACTATTGCTTAAGAACTTAAAGTGTTGCCATTCCTCCAAATGACTTTCCTCATAACATCTGTCATATATCACTTTGGCAATCCGTTGGGTTGGAGTGGATAACTTGAATTAGGGAAAAACAACCACTTAACGCAATTATTATATTAATTTCTTGCCGCATTCTCCCCAAATTTCAGCGACAAATTGCCTGAAAGCCGGCGGCATGGCTCGACCCTTGTGGAAATCTTAATCTTAACAATTGCAGGACATAGCCGTAGTACCTGTGCGCCAGTTCCACTGAATTGGACACATCTGCAACATTTTTTTACCACTGAAGGCTGAAGGGGCATTTGTTACCCGGCTGACTAGCACGTCCTGCTGCTGCGCTGCTCTTGCTCCAGCTGTTCGTCCCTCTACCCCATCCCATTTCGTAGCTCGCAGCGTTTTAGCAGCGTGTCAATCTTCTGAGTCAAATGGCGGCACGCATGGCAAAGTTTTCATCTGCCCCGCGTTTGCTGTGCCTTGGAGCCGATTCAAATCCCCGCACGTTTTCACATTTCGACACAGCCATAGCCACATCTGAATCACATTCGCATTTGCATGTACGCACACACACACACACTCGGCTACTCACACATGCCTAAGTAAGCCGCCTGCGTGCATGTTTCTAATGGGCGGCACAAAAGGTTACCTGATGCTGAAAAAAAGAAGCCGAAGAAAAAACGAAACGTAAAGAAAAGAAAAGAAAGTCTCAAAACCAAAACTGGAAACTCATTTTGCCCTCGAGCGTGACTTTTATAGCACTTTGTTTCAGCGCCTGTTCCCAACACACTTCCAAATATATATGAAAGGAATTTATATTCATATATAAGAAGCAGCTCAAAATATCCTAGCATATGTGCTGCATGTACGAAGAGACTTGCTTGGAAAAACTTGTCTAGGAAAACTCACAAAATATTCTTCTGTATATATCTAGTGTATATATCTAGCTAGCCCATATATAGCTTAAGAACTCTTATCTAATATATGAAATACATGAAATTATGCAATATATGAATAGCTAGCTATAGCTAAATATTTTTTATATATGCGAGGGCTGTCTGAATAGCTTATATGGAAAAAAAATTATATTTATTTATTAAATATATATTTTAAAAAATTTTTATCTACGTTTCTTAATTATCTAAGTTTCTTAATAAAGAATATAGCTTAAAAAAATTTATGACATAACAAAAAACTTTCTAAATAAAAATTTTATTTTAAGTAAATTAATTGTTTTTATATTTTCTGCTATTTCTAACTAATTTTTAATATATTTTCATAAAATTCCGCTTCACTAACGTTATAATAACCCAAACAAGACTGTTGAAAAGCATAAGAAATGCTTTTTTGTTTTGTCAGCCTCCACGAAAAGTTTTGCTACTTTTCTCTGAATGCCAAAATGCGTTATACAATTTTTCGTTAGCTCGTAGTAGTTCCTGTTACACTTACTGTTGTTCTTGCTGCTGTTCTTGTTGTTGAAGTTATCAACACGACGATCAGTTGCGACAGTTTCCGTTTCAGAGCACAGCCGCCTAATTGCCCCTCAGCTCACGCTTCCCCATTGAAGGTGAGAAATGTTGGAAGAAAAATACAAAAAAAAAAGTACAACAACAAGAAATAAGTAAAACTTCCTGTACACTCATTTGGTTTGTACACTTGTACTGCTGTGCCACGCCTCTGCCTCCACCCACCCCCGTCCTGCAGTAACAAAAGCAAAGAAGAAAAAAAAACGGATATAGAAATTCAATACTTTGATTCGTGCCAGTGGCAACAAAAGCGAAGGAAGTGCAACCATACAAGGTAACCAAATAGCAGGATAACACGTACCAAAAACAGCACTCGCTGTGGCAGCAGCGGGAATGGGTAGAAGTGGCAAGGCAGGGAGCTATACTCACTACAGATTTTCCAATTGCACAGCCAGTGCCTAACTAACTGGCAACTGGCAACTGGCAACTGCATTGTAGAAGTAGTTGTTGCTTTCCACATGATTGATGCCAGATGTCCTTCGTGCCCACACTCACACAGAGCGATCGACAATAAAAACCAAACAGTAAATAAAGGTAAAGACTAAGTAAGAGTGCTCTAGTTGGGCGTGCATGACTACGGCATACCCTAGGGAAACAAAGCTGACAAGCTTAATGATATCTTCAGTGCTTCAATATGACACTAGAGTGTAAATGTGTGTGTGTGTGTGTGTGTGTACAAGTGCTCCAAAATTTTGCTAATGGAGTTTTAACACTGCTGGGAGTAGGCAAATAGCATACAAGATTGCGTTTATATAGTGCGAGGCCATATATCAAGTGTGTAGTCTCTAGAAATTATAATGTCCGAGTTATGCTTCTAAAAACCTAAAAACACTTGGATTTTATTCGATATTATGAATAGCCAAAGAGATACTGGAAAAAAAGTGATAACATTTCTAAGCATACGTTATATAAGATTAAATATTTCAAACTGCAGTCGTTAGCTTCTGTAGTTCTCGAGATCGCGAGATCGTTCAAAGTCTAAGTCTACTCAGTTCGAATAGCTTCGGCTAGTTCCTCTCTCGGCCGTCCGTTACATAAATTTGAACAGAAACATAATACCCAATTTTTAAGCAGTTGGTATTATGGTATCACAATACTAGTAAACAAAGGTAAAAACAATTGAGTATTTTGTAATTGCGCGGTGCACTAATAAACCGAACACGCAACGTGTCCTGCGTCCTGTGTCCTGTGTCCTGTGTGTGGGAACCCGTGTGCGCTATGGGAAAGTCGAGTTAGAGCTGCTGCTGCTGCCGCAGCAGCTATAATTACTAAATACTTAGTACGGCAAAGTAACGCCCAGTCCCTGATAGAGTCCTGGCCTGGCATCCGGTTAAAGGGAAAGCTCACAGCTCACGGCTCCCACACACAACTCACATGTCTGCCAATTATAAGCAACTAACCGCAGATAACGCTAGATGGAGAGAATGGCAGAGAGATAGAGAGAGAGAGAGAGAGAGGGAGAGGGCGTGGAGGAGAGGATGCTGTCGTTTCCATTCCCACAAATGTTTTTTTTCTTACGCTCAACCTCCTTCTCGACTTCACTCCTCTGGGACTGGGTCTGGCACTGGGGCTGGGGCTGGGCTGTCAAAGCGACGTGACTAAGTGGTGAAAAATGATTTCATGAAAACGTGTAGCTCTCTCAGTGGGGAATGCGAACCGAATGCAAAGCTGGCTATGGAGTATGGGGCACGGCAATGGTGTTAAAGCGTTCACAGCTTCCTTCATCCTGGACGTATCCCGTCTATTGGCGGGGATGACAAGGAACTGGCAATCGTCAAAGGATCAACATTTTTGCCTGCCAAGTAGCACTTGAAGTGAGTTTTGCGACGCATTGCCGCATTGTCGCTACTTCATCAGCGACGGGCATCAAGTGCAAGTATCATGTCGCTACCTCAGTCCCACTCGCCGTCGCCGTCGCCGTCGCCGTCGCTGCCTCAGTCAGCGTCACAGTCAACGTGCACTTGTGCAGCATCTTGTTGCAGAATGTTGCCAGTTGGCAACTGTGCAGGAAATGAATACGTGTTGAATATTTGTCGAGTGAAGCACAAGGACGACGAACGCCTCCATCGCCCCTTCTATCGCATGGATTGCCTGTCAGAGTCACATATATCTCATGTATATCGCCCACATGTGTGTGTGTATCTCTAAACAAGCCAGCTTTCGAGCACTTGCATATATGCGCAAATCTATATACAGTGAAAACTACGTAAGCGGACAGCTCCACCAATCTGAAAATGGTTAATAAATTCTTTAATCCAATTTCTATTTTTTCTTAGCCATATGCCCAACATATTCATAAACAGCTGGCTGAAAACGTGATGGTTCATCCATGCTAGATATCACTGTACTTGTCTATCTCTGGGTGTAAGTGTTTGTGTATGTGTACATGCTTAGCCTTGCTGGCTAATGCGCGGCCCAAATATGATAGACGAGAATGTGTATTTGATATGTATGGGGCATACAACAGAGATTTGCAACACGCTGTAGCAGCAACAAGCTGCAAGATGTGAGCCAAATGGCAGCTGCTGCTGCTGCTGCTGCTGCAAATGGCACGCATGAAAACTGAAAGGCCCATCGAAATGGGCGCGTTCATTGAGAATTTATTTCAATACAAGACTCAAGATACAAGCGAACAGAGCCAACCGAACGGACACACAGACAGATGGGGCAGATGAGATGAGACTGCGATGAGAGGCTGCGGCCAACGAGCCAAGCTGCCAAGCACTGCAGAAGGACGAAACGGAAACAGCGCTCTTTCATATGCAAGTCCACACATGTATCCTTTGTATTGTCTGCCAGGATACCACTAAGTGCTCTTGTTGCATGCGGCAATCGATAGTCGAAACTACATGCTAGCACTCTTACCATTGGCTTTATGGTTTGCCATCGGGTGCGTATGGGTGTGTGTGTGAATGTCTGCCTTGCTCGCTGAGTGTAACAAGTAATTAATAGCAAAGCCTGAATATAGAAAATATAAGCACTTATATTTGTCTATTATATATGGTATATAGTCTGGTAGTATATATACATAAGAAAAAGTATTCAATTTGTATTCCAAAAACACGAACTTTCTGAATTCAATGAAATGATGAGTCTATATAAAATGTGAACAAATGGAATTCTTAAGCTACAATAAGTCTAAGTTCTATATTAAATATATAGGAAATATATGTAAATTCCTGATTCAGAGTATTTAAAAACCCAATTCATTCATTAAACAGAAATATTTCCGATCTACTAAAATTCTGAATCAACTCAAGTCATATCAATAATCTCTTCACTCTTTTTGGTTACAATATAACAAATCTTAGGATATTCATATTATCTAAATTATATTTTAGATATAAATAAATTTCACTCTTTATTCAGAATATAGCGAAAAAAAAAAACAAATTTTTATGTTGCAAACATACTAAAGTCTACAACTCTTTACTCTGCTCAGTTATCATATCAAAAATATTAAAATCATAGAAATTTTAGAATAAATCTTGAAATCCATTGCAGATAAACTAAAATCAAAATTCTTATATCTATATCTCCTCTAGCTATTTAACCAATTACAATTGTCTCACAAAAAAAACTCTCTCTAAAATAAAATAATTCAATTTAGGTCTTCAATTCGATACAGGGCTTACAATCTGATCAGGTCTAGACGAGCTACACGACCTAAGGGAAGCCACAATAAAGCAAATTTCCTTATAAGTTTAATGGAATCAACTGCTTGAGTGATCAATGAAGTATAGGCAATTCAGGACCTTTTTTGTTTGTTAAATTCCATATTCAAATTGATGCCTGGCTCTACACAATCAGCCATTAGTTGATGAGTTCAAAACACACACACACACACACACACATACACACGCACGCAGTGAGGGCACTAACCTGAATTGTAATATAAGAACTGGGTGCAGCCGTCGATATTCGGGCAGCAGCACGGGACGAGAGACGAAAGACGAGAGAATTTGAACCCAAACAGCATTAGAAGAGCCCCGATACCCGTGCCCAGGGTCAGGAATCAGCTGCTGTTGCACATTATACAAACGCTTGGCCAGCTGTCGGAAAATTGCTGAAAAATCGAATGAAAAGCCGCGCGCGCATTCAGCTTACACTTCGTCTCGCCCTTTTTTTTATTTAAGAGAAGTAAAAGGACGACGAAGAGTAGCATCCACAATCGTCATCAATGAGGCAAATAGCACCACCAAAATCCAGTTGTTCTTGTTGTTGTTGTTGTTCGTATGCATATGCATATATGTATGTGTGTAGATCGTCAAATGATGTCCCGTCGTCGTCGCATCAGGATCGCTTGTTGGGCGAGTCGCGTCCAGGCTACCGTATTTGGCTCTTCTGGACCGTTTGCCTACCTGGCTCTCAGCCAAAAACCCGTCTCGTCCCGTGCCGTTCCATGCCATCCCGTCCCTCTGCATACACTCTCACACACACACTCACGTATATCGAGAAGGTCTTTGAACTCATCTCACATCTAACGATTTGTGAACTTCGACCTTTTGTTACTGCAGCAACAGCTGCCTGACAAACATATACCGATTCGCAGGATCTTCGTTTCGAGCTCTGAGCCAAGAGATTTCGCAATGCTCAACAATTGTAATTAAAAAGTACAAAGTTTCAAATTACACTCGATGGAAGCGGAGCGTGTGTCCAGCGCAAGAATCCGCACAAGTGAGAGCCAAAAACAACAAAAAAGACCAACTTTGGTTGTATCCTGTTGCAGGACATGCTAATAAGTTTTCGAAAAACGAGTAAATTCCAATTTGGCGATGACGTAAACGTAGTTGCTTTTATGCCCCCCTATTAAACTGGTAAACGGGGTATAATGGCTTTGCTTACAGTTCTAGTAACATTAAAAGAGACAGCTAATAGCTAAGAGATGTGCCAAATCCGGCTTATATAGACCTGTCTAGTATCTAGTGTGTCGTATCTAGTATCTAGTATCTAGTATTTAGTATCTAGTATCTAGTATCTAGTATCTAGTATCTAGTATCTAGTATCTAGTATCTAGTATCTAGTATGTAGTATCTAGTATCTAGTATCTAGTATCTAGTATCTAGTATCTAGTATCTAGTATCTAGTATCTAGTATCTAGTATCTAGTATCTAGTATCTAGTATCTAGTATCTAGTATCTAGTATCTAGTATCTAGTATCTAGTATCTAGTATCTAGTATCTAGTATCTAGTATCTAGTATCTAGTATCTAGTATCTAGTATCTAGTATCTAGTATCTAGTATCTAGTATCTAGTATCTAGTATCTAGTATCTAGTATCTAGTATCTAGTATCTAGTATCTAGTATCTAGTATCTAGTATCTAGTATCTAGTATCTAGTATCTAGTATCTAGTATCTAGTATCTAGTATCTAGTATCTAGTATCTAGTATCTAGTATCTAGTATCTAGTATCTAGTATCTAGTATCTAGTATCTAGTATCTAGTATCTAGTATCTAGTATCTAGTATCTAGTATCTAGTATCTAGTATCTAGTAGTACTGCAGTAGCAGGGTAACTACTAGTCAGTACCTCCCTGTTAGCACATTCATATTTTTTTTTAAATTTTTGTTGCTGCTGTTTTTATTGCTAATGAAACAGGCACACGAAATGTTGCTGCTGCAATTGTTGTAGTTGTTTTTGCTGTTGTTGCTGTTGCTGCTTTACCTGTTTGCTGTTTCTATGTAGACGCCAAATGGCAAACGCTGAGAGGGGGTTGATTGCTGGGTGGTGTTGGTGTTGCTGCTGTTGCTGTCGCTGTCGCTGTTGCTGATGGCGATGATGGCGTTGATAATGATGTTGCTGTTGCTGATGATGATAACGCTGATGGGGTGGTTGCAAAGCAGTTCAAAAAGGAGTAACAATGAAATTATAGCAGAAACAGGAACAAACAGCATTTGGGAAAAACTCAAACAGCCAGACAGACAGACAGGCAAAGAAGAGAAAATAAGAGAGAAATAGAGAGACAGAGACAGAGAAAGAGAGACAGGAACAACTCGTGCTTGTTTCCACTTTAATACATCATTGAAAGGAAAACAGAAAGAGCATGCCAAGCACCTGGTACCCTTTACAATGGGCGCAGCAACAGCAGCAGGATCAACAGTTTTTTTTTTTGGTCTCTGTTTCTATTTCTGTTACAGCTGCCACTTCCGTGGCCCGTGCCACAAGCGAGCGTCACACTTCGTTTCGATACGTGAATGCGGCATTTTAGTGGCCAAAAAAGGAGTGTGAGAATACTCTAGTCGGGACTGCTCGACTAGCGATTACCCTATATATGTACATCAAAATTTTTATTCTGCATTTAATGTAAAAGTTAGTAATGAAAATACATGAGATATGCTGGAATAATTGAATATAGAACTTCGATTTATGGGAGAACAAAAAAAGACAGCGATAATTTTGCAAGCCCCCAGCTGTTCTAGGAGAAATCAATTAGTATATTCGGACTGACAGCAGACAGTCAGGCAGGCGGAAAGCTGAATCAACTCAGCTCAATTATGCTAAGCAAGATTATATTTTATACAAATATAAGGTCAGCTAAGCCTTCGACTGCCTGTTACATATATTTTCACAAAAACAATATACCATGTTGACTCATGTTAAGGCGAAAGAGGGGCGTCTGGCAGTTCGTTCTATTTCGCTAGGCAACGCCAAAGGCAACAGCAACAGCAACAGCAACTGCAACAGCAAAAGCAAAAGCGTTTGGCAAGCTGACAAATTTCTGCAGGCGCAACGCCCACCCACAGACGCTGGGTGTCCTTTAGGCCAGTCTTTTGGGCAGCTGCACTTGTAGAGCATTTCCTGTTTTTTGCACGCTCGCAAACGCGCTCAACTGGATCCCCGCTTGGGCGCTAGATTGCACCTTTTGTATAAATGTATTTTACCCTTAAACTAACGCTAATAACGCTTTGGAAACAGGAAAAGCTGTAACCATATTGTCCTGTACTACGCTGCCCTGCTCCTTGTTCCAGGTGAACGAATCTCGCTTTGCGTCGGCTGCATAATTTTGTTTCCTGTCGTGACGCGTGGCTCCTACCCAGCCCGACCGACTGCCATATGGCTTTTACGTATGTATGCTGCTCGCCTCAGTGCATCTGCGGCTGCGCGTGCCTCGCTCACCGATCCGCGATCATATTTTCATAGACATTTTCAATTTCCATACAGTTGCCACCCCCTAAAGCGGCTAACGAAGCGCAACAACTTTGGCGTCGCAAAGGGTCGCCGACAAGCTTGCCTCTTAGCTGGAAAAGCAGATTACAATTTAGAGTAAGAAAGAGAGGGAGTGAGAGAGAGAGAAAGATAGAGGGAGTTTACCATGTGCTTCATGGGTTTCACTAAGAGGACTTGGTACTTGGTCGCATATTTAGGGCTTCCATAGAGGTGCCCAATTGTAATTAGTGCAACGAAAATTCCACAGATGGTCTGTACGTTACATTTCAAGGAGAATATATGGTATGTTGTATATGCTAAGAGGTCCTTAGGGTCTGACAGCTAGATGGATTGGCATTTCTTGGCTTTTTCAACAACAACAAATACTTGAGTGCCTCATACTCAAGAGGCCATATAAATAAGGGGTTTCCATCTGTCAAATAAGCTGCGATATGTTATTTCCTTTAACCGAGTCAAATGTTTCCTAAAATGTTGAAGCACTTTTAAGCAGCTCCACAAAAAAGAAGGAAACAACAAATCAAAAACAAAAAAACTAAATTTAATAAATCATATTTTTTGCCTACTAAGCTCATTGGCTGCGACAGTTGAGCAGAGCACCAAATAAAAGTTTCTCTTAATTTTTCTCTCTTTTTTGGCACTCTATGTCCTTATTAATTATCCAAGGCTTAAGCTGAAAGTAAGAGCAGCTGGAGAATAGGCATGAGGGAAGAGTCTTATAAATATTTTCTTAAATTAAAAAGGCTATTAGCTAACATAAATTATATTCAAATTATATAACACCTCAAAAATATTTTAAAAAATTCATTTGAATGGAAAAATCCTTTTTGTTAATATAACTAATTTTTTTATGGTCAAGTATTATTAGTATTAATTTTTTTATTTTGAAAACTTTTAATTTTATATTATTTTTTATATAGTTTTAAATTATAAGCATTATTAATTTGAATATTTATTATTACTACTGTTTTTTTATTTTATAATTACAAACTAACTTTATAATTTTATTTAATTTAATAATCATATTTTATGCCAATTTTTGAATATCATAAATTTTTCTTTTATTTTATTGTATTAAAACTTAACTATAATTGGTCAGGCCAAGCGTAACCAAAAATTGTTCTATTATAAAGCTATATATATCTCATTAAAGTCAGAAAAGTTACATTATACACCTACTAAGCCGGCAAAGTGTCTAAATATACAAGGACTTTATATAGTAAACAACCCAATTACAACAGGCTTGCCCATTAATATTTATTAAAAGCTTACAACGATATTTTCCATCACAAAACGAAGTCTATATATATCAGTACATGCATTTGTCTATATATACATCTATTTCTCATATATTTTTAATTTAGCTTTGAACTCGAGCTTGAGTGAAATCGTAAATTTTCAAACATATCCTGACCTTTGATATACCAAAAAATCCTACGCCCAAGTTGAAATGCTTTAATGTATTGCCAGCGAGTAACCCCACCCACTCAGCAGCAAGCCCCTTGTCCTTTACCTCTTCCATTTGCCACATCTATTGCTGCTACTGCTGCTAGCAATCAACAATGCCACAATCCGACGACTGTTGCTGCTACACCTCGCCCCTGCCACCCCACTAACCTATCGACCCTGCCCACCCTCCTTTCCACTCCTCTCGGCCCTCTCTTCGGTCGCCCGTCATTTTTGGCAATTTGTTCAAAATCAAAGTTCAGCAACAAATGCAATGCAACAGCAAGAGCAATTAACTCGGCACAACTGCCACATACGAAAGGAGACGCTGTTGCAAAAATCCACCCCCAAAAATATATTTTTGTTCAATAACAAAAAAGGAGCCATGAGCCAATTCCACAATTCAGGTACAAGCCATGGCGAAGACCGAGCGACAGAGCCAGAGCCAGAGCGTGAGCGAGAGAGAGAGGGACGACGCAACAATTGGAGGAAAAAGGCGAAGTGGAACGCATGGGAATATGGAACACACTTCCTTAGTCATGGCTCCACATACACGATCAAACATGGGCAAGAATTAATTATACAAAAATTGCAATTAATTTTTCTAAATTTTATTTTTTCCTAATTTAAATATTTTTTTAAGAATGTAAATTAAATAAATTCAGGCGAAAACTTTTTGAGGCACTTCCCCTTTGGAACGTGTGCAGCTGCCCTAAAGGACACGCAACAGCTACGCTTGTGACGATGTTGTTTTTTTTTTTGCTTGGGGGTTGTTTAGGGGCTGTTCCATGGCTATGCCATTACGTTCCGTTTCGCTACGCTCTCTTCGTTTCGATTTCGTTCGGCAACCCTTATAAGCAACGTTTCGTTCAGTTATATTCTCATAAGCATTCAAGAGTTGCTTACGTTCGGTTCGTTCGCATTTCTTCTCTATCTTATATAATATTATATTTTCTCCTAAATCAATTTTTTCACTCTACCAACAACAATAATTACAACAACTTAACTCAACTTTTCACAACAACCAACAAACAACAACAACAACTCGTGTCAACTAATCTAAACTTTTACAACTTTTAACGTCTTTCTTTCTCTGTTTTATAAAAACTTCAAACTCAAACAAAAACTATAAACAAGTATCGAAACTCATTTATTTCGGCAACAACAATAATATTTTGCTTTGAGAATTGTTTAACAAAACATAAATAAATCAACAAGCAATAACAATAACAACAACAACAACAAAGCCAAAGGATATCTGTATATATATATGGAGCAATACAATTACCCATGTAAACCCCTACCAGTTGACCGAACCGTTATGTTTTAAGAACCCCCCTTCCTCGTTGTGTAAAAAAAAAAAACAAAAACGTAAACGTAAACGTAAACGCAAATGTAAAAATCGATAAACCACACGCAGCCAACGCAAACGCAAAAGCCCCAAAAATAAAAGGAAAAAACAACACACAAAAAACCCGAAAACTTGACCAAAAAAAGAAAAAGTTAAGAACTACACACAACTCTCTGCCGTTCGGAGAGTTTCAAATAAAAGCGCAGAAATGTGTAAAGTGGCTGTGAAATTTGAAGTATCCTAACCAAAAACCGAATCGAGAACCCCAAACTGAACCGCAAACCAATTTATCAACAACACTTATATATATATATTTCTATATATATGAAACAATAAAAAGCAATATAAAATATTGAATTATGATTTAATAAAGAGCGTGGCAGATAGAGAGAGAAGGAGAGAGAAGGAAAGGAAGGCGAAACTATGCGAAACTCTATTTAAGACAACTGTAAAAACAAACTCTATTCATTTCGGCGAGCCAATCTATATAAATATATATATTTTTCACATGCGAAATAGGAACTGCAACATTTTTCCTTTCCGCTTTTGCCACCAAAACAAAATACCCACTACGAAGGTCTTTGCTCGTACGAAACAAAACACTCGCTTCAGCACTTAACACTAAACTTGCCTCTAAATCTAAAATAAAAACAAGCAAACAAATACAAAAACACCGCTCAATCACTCAATCAACTCAACTCAACTCAACTCAATCAATCAACTCAACATAACTCAAAATGCCGCGCTGCCTGATTGCCAAGAAATGGAAGGCATATCCTTGGCTGGATCGCAATATCGAGGATAATGCCAACAACACACCAACAGCAACAGCTTCAAGGGAGGAGCAGCTGTCCCCATTGCCCAATCTGAAGTCGCGTCGCTCCACCATGGACGACGATGAGGAGATCGATGTTGTGGGCGACAAGCTATTGACCAAATCCGACAAGCAACGCACAATTATTACAGCAGCAGCAGCAACAGCAACCGCCACAGCCACAGCAGCAACAGAAGCAACAAACAACAACAACAACAACAGCACAACAGCAACAACAACAACATCAACCACTACTGCAACAACTACGGCCAAGTGCTGGGGTCCCAGCTCCCCAACGGCGGGCACCACAGCGCCAAGTCCGCCGCCCCATTCGCCAGAAGCAGCGACACGTGGCACAACCAATGTCTACAATGGTAAGTGCAGCAAGACATTCAGGATAAGATTTAGAATAGAGCTTAATGATATATATAAATAATTATAAATTTATATAATATACTTACATATTTTTATTATGCATATTTAAATCTTATTTTATTGAGAGTTTATATGATAAATAGATTTATATTAAATATTATAGTATATTCAAAACAATATAATATATATATACGAAAATATTTAAAATATTATTATTTTTATTAAAATATATTTTTCATATTTTTTCATATTAAGTTTCCACAATATTTGATGTTAATATTGTATCTATTAATTAATGAAATTAAATAAGGACTAGTAATATTCCTTGCTAAAATGACTTTTTGGATTGCCAAACTATATTCTTTGCTAACCTTCTTCTAGATCATAACTTCTTTGAGCACCTTTCTGAATTATTAAAAATATCAAAAATATATTTAAAGTTTCTGTTGCTCTCACATAGTTTTCCTTCGCGTCATAGCTGCGCCTCTGGGTATGCAACAATTATTAGGCATTCGCAACAGGCTCGAATTCACTTCCAATTTCTGCATTCAATTCTTCAAATTTACCTTTAAAGAACTTAGCTCCCTCTTGCTTTTTACTTTCTCATACAACTCCTTTCAATCCATACAAGTTTGACTAAGATTTCAATATAACTTTCTCAGTCTTGCCTTGCTGCAACACGTTAGATCTAACTCACCTCGCCTTGTACTCTCATATATACTAAAGTATACATAGATTTAAGCATATGCAAGCATTATTCAATATCAAGAACATATTTCATGCAGCTCTAATTCTCACCTTTTCTCTCCCGCTTTTCTCATACCTTTGGCAGGCTACACACGTGAGCTGTCGCCGCTGCATTACACCGCGTACCTGCCTCGCATGGAGAGCGAAATAACGGTTATACGGGCAGCAGCCACAGCGCTTGTGGCAGCAGCAGCCAGCAACAACAACAGCAACAGTCACACAGGTGAGCAACAGCAACAGCAGCAGCAGCAGCAGCAACATTTGGCTGCCTATCAAACGCCGCCATCGTCAACCACATCGTCGCCTTCGTGTTCGCCAAATGGCGATAGATTTAGTCCTGGCATGCTGCACATTAAGATGGAATCTGGACAGACGAGCAGCGAGCGCAAGTGCTTTAGCAGCACAGGTGCCACATTGTCGCTGCCGCCAAAGAAGAAGGACATCTATAGGCCGTACTCGCTGGACGACAAGCCCACGCATGGCTATCGCAGACGTGTGCCAGCCGAGGAGGACTTGCATGCAGCTCACGCCATACTCGATCTGAGTGCCTCGACAGCCTTTCATCCGCCCACACAGCCACATCAGCTGCAGCAGCAGCAGCAGCAGCCACATGAGCCACAGCAGCTGCAACAGCAGCATGAGCCACAGCAGCAACTGTTGCCGCTGCAGCAGCAGCATCAGCACTTGCGCACCACGTCAACAATTGCTGAGCTAGCTGCTGCAGCAAGCGTGGTCAACGAGCAGCGCCCCTTGAGCAATGCCTCCAGCGCCAGCAGCAGCATGCACAGCAGCAACAGCAGCCATCACAGCAACAGCAACAGCAGCAGCAGCAATGTGCAGAACGAGAACAGCAACACAACCAATCAACTGCATACTAGCCATGGCTTGGGCCTGGGCTTGGGATTGGGCCTCTCTCTGGAATGCCATGCCGAGCCAGACTTGGATGCCGATGGCGATGCGAGCGGTCAGGCAGCGAAAACCGTTGCCTACACCTACGAGGCCTTCTTTGTAAGCGACGGGCGTTCCAAGCGCAAGCATGTGGCCGATCCAGCTGCCGTCGTTGTGCAGGATCAGCAAAAAACCAAATACACCTGCTCCGAGTGTGGCAAGCAGTACGCCACCTCCAGCAATCTGTCGCGCCACAAGCAAACGCATCGCTCCCTCGACTCACAGTCAGCTAAAAAGTGTCATACCTGTGGCAAGGCGTATGTCTCGATGCCCGCTCTGGCCATGCACGTGCTTACACACAAGCTCTCTCACAGCTGCGGCGTTTGCGGCAAACTCTTCTCACGGCCCTGGCTGCTGCAGGGTCACCTGCGCTCCCACACAGGCGAGAAACCCTACGGTTGTGCGCATTGCGGCAAGGCCTTTGCCGATCGCTCCAATTTGCGAGCTCACATGCAGACGCATTCGGTGGACAAGAATTTCGAGTGCAAGCGCTGCCATAAGACATTCGCTTTGAAATCGTACCTAAACAAGCATCTGGAATCGGCCTGCCTCAAGGACGAAGAGGAGCTAATGATGGCCATGTCGCTGCATGGCCACACCGATAGCAATAGCGAAAGTGGCGCCAGCTTGGCATCGCCTCCGCACGAGTTCCTCGAACGGGTCAAGGTGGAGGCACCTGCCGGAGTAGCAGGTGTTGGCATCACCTATGCCATCTAAATGTTGAGTAAGTGTGCCATTGCCAAAAACAAAAACACAAAACCAAAAAAAAAAAAAACCAAAACAAAAACAAAGTAAAAGCAATGCCCTTGTTAATTGATCGTTAATGTTGAAAATCAGTTATCGATAGCAGTTTTTATATATACATATATATATAAAGAATACGATCACAATACGTCCAAAAGCAAGTGTAGTAGAGTAACACAGAGACTGTAGAAATTCGCATTAGAAAACCATTAAACAAAAAAAAAAAAACAAAACAAAAATGAAAGAAAAAAGCAAACTAAATACACTTAGCGTAAACCTAATCTCGTTCTTCTTTTAGTCTTAAGCGAGTTGAACAAAAACAAACATTCCTAGAACCCAAAAACAAAAACAAAATCAATTATAATAGAAAACTTAAGAAGAAGCTGAACTTCTAAATACCCATACACAGAAAGCCTTTTGCAGTAATTGCAAAAACTTAAAACCTGAGAACTTGAGCAATTCTATATCTATATATACATACATATACATATATATATATACATATATATATATATGTATCTCTCTATAACTATCTAAACAAAAATATATAAACACACACACACAAACACATACATACACACATATAAAAATGATGTACTATAACCTGTAGCTATCAAAAACTTGTAGTCTTTAGCTCTACTCCCTAAACTCTAAACTCTAAAATCTTAAACTCTAAACTCTAAACTCTAAAACTCTATATCCTAACCAAATACCAAGAAAATTCTCTTTAATCTTTAATCGAAGACGAAGTGATTAAAACAAATTTAATGCAACGAATACGAAAAGCAAATGCAATGTTTCTCAAACAACGAATTAGATCTATAAGGGCAGCCTATCTATAAGCAGTATAGTAGTAGCGCCAGAGAGTAGACGATAAACAAAAACAAAAAGAAAAAAAAACAAAAACTAAAGCAATTCAGCTCCACATTTTTCACATCATTTTATATAACTAAGTCACATAGCAACATTTATGCACTTGAAAAACGAAAAAACAAAAACACATTTTAATTCAAAAACAAATTTAATCAAAATGAGAACGCAAAGCAATATTATATACGATATACGATATTGGATATATCGTATACTAAAAAGCATCAACATATTATTGGCACATGAACAAAATTTCGGATTTTGTTTGAGTTTTCATATGATTTAAAAGGCTAGAGTTACATGGGGAATAGAAGAAGAAGAAGAGGAAGCCGAGGGGTTAACAGAAAAGAATGAGATTTGGGCAACTAATTTGCGTTTAGCCATATAGTCAATTAGCATTCCAGGCAATTACAAAACATAATAATAATAATAATATAGAAATATATATGAAGAGCATATAAAAATATAGAAGATGAAAATTTCTAGTCGCTGTCTAACAGCAAATTTTTTCTAATTTTTAATGAAGGCAAAGTTACGATGAATTTCTTCTTAAATACCAGTTTTTAGTTTTAGAGCATTGCATTCTGTAAGTGAACACTGAACAACCAGGAATTGGCCAATAGAGTAATGTGATATGATAATGACAGAGGTTGTTTTATGAATAGATTCCGAATTAATATTTTGATAAAGCAAAAAAAGAGAATCTTAAAACTGTTTCAGATATGTAAAAGAATATTTGCTACAGCTGCTGAACTGGAAAACTGTTAGAGCACAACTTCAGGCATATTTAAAAAGAAATTTCAGTATCTATGAACCTGTTCTGAACTGCAAAAGCCTTTCGGAATCTGTGCATAATTCTAATCAGTATCACAACACTTAACTCAAACGGCGCCAGAAAAAGTTCCAGTGTTTCTATTAGCGACCAAAACAAAACAAAAACACGATAAGACCAAACATGATTTGCTGTAGCCTATATACCCATATAGTTACTCAAGTCCGTATTCGATCGCCCCTCACAAAAAGAGTGAAAAACAAGAATAACAACAACAACAAAAAGCCAGATGAAGAAAATCTATATGAATATCGAGTGTGATCTAGTCTCAAGCATTTAACAGTACACTTCGTCCATGCGTAAAGAAAAACAAACAAACAACAAACAAAGAAAGAAACAAAGAAATTCTTTTGCACTCTTCGAAACAAAACTTACCTAGTACGATATTACTTAAACCTATATTTATATTATGTAGCTCATATGTTCATTTATACGCAATTACACCCAAGCACAAAAGCAAAATATGTAAATAGTATTTAAACCTAATATAGACATCTATTATATATCACTCAACTGAAATCAGCTTCAGCGACCGATCTCAAAATACAACAACAACAACAACATAAGTGCAACGAACTTTGTCGTAGAGTACTTAGCCTAAAGAGTAGCAAACAAAACAAGTTTAGATCGAAACTCAGTCAAAAACTAAAAAACCAAAAAAGAAACCCAGTTGTTGGTATGTCTAAGCGAGCGAAAAGGAATCTATATATATATATATATATATTCACATATATATATATATATATACATATATATATATATATATAGTTATATACAAACATTAGAACATACGTATGTAGTTGCGTAATATTTACAATTATATATACACATGCATAAATATATACATAAATATTTTAGACCTAGTATACATGTACTCCTAAGTTAACCTAGTAAGTATAATCATCACAAAATTATTTTTATACTGTTAACAACGTAGTAGCTAAGGACAGTTCTCTGCTCCCATGTGGAACACTTTTATGCAATAATCGATAACGATAACGATATCGATATCGAAATCGGCTAAAGTACCAAAGCAATACTCAACAAAACAAAAAAACAAAAAACAAACGAAAGAAAAACAAAAGCAAACAACAAATATTCAATTAAAACTTAAAAGTAAAATGCAAAGCGCATAAAAGTTAAACGAATAGCGAAAAGCTACTTAATAGCCATAGTTACCAAGGATTACACTGGCCAACAAAAACAAGAAGCAAAAAAGGTTTTCTAATAAGTTGAAAAGGGAATTGCAAATAGTTTTTCAAGTAAATTTTGATGCAGAAAAAACATTTTTTTAAAGATATTTTCTGAAAGTTCAAATTTTCAATTCAATTTGAAATTTTTTTAAAAATATTTTATTGTCACAGAGGTTTTGACTCTACAGAATGTTTCCTACGCAGCGCTCTAACGTCTGCCCCTTGGGCTATTCAATATTCCATTGGACTTTCCTATTTAACACTTAATAAACCTTTTTGTTAGCAATAACCTTTCTGGCCAGTGGCAATATTATTTGAATATTTGTATTATTTATCGATTTTTGTATTTGTTTTTTTTTTATTTTGTACGCTAAAAGTTAATTTAAGATTTACAAAAGGCGAAACATGTTTAATTAATGCCCGGCAATAATATTAAAATTTTGTATAACAATGTAAACAAGAACAAAGAAAACAAAAAAAAAAAAAACACAAAAAAACAACAACTTAAATGCATAATTAATTATGTGAATGAAAGCAATAAAATAATGGTTAATCAATTTATTAGAATTTAAGTAAATCTAAGGTTGAAACTATTTAAAATTAGTGAAGACAGCACACTTGTACTTAAACAAAGCAAACAAAAACAATTATAATGTTTTAAATATACAATACATTTACATATACATATGCATATATATATGTATACATAAATACTTACACAATACAAAAAAAAATGGTTTTTCTTTTAATTTTTTTCATGTTTTCTCTCTATTATTTTCCAACTGGACTCTTTGCTTTCTTCAAGCTGAAAAAGTGTTCTTAAATATACATATATATACCCTGTGGCAATTATTTGTGTTGAGAGCAGGTCAATAGGCAAAGCAATTCGAATGTTGTGATATTCCCACACACACCAACACACACACACAAATTCAAAAAGCTGATTAAATACATTAATTTTGCTCAACAAATATATGAGCTCCAGGAAAAAAGAAAACAAAATAAAAATACTACATAACGTGTATCGAGAAGCAATAAAAGGTAGTTGTAAAAATATTATATATACATATAAATTGAGTGGGGACATAACCCTGATGCATATTTTGAAATTTTGAAATTTTGAAATTTTTAACATAACCAAATGCAACACGTAGTACATTAGCATATATATATATATATACAACTATATAGTTGAGATATGTGTATATATATATATGCATATACATATATACATACATATGTATATGTATATATATATATATGATATTTGGAAAAGCTTTACTCCAACTAAATCGGCGGTTACATTTTTGTTTTCAAAAATCGTGCCCGTTCTTATGGTTTTCAATTTTGGGTTTGATCGATTTTGACCCACACACGCACATGTTATAGGTTTTCTTTTACGAATAAGGATCAAGGCATATATTGTTAAATGAGTAAATGAAAAAATAAAAAGCAACAAAAAATTGTTAAAGTTGATTACATTTATATATATACAAATAGTTTTTTGTATACCAGCGCAACTTTAAATATTGAAAAGAAACAAAAATTGTTGAATGCAGTATTTTGGTTGGCATTAGCATTAGCGTTAGCATTCATGATCCATTGTTTTCTATTATCTGTTGCTGTACTACTCTCAATCTCCCTCTCTTTCTCTCTCACTGTCTCTATCTTTTTCTAACATTGTTGTTCTTTTTTAACGAGCGCTCGTTAGGTCAGCGCCAAATGAAGGAAAAACTCATAAAAAAATAACAATGAAAAAGAACTCTAAAAGCACAGACCCCTGCTCTTCCCCTTACTCTTGGTCAAATTTTAAAACAGAAAATTTAATTTGCTGGCTTTTGTATATAGAACATTATTATTATTATTAGTATTATATCTTTTATAGAAAGCTAAAAACGTAGTGAAACAAAAAACTTTGTATAAATAAAAATATGAACAACAACAACAAAGCAATGTTTAAACAAAAAAGAAAGACTTAGCACGTTAACACAAATAGTTTTCAAACGAAAATGAAAAGTTTGAAATTAAAAAAAAAATACAAAAAAATCGAATAAAAACAACAACAAACAAACAAAATAAAAGACTTAATACTTCGATATATGATAAAAAAAGAAAAACAACTTATTTACAAATATTGTATATGGTAAACAAGAAGAACATCAACAACGAAAAGCAACAGCAATAATAAACTAACGTAAACAATGAACAATGAACAATGAACAATGAGCAATGAGCAATAGAGCATTACGTATTAAGGCAAACCGAAAAAAAGTATTATTAGCGCATGTATCAATGAGATAAGCAATGGGAAATCGTTAAACTAATGCATTAAGTAAGGCGAAAACCAACAAATTATTAATGAAATACTAATATACATACTAACAAGCATACATATAGAGCTGTATATATATACACTAATATATATGGGAAGAAAATTTAGCTTTTAGTTTACCAAACAGAAAGTATAAAAAAAATTAAGTGAAATAAGCTCGTAGCAATTTTTGAAAGTAGCTGCAAAACGAATTGATTAACAACATTTATTAGTTACCAATATATATATATATACATGTATATATATTGATATACAGGTAGAATTATGTTTTTTTTTGGCATATTTGTTATTGCAACATTTTGTGCTGCTGCTTTTGACGAGACCAATTGATGTACTTTATACAACGAACAAATATGAAAACTCAAAATTATGTTTATTTTTATGGCATAAATAAATAGGTGCATATACAAGCAATACCTACACACATACACATGAAACATAGTTGAAGTAGCGTAGAAATAAATAATTTTTAACTTAGTGCACACACACACACACACATACAGACAGACACACCAAGCGTAGCCATTGTAGAAAAAAGTAGAGTTTGCAAATCAATTATTATTATGATTAACAACAAGAAGAAGCAGAGCAAGCAGAATAAGAAGAGGCAACAAAATTACACAGCTACATTTATAAGTAACTAAGCACCTTAGTGAGCCAGCAAGAATTCTGTACCTAGAACTTACAAGACAAAACACACACATACACACAACAGAACATATATATATATATATATATATATATATATATATATATAAACAAATAAAAAACACTGCAGTCGTAGCATAGCCGATTGCCTAATACTCGTTCAAGTTTCAAAAACAATTCAGATTCACTTCAAAATCGAAGCAGTGCACAGATCACTTGTTGATCAGGAGTCTAGAAATGTTGAGGCTGCCTAAGTGGCGTGACATGCTCTGGCATAGATGAGTAGAAATATATTTTAAAAATTTTAATAAGTGCATTCATATAGACAGTCAAACAGTCGAAGGTACACTGCACAACATCCATCAATATGCTCTCCTTGCGCAGCGTGAGCGAGTATTCATCAACTTGATATAGATCTGTCTATGCAGATGCAGTCACACACACACACACATACATATATATATACACATACATACACATACACACACATACACACTCAATACTTATGTATATTTATTGCATTGCATATTGATGAGAAACAATACTAATATTATATACATAAACGCAACTATTATGATTATTATTATTATTATACAAAGGAAAGAGACAGAAAGAGAGAGAATGCGTTTATTATGCAATGATATATATATATACATTAGTATATTATACATTTTATATAGATTGTATGGCATTATGTATATGACATTCATGTACATACATTAATATACGCACACACACACACACACATACACATACAGTAAATCAATTATAAAGCAGCTGTTTTACTTTGCTGGCAGCTGCCGACAAAAAGTCAATTTGCAAAATATTGAAAAACAAAAAAGTCAATTTATAAATTTAAAAACAAAAAAAAACAAGAATTTACGCAATTCAAAAGTAACTAACGAAAAGTTGTCTTCAGTTCGATGCGTGGTTTCCAGTTGAGTTACAAGTACAGCGGCTATATAGAAACTATATACATACACATATATATATATTGTACTTGAACCAAATTGATTTATATATATATATATACATATATATATATATTATTATTATTAAAATACAGCATTATAGCGGCGTATATATGCACACATACAGCAACACCAACACTCACACACACATATATATATATATAAACATAATACAAAATGAAATAAAAGGCGAAGGCAAAGTTAAATGCATAGTTACTAAACAATAACAAAAAAATACTTAAAAAACAAGATGAAGAAGAAGAAGCGGAAGAAGTGAAAAAAGCCAAGCATTCTGTAAAACATAAACGTACATAAGTATATTATATTATATTTTCATAACACATGACAAATTTATACATGAAAAAAAAGAAAAATAAATAAATGAAAATGCGAACTTGCGTAGTAAATGAGAAAAATAAAAATGAAAAAAATATGAGAAAAAAAACGAACAAAACATAGTAAATAAAAATATGAAAAAAAATCTGAAAAAAATGTATAAAAAAAACAAACAAAATACTTGCAAAGCGCGTTTCATTTGTGCACTTGGTGAACAGGGAATGTTGCAGGAGCTGCCAGCCAAGGATAATGGCAGGATTTGCAGTTGGGCTTTAGCAAATAGCTTAGTTCAATAAGCAGCTGTCAATAACGACGATGGAGTCCAATCGATGGCAAGCAATTGCAAACGTTGCTTAAAGCGATGCTCAAACGAATTATGAAGAAGACTTTCCAATTTGATTGCATTGATTGGAAGCTCGCAACTTTGGTCGAGTCTGAGCAAGTCTAGGGTAACCTTGGAACATCCATACAAATACATGTGTAAGCACAAACTAGTACACTATAGCTGTACTATAGTCCTCCTTCATAGAAGCAACATTGCTTAGCGCCAAAACCCGCCAAAAAAGTTGTCGTATAATCGATATTTATCGACTTTTAGAAAAAGTATTCAAATTCCATTGTTGTAAATAAGTATTAGCTAAGATTTAGGTTTTAGGTGTGTCGCCTACAGCATTTAAAATATAGGAGATCAAATGAAAAGAATTACGTTAAAAAACATGTATCGATTAATAATCGATATGTGTGCAAAACAAATATATTTATGTATATACTCTAAAGCAATGTTGACAGAGACACTATTTTGCTAAAAAAAAATTAAAAAAGGTTTTTAACAGGCTAATTGAATTATGAATTGATATCGATAGCAAAGTTAACATATATAAATGTGCTTCAAAGGGATTAGAAATGCTAACAGCTAAATTCAGATACACCAAATTATAATATACTTAATTAATTCTCATAGGGAAAGTAGGGAGTATCTGAGAAATGAATAGCATAATCAATTGACATCGATAAGGAAGTACTTTAAGATATCGCAAATACCATCTACTGTCGAAGTATCCTTCCCTAGTCATTTGGTATCTAGGGTAAAGGTGATAAATGTATTAAAAAGCAACTTGAAAGATAAACAACAAAAAATACCCTAGCTGGCCTTCAGCTTATATTGAAAAGCTGTCTTAGCTTAGCGGCAAAAAATAAACCCATTATAAAGTAGTCATAGCTAGCTGCCAAAAATGTGTTGCCTTTCGTGAGCATCTTCAGCCATCCTTGTTGTTGTTCTTGTTGCTGTCCTTGTTGTTGTTACGCGCGCACATTTTCACATATCATAAGGTTTTATGCTTATTAAATGGCAACAGCAAAAATTGAGCATAATTTATATGATTTGCCTATGAGTCGGACGAAAATGCTGTTTATGGCCCGATCAATGGGCCACGATATATCCAGCTGGATATACTTATAGCAAAAAATTGCCCACTGGCACAGATAGAGCAAATAGTTTTTGGCCAGCAGCAACTGAGCAACCCTTAGGCGACAAGCTATACATATAGACATATATACATATAAATATATATATATATATATGTATATATATGGAGTTGGGGCCAGATTGGCAACGGGGTTCGCTGTTATCCAGCAAAACAATCAACAGCGCGCTTTTTAAGCCCAGCCAGATATATTTTCTAATGCTTTTTTTCTGTAACTTTCCACCATTCACCCTTGTTTTTCACGCTTCGAGCGCTTTATGGGCGTCGTCTCTCCATCTACAGTGCTGTTGTTGTTGTCATCCTTGCGGGCAGAAATGGTAGGCTCAATTGAGGTCCTGGGGATTGCTATTGGCATTGGGACTTTGTTTGCGGCTGCGGCGGCTATGACTGTGACGCTGACTCCGACTCTGACTGAACTCACAGATTGGACCTTTTCTTTTTATACCCTGTTAGCCAAACATCAGCAGGGTATTTTAATATATAAACATTAGTTCGATACGTCTGTGCGTCTGTTTGCTTGATAGAGTCTTGAAATTTTATATAAAAGTCAAATAAGTTTTTTTATAAATCTTTAAAATTTCAATGATATCGATAAAAATCGATAATTTGGTTCATTTGGCTCAAGCTTCTATTAAATTATCAAATCACTTCTGGCACTTCCATTTAGTTGCTATCAAGTTTCATTCGACTTTTCGATAACTCTTGCCTATCGATATCGAGCTAAAGTTTAATAATTTTTAATAATAAATAGATGCTACTTAAGTATAATCAGGCGATACTCAGAAGAGACTTCTAGAGATATTCCATCAATTTAAATTAGAGTGATGCGAACAAGCTCTTTAATCAATATATTTATATATTTTTTATATATGCATATCTAATATGCAGAAAGCAAATACATTTTATTGTTGTTCAGGGTATTTGCTAGTCGCGCACTCACTAACCAGAGCCCACTTTTACTTGCTTTGTATTCGTCTTTGTCACAGTGGCATGTGTCGGACTGGCAGTATCTACAAGTACGTGTATCTTTTGTTGCTTTTGTTGCTTTTGCTGCTGCTTTTGCTTTCGCTTTCGCTTTTGTTGTTGTGCGTGAATTGTTGCCTTGTTGTGTGTGTCTTTTTTTCTCGCTATGCCCTTCAAATTATGCACTATCTGGCCGTTGGGCGGGCGGACTAGTGGGTGGAATGAGCGGAGATTGCATTAAGATAAATTTAACTGAATCAATTTGCTTAATAGCCAATTGAAGAGCAAAGCCAGCAGCAGCAACAGTAAAGACAAAAAAATAAGAGAGCCAAAAATAAAAAAAAGAAGCTAGCAAAACAAAAACAAAAACAAGCCGTCTACAGTTTTAGTGTCATTTATTTTAACGTTGATTTCTTCCTATCCATTTATTTACATTGCACACTTCTCAGCGAAAGCAGCCCAACCACCCACAAAGCCACCATTGCCACTCTCCTCCCCCTGCCCCTCCTTCAGCTCTCTCTTAATGAAACGCCCGTCCAACTGGCTTAATACAAACGCGCTTCAACAGTGCCCAAAAAATACAATGAAAATAAAGACAATGGAAGAGGGAAAGAGAAGGGAAAAAGGGGAGAGAGAGGGCATGGCTTCAGTGTGCGAAAGATTTTATAAATCTTAAAAGTGGCGGCACAATTATATAAGCTTTATATAAGTCTTTGGCATTGGCTTCTCTCGCGCAGCTTTGGTCAATTTCAATTACAACGCATGAGGCGAAGTTTTTCAGGTTTAACCCCATTGCATAAGCGGTCTATACTAGACACTACCTAGCCGTACTGATTGTGATGGGGTCAAAACGCCTGGCATTTAGAAACGGATGTTCCGATTCACATTTTGCAATGCAATAAGATAAACTTGGCTAGTTCCGGTTGCTGCTGGTCTCTCTCTGCAGAGTGCAAGCGAGGGCGTTTCAACAAAGTCTCGCAGTTCTCGCACTTTTTACTGTAAGTAAATATATTATGCAAGAAATAACAGCAACAAAGGCTAGACACCCTTACAAACCTAATGTTATATATCTCAACTTCAAATTAGTATCTGTAAAAGGGGTAAAAAGGTTCTTCTGAAATTTATATTCATATAGACAAAAAGATTACTATGTTATATAAATTATTGATTTAATACCATTACAATATTATATTCTGTTATGAAAAAGTTTTCCCAAGACTTTCAGACTTCTATAATAATTTCAAATAGTTGTTATTAAAGATAATCAAATGCCTAAAGGACTTACACACTTCTTAAATTCTAGAGCTTATATTGAAAGTTAAGAGAAATAGGAGAGAAACTTAGTTAGCTATCTATAAATAGAATTCCCTAATATCTCTTATAATTTAACTTTATTCCAACCAAATTTAGTGCACACAAATTTTCGTCAGATAGATCTAGCGCAGCTTCTATGGGAAAATATTTTTGAACTCAAATATTTTCGGCAAAAAGGGCGCAAATTTATAAATTGAAAGCAGCAAATTAAAATGAAAAAAATGATGTTAAACCAGACTTAAGCTTAGACATTCCAACTCTTGCTTTCACCTCTCAGCTGCTATCTGCCAATAAAGTAAAAAGAAACCAAAGGCTAGACTAGAATACACCTCTAAGGTCCTCATCTCTTCTCTGCCGTTACACACTCCCCGGCTAGCTGTAAATACCCTTTGAGAGCGTATCAAAAGTTCAATTAAATACAAATTCTTTTGCGTTTCGGCCAAAGCTGAAGAAGTGGACAGCTTAAGGGAATTAATTTCTATTGGGCTCTGGGTGTGGTTTTTTTCCGCCTGTTGGAGCGACCCTCGTTACGTGTAGGTGTTTCTGTTGTTGTCTCTGGCTAACTGAAAGCGTGTGTTACGCACATGTCTGTGTGTGCGTGTGTGTGTGAGGTCCTTGGCCAAGTCAAGTCAAGTCAAACTGATTTGCATGACGAACAAAAGGTGCGTAGAGACGGGCAGATACGCCAAGGACTGAACAGGTCGAAGCATTGGGGCGCTTATCGCATTGGATGAATCTCCCATGGAGCTAAAGGTAATTGCCGCGAAGCGCCCATTTTTCGCACGGATCGCTTACGCACATGTCCATAAAAATAGATAGCTATATGCATATATATAGAGCAGGCCGGATGTGAATGAATGTAGCAAGAGGAACAGGAAGCCAGGGAGGAGGAGTGCCTTCAGCTCGGGCTCGAACGCGAGTTCGAGTTGGAGCCTATGCAACTAATTATAGGGCGCGTAACGGATTTTAATTATCGCACTGTGCGCGCTCGCTCAGCTGTTGCCTGGTTGAGTTTCCTTGTCGTAATTGTTGCTGTTGCCATTTTTTGATACTCGTTCAGGTTGTGGTAAAATGAGAGTATATTAGCTTTGCGCAGGGTTTAAGTTGAACATCTCTATGTATATGAAACTTTTAATATATATATGAATATATATATTATTCATCTATTTAGAGCCTGTTTATCTACGTCTACTGAAGCTAGGTAAATCGAGAAAGATATATAAATGTCTTTTACTGTTTGTTTTATTGTTGACCTAGACCTTTACAGATTGAGCTGATCTTGAGATCTCTACAGATATAACTGATCTATAGATCTTCATAAATGGAACTTATCTATAAACCTCCAAAGATCAAACTGATATGAAGATATCCATAGATATCCCAAACTACATTCAAGGATCAAGTTCAAATTCAAGTTTCATTATTTCAATGTCAATTTTCTAAACAAGTATCGGGCAGTCGATCATGCTTGATTGAAAGCAACAGAAAAGCAAGGTCCAATAGAATCGTTTTTTTTTTGTTGGTGGGCGCAGGCAGTTCTCGTCGTGGACCTGAAGCCTAGGCACGCCCTGAACGACAGTTACAAACAGCCGGCTGTGGCAATCGATTGATTGTGGCCAAACACGCAGCGCTTGGACAGGATAAATCAAGTTCCTGACATTTTCTTAGCCTCTAGCGTGCGTGAACTTCGTTAATGCAAGCAGAGAGCCAAAACCCAAAACAAAAAAAAAGAAGTGAAGTAAAAGCAGCAGGAGCAGCAGCAGGCAACAGGCCTCATATAAAAGCCAATATCCAATTCCCAAACGCTGCGCGTAATGGACTGAAATCCAATACAGAAATATGCATGAAATCCACACACACACACACATATACATCTATATATACATACATATATGTGTATATGTTACAGACACAGACTCCAGCGCAGATGTCAAGGAAATATGCGCCGTTTAGTCACAACTGTCAGTTTTCAATTGATTTGTCGAGCCATCCTGTGCCGGGGCCAAGCTGGGCTGGGCTGGGTTGGGACTGGCTCGGTTGGGGCTGGGGGAGAAGCTTGGCGTCCATCAAAGCCAAAGCTAAACAAAGCAAATGTGAAAACATTAAAGCCATTTTGCTCGAAATATGAAATATGGCTGCGATAGTTGCCCACACCAAAAATCCTGCCCATTCGCCATTCGCCATTCGCTATTTCCCATTTCCATTTGAGTTGTTGCCCGCAGCTTTCGTCCTGTGAAACTTGTTTGCCAGTCATGCAAGCGAAGTCAATTTTCGTATCGTCATTGTTAACATCATCAATTTGTGTGCTTAATTTGGAAACTGACGCGCAGCCGAAACAGGGGAGACAAAGGCCAAGACCAGGACTAAGACCACAAGCAACTAGGACACGCTAGGACCAACTAGCACTCTCACCTTTAAGGAGCAGCTACATAAATTGAGATACTGCTGCTGCCATTGTTTATTACATTTTGCACACACTTGACGAAAGTGCGGCGATAAATACGAAAGCAACTCATATATAGCCGCCAGGATATGAGCTGAATTTAAGGATATGAGTGGTCGTGTGTGTGTGTGTGTGTGTGTGTGTGAAGGATACGTCGAATAACGCAGGCCTTGGGGGCCACAAAATCAAAACAATTGCAGCTCAATTCAATTGCTCGCAGCACAGATGAGAATCGAGTCGAGTCGAGGCAAAAGCCAGCTGTAATGGCGAGTGTCCTGGCATGTCCTGGTCCGAAGTTCATGAGGTTATGATTTGGGCTGAACAGTTCGACGATTGTGTTACAATTTGTTACAGCTGTAAGGAAGCTGTGTGAAAGCTCTCGAGGGACTTTTTAGCCAATATAAATTTTGATCCTTCTTGAAAAATGGAAGCAAACATAAATAGCATCAAGTGGAAAACTGAAACGTTAACGAAAGGCGGGGCACATCGACGACATAAATGAGTGGCGGACTGAGCAGCACATTTAGTAGCAAACAAACACACACACAGACACACACACGCAATACACAGAGGATGAGAGGGAGGCGGAGAGGGAGAGAGAGAGAAATAGACAGAAAGCTACACGCACTGCGGCTGTGAAGGACACACAATGTTAGAGCTACCCATATGTATCTATGTGTATGTGTATGTGTATGTGTGTGTGTTTGTGTGTGTCTGTGTTGCTTGTATTTGTAATAAAAGCGATGAAAATGGCAACAACAACAACAATGACAGCAGAAAGGAAAACGAAATGGCAAAATAAATTGAAAGAGAAACAAATAAAAATCAACGAGAAAAAGGCTGCGGAAAAAAGGAAGCACAGTCTGAATGAGAGCGATAAAGAGAGAGAGTGAGAGAATTGTAGCTAGTAGCAAGCAAATATTGAACGCACAACAATAATAACAACAACAACAACAACAGTAGCAACAAACACACACACGCATAGCAGTTGAAGGAAAATAATCGTCGATAAAAAGCTGGCGCCAAGATAAACGTAATATGAGCTAACCATTGCCCCGGCCCGGACGGCAGACCCAGGCCCAGACCCTGGCCATGCCGCCGCCCAGCGCAAGTCCCCGCACCCTCTGGCAAGTGGCTTCGCACATCACACAGGGCATTATTGGGTGACATGTGAAGAAGCTCTCTAGGCTCTGAAGCCTTGAGCAGCAAACGGGCTTTAGCCCACTTGAATTTGTGTTTTACAAGATACAATTCAGTTAATTCCCAAAGAAAAGTTAGTCGAGAGTGGCATTAGACAGTGGCTAAATGTTTGTGCAAGCGAAACGAAAAAAGTTAAATAGAAGATGTCCTTATCACAGATGGCGAATAATTTGGATATGTCTTAAATTGTTGCATAGTTTCAGGCTGTTGCATAAAAGCATTTAATGTCGTTTATTAAATAATAATTTTGATAGAAATGTTCATTGCAAATAGAAAATAAAACAAAAATTCAGTAAACTATTATTCTGTAACTAGACTTTAAATAGTTTGCATTACTATATAATGTTAGACATAAATGATATTATATATATCATATTATATATATATATATATAAGCAGCTGAAAAAAGAACAGCCTGAAAGTATGCAATAATTTTTAGTATATACACGAGTACTTTCAGTATTCTAATATATATAGATTAAAGTTGGTAGAGTCTTGATATCGTTAAAGTATTTCAAATTCTAAACAAATATTGAAGTCTGCTACTTGTGCCTTCAGTCAATTTGTGTGAGTGTGTGTTGGAAAGCATTTAAATGCTGACGTTCACAGCTCCCAAATGGCTTAAAATTTATGACACAAATAAAAGTACTGGACAGCAGTCATCACCCAAATGCTTCGAATTCGATTGGATGCGCAAAGCCACAGTCAGCAATGGTCCGCAGCTTCGCCCCCTTCGTGGTCAATCACCTGCCAATGCGCAAGAAATGAAAACACAAATAAATTAATATTTGGCTTAGTGAAATTCAATTTCTTTACGAGTATCCGGTGTCCGCCAGGGACAGAGCTGTGCGTTGCTAGCTGCTGGCTGCTGGCTGCTAGCTGACGATAAAACGCTTTCGTTTTCAGGTAATTGGTTGTAAGTGGCATAAACATAAAACGAAAACTGAATATTTATGACATTATTGGACTGTTTGCCTACATAGCTCGATAGCAGGCGAGCCAATTTAAAACCCAACGGCCGGTGTGCCGCTTGATTATCGTTTCCGCCACAAAACTACTTTCGATAGGTATTGGGCATTTCCGAGATTCAGGTTTAGTTAATGTCATTATTAGAGTTTACTAAACAAGCTGTATGTGATTACAGTATTAAAGGACCAAATAAGACATACTTGTTTTTATTATTAAATATTAATGATTATGACTTTACATGCCTCAAGCAAGCCAACAATATAAATGAGTCCCAACTGCTGTCTACGATTATCGCTTTCCATTTTTTTCATTAACTGCGACTATCCATTGACCGTTTCCGGTATTTCTCTGCAGGCATATTTAGTGTTTAAAAGTTTAACGAGATTGTTGCTTTTAATTGAAAATAAATATAAATTAAATACAATAAAAAATAATATGTATCTGTATGCCATTTTCGTCAATTATTATACAATAAATCACATAATTACATTAATTATTTCGTTTTGCTGATATTCAACAATCACACATTTTATGGTATTTAGTATTTTGAAGAAACTCTGCCACACTGAACAGCTGATTTCAGAAACCGCTTGCTTGCTATCAAAACAAAAAATGAACACATATCGTGCAAATAAACAATAAATAAACATATTTATATGTATAACTATAAATATCTAACAGTATAGTGTAGGCAACCAATATACTAAAGTATTTAATATCTGACAATATGAGCGATGCAATGCAAGCTAAAGCCTTATTGATACGCGCTGTCGAGTGCGATCAGAGTGGTAGAATTTTGGAAGCCCAAACTCTCTATCAAGATGGTATTGAGCTTTTAATGTCATTTGTACATAGTGAACCGGATGAAGTGAAGAAAAAAGGGTTTCTAACTAGAATCAGAGAGTATATTGATCGTGCAGATGCCATCAAAGCAAGGGTCAATGGCAAAATGATGCTGGGCGAGGTGGTGAACCACCTATCAATCGAGGAAAACGATATTGGCAACGATTACGATCAAATATTTGGCATATACATGAACAAAGATACAATTGAAATTATGCTCGAAGAGCCGTACTTAACACAAAACTATCAGGTGAGCATTTCAATACTTTTAGAAAGTTTGCAGCGAAAATTTTCATTTTCGTTTTAGTTTCAAAATCTTATTCGCTTTTTGGAGCTGGCCGTGACGAACTGTAAGCAATTGAAATACTTTCGGTTGATCACCAAAAAAGATACCAACAATTTGGAACAACAAAAAACCAATTTGGGCCAAATTAAAGCCGATCTAGAACGTCGTCAAGTCGTCTTCTACATCAAGTTTGAAGATACTTTACACGATCGCAAAATATTGTAAGTAATATATATATATATTATATAATATATTATAACGTAGAGCTTATCTAATCTTTGTATTTTATTTATAGCTTAAGCAATGGGTATATAATAAAAATCGGACGTGGTCTACACTTTTATAAGGCCTCAAATCCTATGTACTCCATCGGCTTAAACAACTACAAATACAGAAAATGTTTGCAAACCGATGTCGATATATGGCGTACTTCCAATAATAATTGACACTAACAAAAAGAAACAATGAAAACAAAGTAGCTTTAAAACACTTCTTTCAATTCCAAAATTCACTTTTAATTGTTTAAAGTATTTTCTTCGTCTGAGTTTTATCTTAACTTGCATAGTAATAAATTTTGTACTTTCTGTTTTTAAGACAAGTGATGGTTTTTAAATGTGCTTCAAAATGTTTAGTAGTTTTAAATGTAGATATGTAATATGCCAATTGAAATAGAACTTAAAAATACCAATTCATTAACTTAAAACTTATAGAAAATTGACCCGACACACTTACATTTATTTATTAATTATTCTGGCCGAGTCTGAAGTGTATATCAATTGAATCGATTCAATCGAAATTCGGAAAGGTTCAAAGAGATTTTATTTCAAGTTTTATAATGGAGTTTATACTTATACATATAAACGTTCAACTATTTTATATAAATATACATATACAGGTATATGGCTACATAATGACAGTAACATTGATTCACAATGATGTCAAAAAGCAATTTTCATAGCACAAGCTTATTTACGTATGAAGTTTAACTTTAAGTTTTATAATAAAGTTTTTTGTGCAGATTTTGCTACGCAATAAATTATGTATATATGTATATACGTATATGTATATGGATATATGGCAATGCCTGCAAGGGCGTTTTTTTCTGGCACACGAAAATGTTTAAAATTCATAACTTCGAAAGCAAAGGCAGCTGCACAGCTGGTGAGCTGGCTTCGGTGGCTGAGTGGCGGACGGGCGGACTGTCTTCTGTCTGCTGGCTGCTGTTTTGAATGCCGCTAACAGCGGGCGGCCAATGCAGTTGCATATAAAAGACAGAAACGGAAGCGAAACGCTGGATACCTCAGCAGCAGCAGCAGCAGTAGCAGCAGCAATAGCAGTAGCAGCTACCATTGTCGCCAAAAAAGGATTCTTCTTGCAATGTGCTTAAAGCCAGTTAGCTGTACATCTACATCTCCTACACAGCATCCCCTTTCTAGCTCTCTTCTCTTAGCTTTGGCAGAGACATGTGCGTGGATAATTAGAACTGCGCCACAGTTGGCTGCACACGCTTGCTTATTCCAGGCCTGGCCAGGAGTCTGGATACACACTCACCCACACACACCCGCACACGCACACACACACAATATATTTTCAATTTACTTGGTGGCATGCCAAGGATTTATCAACAGATGAAGGCAATTGTGTTACGCGACGGCCTAATAAATTGCCAGCCAGAGCTAAAAATGCTTTGCTCGCTTTTAAATTTTATGGCGCGTAAGAAGGGCATACACTAATGCGACCGAAACCAACCCCCTACGCCCCCACATCCCCCAAATGTCAGTTGAATCCTGCAGACCATTTTGGGCTAAGCTGGCTATTCATTGCCTGGGATCATCTAAAACATGCAACAAGAGATGGAGCGGGAGATGGAGCCATTGCTAGAATTGCGTATAGGCCAGGATTTTCCACACTCTTGTGGCTTAACCTGACAATTAGAATCAGGTTCAGTTCAGTTCAGTTAACCTAAAACAACACCAGCAACTATAGATGCAATCGCAAGTTTACTTCAACTAATTCTCATTTGCAATTAAATTAGCTTTAAAGAAATGAGTGTTTTCCACTCGGAAATGCGTAACTCGGAAGGTAACCGCTACCTAATATCGATTTTAATCGATTTTAAGAAAAAGTTAAAAAGGTTTTATGAGCACAAGTTAGACAGACGAAAACTTTTAGATAAAATATTTTTAAACTTATTTTATTCAAATTTAAAAAATAAAAATAAATGTATTTCATATATATTGTATTATTTTTTTGTTCAATTTGTATTTTATTAATATTTTTTTATTTTGTAATGCAATTTTATTGTTTTAAAAATTGTTTTTTTTTTTTTATAAATGTTTTAAAATTAAATTTAATTTTTTATAATAAATAATACTAATAAATAACTTTTAATTTTTTTAATTTTACAAATATGTTTTAGATTTTTATTATATTTTTACTAATTTCATTAGTAAACAAAACAAAATCGCAAGGACTCAGCAAGGACTCAGACAAACACAAGGCATTGCCCAATACGCGACGTCAATGCCAACGTGGAGCAACAGTTTTACTGCAAATCCTTTGACAGTGTCTGCCAATTTGTGAGCTTGTGAATGCACTTATTACAGCAGCAAGAGGAAGACAACGAACAAACAATATACAGTAATACAATGCATAACCAGCGAATTAAAGGGGAAGCCACGAACCAAAAGCATAACTAATCCGCATCTTTAGAGCCACAACGCACACACGCGCACGCACAGTGGGGCAAAAGCTGAGCCAGAGTTGACGGGGTGGACTGGCTAGGCTAGTGGGTGTGGCACTTTTCTATTACGACAAGTACGTAGGGCAAAGGATATGAGTGGTAAATGTTTAAGCGAAGTGTTTTTAGGTTCAGCACTTATGACATTACATTTTATGCGTGTGTGTGCGTGTGTGTGTTGGTATGTGTGTGCTCTCTCTATTAATTTGCAATGGCTGTATGCCAACGGCTCTCCACCTCCGGCCGACGCCGCCCCCACATCAAAATGCCTACGCACACGATTGTTGTGGCAAAGATTTGTGAAAGCGCCACGTAATTGACTTTGCTGATGGTTGCTTGTCCTTGTTGTCGTTGTTGTCCTCGTTGTCGTTGTTATCCTTGTTGCTGCCGCTGCTGCTGTTGTTGCTACTTCGACTGGCAACTGCTGTTGATTGTGTTGCTGTAAAATTATCATAGTTGGGGCCCTGGTATATGTATCGCATTATGTACACATATACTTATGCCGATTTACGCATAAAACTTTGGATTCAGACCCGGGGCGCTAAAGGACGAAAGGACGCAGGTCCAAGCCGAAGGCAAAGAAGAAAAAATATATTTATAAATAAAAATAAAAAGGATGGCGCCTTCCGAAGTAAACATTTTTATTCTTCTTTTTTTTTTGTAATACCCCACAGCCATTACAATTGGCTAAGAGGGTAGATTGTTTAGCTGCGTTTGTATGTAACGAGGAGCAGGACATATCAAGTAATTTGGAATTTTGATAAATAATTAAAGAAAATAAAACTCGAATGAAGCTTGAGCAGACGACAAGAATCGATTCAGTTCTGAAAAGGTGTGAATAATAAAATGATATTGATAAAATCAGAAATCTCGCAATATGTAATCCATGTAGCATGAAACTTGAAGTAAAGCCCGCCATAGCTAAGTCTAAATTTGATTGGGTATACGTTAGTCGCGCACTCTCGCCTCGAGCACTTTAACTTGTTTTGTTATGTTTTGTTTTTATTGCTGCCAGCAGCATTGACTAGAACAACAACAGCAACTGGCAAATGTCCCACTTGTTACAAGACCCTGCTCCACTCTATGAGAAGGATTGGGTGGTCGGATGGGTGATTGGGTGGTTGATGGGTCTACAAAATTGGGCCATAACTTTTGTTTTGCTACGTAAAATGGCGCCAAGCAACCTATATAGGCCAGACAGCACAGCCCAGCCCAGCACAGCACAGCACAGCACAGCACAGCAGAGCACATAAAGTCGATTCTTAACTCTCGAACTACAAACGCAACAGCAATTCAAATCAAAAACGTGCCATCAATTGGGCACCCCCAACTATAGGTTTTAAGCGCATATTGCGTATACGCCACATATACAGACATTTGGCTGCGGGGCGGGTCAAGCATGGATCGCATCATTAGCGCCCTGGACCGCATCTCCATTAAGACGCGCCGAATGACAACTGGTCCAAGTCTCAGGCAGTGTTCGTATATAAACTAAAGTGATTTTCAAATAATTGTCCAGCTGTCTGTTTGCCAGTGCGGCCCGAATAAGTTCAATTGAACTGGTCCATAAAAGTGAACTATAAATGCAATTGACAATATAGCTTAATAATAAATACTAAAGTGACACTAAAAACAAGTAGAGGCACCTCACTATATAGAAGAATATCTTTCAATTGTAACTCTTAAGATGCGCAAAATGAATTATTTTAACTGATTCATAAAATTATTATTATTTTTCTCACACAAATGAATCATTTATTTGATCATTGATCAAATGACCAAAAAAAATTTAACCCTGTAACTTACAATTGCACGATGAACCAATGAACTTGTTCATTAGAACAAAACTATATATTTTAACTTAAAATTGCATTAGAATTGCAGCACAAACTTAACTAGAGACTAAAAATTATGTTATGGTTCACTACTCGTCAAATGAACTACTGAACTTGTTCATTAGTAATGAACTAGTGTATGCCAACTTCAAATTGAACTACAATTCCAATACAAATCATTCAAGCTGAACTATTGAGTGGTATATAGGGTACAGTTCATGACTTGCAAAATGATGCATTGAACTTATTCATTGAAATTGAACTAGTTAATGTCAGCTCAATGGTCGAACTGTTTGTCTGTCTCTCTATCTGTCTGTCTGGCACTTTAGTTGCTTTTGTTGTTGCTGTTGCTGCTGCCGTTGCTGTTGCCTCGTGCTTGGCTAGATTAAAAGCTGTCACAGGCCAAACAAAAGGCAACCGCAGCGCCAACAATTCACAAAGGATAAGCAACAACAATAACAATAACAACGACAACAACAACAACAACAGCAACATTTTGTTATTGTGTACGCTTTAGATTTGCAATGTATGCCGATTTATAATCAATCAATGTCAGCGCAAAATTCGAAGCGGGTGGCCCAAAGTGGGCCAACTGGGCAGGGCAGCAGGGCAGCATATGCTGGCACAAAAAACCAGGCGTTCATTAGGCTACAAAAGTCTTCTCGTTCCTCCTACTCCTTGCCCGCCTCCTCCTCCTCCTCCTCCTCCTCTTACTCCTTCAAGCAAAGCTCTTGCGCGTTATAAATAGTGCGTGCATAATCGCCCTCAATCTAGGCATATTAAAAGCTCAACATAAACCCAACCACCTTTTTTATAGATCATTTTTAAAACCAAAACCAAAGCCAGGACCAAAGCCAGCTATAAGCCTCAAGCATTCCAAGTCGTTTAAGGAGAAATGCACTAAAGTGAAATGGCAATAGACGAAGTAATATAAGAAGATATGTTAAATAACTTATATGAAATAATTGCTTAATAAAATCATTTATTTTCAGAATTTATAAATTTCACAAAATTTAAAAACGTAAAAGCAAAGAGCGCGAGCAACTAAAGACAACTCTGAAAACTATGTTATTAAAAATAGATGAAAAATATTTCAAAAAAGTATATTCTAAAATATAAATATATATATATAATAAAATAAAAAGACATATATATAAATATTTTTGGTTTTGAAAATACGATTTCAAATTTACAAATAATAATTAATAAATATATAAAATATTTTATATTATTAAATATTTATGGTATTAAAGCTGGGTAGAAAATATATATGTAGAAAATATATATAAAAAAAATTAAAATTAAAACAGTATGTATATATGAAGTATATCATTTTTGGCTTTTTATCAAAAATTAAGTTTCATAATTTAACAAATTGAATTTTATATATTTATTTTTAAATTAAAACTGACTACAAATTTTCTAATATAAACAAAGCTGAGCAGAAAATATATGTAAAAAAAAATAAAACAAAATAAAATATATGCAAGGTATACATTTTTTAATTTTTAAAAATTAAAAATCATAATTTTATTCCTTTATTATTATTTCATTTCACATATATTTCTCACTCAAAAAAAGTTCTTCCAGTTGTATATTGGGAAAAAGATGCTGCAGCCCTGAGCAATAGGCATCAGTTAATTGTGGAAGTTGTTAAGAGAAGCTTTAAAGAAGCATAAACTGCTGCTACTTTTTTTTAATGAAGTAAAGATGTTTAATGACCTGACCTAAGGCTTTGACAGCGTTGACAACTTGGCATTAAAAGCCCGAAATTGTAATTTGAGTAATTAAAATTTTGATACGATAATCGAATGGAATGGCACAGGTAACGGAACTTTATATATATATTTATATATATAGAGACTGCGTTTGTATGTATAGGCAGCATAACCAGGCAGTCAATGTCAAGCCACAGAGACTATTAAATACACACGCAGGCACGCAAAAGTGCTGAGAAACAAAGCCAAGACTAAGGCAAAGCTGAAGCTGAAGCCGTTGGCAGGAGCAAAAAACAGGAGCAAAAGGAGCAAAGGCAGCTTCCATAATTCGCTTGACGACTCTGAAATCGTGGGGAGTAAAAGCCATTAAAGTAACAACCAGGCACAGCACGTTTTTACGGCTCTCTGTGCGTGTGTGTGTAGATGAGGATGGCGATGGGGTGAGCTGGTCTGTAAAGGGGAAGCTGTTGCTATTGTTGTTGTTGCTGGTGAAACTCAATCGTAAGCGCAGCAGCATCATAAACGACGGCGTCGGCATTTAGAAAGCGCAGATATTCCTGTCAAAACGATAAGCGCGCCTTAACAGTAGCAGGAGTATGAACAGTAGTAGCAGTGGCAGCAGCAGCAGGAGCTGACACTGGAACTGGAGCAGCAGCAACAGACAGGTTAAAGACGCACTACGAGAAACTGTGATGTTTTATTAAAAATATTTACTTAAATTTAAAATATTCTAAATTGTGAAAATCAATTTAAAAAGTTAATTTAAATATAATACATAAACATACAAAATGAATAATTGACATAAATAATAGATATATAATTTATATATCATTTCTAATATATATAAAATTTTTGAAATATAAGAATAATTAATTAATTGTCTTAGATATAAAATATTACTTAAAATATTTCTTTTTTTTTAATTTTGTATTATTAAACTTAAATCTAAGTCTATTAAATGTTTATTTTTTATTCATAATATAATAATAAAAATAAATATTATAAAATTAATTAATAAAAAAAAAACAAAAAATTTTTTAAATAAAATATATTTACTTAAAAATTTAAAAACCTTATAAATGCTGCTTTTTCTTAGAATCAATCAAACAGTCAAAATTGACAACTGCCTTTGAGCTACGTTTAATTTATAATTAACTCAAGTTTTTCTTTCAGTGCAAGTTGACAGGATTTTTATGCCAAGTGCTGAGCAGCGTCTTTAAACGTTTTGTGGCTAAAATTGCCGCTGGAAGAAGGGCTATGGCAATCGCCCACCCGCCATGCCACGCCACGCCACACCAGCCACGCCCGCTGTTGGCTGCCCCGCTGTCCCGCTGCCCTGCTGCTGCTGGTGATGTCGCCTGTCTGGCATTGTCATTTATGTATCTATTCGGAGCGGCTTTCTTGCATTGCTTAAATGCCTTACGGTAATTTCATTCACTTACGTTCACATAACTTGCAGAACTCACGTATTCGCATTCGCAATCGCATTCGCACATTTTGAAAAAATGGGTAGTTGGGGCGTGGTGGAGTCGCGCTCAAAGTTATGGGCCCGGCGTAAGGTGCGTAATGACATTCGTGTGATAAGCCACACGCACGCGCCTCCAGGACATTTACAGAGACGGCAGCAGCGACAGCAGCAACAGCGACTTTCAAATGCAGCTAATGAGGCAACGGCTGCGGCATTAACAACAAACAAATATGTACATAAATCTTTAGAGTTTGCTTTTATTGTTGTTGAGCTAGCCATGGCCAAGACAATCTGGATGGCCGACAAAAAAAATATGGATTGCTGCCTAATCACCTACAGAGCTGGGCGCAGTAGTTGGGGGTCCACATTCACCTAAGCCGCACAAATCCCCAAAAATATTTCACAAGTTTATCCCCTTAGGTGGCATTTCGAAAAGTACAGCAAAAAAAAAAGAATAACAACTGAACGTGTTGCGGTGGGCTGTGATAGACTAGCAGATACCCTTCATGAAAAAGTCAAGCTGTAAGGAAGGGAAAATAGACCAAAATAATGTTTCATATATAAGAAATGTGAAATGATGATGATGATGGTGAAGAAAAGTATGAGAATTATGATGATCATGATGAGGAGGAGGATGATGATTATAGTGATGAGAATCATGAAGATCAGGAGGAGTATGATAGTGTGATGATGGCAGCGAGGATGATAAGTATGATGATGGTAATGATTAAGATGATGTTAATGATAATGAGGTTGAGGTTGACAAAGACGATGATGAAGATGTTGATGATGCTTATGAGAATGAGGATGATAAAAACGATAATGTTGAGGCTCAAGAGGCTAATGAATATGATTGTAATACTGATAATAATGATAATGACGATGCTAAAGTGGACAAGGATGATGATGATAATGGTGATGACAATGATAAGAATATTAATAATGATTTGATTCATTACAAAGAAAAATGATGACAAATCTAATATTAATTCCTACAAAGTCAGACATAAAGAAGTCTATATAAAAAGATAAGGAATGCAGTAGTTTTTATCCTTCCAGTTTATAGCTTTTATACTGAAGAGTTCTTGGAGGAGCACAAACGAACAGGGAGATAGACAGTCGCATAAACAGACGAGCTTAGAAAAACATATATATATATAAATTATATTGATCAAGAATTTGTTGAGTCCAGGCTTCAGCCACGCACCCTTCTATGTACAGACAAGTAATAATATATCATCAACTCAACTGCTCGTTCCGCATCAGATCTTTGGCATATGGCATCAGCCACGCCCCTGCCTACCTTCTAGCAGCAACATGCACTTGAACATAATCAGCATACTCAGTCGAGGCGTTTGCCACGAATTCAGGGTATACCAAAAAAAGAATAAATAATAGAAGCAAGAGCCCAGCTCCATCGGCATCAGCACGTTAATCAAAATGTTAGGACACCCAGCCCCCAGCGCCAATCGCAGTGGCAGCTCGCAGCTTTCAGTTTCCAGCTTCTGGATAACCGCAGCCGTATCGCCTTCTGCAGACACTTGAGTCGAGGCCGAAAAATTTTAATGGCTCAATAAAAATGCCATTTGCGCTGGCAGGCGAACGCCCGAACGCCCGAAAACTTTGGCTTTAAAAGGTAAAAAGAGAGAAAAGCGAAAACAAAGCTTAACACATTTCGCAGCCAAATGCTTATCTAATCAGCGTTAAGTAATCCTTGACACCTGAGATGCCCGCAGCCAGGTAGCCCAGATGCGCCCACATAGCCAGTCAGCCAGCCAGCCAGCCACCCACAGTCAACTTCCGCAAACGGCTTTCAGCTGTCAGAGCAGATTAATCTGCAATTGCCAAAGATTTCCGCTTGAAATCGAATCAAATGTAAATCAGCTGCAGCAGTTGCTCCCCAGCCTTGCCTTGCCTTGCCGAAAAAAGGGGGATGGGGCGGGCGTGGGGGCTCTCAGTTGCCCAGAACTAGTTGCACATCGTTTATTGGGCATTTATTTTTGCCACCCATTTTGTTTGTGGCGCGCGCTTTATCAAACAGAAAATTTAAAAAACAAATAACAACAGCAACACCAGCAGCCACAACAACAACAACAACTGCTGCCATTAATTTTTTATTGTTTCTTCGAAAAGCGATTTCATGCCTTTACACAGATTTTCCCAAACATTTAAAAGTGCGAAAAGATCAAAGCGAATTCCAATTCCAACTTATTGTCCCTGGCCATGCCCCATGCTCCCTAGGTGCGGGGGTGCAGCCCCTAATCCCAATCCAACTCAACCCCCTCAGCTTTGCCTAACAAGCTGCGTCACCACTGCCAACGGCTGCTACCGACTGCATAATGCGCGCTCACTTACTCAGAGATTTTGATATTTCATTTGGATCTTTTATTGAGCGCAGCAACTCAAAGGATGTTGCCTAGTTCCAAGGAATATGTCTGTAGAGTATGGCAACTACGATACTAACTCAAAGTTTTAGCTAATTAATAGTAGATTATTGAGTTGTAATGCCCAAGAATATATATCTATCTTTTAGCTAAGAAGATAGATATACCTTATTAATAATCTATCAATCTATAAATTTATATAATATATTATAAGTCTAGCAATCTATCAGACTCTCTATATATCAGTCCATCAGTCAATCAATCTATTAATATATCAAACAATCAATCAATCAATCGTTCAATCTATCAATTTATTAATTTATTAATCTATCAATCTATCAGTCTATCAGTTTGTCCATCTATCCATTTTTCAATCTATCTATCTGTATATCCATCTGTATCTCTATATATATATATATATATATATATATATATCTATATATCTATCTATCCATCTACATATCCATCTATGTATTGTATCTATTCATATACCAATCTAACTACAACTTTATTCACTTATCTCTTATTTAAACACTTTCATATTTAACCGTCTTTTCTAGCTTTGCCTTCACCCACACATTGCACAAAAGCCAATATGCTCTTTATGCAATTAGTAAGCGAGCATAAAAACTATAAATTCCCTAGCCCCAGCCCCAAACCTAACCCTGGCCCTGGCCCTGGCCCTAGTTATGCTCTGCCGCTGCTCTTCTCCTCCGCCTCTGCCGCTCTCCTGCTTTCTCGCTCTCCTGCTTGATGATGTGGCGTATTTGCTTGTAAACATTTGACGAGTTGCAGCTTTGGCAAAACAAAAACCGTATTATAATAATAATAGTAAAAAAAATAATAATAGAGCGTAGCAGCAGCAGCAGCAGAAAAAGCTAGTCAATATTTGAGGCCAGCTGCTGAAAGTCGGCCAGGACCTAGGCCTAGGCTATGGTTGCTGTTCCCGTTACCAAATTAAATCAGCAGCAACTGTTTCCTCGACTTTTGCTGCTGCTGCTGCAAACTGATTTTTTGCTAGCGTTGCCAAACCGCATATCAAACTGTCGACCATTTACCATTGGAGCTATAACAAGGTGCGGGCCGTGCCAAGTGGTTTTGGCTGCCTCTTGTTTTCATAACAGTGCCCGAAACCCACCGCCCGCCCACCTACCCACTCCCCAACTCACATGTGTGTGTGCGGGGCAAAATCCACCCCGACTAACTTCTGACGCCACTCTGTCTGCCGCGCCACGCCTTGGCGGCTTTCCGCTCTGCTCTTCTCTCTTCTCCCTTCTACTGCTCTCTGCCCCGCTCTTCTGCTCTCACACTCCTCTCCTTGCGCCTGTACAACAATTCATAGATGCATTTTTTATGGAATACCCTTATGCTTGAGCGCTAGTGACAATCCTTTCAAGCTGGCACAGACAATGCAGAATACCCGGCGTTGCACGACAGTGTCTTGTGCCATAAGTTTTTACTTATTTCGTAGGCAAGAAAGAGTTTTTAATAGTTTTATTTCTCACTGAAATTTATAGAGTACTCGGGAGTCGGCGTGCCAAACTAAAGTTCTACATTGTTATATCGTCACTTGTGTTGTTTGGGCGAGGGGGCATCGGCTGCAGCAACCGCTGTATCGGGGGCAACTAGCTCGAGTTGTTTACACGTGCTTGCGATGCGATGCGATGCGTGTGTTCCGCATAGCCCGCTACAGCAGCTCCCCTTTGGCTCCCAAGCCACGTTCCGCGTTCCATGTTCACTGCATGAAGTTTTGCGTACTCTTTTTTTATTATTATTTTATTTACATACAAACACGCACACACACACATGCAGCAGCCGATTACCAAGTGCAGCAACTGTCCCTGTGCCCTCTCGCTCTCCCTCTTCCTAGACACACATGCAGCAGCCGACTGCCAAGTGCAGCTGCTGCCCTCTCGCTCCCGCTCCCCTGCTCGAACTTTTTCCCATGAAAATAAACACGAGCTGGTTCACGGCAGTCGCCAAGATGTCTGCGCTTTGCTTTGCTTTGCTTACGCTCGCCTCCCCACCTGGGGCGGGCGAAGGCGTGGCTGTCAGGATGTGCCAGGATGTGTTGCTTGCCTTGTTGCCGCATTTTAATAATGCATCGAAATGAAAGTGGCTGTCAACTAGAGATTTGACAGCTGCTTTGTCGCACGACAAGGATCGATGATGAAGACAGGTGAGACACGCACACAAACACAAACAGAACTGACAACTGAATCTGGTGGGGATAACAGCTTTCTTGTTGATAATTAGGTAAGCCATAAGGAAAGGCAAAGATGGGGGCTAGAGCTCATTAGCAGGCGGCTCGGCTCTATATATAAGTCATAAATGAAATAAATCTCCCGACCCAGTCGGATGGCATAAACACGCTTTGAAGTGCAAATTGCCCGCGGGGTCAACCAATCGAACTCAGTTGGGGGCGGCCGAATCAGAGGTCGACCAGGAGGCAGTTAACAATGCTTCGTCATAATACATCTTTGAAAATCTGTTTAATGGCCAAGCCGAACCACTTGAGAAGCTTTTGAAGCTGTCGATATTCTAAATTTAAACAAATAAACAAACACACACATACACACGCGCAAGCACCTGGATTGTTGTTGAAAGTTTATTGTTTTTGAAAAGAAAAAAAAAAAGAAACTTTTTGATATTTCTTTGCACCTTGAGCATCCGTTAATTTGCCACTTGAAAAGTGCAAATCTTTTGATTCATTGTCAGCAAAACAAATTTAATGAAGAAATCGGCTTCAGCTCTTGCTTATAGATCATCATATCGAACACCACTCGCCTACCCCACCCACCTGTGCATCAGCAATTACCTGTAGCCATTCGATACGGAAACAATTAGCACCTTCAAATTTATACACCTGATTATCTAGCTAATGTATATTGTATAATGGAATTCAATCAATTTTTGATTCCTCAATATTTGAAGCAAAGGCAAATGCTTATAGATATACATATATATAATACTAGGTATATATCATATCTAGATTTCTATCGTATGCCCTACATTTAATGTATATTTCTTTGTTTAATATTACTAAAATTTCTGGGTTTTCTAAACAAACTGTTTATGTTAAAATAACAAGAAATTGAATACAAAATATTTATACCCGCTCACAAAATGCAAAGAGTGTATATTGGCTTTGAGCAATGTCGCTTTTGATGAGCGAGACTTTAAATTTGGAATTTATAAATTTCTCGTACTAGAATTTGTTAAGAGTTTTTGGTAATCGTAAAAGATAAATTCTATACGGTTTTTGTTTTATGATCTCCAAATGTTTGCTGTTGTGGCATTACTTTAATTCTAGATAGATTTAATTTAGATTTAAATTTAGCTTCATTACGAACGCGTATACGATAGCCGTTAATACCCGTTCTTACCTTTATTTGCAGAGCACGCCATGGTTAAGTATATTAAATAGATCGATTTATAATAACAATTAAAACATATTTCTTTGTTTAATATTACGAAATTAAGTTTAAACAATTTGTAATCTTTAAACAAATGTATTATTTTTGTTGCAAGAGCAAAAGATTGAATACAAAATACTTATTTCGGGCAACTAAGGCATTAAAAAAGACATAAAAAGTATTTCGAATAAGTAAGCTTAACTTTACATAAACTTTAGTATTTGTTTATGGCTCGTGTGGTATATAATGTTTTAAAAATATATGAAGTTTTATATATTATTTTTACAAATTATCAAGCAGTTAATATATTAATAAATTGAAGGAATCAGTTATAAAGTTAGAGTTCCATAATTTAATAAATCAACATTTTCGTTAAAGATCTAGCGCGTCTGCTTAATGAAAATACATAATGCTTGATATATTTTCAGTTAAGCCAGCGCAATTGAGTAATATTTAAATTATTTAAAATTATAAATGTTTTCAAAAAATACATTAATTATAAAAATATATTAATAATAAAACTGAATTTGATTTGAGTCTTGAGTGCAAGGTTCACAGCTCATTTCTCTAGGTGTAGAAAATATTGCAGAATATATAATTATATAATATGATAAATACCTTCTTTATAATACAGCATGGAATATATATATTCTCCAATATATTACCTTCGATTCTCCGCTTATCAACGCAACAAAATCAGCAATTTCTCCAAGTGTTTGTACAAGCTTGACGCGACGTCTCCCAGGTACACTAAAACACATTTAACAGGTCATTCAGCAAACGCTTAACTGTAGTTAACTGCAGGTAGCTTAGCTTGACCTTCGCTTCTACCGCGCCAACTGGGAAACACCTGCTAGGAAAACAAATGTTAACATTTGACAGATTTGCTCATCAACAGACACGTGACTATATCGAAGCTACTGGCTTGAGAGGCCTATCAAAGATACTTATATATAGATATATAGATATATATATGTATATATGTATAGTTAAGGATGGGGACACGCAACTAGTGTCAAGAATCGCATAAATTTCCGATTTCGTTTCGGGGCATAGAAAATACCATTTTTGGACTCCTGAAGTGTGCCATTTAATGGCCACCAAAGGTCACGTTCACACCATCCTAATGGCCAAAATGTCGTGGATGGAGCGGGCGCCCGACTGACAATTCAGGTAATGTGGATAATTTGCTGTCAATGATGTGTAACGCCGCCAACAACAGCAACAGCAACAGCAACAACAACAAAAATCTTTATGATGATGAGTAGAAGGAGGCTGAATATATAGCTGCTTGTATTTGTTGTCAAACAACGAAGCGGGCTGCTAATAGCCCAGCTTCTGTTACTCTAAGGGTACTATAAATAAATGCCCAACTAGATGTTACGAGCGGAGCAATACATATCGCCGATCGACCGCAAGAGCTGTGTATGAGGGATGGCTTGATAGATGCTTTGTTATTTCCATTTAACTGCAACTGTGAGCAAATCAAATTTTGACAAGCTGTTGACTTCTTGGTTAGCTGCAAGCAGATCCATAGAATCACAGATCAAAGTCTATACTCTATAAATCAATGGCGTGGACAGGGCATCAGTCGGCAAGATGTCACGCACTAAACTATAAATGCAATTGTGGTTTATTCTTTTATACTCCTTATGCCCAGTGACTGCAGGGTATATTGATGTCAGAGATAATGAGAGGCGGGACTGAGCTTATATATGTTTATGTATTCTGGATGATAAAGATAAAGATTACTAGACAAATATCCGTCTGTGCAACTGTGCTTCTCAAGATATTTGAGTTGAATACGATCAGCTGAGTTTGTATCTGTCCATCTCTTTGATCTTCTGGTTAAAGACGACTAGCGGAATCTGCGCATGTTCATCTGTCCTTCTCTCCTATCTATGCGTCTCTCTAAACTTGCAAGGTATCTTTTAGTCGAGCATTTCCGTCCTGAGCACTCTTACTTGTTTTTTTAAGATGAACTACAAGGAAAACAAGCGAACGTGACTAACTGATCGAGCGACCGATCGATCAGATCACAACAAAACCAAACATTGTTCTTTTGTTTCAGAGCGCCATAAAAAGTAAATTATATATATATTTATATATATATATATATATATATCGTATGTGTCGATCTATATATTTGTTTCCAATACTATTCACAACATAGTTCTAAAAATAGGCAACAGACAGCAGATCAGTTGAAGAACCACGATCCAGAGCAAAGTCTGTCTAGGATTCACCCATTGTTTTATGACCCATTTGGAACGCGGTAAGCGATCGTAAAATCTTTGGCATCGAGACAGAGCAACAGAGCGAGAGAGAGAGCGTGAAAAATCCTTTTTGTGTTGCGGACTCGAAAGACATATGTGAACTTCAATTGCTATTTGGTATTTGGTATTTGGTATTGATTGTTTTTATTTCCTTTAAATGAGACTCTGCTTTCTAGTCGAGCCCATTCCATGTACTCGATCGTAAAACAGTTCGTAGATCGTCCTGTGTTTTAAATGTATACAACAATCATTTTACGACCTTCGACTTTCGCTTCACTCTTCAGGAACTGTGGGCGCACTTGACTCCCAGACTCCCAGACCAGCCAAATAGTACTCCTATAGAGTGCGCTTGTGAAAGGTCGTAAAACCTAAAGGAAATTGGATTATGTTCGCAGATAGCAATTGAAGAGATAGACCTCGTTTATCTCTACCAGCTCATATTTTTATAGTTACCAAAAATTTAAAAAAAAAAAAACAAAAATTTTTATAGATATTAAATGGACTCTTCAAATGAATACAGATTTCATTAAATATATATATATGTATATTATTTTGTGTTGTAACCATATAATAAATATATTAGAGGACAGAGAGCAGTGCCAGGCTCATATCAAATTTTAGAAATGTAAAAATATCTATTTATTGATATAAACAACTTTCAATAACAGATACAATTTATATATAGATTTAATATTATAAAATAGAAGCATATCTCTAATTTTATTTAAATATTAATATATAATGTAAGTGAAATTCAATCATTTTATTTTCGAATAAAACAAATCATCTTTTTCATGTTTCCAAATGAACAATTGCTATACTAGTCATACTAAGTCAGCTTTTATTTTTATGAATACAAATTTTTAATAATTAAAAAGAAAGGAAAAAATGCAAAACGAATTTTATAAGCCAAATAAATATTAATACTTTTTTAAGCATAAAAAGATTAAAGTTTTTCTTTTTTTCCAAAAAAATATATTAATAAATTAAAGACTTAAATAAATATAATATTACTTTGAAGCTTTATTATATATTTAAATTTTATAAGAAAAAATGATGTAATAAATATACATCCAGAAATATATTTTTTAAAAATATTTTATTTTTTGTATATTTATATTTCATATTTTGAATTAAAATGTTTGGTAATATATAAAAATATAAAATAAATTTTTACCATATATAACATTTTATATATTTTCTCTTTATTTATTTAATTTTTATTCTAAAAATCATTTGCTGTGCATAATTTTGTTCATAAAAAATCAGACTAGTTTACTAGACTTTAAATAAACAATCAGCAAGTTATTTAAGTTACAAAAATTACATTGTTTAAAGTTCAATAGTGAAAATGTAAAGAATTTTCTATTTTCCGTTGCTTAAATCTCATTTGTTGAAAATTTTGTTAGTTCGATTTGTATATAAAGAAATTTGAATGCCTTTCAATACACCCACATGAAAATTCGTTGACTCCGCCCACAAACAGAAAATTCAGGCGAATGAGCAAAGATCTACTGGAAAGAGCTAACATGTGGGTGTGAGTGTGCTAGTATAAGTATGTGTGCATGCGTATATGGGTGTGGGTGTGTGTGTGTGAAGAGAGTGACGCCCCTGCTAGAGTCATATGCACCAATGACATGTGTGCATTAGAGACAATATAGTCTATATAGATATCGGTAGGAAAGTTAGAACTTTTTTAAAATATCATTAAAGAAAATAATTTTAATACTAACTAAGGATCAGTGCAAGAATCCCGAAGCAGCTTAGAAATCCTCTCTTCATATTTGCATACTCTGCTTATCCCTCTCCCTCTCACTCTCTCTCTGTCTCTCTGCTTAAGTATTCATGTATTTATAGTCTCTGTGTGATCCATGTTTGCTGTGTGTGTGTGTGTGCGTGTTGTGTGTGCTCTATTCACAAATACTTTGGATTTTCACTTGCAAGTGCTCTACCCTCCCACAAAAAATCAATTTAATTGTCGATCGGTCTTCAAGGCGAACGCAACGCGTATCGGTTTAAGAAACTGCATTAATATATAAACTAAGAGAAAAATATCTAAAATAAAGCAGAGTTTAGTGAAGTTTTGAAAACAACTAAATATATATAAGTATATACTAGTGTCTGCCACATCATTTATCATATATAGCAAGCCAAACAAAGTGCTTAAGGCGTTGTCCTGTGTCTCCTATAAATATGCTACCAACATCGTGCTATACAGGTCCATCAACTCTACAGGATAATGAGCAACTGGTCAACTCTTTGCTGGCCTGCCCAGAGTATCTGCGCATCGGTCATCCCCTGGCAGCGAATGCCGTCGGAGCTATCAATATGGATGGATTGCCATGCAACAATTTTCCATCTGCCTTCTATTACAATAATATGGATAATTTTCTGGCGCTACACAATAATATTTGGACTCTGCCCATCTCCTTTCTGCACAACAACCATCGACCAGAGAAACCGCCTTTCTCCTATATAGCCCTAATCGCCATGGCCATAAGCAGTGCACCCAATCAGAGATTGACACTAAGTGGCATTTACAAATTTATAATGGATAAGTAAGTACGATTAAGATATAAGTTATAGCTATAGAGATAGAGATACAGATAGATATGGATATAGATACATTTTGAAATAATAGATATATATGTGCCTATTTATTCTAGGATAGTCTATATCTTTTCTATTTATTCTATATTCCATATATTTCATATATTCTCTTTATTCAATGTATTTTATTTGATATTTTAAGCCACTACCTTCGGTTTAGATTACTTTAAAAGTGGATATTGTAAATAATATCTATTCTCAATCAAAACTCGAACTGAAACTAGTATTTCTATTAACTTTTTGAGTCTGAAGATATAAGATAGTATCCACTAAAATATAAATTTCACAAAAAATGACATGTTTGAATGACTGAAATATAATTAGTAAATTTGACAGCTTGACTTTTCTGATATATTCTTAAATAGATTCAAATTGAAATTTATATTAAAATTAGTCTCGAAGCTCTAAGGCCCACATACATTCAATTAGATTAGGAAACTCTAAAACTAGTTCTTTGTAAGGCTACAAGTAAGGTTCTATCTATATATTCTATGACCATCTATATATCTATTGTTCAAACAACAAATCTAAGCCAAATATAAGCGGGCTTTAGCCATATTATTAACAATGAAGCGAACCTTTTCATCCAAATTCTAGAAGCAAAAATATCTACAATAAATTTGTTTTTATTAATATATTATGTTTGAAGGAAGAACCAGTAATTAGAAATTCAATTATATATATTATATTATGTATATATAATTATAATAATATGTACATACATTATATTTTCTAATATTATGTATTTATATTAAATATTAAAGCAGTATCATCTGAGTTCAAAGCAAACTAAATCACAAATATCAAACATATCTAAAAAAAAAAATATAAAGCTCGGTGAATACAAATGTATATTAAAACTGGAGCTAAACTACAGTCCTAAGTTCAAACTGATTCAAAATTTCAAAACAAATTAAATCTATTAAGCACTAAAACAGTTTAAAGAAATTCTCGTTTCTTGTTTGTTTACAAGGCCTGTATAAATAATAATAATTGTGCATATATGTATTTAACTTGCCATAAAAATAATCATAATATATGAAAATCAAATTTTAAAAATAAATATACATATTATATTTATAATTGTCATTCATATATAAAAAATAATGTCAGAACGATTATTTGATTTAATTTTTGACGTCGCATTATTTTTGGCGCATTTCCAGTGTGGGTCGATAAACCAAACGAAGAGATTTACTATATCAGACTTAAAGCAGATCAATAGAGTATATAATTCTTTATATTCCAGGTTTCCGTATTATCGTGAGAATAAGCAGGGCTGGCAAAACTCCATACGGCATAATCTCTCGCTTAACGATTGCTTTGTGAAGGTGGCAAGGGATAAGAATACCATCGAGGACAACGACAGCGCTGGGAAGGGCAGTTACTGGATGTTGGATGCCTCCGCCACGGATATGTTCGAGCAGGGCAATTATCGAAGGCGACGTACCAGACGAAGGCACTGCTCCTCCAGCAGCAGCCGCTACGAGCGAGAGCCGGGCAAGGTAAGCGCATCGAACCTTCGATCAACAATTTTATCAACATTTTATACTTAATCAATTGCTATTTCCAGCAGGATTCCAATGCCAGCAACGATGGCAGCAATGGAGAACTTCGATCCTCAAGCGATGCCCTAGCTGACTTCGACCTGTTCTACAGCGATGGCAATGGCAATCCCGCCGCACTACGTCCCAACTACTCGGATCGCATCACAGAGCTGCATCGCCAGTATCTCTCTGTATCATTCGGTTTCAACAGCCTTTTCAACAACGAACCAACGGGCAGGAGCTTAAAGGACAGCAACTCAGCCGCCGACAGTCCGTGCTCGAGCAGAGCTGCAGAGCAGAGCGCAGCGGAAAGCGCCTTGAGTGAAGATCTACATTCCCCCAGCGCCTTTACTCCAACGCCCGCCGGACGAGACGCCACACTAAACGTTGATGCATTCAAAGGACTGCAACAGCTGCTGGACACAACGAATAGATCAAAGACGAACACGCTTTTTACAATTGAAAACATTATCGGCAAACCATAGCAAATAATTAAAAAAAACAGCTTAATTATAAATCCTGCTGCAAGTCAATAAGCACATTACTAATTACTAAATCATGTAGGAATTAAGGTTGCAGGAAACAGAGTGAAGACCAACAATTGAAAACATAGTTGGCAAATTGTAGCAGCTATTCAAAATTGTAAAATTATAAAATTTGTTTTAAGCTCATAAACCGAAACAATATTAATTAAATTACATAGGATTTTCTTTTAACTTGTTTCTTTTTATTTCTCGAGTATAAAACAACTCCTCAATTTCCCCATTAAATACATTTATTCGGGCTTCTTAGCCGAAACCTGAATAGGTTTCTTGGCCTTCGCTTGAACGGGTTTCTGGGAACGCAGAACTGCAGAGGCACGACGAAGAGCAGCCTGAAAAAAGTGGGGAATGCTTTTAGAAATGATCCAAAGAACGAGGGAGTATCAATACAGGATATATATATATATATATATATATATATATATATATCAGTAAAAATCTCTCTACACGTCTACTTCTGCGATCTTGGTAGTATAAATTAATTTCATCACATAGAGAAGTGGGTATATAAAAGCAATTCAAGCCGCATTACCTGCAAGTAAACAAAGAATATTTTATGCATTAATAATTGATAGTAAAAAAATAATTCATCATTAATTTGAACTTGAATAGAATCAGATTAAGTTGTCGACACAAGCTTTCAGCGATCTTGGTAGTTAATATCATCACAACATAACAAATTTGTAAGCTATATAAAGTTGTATTAGACATTTATGTACCTGTGTCAAATCCTTGCGGTATTTGGTACCAGTTAAAAGGTTCTTCAGTTTCTTCAGGGAACGACGGGGACCAGCCTTGAAGTTAACGCGCACCGTATTCTTAGCAGGACGCTGGCCATATTTGCCCTTCTTCAAGACAGTAGTGAAGCCTTTCTTATCGGCAGCGGGCACAACGCCAAGAGTTTTCTTATGCACAATACCGCTGTAGCGATAAGAGCTCACATTAGCCAAGTTATTGGGCTCCTTTAAAAATATTTTTAAAAAAATATATCATTGTGTTAGTAAAAAACTGTTTCTTTACAATTCACCATATATGCTGTTTGCCAATTATTTTGTCAGATTTAAGTTACTATCATGTTGTATTCAAATATCATTGTGAAAGTTTAATTGAAAACATCATTCAGAAAAACAGAATTATATCGAATTCAGATTCGATTTATACTAACTGTGCTGAAGGGTTTCTTCACATCGCGCTTCTTCAACAAGAAGGCGTTGTTGTTGCGAATGATCAACCAATTGAGGTGCGAAGAGGTTGCCATCGTACGTCTACAAGTAAATGAAAAGGAACATTAATAGCAATTCATAAAGTACAGCAAAATCATCTTTTTAAGCCTTTTTCAGTCTTGGGTGATGAATATAGTCTTCAAGAACTCTTCTGTCAAATCATTCATCAGTTTAGGGTTTACTAAAATCAACAATCTAAACGCTTTGCTTACCTTAAATTAGTAATTGAAGCAGCAATGGACGCATACATGAAATAAAAGTAAAATCAGTTTAGTAATATATTCCAACCAGAAGTTCATTATATTTTTGACGAGTGGCGTCAGTCTTGGGTGATGAATATAGTCTTCAAAGAACTCTTCCGTTAAATCGTTCATCACTGAAGTAACTGTATACCATTCATTCAATGCAACATGTGCTCACCTTTAAGTCGATAAAAAGAATTGAATAGAGGCAAGGAGACACCATCGACAGAGGCAATATGAAATGAGAAGATATTTAATTAATTACATGTTTTTTACTTTTAACAAATAACTAGCTTTTAAATAGTTTCGTCAGTCTTGGGTGATGAATATAGTCTTCAAAGAACTCTTCCGCCAATTCATTCATCATAGAATACAATGATGTGCCAACAGCAACAGCAGCCACCATACACGTGTGGAGGTTAACACGAATGTTTTACCTCGAATATTAATCACAAATGGAGCCATATATATGCTGAACAAGTCACGCGTATAGTAGTTAAACATAACTACTATGTTATTATGCTGTTCACTACACTGTATAAGCTATAACTTAACCAATTCAAGACATAATGCAAAATGCCCACCTTTTCTCGTTGAAAGACAAGCAGGAAAGAAATATGGCAGACACAGCGCAAAGTGAACTTGGCTGCGATTAAGCATGCAGACTTGCAATGGAACATATATCGATATACATCAATCAACCATCGTGTTCGACTTGCTGTATCGATACTTAGAGCCATCCCTACTTGTCAGACACATTTCCGAAGCTCTATTCGCAAAATAAAGTTAAATTACAGTTAAATTCAAGTAAAGAATTGTATTAAAACGTTTCAGACAGTTTTTGTTTTAGGCTGTGGTTTCTTTTTATTGTCGTATGTCCATCCAGAATTTAAACACTCGTGGTAAGCAGAGTTAAACTACACGTTTTAATTTCCCCCACTCCATACGCTCGTAATTCACACACATGTACATGTATGTATGGACATAAAAATGGCTGCTCACTTGGGCTAGTCTAGTCATCAACGTGAAGTAACATACATACAAACATACATATTTATGTAAATGTATGGGGACGTGGGCATGCAGTACGACAGTGATTAACAGATTTTACAAGCATGCATATATATATGTTTCTTTGTTTATATATATTTTAGACCCCTTTGCTGATGCAATCAAGGGCAATGATGATGATATTCAAGACGGACTCGTGCACATAAGAATCCAGCAGAGGAACGGTCGTAAGACATTGACCACTGTTCAGGGCTTATCCGCAGAATATGACTTGAAGAAAATAGTCCGCTCCTGTAAAAAGGTCTTAAATCGATTTTGAATTTAAAATCATTTATATATTAATTTATCGAATTTTTTTGTGTCTAGGAATTTGCTTGCAATGGGACTGTGATTGAACATCCTGAGTATGGTGAAGTTCTGCAACTGCAGGGCGATCAACGTGAAAACATCTGCCAATGGTTGACCAAGGTGGGACTAGCGAAGCCTGATCAATTGAAAGTTCACGGCTTCTAAACTAAATGCCAAGGGAGAAACAAAACGTGTGGATATCCATACAAGTCTTACACTACACACATACCTACACACATATATAAATATATATATCTAACTTGCTAAAGTTCTTGTTCCGAATAACTACAAATCTCTTGATAAAAACAAAAAGAAAAAACATTTATATAAAGACAAAAGCAATAGACCATTAACTGCGAACAATGTTAATCATACAAGTTAAATAAAATTAAATGTTCATTTTAATTAAGTAACCGTGTGTATAGAATCTACTTGTAATATATAAAATCATTTATTGGTCAATTTAATAACCACTCGTAAGACTTGTATTCTAACAGTAAATAGCAACTACAAGGTTACAACGGCGTCAACCCTGAAGCCGCCATGTTGATGACGTATTTCAAAAAAATATCGAAAGATATACGGCATCCCTACTACTCATGAATATCAATTATTATTTCATATATTTTTATATTATGAATACACTTGTTAGTCATAATAATTATTACTGTGTGTTAAATACTTAGAAAACATCAAAAATTAATAACTGTCATCCAAAGCTAATGCATATTGTAAATGAATCGATATATTTATAAATCCATTTATATTCAGGTTTCGACAATATTCATATAGATTTTAATATTAACCCAGCCAATATGCAATAGAGATTAAACTTGTAAATAACGCGCCCACCTTTTTATACGGGGAACATCCCGTAAATATGTCGAATTACTTGGCTTCACATCGGTAGTCAATTATCGATATTTTGGACCCATCGTGCCTCAATCACTGCTTCCTCGAAAACTATCATTATCTATCGCTTGACCACCACAATCACACATTGTAGTTTTGACGGCAGCAGCAAAAATTGTAATTCACAATTTAATTTATTTAATTCATTAGATGCACAAATTAGGCTGTGTATTTTATTAATTTTTTTTTCGTAAAAAACAAAACGTATAATTTTGTGTACGCGCACAACAGGGAACATCTGGTGTTTCTCATAGCAATTGCAATCGCTACGAGTGCCCTGGCCAGAACACACATAACAAGTGGTTTTCAATTCATTTCGACGGTGTACCAGAAGAGCTGCAACCAAAAATAATTGCTGGAGTAAAGAAATATTTATCTACGTGGTGAGTACAGTTACTTGTGCGATTTCGGTTTGTGACATCTATTCCATTGGTGATATTTAAACGCCCTAGCTCATGCATTTTGTTTAATTAGCAAAAAAAAAATATATATATATATATTAGGTTCTCGTAATTCATTTCCAACGTTCCAACCCAGCGCCACTAAATTACGTGTGCTTTGCCATCGGTAATAACAGAAATAGCATTCGAAATAGTTATTACTTTAAGAAGAGAATCTAAAGCTCATTCGTCATTCAATATTCAAAAAGCGTGCGCCTGCTCTGCAGTTTTTTTTTTTGGCTTCGCTTTCTAGTTGTCAGTTGATTTTTGTATGTTTTTCGCCGCATGCAACCGTGCCAACATTTGGTGTATCGAAACGTTTGACAAAAGGAACGGCGAAAGTTTTTCTATAACGATGAGACGTCAAATTTTTTGGCTTTATAAAAAAATTTTCGCGTGACGAGTTCGTTGTCGATAATAACTAAATAATATTATTTAAAACATTTGCAACAATCAAGTGTTTCATTTAAACGACTTATGCTGGTGCGGCGGTGCAACTGGGACGTGAAAAAATAACAAAAAAAATCAATTGCTGGTTCGGTACTCGGGCTAAATTCAATTTTAATTCTGCGTATATTTGAGTGCAAAAAAAAAAAAATCAAAAAGAAAAAACCAAGGGAAGGAGGCAAAGAAGAAAAGCGAAAATAGCTACGGAAAAGAAAACTAAATGAGAACAAAAATTAAGTCATTGAAGCCACAGACACGGAAAACTAGACGACGACAACGACGGTCGAAGTTGGAAGAAAATGAGGCACGAGCCGAGATGAGAATATGAGAGGAGACAGCAATAGCAGCAATTGTGCAGCATTATAAATAAATAAATAAATAAATATATTGAGCAAAGGAAGGAAGGAATATCGGTGCATATTAGTGCGTGTGTGTGCATTTCGCGTATCGTAATCAAGTTTCATGCCATAAGAATATATCAAGTGAAAATCAAAAATTTCCAACTAAAAAAGCCTCAGCTGGGTGGCAGCAGCCGCAGCCGCAACAAGGCAACGTGTGCATGTGTGCGTGTGTGTGTGTGCGTGAGTGTGAATGCGAGTGTGTGTGTGAGTGAGCGAGTGCAAGACAGTGTGTGTGTGAGTGTGTGTGTGCCGTTTGTGCAAGTTTTTGGGGGCTGTCGGGTGCTCGTTTTTGAAAGAGGAGTTGAAAATAGAAGAAGAAGCGAGTTGTGTCTTTAAGTGTGTGTGAGTGAGCGTGCGTGTGTGTGTGTGTGTGGAATTCTTGACAATTCCCCAACATACGTTACCATGGAATATTACCTAGGTTAGTAGAAATTGCAGTACTCAATTTGTAAATTAAACAAAAATATGCGGGACTACATACATATGTATAATACATGATTATTTACCAATACAGTGGCACAAACAATGCCCCCCACTTTTACACATACAGTTGTGTACATGTATGTATATGTACCCATATATAGGCGAGTACATAAGCAGATATACATACATAAGCGTATGCTGCATTACTTTAAGGTGAGGCCAAAACGCAAAAGTTTTTGCAGCAGCCACATACCCCACGCCCTTCCCTTGTTTTGTGGTTATGTTTAGGATCAAATTAGCTGGTGGCGACTGTTCATTTATTTGTTTTTGCAATGTACTTACTCAAATACAAACACGCATACATACAGACATATATATTAATATATATAAAACTGAAATCCATAAGAAATGCGTCTAGCCAGCCAATGTAAGTCGTATTGAATTTTTAGTGCCCGATTGGATCCTCTGCTTCCAATTACAACGTACACTTTGAAAATCAGAAAATTGGGGTATTTGAAGCAGCTTCTCAATGTACTTGATACTGTATACTCTAAAAGCCTTATACATAACAAACAAATATTAAAAAACAAAAAGTACACTAAATAAATGTGCTTTTAATTTTAATTACACTTTTCTGAATACTCATTCTCGACTACTCGGGTATACCAACTAAGCAGATTCTAAAGCGCTATGTATTTTCTTTTTCTTTGTGATTACGTCTTACTAATTGATTTTCTCTTGCCCATTTGCAGGAGGTTACGTCTATATGAATGGAGATGCAGTCAAAATTCAACCGCCTGTTTACACCAATGTTCCTGTTGAAACGGCTATGTTAGCCACAAATCTGTTTGGCACCACAACGCAAATTGCAGCTCCGCAATCAGCAGCAGCAGCCGCTCACATACCGTTGATTACAGCAGCAGCCGCTGTAGCAGGTGGAGGCACAGGAGCAACAGGAACAGTAGGAGCACCACCAACAGTACAGCCCGCGCAGCATCCACAACAACAGCAACCACAACAACATCCACATCAGCAACAGCAGCAACAACAACAGCAGCAGCAGCAGCAGATCATTTCTCATACGCACGCCCACGCTGTGGCAGTTGCCGCTGCAGCTGCCGCACAGCAACAACAATCAGCGCAGACCATCCAAACGGCAGTTACGCCGGGCCAAGTGCATCTGCAGACGCATCCAGTACAGCATTTGCAGCAGCAGTACGGCCATCATCCGGCTCAACAGCCGACGCTGCCGTCCACTGGCGATAGCATTCAGGCAAATCACGCAATCGACAATACTGAATACGCCATCATGAATGGAGCCATTACTCAGACTCAAGATGGCAACCTCGTCTGCTATACAACAGAGGCCCTCGTACCTGGCGTAAACAATACGAATTTAGTTGCACTCGAGCAGCAGCAGCAGCCGCAGCCAGAACTACTCCCACAGCATCAGCAGCAACAGCAGCAGCAGCAGCTAGCAGCTGATGAATGTGGAATGCCATTGGACAAGCTAAAGCAAATGCTGGCCACACAGCTGGACTATTACTTTTGCAGGTAACAAACTAAATATTATACACTAAATATATAGCTAATTAGAACCTATTTTACAGAGAGAATCTGGCAACCGATACTTATCTGGTGTCCCAAATGGACAGCGATCAATATGTGCTCATTAAGACAGTGGCCAATTTTAATCTTGTTAAGAAACTAACAAAGGACATAAATTTGATTACCGAGGTGCTGCGCGAATCGCCCAACGTTCAAGTGGATGATGAAGGTTTGCGCGTGCGCCCCAACCACAAGCGTTGCATCATCATTTTACGTGAAATATCCGACAACACACCACTCGATGACGTCAAGGTAAACGAACGAACGAACAAACGAGTCTACTGATGCAGAAATTAAAATCAAAATTTAATTACGGGTTCCGCATAATTCACATTTGAATTTAAATATTTATGATCATTACGCTCCGAGTATATATAACTATAGAGTAAATGTACTACTTGTACTTACATATTACAACTATATGCTAATTATATACTCTTAGATTATGCATACTATTTATAAATTATATGGATGCCGTCTGTAACTTGCTCATATTACCTTAATCCCTTACAGGCGCTGTTCAGCAGCGAGAGCTGTCCGAGACCCATTGCCTGTGAGTTTGCAGCAAATAATTCGTGGTATATCACTTTCGAGTCGGATGAGGATGCGCAAAAAGCTTTCAAGTATTTGCGAGAGGAAGTCAAAGAGTTTCAGGGAAAGCCTATAATGGCGCGCATCAAGCCCAAATCGTTTATCAACAGAATAGCTGCTGTACCAAATATCAAGAACGGATTTCGTCTCAATTCACCGCCAACGGCCACAGTCTATGACCCAGCAGCTGCAGCAGGAGCAGCTGCAGCCGCTGCTGCTGTTAGCTATAATGCGGCACCACAACGTTTCGTCTATGCGCCCAATGGTGCGCCCTTAACGACAGCAGCGGTGCCGTACAATGCACAGGTGTTGATTGTAAGTGTTGCAATTAAATTTATCTACTCATCTAATATCTTACCTCATTGCAGCCCTTTCAGCAGCAACAATTCTATACAGGTCTAATGGCTACACCTTGGCCAACGACCACAGTGGCAGCAGCCACAGCGGCGCAAGGTCAAAATTTCTATGAGTTTGGCAATATATTTGCTGCCAACGGTCTAGCACCGCAGGCCGTTGCGGCCAATTTCACAACTGCACCACCACCACCCACCACACAAATTGTCAGCAATAAGCCGCAGGGCGGTGGCGGCGGTGGTGGCGGTCGCTACAATAGCAATCATCGCGGCAATCCTAACAATATAAGTGGTACTGGAAATGGACCACGTGGCGAGCCGCGCAATAAACCACCGCGTAATACCCAGCAGCAACAGCAAACGCCATCGCATAATATTATAATGCCCACGGCTGTGCGTAGTATCAGTGTGGTACCAGCTGCCGTACTCGATCCACTACAGCAAGTACCTCTCCAGCAACAACAACAGCAGCAGCAGCAACAGGTGCAACAGCATCAGCAGCAGCAACAACAACCTGCAAGCCAGCAGGTGCAGCAGCAACAACAACAAATGGTGGCTACCAATTCAGCTGGCTCAGCGCGTTATCCACTGAAAAGTAATTGGAAGGGTGGCATGCAAAAGAATGTGGACAAGAGCTATGGTAACCATTATCACTACAGCAACCAGGTGCCAACTCTACCCAGCAGCCATGGCCACCATCAGTCTCAGCAGCAACAACAGCCACAAGCCCATTTTATATTCCCTGCGGCCAGCACGACACACTCCACCTATGCGACTAGCTCACAGCCAACACTTACACCTCAGTCTGGCCAGCAGCAACAGCCGCAACAGCAGCACCATCCACAAATGGTGGTACATGCCGCTCAGCCTATTGAACTACAGGAGGCAACTGCCGGGGAAAATGTTGTAGTTGTTGAACATGCAACCAGCTCGCAGCATGGTCGAAGCAACATCTCAGCCAGCTCCTCTTCATCGCTGGCCACTTCCATCGGCGGCAAGGAGCCACAGCCGATGCATTGGCAAGCGCGGCCACGACGTCGTCGACGTGATGAAGATGGTAGTGCCCTCAATTATTCGCCTGGCGGTCGTGTTAATGTAAGACTGGAATAACTGATTCTGACTGTGTATCGATTTACGTAACATTGTCTTATGTTTATTATATTTTAGATCTATGCTAGCTCGCAACAACAGTTGCTTTCCTCATCGTCCGCCTCATCCACAAGCAACGTTCAGTCTACGAATCGCGAGAGTCACTATAACACTCATGAATCGCAACAGCAGCAGCAACAACCGGCTCCGCCGCAAAATCGCGGTAATTACAAGGGCAACAATTACAATCCCAACTATCATGCTCAGCAGCATGCGGCTTCCATGTCGCACCATCATCATCATAACAATCACAATCACAACGCGCTGCCCTCGCAACAGCAGCAGCAGCAGCAACATCATGTGCCTGCTGCACAGCAGAGTTCGGGGCATAATTATCATCATCATCACCATCACAACTCTATTGGCAGCAATGTGGGTAATAGCGGCGGTCTAAGCGTTAGCAGCGGCAGCAACAACAATAATAACAGCAACAATAATAGTGGAAGCAGCGGCAACAATATGTCAAACAATATTGGATCAAGTAGCACCAGCGGAGGTGGCGCTGCTGGCAGCAACAATAGCGAGCGAGGCGGATTACATCATGGCATCAGCATGGGTTATCAGGGTCACAATGCGCATCAGCAACAGCTGCAACAACAGCAACAGCAACAACAACAGCAGCAACCACCCGCTCCAGTGCAGCCGCCGCAATTTGATTTAGAGGCTTCGGCTTTTCCGCCATTGCCTGCGACTTCGGCTCCGGCACATGGAGCACACCATCATCAGCATCATCATCATCACAGCAATCAGGCTTCCATGAATAACTCCAATAGCAACAACTCAACGGCAGGTGGCTTAACCGCTAAGCCACCTCCACCAACTCAAGCTCATCAACAGGGTCAGGCTCTACTCGAGTGCAGTGGAGGAGGCGAGGAGCACCGATCAAGCAATCACCCGAATACGGAGAGCAATGCTAACAGCAATAGCTCCAGCAACACGTCAACGGCTGTAGCTGCACCTACAGCTGCAAGCGGCAATTGGGCAACCGAGAATCGACTCGCAGATGTCGTACGCACGGGCAACAAAGGTAAAGCACGCAAGGACGCTGCTGCTGCTGCAGCACACAACAGACAACATCAGCAGCAGCAACAACAGCAGCAGCAGCAGCATTTGCCTCAGCACTATCAACAGCAACCGCAGCAGCAGCAACAGCAGCGTAATCTGGCCATTAGTCCCACGCCAGGAATGGTGGTCGTGGTGCCCTCTGAAGAGCCGGCACGCCCATTGGGCAACAATACTAAAAACTTTACTAAGCAGAGCTCTAGTAATAACCCGATCCATGTGATAAAGTGTATAACACCAAATATCAATGCCAGCAACAAGGCGACGACAACAACAGCTGGTGCTGTTGGAGAAGATGGAGCAGGAGCGGCAGCAGCAGCAACAGTCTCTGCTGCTGCTGGTGCTACTGTTGGCGCTGATAAATCAAACAAGACTGAGGATGAATTACATCCAATACACGGCAACAAGCAGCAGCAGCGCTTAATCGAGGGCTATGGCCAACAGCAGCAGCAGCAGCAACATATGACAAATGACTATGGGCATAATATATCGATCTCGGGCGCTGGCGCCTGCCTAAACGAGCTGAGTCTTACCAGCCAGCACCACAAGAAGCAGCAGCAGCTGCTATCTGCCACCAAAAAGGAGCTCAACAAGGATGCCAGCAAACACAAAAGCGTCGCAACCTCCACCTCAAACTCCGCCTCCTCCAATTCAGTGTCAACAGAGAATATTGCTGCTGCAACAGCTTCTAAACTGAGCTATGCACAGGTGGCACAGCATCATAAGGCAGCCTCGGATAGCAAGGATGGTGGCGCTTTATCTCCTACAACCACGAGCCACAAGCTTGAATTAGTCTTTGGGGATGCTGCCGACAAAATCGCATTGACTGTAACAACAGATAAACGTCTGGCAGCAGCTCCAACTGCCCCGCAGGTGGGCAAAGGCCATACTGGCGGGGCTGTTGCTGTTGTTACCAAGGAAAAAGGTATATAAATTATTTACCCAATATAACCGATACATACTATTACAATTTTTTTTTTTTTTTTTTGTTTTGTAGACTCTGCTCATTCGCGCGAGTCGCGTTCAAATGCAGCGCAGATTGCCGGCGCCTTGCGTCCGCAGAGCAAAGAGAAACCAATGCAGCAGCAGCAACAACATCAGCATTACGGATCTGGTTCATCCACTGATCATAATACGAACACCGGCGGTGGTGGTCGTAAATCTAGAGCCAATAACTCTTAAAAGAAAAGGAAGTCGCCGAATCCGCGACAAATGTGAACTCCAAATCTTTGCTAGCCTTGATGCAGTAAGGTGCATCATTAAAAAGCTAACCCCATCATCCAACTACACACCCCTTCTGTACATAAATTCCATGTGTAAATACAAGCAAACGCCGTTTTTTGTTATATATCTATAAGCGCTATATAGATATGTTTACGAGCTAACCAAGGAGGCATACATAAGGTTAGTATTAATATTTTTATACATCAAGTAACGCTTTCATGATTTCTTCTTTTGCTTTTACAGTTGTCGTCGCACTACAGTGATTGAAGGGCGACCAGCTTGGACCAGTTATCATATAATATAAAAGAGTAGACAAAGGAATAATGGTGCATAACATTAATGAAAACAAAACACACAAACACACACACAAACAAACAAACACACACACACACACACACACAAACGCACTCACTCATTCACACACACACACACTACGCATATACAATATATATATATATATGTATATATATATATATATTTATTTATTTATTTATATACAAATATATGTGTGTATAATCAGTTAAAAGTTACTTTACTGTAGCTTAAAAACAATAGTTACACTCACACATACACATATAACGTGTAAACATGTAGATTAGTGCAACGACGAAAAAATGATAAAGCATATATATATATATATATATATATATATCTATATATATATATATGTATATATCTATGTATATATATATACTTATATATATATAGAGAGAAAGATGTAACTTTACATGCCCAAGCTAAGTTTACAATTACGATTAATGTAAAGTATGTTTTGATTGGAATCAGCCAAGTTGCATCTGATCGAGAGATGTTAGCTAATTACCGAAACAACACAATAGCATTAATAATTATTATTAATAACTAATTACTCATCACTAGTGATGCTTCATGATGAATCGTCGTTCATTTTCATTTGCTTATTACGCTAAATCTTGAAAGAAAAGATTAAAACAAAAACAAAAGTAAATCTTGCATGACTATATAGCCTGTATGAAAGTTCTACATTTTATTTATAGAACCGGCTATATAAGCTAGTCCCATACAAACACTTGCATACACATACAAATACGCACTCACACCTACGCTCACGCATTATAATTTACACTTGTCAGTGAAGTCATTTGTTCTTTTGATATATAGCGTATTAGTTAACTTAGAACATTTGGGAATTTGTATTTGTACTTATTTCACTTCCTAATGAATCCTTGTACACACAAACATAGACTGGCACAGAGAAACACAAACACATACACACACGAACACAACTCTCGTATGATATGTTTATGTATTTATACAAATGCATATGGAAATACTTGCATACATTTTCAAATTGCATTTCTTTCACATATATAAAAAGGCAATTTTCTCAGTTTGATGGTTTCACACATTTTAAAAGGAAAACAACTACAAGAACAACAAAAAACAATTGATATTTAACTGCTATAACTAAAAAATTTTATAACGCGTAGACAGGAACAACTATTTAATATTATAATACAAAAAACATACAAAAATATTTTTGTATAAACAACGACACTAACAAAAAAACAAAAAGGTGCCATAAACTAAATACACAAACAACACACACACACACATTGAAATTTCTATTCGGTTTAGGAAAACACAAATAGGCATTTAAAATTATATACATATATATATTTATATATATATGTATATATATAGCCCACATACATATATCTATGTATCATTAAATATTTTTACATATGTTTTATCTCAAACGAAAAATTTACGAAAAGGTTTTTAACATATTCTTTAAAAAGTAATGCTCATCACTTTTTTTAAATTTTATAGTTTGCGTACATTATTTTTCTTTTGTTATTATTTGATTTTGTTTTTGTTCGCACAAAACAATTGCTTTACACTACTTTTTTATTGAAGTTAAAGTGTTTAGAAATGTAAATTTAACTTAAGGCATACAAATCGGCAGATGTTATGCTTATATATACATATACATATATATAAATATATATATAAATATATATAAATATATATATATATATATATATACATATATATATATACTACACATACAGTCCCTTAAGCTAATGCTAGCGTTAAGCGATATGTTAAGAGATAATTCCTCATATACAGTTAGGCATATGCAACAATTGACGAACGTCTCCTTCCAATTAGAAAACATAACACGCTAATTCTTATTGGGTTCACAATCCAATTTCTTCTAGTGCGAATGAGTTCTCTCAATTAAATAGTATACCAAATGCATCCTGCAAGCGCTATATATATTTATATATATGTAATCCTCAAAACCCAGTTCAATACGCATATGTATATATATAAATAAATATATATATATATATATATATATATATATATATATAATGTATGTGTGTGGGTGTGTGTGTGTATTCATTTAAAATAAATATATATATTTTGATTCTATAAAAACAATCGAATATGCTAAGTGCCTATACTATAAATATGTATATATATATATATATATATAAACTTGTATATGTATATATACTATTATATGTATATATACATATATATATATCTGTATATATATATGTATATAAACATGCCACAAACTTTGTATACTCGCCCCACTGAGTAGCCGCAAAGGTGTTTGCTTTAAGTTCACACAACTGCTGCCCCTAGTACATACTATAATTAAACTTTATTTGTTAAACCATTTAGGTCACGCAAGCAGGCAGACATTTCCAATTGAACCAACTCCGCTATGAATCCAATTGGAGATATTTTTTTAGCTGAATTTGTTGCAATTGAAGTAACTGCTGCTGCTGCTGATGATGATGATCACCCTTGCTCAGTGGTGTGCGCATACACACAGACTCACACACACACACACAGACACATACACACATATATACTCTCTCACACATACACTCTCTCTCACACACACATGCAAAATTCATAGTCTATAGTTGGTCTGCCTTCGTTGCTCCTATCTGTTTCCTCAACTCTCACTCATACATTGATTAAAATTGGTTCACAAGTTGTGTGTGCGCGCTGTACAGTGAAGATGCGTTATGATGGTTGGCAGAGGGAGTGTGTGGTTGGCGATGCCCAGAAGTCTGGCTTGACGAACGAGGCGTGGGGGCATTAGCTAAGCCTTTCAATGGGTGCTGTGTGATATTATGCAACTGCGAGAGTTCTTCAATTGCATGTAAAAAAATAAATATTATTTAAAAAAATAAACAAAACAAAAATAAAATGAGAATAGGTTGGAATACTGTTTGCCTAGATTTTGATAGCCGCCCTACCCCCCACCCTCAGCAACAACAAGAATCAGGCTGCTGGGACGATCGTGTGTTCCCAGAAAGAGAGAGAGCGAGCGAGAGAGAGGGTTTATAGAGTTAGATATGATATGATATGAATAATGGATGGAGAGATAAAAGGAAAAAACATTGTTGATGTTAAATAATTTTAAGGCAAACAAATAAATTAATTTAAAAAATGAAAATTGTTATTGTAAAGCCTCAGTTCTTAAGTTATTTATTTTTTAAACATTTAAGCAGCGCATATGACACTGGCAATTGACACATGACACCTTGTTAAACTATACAAAAGCAACCAAAACAGAAAGAAAATAATAATACTATTAATAATATATGTAACAATCTATATGCAACAACTATACACATATAGACACACACATTCAGCCAGAACTAAGAAAATTTCATTTCGTTTAACAAAATGTCGTGCAGAGTCATTTCAAATAGCTTTCAAGACATTATTATTATGATTATGATTGTATACCATTATTATTTATTATTGAAAGAGTATGCCTTTCACAGGGGCGGCAGTACGGATGCCACTATTATTTTTATTTGGCACTGCCTTAATAATATATATATAATATATGTATATATATATAAACCTATAAGCACGCTGCGAGGGAATATCCCCAATGAGTGCGCCTACTGCATTATCCATCATTTCTATTTGGCCACTGCCATCAATATTTCATAATAATTTTTACTTTTTATTTGCTCCTTTCATATTTTATTGTTTCTTCTTTTACGCCGCTTGTGAAGGGCCTTAAATTTAGTTAAAAACTTCTTTTTTTTGTTCAAATAAATTGCATAGGAAATGCTTACGCACATTGTTATCAACTAAAAACAAAACAAATCCAATAAGAAATAATACAAAGAGAATGTCTGTTAACGAGAGAGGAGGCGAGAGAGAGAGAGAGAGATAGAAACACATGTAATAAAGTATATAATTAATATTATTAATTGTACCAAAATTGATAATTGTAAAGATAAAAAAAAAAACAAAAACAAGAAAAAAAGGTTTGCATATGATTACACTATAAACTAAAAATGTAACATTTAACTAAACAATATTACCTATGCAGAAAGTATACATAAATTATATTAAACATTACCATACAACACCAACACCAACAACAACAACAAAACATCAATAACAACAACCATCAACAGCGTGATTCACTTTTTCTGTATACTTAAGAGTGAAATTTAAAGCTCGTTATGTAGTATATATATATATATTCGAATATATATCTAGATATATATATATATATAAATATATATACTTTTAACGGGCTCTAACTAATAAAAACAAAAGCTATAGGAAAAATGAAATGAAAAATCCATTCAATAACAGCAGACAAAAACAAAACAAAACAAAAACAAATCATAAATGCATATTTTATTTTATTGTATGTATCATATAAACGAGAATCAAATAAAAAGAAAAAACCAGAAAACAACAAAAATACAAGTAGATTAAATTGTAGTTAGACGAAGAAGAAATGGAAAAACGAAAAACCAGAAACGAAAACGAAAAAAGATTATGAAAACATGTCAAAAAAAAATTACAATAAAAACAACAGAAAACAGCAAAACAAAAAAGATGCTGTAAACAAACAGTTCGAACCAACTTGCTTCCAGGGGGTGTCAGAGAAATTAGCTATATATACACATATACAATGTTTGTATATATATATATTGATATGCGCAGTTAGTCGAAAAACTGTTAATGAAATTTACTAATGTTAATTTTAATTTGTTTTTTATTGCCAATATTTCAGACTACCCTCGTATGGATATACGCAGTCTAAACTGAAGATTAAATAAGTCTCGCAATAAAATGTTTTTATTTATTTTTTTTAATTTCTTTATTATATATAATTATTGCGATGTAAAAAGGCCTCTAGCTTGACTAAGTGGGTTTTCTCTTCCCAATCTAAATCGTTTACCTACTGCAATTCACGATTTTTGGTGTTACTACAAAAAAGTTATTCCTTATATATATACATTAGGCGATCTATAGTTCAGAGCTTTTTCTATAATTGGAATATCGCGCATAGACATTGTTAGTTCTTGGAATATTATACCTTTTTTCGGTTGTACGAAATGGATACAGGAGGCAAATTAAAAGAACTAAAATTAAAAATTAAAATGGTTTTAGAATCAAAAATTTTTAAAATGTTCGACATTTTTAGACATGTTTAGCTTTTATATGATCAATTGGCTATATTGACTAAATTTAGAAGAAATAAAAAGGCAAGAATTGACCAAATTGCGGTGAATTGAAATCTGTTTTGGTTTGTAGCCATTTTCGATCTTGAAAGATTACTCGGTCAATTGAAGTAAAAAAATTTGATCCAAAATAATCTTGATACTACCAATCTTGATTATTTGTAGAACTAATAAACTGAGACCTCAAACGAATTTTAAGTAAATAAGGTTCTTCAAAAGATTTCAATAAATTTCAATTCATGTTAGTTCTATGACTTTGAGCAGCAATCAATATCAATCTTCATTTGACCAAGTTAGAAATTTCAGCTTTTACAAAAACACAGTTTTATTTAGCTACGTTAACACATTTACAAGACTAAACCAAAAGAAAATAATCTTAACGGGCCAAGGAATAGGGGTATATATATATGAATGTAGGTATAATTAAATACTAGACGGATAATACACGATGTTTTGCTTCAGAGGGCGTGGCAAACACAGTTAGACAAATAAATTGCAATTGGCCCTTTCTCACTTTGGTTTTAACAAAAATTTAATGCGTGTGGAGGGAAAGCTTGGGCTGGAGGGAGGACACAACAAATTGGGTAAGGATTGTACGAGTATAAAGCGTTAACTTAATCGGAAAACAGACGCATTAAGTACACAATCTAAAAAAGGTCGCCTTAATGGCATTTGTAAGGCGCTCTCTACAATTATAATGCTGCCCAGCAGCAGGTTTGTTTGACTATTGAATCCAACGACAACGACAATGATCTAAAGTTCCGCATTCAGATCGCTTGCTTCCGTTGCAACTGGCGGAGTATCTGAATGTCCAGTATCTCCGCCGTAGCCTGATCGATTGCTGTTCCCGCAGCGTGCAATTAAATCGCTGTAGGGCTTATCGTGCAACAGGCAAACAAGTACAACGGTCATATTATCACCGCCGAGGCCGCCCATTTGGCAATCGGGCGCAAGACAGTGATTCATCAGTTCCTCACAGATTTCTTCCGGCTGTTTGCCCTGGCCGATGCGCGTTCGACAGAACTGCAAAACATCCTCATTGGTCATAACATCCCAAATGCCATCGCATGCCAGCACAATGAATTCCCAATCTGGCTGAATCAGTCGCGTCTCCACATCCGGATAAGCTGTAATGGCAATAATGGACAAGGTGTTATATTAAAAATGCCAAACTCTTTGTTTCTTTGTTGCTTGTTGCTTGTCTACCTGTGACTATTTGATCTTCCGGCTTTTTGTTCGCTCGCTTAAATACAAAGTCACCCAATGCACGTGAGAGTGCAAGATTGCCATTAACACGATTGAATTGCACCCAGCCGCCGCCTTCGATAATGCGTTTCGATTCCGATTCATTGTTTGGCTTGTGATCTATCGATAGCGTCTCCAGCTGCCCATTGACACAGGCAATGGCACGAGAATCGCCGGCATTTGCGCAATATAACATATTGTCTTTTACGAGGACAACGACAGCTGTGGAACCGGCCATTTGTTCGCCCCATGATTCATTGTGCAGCATCTCATAGTCAATGTCTAAGAAACCCTGCAAATTTAATAGATGTATATGAGTCATATAGAACAATCATTAAATGCGTTGCTCACCAATTATACAAATAGATGAAACAACTAGAATAAACTTTCTCAACAGGCAGCAAAACACATTTTTGCTCTTACGATTTCAATAGGCACCAAGAGTTACGCACACAAGCACATATATGCTAATACATGTGCAAGAGTGCTTGTCGTGTGCATGAAGTAAAAAATAGTTTTTTTTTAAATGCGTCAACGTTTTAATACCCTACACAAAAATAAGTATGGCAAAATTTAAAATGATACAAGAACGTGGCAAGTTCTTCCATTATTTGACTATACGTTCTCAAAAGATAAAGGGTGCATTGAGAGTAAGCTAAAAATATTACGTAAAGTGTCCCGTTAAGAGAAGGCGAAAGAGCGCCATCTTGCTCGATCGCTATAGGCTTCTGACTTTCATACTCAAATACGAAGTTCAGATTTGATGAGTTGTGTTGAAAAAGTTTTTTTTTCTAGATGTTTCATCAAGTTTGTATTTCTCACCAGTTTCAGCGCCTTTTCAATGTCATTCTCATTGTATTCCGGCCTCTTTAGTATAAATTTATGTAAATGCTTGCCCGCATATTGGGCGACTGTTGCCCCACCATGTCCATCGTAAACAGCAAAAAATGCTGCCTTTGGATCGTCTGGCAGGGCCAATATATGTGTATGGGAATCTTCCATGTTGATGCGCCATCCCTGCATGCAGCTGCTGCCTACGCGATATTTTTTATTCTGGCAGTAGGATGATTCCTTGGCGGTCACCGGTTCAGACAAAGTTTGGCCCATCTTCTCGACTTGATTGTGGCTGCTTATCAATTTACGTTTATTATCTGTGTCAGCAAATTAAACAGAGTATATAATAAGTAGATAAACAGGGAGATTAGCATATCAAATTTAATGATATGACCCGCATAAGACCGCAGCAAACAAACGTAAAGATTACAGAAGCATCTATATACATATATTTATATATATACTATATATATGTATAAAAATATATAATATATCGATATCGATATTTGGTAACACTTATGTGTCATTTGTTTGGAGTTCATGCGGGCAAAGGGCACCCGCACAAAGCCAGCAGATAAAACTGATAAAACGCTGATAACAGAACAACGTCCAAGTCGTCTCTGACAGCGAGCTGTATTAATAAATGTGTGGCAATGCATGAAAGCACTTGTCTTCCGTATCTAGTTTACACTTGGCGATAATTTTAATATAGACAGTGAAGAGTTTAGAACAATGTCTGAGTATCACTATGAATATAGCAAAAAAAAAGTGGTTGTTAAGCTCACCTGGCAAAACATTAACAACTTTAGCTGGCCTTTTAAGTTGTGCAAATACATTAATGTGGCAACCGCTTGAGCGGTCTTGTTCAACTCCTTTGGTCTGCTAAATGCGTTGGCGGCACGTGTTCTACGTTCGTTGCAGTTGCAATTTTTGCTTAAATTATTGCTTTAACCAAATGTTTCAACAATTGCGAATTGTTATCGTTCTTGTTCTCATTCTCGATAAATGCGAAAATGCAACATGCCGTCGGTCAAATATCGTATTCAATATCGATAGTATTTTTTCACTGTTTTTGATTGCGAATCGCTGTTTTCCAAAATGAAATACGCAACTTTTAAAATGCAAATTTTTGTGTAATTTAAAATGTAACTAAAATCAATTTGTGTAATGCCAAACAAATCACATTAAATGCTATATTTGTAGGCGATGCTAGGCAGGCGTGCGTATCATAGCATTCAGCTTTCAAGCGCTCAACTTTCAAAGGCTAGCGGCTATAATTTGTTTCAAATGAATTTCAATTTAAATTTGTATTCAAACGAGAAATAATGTTTTAGTTTAATTAACGCTTGTAATAACATATCATCTGCCTAATTGTTGTTTATTTATTTGTTACTTAATGCTTAAAGTTCATACAGTTGAATTATTGCCTTGTACAGATTCTACTAAGCTCAGTCGCTTTCACTCTCTCAATGCTCTTATCTCAGCTTAGCTTTGATTTGTTTTTTTTTTTTGTGTTTTTGGTCTGCCAAGTGCATTGAATTTTGCGAATTCTGTTTTGCGGCAAACGAATTCAAGGACAAATGACGTCAGCTAAACAATTTCGTGCTTGCTGTTGGTCAGGGGCGCTCATTTCGATTTGACGAGGGATCTATAGAGTAACTACACAGCTCGCTGTACCCGCCTCTGTTTTTTCATACTAAGCTTGTTTGTTTTGTTTTCTTTTTCTTTTTTATTTTTGATTTCTTGTTAAAAAATGAAGCAAGACAAAAACCATATTAAATATTTGGACAGCAGCGGAGACAGCGAGCAGCGAGTGTATTCCTGATAAAGAACTGTACCGTCCGCTTTCTCTCTTACTGTTTCTCTTTTTGAGCTTCAATTGAATAGCGTTTTATCGTCGTCAGCAGCATTGAATGCGTTACAATAGTCAATGAAATTTGTTTGCTTGTTTGTTTTTTTCGCATATTTTTTTAAAGTGGGCGTGACTGACTATTCTTAGTGCGGGCACTATCGCACAGGAATGCAATGGTCTGCCAATCTTACCCGGGCTCTTTTTTGTCAGCGCCAAGCAGTGGCCTCCACAGTTCCGCTCGCTCCCTCTCCTAACTCTATTTCACCACTGTTCTTATCGCCTCTCACTGCATTTTATTATATTTTTCTTTTTGTTTTAGCTCATTGAAAGTGCAACCGAGTCGCAGCACGCATGATATTTTCGCAAACCTCTTAAAACGCGCATTTATTATGCATTTAACGTTGTTGTCGACTGCAATCTCCCCACCCTTTTTTGCGATGCATTCGCTAGCCATCAGCCATCAGCCATCATTTGCCATTTGCCATTCCCCCTCTCTAAATTTCCATATTGTTTGTCAACGGTCACATCGCATCCAGATCCCGAATCCGATTCCGATTGCTATCCCAAGCTCAAGCGGCGACATTATCGCTGCCACTTTCCGACCAACTCTTGTATGCAGTCTGCATGCAAATGCTGTCAAAGTAGGAAGAGTGGAGAGAAAGAGAGAGAGAGTAGTAGCGAGAGCGGGAGCGTAGTTGCAGTACACATACATACACACACACTCACGCAGATATCGCAGCAGTTCAATCACATTGCACAAAAGTTCGAGGTCAGTTATAAAAATAAAGTTCTACACACATACACGCATGCATGCGTCTATGCATGAGTATGTGTATGTGTGTCCCGTCAGCTCTCATTCGAATTTGTTTTGTATTAATTTTTGCATGCGACAAAATGAGTTTCTTTGTCTTTGGCCTGTCTACAGGATCGAAAAGCTTCGAGATGGGGTTGCTCGCTGGCTGGCTAGCCTTTGTTTCATTAATTCCATTAATTCCCATTCAAGTGGAAGTAGGCCACTGGAGTTCTCCTTCTGTGTAACTCGAGCGGCGAATTCGAGATGCCGCCCTAACCCCCTCCCACTACTCTTTTGCAATTGTGTAATGCGAGACGGGGGCAATGACTCGAGCCTCAAGGATAATGGAAAGTTAAGCTGCGCAGTCACCATCGCAGTCGCCGTCGTAGTCGCAGTCGCAGTCGATCCACCTCCAGACAGAAGGAGCAGCAGACCAGACCAGACCAGACCGGAATGCTGTTGAACTCATTTTTTTGTTGTGTTTTCGAAATGAAATTTCGTTCATTTCCAGAGAATTCATGCCACAGATTTGGTTCTGGTTCCAAAAGCCAAAGCCAAACTAGTTGGACGACTCGACTCCAGTCGAGTTCAAGGATCCGCGACGTTGGCTGCTGGTTCATTAACTTGTTTGCTTGCTTCATTTTTTATTTTATTTTTTTTTTTTGGATGCCGCCAGCATCCGCGGCGAGACAATAATGATCTTCGCTGGAAATGCGCGCACCCCTCCACTTGCTGTTGTTGTAGTTGTTGCTTGCTGTGTGGCTGCTGTTGGTGCTGTTGCTGATGGTGACTTAATTGCCGCACCCTGAGTGCCTGGTCAAGAAGATTAACAAAGGAACATCATGCCAGCCAAATTCAATATATGAAATATATTATATGTGATGTGTTAAATGGTTCAAGATTCACTCGACAGTCACAGTTATCGATTTGCCTACTTGTATACCCTGTACATCTATAGTTAATGGTAAGATGTGCTCTAAATTCAACATAGAGGGTTATGCTATTGGTCATAAGTTATGCTTATTGGCATGTCCTGAATAAATAACTTAACTAATCGATAATTATCGATGACAATTATTTTTTATGTGTAAGCATTGATCTGACAGAAAGCTGCTCCTAATATTTATAGACTAGCTTTCGTTTCATTCATCTGTTTGTATGCTATATTAAACTAATCGATATATATCGATTTTAAGCAAACATTCTTTTGTTGAAAAAGATGAATTAGGTTAAAGAATAACTGAATAAAGGGTAATAACGTCCTAATTACATAGTCTCACTAATCGATAAATATCGATTGCAACTATTCTAGACTAAAGTAAATATATTATGTGTTCCAAAGGCCACGTTATTCTGTCTACTTAGAGTCATAACTAAATAACTCAAAAGCTTAGCTAATTAATAACTACCGTTTTGCGAAACAGTTATTTCAAAACATATAGAAGGAATTGGAAAGAAATGTTTCTAAAAGCTACTCTTCAAGAATATATATTCTTTTGACGCACAGTTTTTCAGCCACTGTTCCTTCAGCCTAACAAATTATAGTATAATATTACTTTCAGATCATTTTTCCCCATTTATATTTCTTAGCTCTTATAGCTTCAGATTACCTTTTAAACGTGTACGTTCAAGCACAACGCACTATGGCTTGGTTTTATGAATTGAGCCAGATTAATATAGTTTGCTTATAGGGCAGCAACCTGGCACAAGGCGAAGTCGCTGTCGCTGTCGTTGTCGTTGTCGCTAGTGATTCACTTGTAAAGTGACTAATAATCGAGGCCTTGCGAAAAAAGAAAACATCGGGTGACTAAGATTTGGATATGAACTAAAGGAAGTCAAGGCAAAAACATATACAAAACAGAAATTTAAAAGATGTGGAAGCAACAAAATATAAGCAATGGATCATAGAGTGGAGTTTGGAAAAACATAAAAAAAATAGAAAGATTCAAATTTGGTTATGGAAGAGCAAAAAATGCAGAGAGAGTGTGCAAAGACATATAATCTATATATGTAGAGGATTACAGAACCATAGTATTCCATACTATTCCACGCTGCATATGCAATCGAAATGATAAACGTTTAAAGTTGGATATAGTGAGAACATAATCTATATCTCAATCGTCATCGTCTGAAAATAATTGTGATTCCAAGCAATTGGTCAGGCATTCGTAGCGAGTGGTGCGACCCAAAATCGAGCGAACATCTTTAGTGAATCGTAGTGCGTCCAGAAAGGGCAGCATGCAGAGCAGTTCATTGTCCTGTGAACCAATACGAAAGCTCTTAATGTTCACTGTATTGCCAACATTGAAGCTGTTCTCCATGGGACAATCATCCAGGAGCAGTACACTGGCCAGATCCTTGCGAGCCAGCGACACGAACTTCGCGCGAATGCCGCAAATCTCGATGCAATCCTGTCGAAACATGCGGTGATCCAATATGTTTCGACCAGCATCCAAGAAGTCCAACACACGCGATGCGTAAATCTCCGAGGCAGCGGTGAAGACCACCAGATTGTACCACTTCGAAACCCGATCCAAAAACAGATCAACATACGGCCGCTTATAGACGTAGACGTTGGCATCGGAAATGGGTATATCGAAGGTGTAATCATATGGCACCGACTGTACGAGCACGGACTTTGCCTTGTATCGGCGATTGTGTTCGGAACCTGTGTCCGACGTTTCTTTCACCCGGTAGAGTATTACAGATGAGATCAGTGTTTCGTCCATGTCTAAAATTAACGTCTTGCGGCGCACCATGCGCAAACGCTTTTTCGATATTTCAGTTAGCCTATCATCCTCCATATATGTTATGGGCGTATAGTTCATTGATTTCGTACGAATTTTCACATATTGAGTGCGAAACTTCTCACGTAACATGGGAACCGCTAATACGATTCCCGTTACAATAATCCCCACAGTGCCCAAAAAATAGAAACTGTTGAATAAAGGCAAGAATGAGGTGCAAATTTGATAGAACTCGCTAAGCTACTCACTTCGTGACTAAGAAATTGCTTTGGCTTTCCATTTCATAATACTTTATATTTACATACAATTCTATATAATCGATTGATAAAATCTTGACTTATATTTCACAGTCAGCTTAATGGTTTTATTCTTTTCTATGCTTCCGCTCTCTTCTATACTTCAGAGCCAAATGCAACTTTCTCTCTAGAGTTCGATGTGCATACCCGATCGAGTAATTGAAACTTCTCATTTATGTACAGTTACTTAATACACACTGTCGTCTAGTATTTGAATCTGTCTGAGGTATCGACATCGAAAGTAATGTTAAGTCTGGAGCTCGAATGAATCAGGGTAAATCAATCAAATCCAGAATTATAATGAAATGAGCTTCGATATCGGAGTAGCTTGCCTGACTCTCAATGCCGTCTGCGTTGTCGTCGTCGGGTGCGGGTGCGGGCGTGGGCGGGAGCATTGACAATGATACAGTCATTAAACTGATCGTGAGTGACTGAATAGCAGATGCCCTGTGCTTTAGTTTGAGCTATAAAGTAATATCATTATACATTATACATATTCATTATATTATAAGATATATTCCTTGTGTTGTGTATTCAATATATGGTTATCGATCTTTTTAGAAAAATACGATATTTATCGATATTTGTAACTATATTTGAAACTAATCTAGTTAAGATTTAAGAATGTATATCTTTACTCTAATCTATTCTCTTCCTCTCTCTCTCTCTCTGTCTCTCTTTTTTTTAGTCGACAAGCGGAGTCAAACAGTAGATGAACGCAACTAATATACCCATTAATGCGTACAGGGTAGCCATTGAACGCACACATTCGCCAAGGCGAAAAATGAAACGCCAGCCATGAAAATGCAGCGCCAGCTACAATATGTACGTTCCCATTGCCATTCCCGTTCCAAGTTCCATATTCCACGTCCCACGCTGCCCGCTCCATGCCATGTACCCAGTGCTTGCTATATGACGCACTGGCAGTAGAGTGGGTGGAGGTGGCAGTGGCAGTGGTGAAGGAGGTTGTGGTGGAGGCAGCAGCAGACCTGATGCGAATGGTGGCGGAGACGCTGACGGAAGTCGCCGACTGACGATCGAGGCGACGTTTGCAGTGTAAAATATTGCGCTGGCCTTGGAGCGGCACGCACGAAGCTGAAGCGGCTGCCTGTCAAGACGATTAACAACGACAACAGCAGCAGCCGCAGCAGCAGCCGCAGCAGCAGCCGCAGCAGCAGCAACAACTGCAGCAATAACTGCAACTGTGTCCCTGGTTTGTGTCGTCCGGCAGGAGCTAAAATTAATGCACCATATTGTGCGCATCTGTTCAGATACACACACACACACATGTAAGCATACAGACATGCACGCATGCACACGCATACATATTCATACATATACATGTATGTATATATCTACACATGTATGGCGACTGTTGCAAATTTGCTGTGGCGTCTGCTGCTTGTCAACTTCAACCGCAATTGCAACCACAGAGCTCTGGCATCCTTTTCGCAGCAACTGTTTTTAACACCCGCATCTGGACACATGTTGCTGCCGCGTGCGACTTGCCACAGTTGCAGCATGCAACACGCCCAAACCGGAAAGCCAGCCAAATTCCTCAAAGTTGTGTCATCTTGCCAGCCGCATGAATTTCAATGCTTAAGCAGCTTAGGATAACAACAAATAAATAATTTAACGAAGAACAGAACGTAGACATAGATTACAAAGACGTTAGGCTAGAGAGAAAAACGTACAACTTAACGAAGTGTTTGCGTCAAAGAAGTACTGAATGCATAAGCAGCTTAAAATAATAACGAAGCTTAGGTGAGAGAGGAACCATGAACTTAACGAAAGCCGGAACGTAGACTTAGATCGCAACAACATTAGGTTACAGAGTCAAGCGCAAAATATGTATGCTAACGAAAATATGTAGATTGAGCTTTCAAAGTAAGGTTAAAGTTGAGATTAACAAAGACTATGTAGAACAATGGAAAAAGTGAATAGAGCTTTCAGTCAAGAAGCTTTCACTGCACATAAGATAGAGTTTAATAAGATCTACGATAAGAATAATATACTAAAATATCTTAGTTTAATCTGGGAATGCTCTTAATTTTGTCAAAATGTCAAAGGCAAATGTCAAACATAGCTATTTGGACTCATAAAATTACGTATACGTGTTGTTAGCCTGAACCTGTTACAGCAATTATTTGTTAAGCTAAAATTAAACAATAAATTGTTGTTGTTATTGTTGTGGTGATTGTGAATGCAAAATAAATTGCGCATAAAGTTTAATCACTTTGACTTCACACACACATAGAGAGAAAGAATGAACGAGCGAGCGAAAAGAGGAGGCAGCTATCGAGCAACGACAACGCCAAAAAATAAAAACGCATAACAAAAGATTCTACACACACACACTCACGATTGCACATGTATGTGGGCAGCGGGCAGTGCAAAAAAAAGCAAAAAAAACCGGCAACAACAGTCAGAGACGGAGTCAATAACCTCCAGTGCATTACTCACTTTTAAAGACCGTGTGTGTCCTTCAACAAAAACTTATCTCCATCTCGCACTCACTTCACTAGCTATCTCGTTCGTCCACTTGCTTATTTGCTTGACTATTTTGCTTTTCTACAATTTATAATTAAACAATTTTGTTGCTGTTTCCTTCCTTCTCCTCCTACTGTACCGTTGCCCTCCTTTGCAACTTGCTTGTGTTACTGTTGTTGTTCTTTGCACAAGTGTGTCTGAGCAGGAGCTCAGCCGCCACTTTGCTCTGCTCATATCGCCCTGTCTCGCTCCTTCCTATCATCATTCAATCCATTGATTTCGCTTCAAAATTTCAGACTTGCCGTCGATTTTTGTAAACTGCTGCGCATTTTGGGCGAGATGAATAAACTTTAGCACGCTTGCGTGACCTGTTGTTCCCTCTCTCTCTCTCTCTCTGTCTTTCTCTCTCAGTTCACTCTTTCTTTTTACTCTTCTCCACTCTGCCGTTGTTCTATCTCCTACCCACGCATACAGGCGCAGCACATCCGTTGCCAAAGTTGTGCCTCTGTGTGTGTGTATGTATGCATTTGTATGGAGAGTAATGTCATTGACTGCAATTTGTTAGCAAAATATTTCAAGTGATAAATAAATTCTACATGGAGCTACACATTTCATGCCAATGAACTCAATGCAAAATTTTCATCCAAAATTGATGTTCGCTGCTTTTTGAACTGCAATTTCGTTTTTTTTTTAGTTGCGGCTTTAGCAATTTGCGCCCCAATTGAAAACGGCAAAAACTGATGGAAAAGTAGACGAACACGAAGACGAAGATGGGAGACTTTGCCAGAGACTCCGCTCTGTCGCGTCGTTTTTCTACACAGGTTGAACGCAACGTAAACAAAGAATTTCTTTTGTTTGTCAATGGATTTTATTATATATACTCTGCACCTTTAAAATAAATAAAAAGCGAGTGTAATAAAGCTATACAAATGTATGTAAAGGCAAAAAATAAGAGTCAAAGTCAAACAAAATTAGTAAATTTTCTTAACAGCTAAACATTTGAAAAAGTTTACGGCATATCTGGCCATCGAGCATGCTCCACATAGAGTATTCATGTTTTAAATTCATATATTATATTTATTTTGAAAGAAGCAAGCGCAAAGTCGTTGTTGAGTTCACTGCATTCGATCTCAAGCAAAAATAAAACATGAACGACAACTGATATATACATACATACACATAATTATATATATATATATATATATATATATATATATATATATATATATATATATATATATATATATATATATATATATATATATATATATATATATATATATATATATATATATATATACGTATACATATATAAATTTGTTTGTATGCAAGCATTTACATATGTGTTCATTGTGTTTAATCGAATGCAGCGCGTGCATAGAGTTCAAGTTGATTTATCAACGTTTTTAACATATGCATTCTTTACAAATAATACAGAATATATGCTCAGCTATATGTAATATCAATAGGCGCTTTAATTAAGGCTTAATAGACATCAAAATAGCATGGACAACAGTTACATTGCCCAGCTTACCGTTAAAGTGCCTGCAAGTGCAATGGAGAGTGACGATGTCATCTGGCGCCTTGCTGGTTGATTATTCTCTCCAATGCCCAAAGCTGGGACTTAAGTTTCATATGCTCATGTTACAGCTAAGTCGGTCAATAACTTGGCGACTGTGCAGGAAAGTTTTTGTTTTTAATTTTTTTGTTTCTTTCTTGATGAACTACAGCTTTTCGCTTAAGTTTCAGATGCTGGTTTATTTAAGAGCTGACCGGTTTAATGAGTCGAACTTAATTTGCGCCCTCAGAAAAAGGCAGCGACAACACCCATGCTAAGCAAAAATAAAAGCAGGAGCAACAAAATATAACCACAGCAAACAATATACACAGAGAGAGAAAGAGAAAAAAGAGAAGAGTAGCAGAAGCGACAACGACACGTCTGGCAACGGGGCCTGCGGCTGGGAGAGTGGGCGACGCAGGCTGCAGAAAGAACAGATATCAATGTTTGTATGTGTGTATGTGAAATCGCCCAAAAAAATCAAGCAAAACAATTGGCCGAAAAAAAGGCGAAGTGAAAAACGGCAAACCGAAATACAAAACAAAATGATGCTCAAGTAACTCATATAAATATGTGTGAGTGTATGCGTGTGTGCAGCAGCAGCAGCAGCGGCGCAGTCGCGACGTCGGCAGAGCCATCGCCATTGCCAATATAAACGACGATCGAAAGATGCAAAATGTTCATTCCGTCGTCGTTTCGTTTCTGTATGTATTTCGCTGGCCAAGAATTCAAATATAAAAAGTCAACAAAATAATAAAATGAAGCATGCGAAAGCAGCGATCGCGCACAGGCACACACAGAGCCATACATTCGCACACATACACAAACACACGCATGCGGAATTCAACTTTTTTCTGCAACGCTGCGTGCGCCGCCATTGAACGTCGACGCCAGTGGAGAGTATAAAAGCTTAAACTCGCTTCGTACTCGAGTTTATTAAAACCAAAACTGTGCGAGTGTCATGATCGTTGAAGTCGAGAGTTGATTACGATTAAAATGTGAGAAATTTAAAAAAATCTTGTGAAATAAGGCGTTGCCCTAATAGAACTAGAGTGAGCTATACAAGCGAAAAACATTTCATTCCAATTCGATTCAGCGCAATAAAGAAACACACACAAAAAAAGAGAAAATAAAAAAAGTACCAAAAAAAGTAGGCACACGCCCATCAGCCGCCACGCGACGCGCAACACAAAAAAAATCGAAAGTGTTCGTGTTCTACTGACATGGATTACTTCTGCCTCTACAGCAATAACAACAACTACATCAACAGAGCTAACAATAATGGCAGCGGAGAGAAACTAGCGTTAGTTTTGTCTATGACGTATGAGAGTGCAGGTACCTAAAATACGAGAGCGTCAGCGCCAACGAGAGAGAGGCCAATAAGCTTCAACTTCGTGCCAGCCGCGAGCTGTGCAAAATAGAAAGCAACTAGAAAAAAACGACACGACGACGACGATCGGATCGATTCGCGTGTACGTGCACTTTATCATGACGTTTGTGTGGGTGTGTGCGGCGGGGCGATTGTTGAGAGCAGAGCAAGAATTCTAATGCGTCGCAATCAGCGGGAGCTTGAGCAGCAGCAAGCGTCACATTGAACTTGAACTTTAAAATGCAGTCAAAGTAACAGGCCGCATAAATATGTACATTTGTACACATACACACGAATCCAAATGTATAAATATCCACATATGAATTTATTGCTGCTATTCTAGTTTGACGTTCGCAGGGAGCATATTTTGTTCGCTCTTCTACACATTCTCTTTGCGTCTGATCATTCGCGAATCGGCATTCGTTTGGTTCGCATGGAATTTTCGCCGTTGTATTTCGGTTTTAATTTTGTGTTTGCAATTAATTTGTTGCTTGACGAAAATGCGAGAAAAGTGAAAGTTTGCTATGAGTGAAAAGAGCTCGTTGGCCCGTGACTTTTTAATACATATTTAACAAGAAAAATAAAAAGCTGAAATACATGTATCGAACGTACGCAAAGCACGAAGCAACAACTTAATAAATTAAAACGCTAACGAAAATAAAACCCGAAGAAAGCGGCAGCTCTGCCCACGCTTACTTTTCGCCAATATCCGTAGCCGAGAAAAAAAACATTGATGGAGCAAAGTAGTAATATTTTATTTTCTTTTTGAGGCGCATTTCCTTATAAATCTAGCCTCTACTAGGCTTTGTCTGTGCATTTGATATAAGGTCAGACATAGCCTATGAGAGGTTAGGTGTAGCAAGGGGTCAAACAGCAAAGAGCGCCCATTAAAATGAGCTGTCGATTACCGTAATAGCGAAACATCGAACTGATAACTGTGACGATAGCCGCAACGACGACAAGGAGAAAGAGAAAGATATAATAAAATGTGGATAAGTGTGCAGAGAGAGCGTATGTATGTATGAATGTGGATTGATAAAGAACAGCAAATATGTATGTATATACGTATTTGTGTACATATGTGTGTGGAACATGGCGTTTGCTCTAATCGTGTCTTCTACTTTTTTCATTCGTAGCACAACTGTCGATATTTGGAACGATGCTAACAGTAACTGTAACTGTTTACACACTAGAATAATGTTTATTTGTTTATACATACATGTACATATATATATATATAAATGTCTATGTCAATAAAAGCACTTTAACGATATTTGATTATTTTGCTGTTTTGATTGGGAATAGAAAACCATTTGCTATTTTTTTATTTGGTTTTGGTTGAGCTCAGCAAAGAGCATCGGATTACCGAGATAATTGTCGCCAGCCAAGCGGCAAAGTTAGAAATATTTAGAAACAAATGGCAGGCAATCTGTCTGCGCGTGTGTATATAATAAGAAATAAACAACAATATTTTTATGATGCCAAATGATTAAATTAAAAGGAATTGGCTGGATTTGTTTTGACTTGACTGAACCACATTGAATAGCTGGAACAAAATCAACATTTTCAACGTGGCTTTAAGGGATAATACAATATGAATTTTAAAGTTTAACGGATTTCTCGGATCTGTGTTGTAGCAAAGAGAAATTTGTCAAGCATGACTAACATTGAAGAGCAGTTCAATAAGGAACTGCCAACTTGAGCAAAATAGAATAGACTGCTTCACATATGCGCAATTGCTGACTGCTACATTACTACACTGAACTGCACTGCTTATATAATGTATGTATTTGGGCAAGCAGTGTAGTTCGACTATTTTTAACAACAATAAAATGCACTTAGTTAATTCAGTTGCAGCCGATGGGAAGATTAACGAGCGAAGCTGTCGCTTCAGCTGCAGTAACTCCCACAATGGCAATGCGACTGTGCTTTGGTTTATTTGCAACCGACAGACATAAAAAACGCTCAATGGCCAATGCGTTTTGTCGGCTCGAAGTTTTCTCACACATAAAGTCGAAAAATCGCAAGGCATTAGCCAAAAAGCCGAAATAACAGTCGAGATGTCTTACCCTAATGGCCAAACAGTTGGCCATTCGTATTTTAGAGCCAGCCATTCAAACTTTGCCTTTTCCAACGGTTGCAGTTCAGCTATTGCATCTGTCTTTTCGCTTATGTAACGCTGTGCAGCTCATCTCATCTGCCCACATATTGGCTTTTTACTTCTGGGCTTGACCTTCGACCTGAGTCATTAAAGTTCAGCCTAAGCTAAACAAAATGAAACAAATGTGATTTAATTTGTACGCAAATTGACAGCCCCACACAAGCCACGCCCACCTGTTAATTAATTTTCAGACAGCATACAAAACACAATAACGAAAATAAAAAAAGTGGCCTACAAAGCCGGGCAACTGAGAGCGAACAAAAAATATGCATTGCGGTAATAAATTGACCCACTTTCCAATCTGCAACCTGACCCAACTAGCAAAGCAAAGCAAAGCCCAAAACCCAATACTATAAAAAAAAACCAAAACAAACTCGACAAGCGACCAGCAACAACAAAAGCTGCAGCAGCAGCAGCAGCAGCAAACACTTTAGTGCAACAATTTAGTGTCGAGCGAAACGAAAGACTTAAGCAACGAACGCGATGCAGGCGACGAAGCTGCTGACAAGCAGCGGCGCCCTCTAGCGTCAGGCAGGGTAAGCTATAGGCATGTCTGCACGTGAGCTGCAGTTGAATGCATATATATATATGTATGTCTATCGGTATGATCAAAATTAGTCTTACTCGAGTAATTTGTGATGTGGAGAGGTAAAGGAGGGCGGGGCGTGGCAGACTGGGCGGTGGCAGCGCCAATCACTTCGCAAATGCAACTTCAACTTCAACTTTAAACTGCAATTGGCTGCAAATGCGAATTGAGTAATTGGCTCGCCGTTGCTGCTGCTGTTGTTGTTGCTGTTGCTGCAGTTGCAGTTGTGCGGACCTGAAATCAAATCCAATTGGCATTGTTTAAAAACTTTAACAGCAACAACAAACAACAGCAAAGCAACTTCAACTGCATTTGAAAGCTGCAATTTTTTACATAAAAATATTTCAAAAGTGAATAATTCAAATGCTGCTGCTAAACATGCTGTCATATTTTTCAGTTAAATTTAGACACATTTGACTAAAAAGTAAAATATCTTAAGCTCAAAATGTCGAGTTGGCTTTTAGAACTCAAATTTCCTAAGCTCACTGGCATAAAATCTGAAAATGTTTGAAAGAAATATTTAAAATAGTTTTTAAATTTTGAAAATTAAAAAATAACCAAATGATTGAAAAATATTTATAAAAATAGTTTAAGATTATGACCAAAACTATTTTAAAATTTAAAAAAAAAACAGTTTTAAGCTATTTAAAAACTATTTTAATATTGCTTAAAAAATATTTGAGAATTATTAAAATTATTTTAAAATGATTTGTATTGTTGTAATAAAATATATATATTAAGCGCCTTTAAAAAAAAATATAAAAGCAAAATTTAAATAATAACTTAATTAAAATTTTAAAAATAAAGTTAAAAAAATGATCAAAAAACTGATAAAAAACAGATAAAAAATAAAAAAAAAAAAGATTTCAAAGAATATCTAAATAAATATAAAAAAATTATTAAAAAAAGATTATAAAAAAAAAACTAAAAAAAAAAATAATAAAAAAAAATTATCAAAAAACTGATAAAAAAAATATAAAAAATTAAAAAAAAAGATTTAAAAACATATCAAAATAGATATAAAAAATGATTAAATCAAGATTATCAAAAAAAAAAAAAAAACAAAAAAAAGATAAAAAATGTTCAAAAAAAATTATTAAAACAAAATTTAAAAACAAAGATAAAAAAAATTATATAAAAATATTATAAAAAATGTATCAAAAAAATGATAAAAAAAATTATCAAAAAAAATAAATTGACAAAAAAAAATGTAAAAACTAAGGGTGTGATAATAAAGTTTTCCAGAACTTTAAATTGATGAACATGGGAGTTTTTTCGTAGAGCTTTAATTGCAGCTTTATGCAACTTTCAACTTTCAGGTTAAACAAGAAAGCATACCCTGTAATTAGTAAAGATAGGGTATACACAATGTATTATATTCAAATAGTTAAAGCTTCAACTTGTTGAGCTCGTCATTATCTTTCACTTAAGAATTAAGTATGGAGTATATTCTATATATATATATTTATAGATATATATATATATATTAGATATATATACATCGTTTTTTAACTCTCTTTACGCTTTGGCTTAGCCATTTGGTGTTTTTTGGGCTCAAGTCGCTTGGCCAATCAACTAGCCAACACTTGCTGCCAAGTCCAGTCCAAGTCTAGTTGAATTTCATGCTCTAGATACTAGCATGCAGTTAGTTTATAAATATATATATATAGTCTGTGTGGCTTGGCAACTGCTTTAATAATAAATATACAAAATACTTGCTGCTTTCAAAAACTTGATATTTTTATAGACTTTCCGATCGATTTCGATATCGATTTGAACGGCAAATGCTTAAAAGATTTTGTTTTTTGCTTTGTTTGAACACATTTTACGAGTGCGCGCCCCAAAATGCCAATGCTATAAACAACTGTAACAGCAACAACAACAACAACAACAACGGCAACAACATTCACAATCGTAGCAACAACAAAAGCCATTTCCATTGTCCGTCCGCAAGGTGTTAAAAATATGAGCTTTGTTGTTGTATAACCACAAGTTGGGGGAACAACTTAAAAATCGATTAACAAGCGCGTAATTATGGACATATTTTGTGTGTGCACAAGTGTTGCAGCAACAACAACAACAACAGCAATCAGCTGATATATGAGATGAATATATTCATATGAGTTTATGAAAGTAAATGTCAAAAGCTTTAAGCGAATCGACACAAAAAATGCCCTTGAACTTGAAATGTGCAGGCATAAATTAGCAGGAATGAAAGAGAGAGAAAGAGAGAGTGAGATGAAGAGAGAGAGAGAGAGAGATAGAAGCAGCTGTCATTTTGGCTTTCACTTTTGCTCAAGCATTTCAATTCTGTGTGAAGGGCTCTTCATTTGAGCCAAATGCAATGGGAATTTTTTCTTTTTTGGAAGGTAAACAAGTGCGACGCCCAGTTATGAGTGTGTGCATGTGTGTGTGTGCGTGTGTGTAGTTGTCTCGATGCGTGTGCGACAAGGTCAACACCTTTCCTTTTGCCAGAGCGAGAGAGTGCCAGAGAGCCAGCGGTACTCGAGTTAATTGAATCAAGTGTAATAACAAGACAAGAGATTGCGCATACGCCCCGTTTGCTGCTGTTAATTAAAATAGATATTTGCATAAATTATATAAGCAATTGTCGTATCTGAATTAAGCGTGTTAATTTACTGCAGACAAACGAACAATCGAACAATCAGACAGTCGACTCAATTGGCCAATCTATCATAACTCTATCAATAGCTCAGGCAGACAGCTTCCCTTCATTAACTAACTGTGTGTGAGTGTGTGTGGTGTGTGTGTTGGCTTTTAGTTTAGCTGCAGCTTATGCGCTATCAATCGCGACACGTCAGCAAACGACAACAGCAGCTGCCACCTTAATTAATCCAGTTTTTATGGAGCGTCTTGTTTAAATTAGTTTGACATTTAAGTTTAGCGAAGCCAATGGCTACTGTAGTTGTTGTTGTTGTTGTTGCTTTTGCTGTTATTATTGCTGTTCGTCTTCCTCGCCATCATCTATGGTCATAAATTTTTAATTTCTGGCACTGACGCGCTCATCATAAATTGCTTTTTAGTGCTACACAAAGTATCTTAGCCAAATGTGAAAAGAGCAAAAGCGAATGCCTTTGGCATTCAAATGACCAGATCTTATGACCAGCAAGAGATTCAGCAACCAGTTGAGCGGGTGAGCAAATGGACGAATGGACGGACTGACGGAGAGACGAACTGACAGACGATTCAGTCTCAGTCACAGCCCAGTTTTCAATTCTCATAGAGTAGGTAAAAAAAAAACAATCGGACGTGTTTGATGATGAACTTGATGCCGATTTGAGCAATTTGAACAAGCGCTTAACAACAATTTTTAAATTTACCAGCAAGATTTGATTTCTGACTTTAAAATTAAAAGTTGTTCTTATGCAAATTGTATTTGTTGTTGGGCCTCTGCTCGTATTTATATTTAATTATGTTAATTAAACAAGCGGCGAATGCGGGCAATTCTGTTCGAAACTCTAAACTGGACTGCGGCATAAAAACAAGTCGGTGAGACCTCTTATATATATAAGGGTATATACCCTGAATAGATCCAGTATGTGCATATATGGACTTGTTGAATCAAATATGCATACATATATATATACGGATTTGTATACATACGCTACATACGTTACATACGTTACATACGTTGCATACGTTGCATACGTTACATACGTTACATACGTTACATACGTTACATACGTTACATACGTTACATACGTTGCATACGTTGCATACGTTACATACGTTACATACGTTACATACGTTACATACGTTACATACGTTACATACGTTACATACGTTACATACGTTACATACGTTACATACGTTACATACGTTACATACGTTACATACGTTACATACATTACATACATTACATACATTACATACATTACATACATTACATACATTACATACATTACATACATTACATACATTACATACATTACATACATTACATACATTACATACATTACATACATTACATACATTACATACATTACATACATTACATACATTACATACATTACATACATTACATACATTACATACATTACATACATTACATACATTACATACATTACATACATTACATACATTACATACATTACATACATTACATACATTACATACATTACATACATTACATACATTACATACATTACATACATTACATACATTACATACTTTATATACATTACATACATTACATATTTTACATACTTTACATACTTACTGGACTTTATGGACTTTAAAAAACAAAACACTTGAAAAAAAACACACACACACAATATGAAACATGAAAACCTCCAAACCTTACTTGAATTTTTGAGAATCGAGGAGGAGGGCATCACCGAAAAACACGTCACGCTGTAAATTTGCTGCAAATCATGGTTTGGCTTCTGTTACTTACAGAAGGGCACAAATGCATTTATGCTCACACACCCACATGTAAACACATATGTACACATACATATGCACATGTGAATATACATACATATGCACATACATATATGCATACATACATACGTACACACACTGCTGCACTAATTGTGTGTGTAAATAATTTTAAGACTAAATAACTAACATACTCTGCAGCAGGAATCGCTTATATGTGCCTAATAATATATGTCACTAAACAATAACTAAGCTAAGTGAACTAGTGATTCAATATGATGTAACCATAGTTCATGAAACTGAAATGAACGATTCAAGTGGTTCATTAAATTGAATTTGAGTTGACAAATCTAAGCTTTTTCTTTGCAGCTGAAGAAGTTTTTGGAGCTAAAGAAGATTTCAAACTAAATACATTTTTTGGCTAAGTGTCGCTATCTAATGGAACTTTATGAATAACAAAATATTAATCTAATAATTTATAAAAAAGATCTGGAACTAGAAAGTGTTGTAAATTCATTTTGCTCAGCTAAAACTAATTTATTTGCCTTTTTTCATACTCGCTACCTTTTTTTGTAAAGTGTAGCTGCGCTTGCAGTTTGTCATCTCAACTTTATGAATGAGTTTTCAAATGTTCACTTGTTTTTGGTTTTTTTTTCGCTCTATTTTTTTGCCGTACAAGTTTTGAGCTGAGTTGGCAGCGCCGTCTGCAGATTCATTCAGTGCGCCCCAAGCCTACCTCAATTTTGGTCTTTGCTTTTCTTTGGCGCAGTCGTGCTAAAGCCGAAGACAAAAGTTTAAGCTGCAGATGGCCAACTGACTGCTGACTGCTGACTGCTGGAAGCTGTAAGCGAATCCGAATCCAAATCCGAGTGCCAACCGACTCAGCTGAGGCGGACGCATATAAAACCAATTTGAGCGACGGCCGACGAACCAGTTGAGCGCAGACTTTGCCAACGTTTTCAGACGCAATTCGGTGGCTTCCAAGTGCCAAATTCAAGTCGAGTCGAGCTGAGTTGAGTTTAGTTACAAATGCATTTGGCCACAAACAAAGTGCGTTAAAGCCAAGCAAAGAAATTATAAATATTTTTTCACATATTGTTTTTGTGACTTTGTTTGCGTTTGCATTGTGTGTGTTTGCAAAGTCAAAGCTAAAGTTGAATTTCGTCAAGTGTTTGGCTTGGCTTTGCCTTTACTTGTCTTCGCATTTTATTCGTGCGACGTGCGCGCCAGCGAACGGTTGTTGCTTTGTCTTTATAACGATTTTCGTATCTGACGGATACGCGCGCGCGCTCGCTCGCTCGCTCTGCATCTGTAGCCGTAGCTGTAGCTGTGTTTCTATGTGTGTGTGTGTGAGCTTTGAGCATTGACTGCTCTTGTTTGTCTTGATATTGGTATTGCTTTTGGCCTGTTGCTGCTGTGCGTGTGAAGAAAGAGCAATATTTATAATAAAAAAATAATAAAAAAATTATTATTGCTGTTTGGTGGCGAAATAGCGCCAACAACAATTGTCGATGAAACAACAGCCCAGAAATAGTTTTTCCAGTGCAAAAAAAAATAGTTATAAATAAAAGAAATAACAAGCGAAAAAGTTGATTTATGTAATAAAACGTAATTGTGTTAAATATCAGCAGATCGCACGCCGTTTACACCAAATGCAAATGCGATTTAAATAAAAAATAAACAAAAACGAAGAAATAACTCTGCCGCGACTGCTATCAAAATTGCTTATTGCTGAGGCAATCGCAACGCTTTCCTTGGCCCTGCTCCATTTGGAAGGTAAGATCTTCCTCTGCTCCAGTTAACGCAGCTGCATTTGCAGCTCGCTTATATAAAGCGCTGCTCCACATTTGACTGGCTGGCTGAGCATGCGTTATGCAATTCTTGTCACGCTTAATGATGTATCGATGGTTGTGCGCTGCTGCTATTAACATATTCAATGCCTAATCGCAAATGGCAGCAGCAGCGGCGGCAGCAGCAACTGTTGACGAGGCCAGCAATTCCGTTTTTGATACGAGAAAGCATTGGCCTTAATTTGACAAAAAAACACTCTCTAGCCACTTGCCAACTGCAATTGTCTTAAACTTTGCCATTCACTAAAGAATGCAGACACAATAGATCGAAGCTTTGGCTACCAGACGAGACAGACAGCTTTTGTGTTTTCGGCTTTGTCTTGCCAAATACTTATCAGTTTGTGGGGGGTTTTTTTATGCAAACATGTTTTTCTGTTTTGTGGCTATTAGCTTCGACAAATGTCAAGAAATGTTCCTGGAAGTGCTTTGATATCTTTAAATAGCATTTAATGCTCGTTTGAATGAGCTTAAATTATCAGCTTATTGGACACCAATTGGAATTACTGATCTGATTAATATTCCTGTTTTATCTTTTTTGGAAAGTGTCAATTGGAATTGTCGAAGTATTGCTCGATGCTTAAGCTGACAGCTTTTAAGATAGGAATCGAAAATATATGAGTCAAGCATTTGAATATTAATTATAGCATTAAGCTATCAAATTTGAATTACAAAATATAATTATTTAATATTTTATATTTTTATTTATTTATTAATATTTTATAGTCATTTTTATGTATTAAGAAATTTTAAACAAAATTTGATTTTTCTATTTATATATTTTTTCTTATTATTTTATAACGAGTTGGAAAAAGAAGAGTTACAAAAAATATTTTTATGGTTTTATCTTTTATAATTTTTTAAAAGTTAAATAAAAAACATAAAATTTTATATTCTGCTTTTTTTTAAATTACTAAAAAAATACTCAAAATATTGTGTGAGGTTTTCATTAATTTTCAATTAATTAAATTAAACATTTGTTTATTAATATTATAAATAATAATTCTAATTATTTTTTAATATTAATTTTTGATTTTAATTTTTTAAATAAAATAAATATTTCTATATTCATATTTATATTTTTTATATTTTATTTTATATTTAGATATATATTTATATTTTATATTTTATATGTATGGTAATATATTAATAAATATTTTCTATATTTTATATATACTTATATTTTTATATTATATATATTATATTTCTACACACATAAATTACTGTTAATATCGATTACGTTCCGCAGTTTATTTATAGCTAGCTCAAATAGAAACTTATTAAAAACAATCATGTGAGATGTGGCAAATATTTTATTCATGAATACAAAGTTGCAATTGTGAACAGCGTGTGGCTGCAATCGATAAATTTTAAAAGTGCCAGCGACAAAAACTCGTTGTCGTTGTTGTTATTATTGTGTGTGTACGTGTGTGTGTGTGTGCGAGTGAGTGAGTTTGTGTGTGCGACAGACACTTGACTAGCATAGCAGAGCCACCCGCTCAGCCAGGTGCTTGGCTGGCGCATTCTTGGAAAATCTTTCAGCGAAACCAACTCAACGAACTTGTGTCGTGTGTGAACAGTGTATGTATGTGTGTGTTTGCACATCATGCTGGATGCCATTCATTTGCATTGTTTAACCATGCACCGTTTTCTTCTTTAGCCGCAATAAAAGTAAAAATGGCTTACAGCAAAAACGATTTACATAAAATTTATTGCTGCCACATTACAAGGCAGTTAGTTAATGTTGTAATTGTTGTTACTGCTGCGGCTGTTACTGATGCTTAATTGTGTGAAAAGGCAATCGCAATGCAATGTGTGCTTTTAGCCATTTGGCCAACAGCCCGGCACATCACGTATACGCCACGTGGCGTGCCTTGAACTCGGCTAGCATTTGAAAACAGGGATGCCAACCGGTTCACAAAAAAGATAGGCGATCAAATTGCTTTAAATATTTGAATTACAAATTATGGGAGCATATATGTATATATACATATAGAGTATATAGATATAGATATATAGATTATATGCTAGGTGTGATTATGCAGGCAGCTAAGCCATCAGATAAATATTCTATACCAAAACTTTACAATAATGTGGAATCAATATATTAAATGACATAATATCTTATAGCTTTCATAAACTAAATGGATGTCTTTTAAGAGTTCTTCTCAAAAACTGAATGATATTAATGAAAATAATAATAATAATGCTAATCTTAATCAATATGAATATCCAAGTCGATCGTCTATATCAGAGTTTATAAGCACCAGATCTCACTTCTGATCTCCTTTAGCTGATATCGATTCTCATTTAATTGACCTCTGAGATGAAAAACATTAACTTAACTTTTGCTTAGTTCAAAGATGCATTTCAGTCTTCCTCATAATAATTCCTCACGTATTTAATACTCTATGCTCAACAGCTACATAATCTTGAAACGGCATTAAAGCATTTGATCTTCTATCGCTGAGGCAGTCTAATCACCACTTCACTTGGCACTTGGTCAAATTCGCATGAGTTTTAATTTTTATATATTTGATAATTTGGGTTTATTTGTGTTTTGTTTTCAATGTTTGTTGGACAAGGAGCGCTCAATCAAGGCGATCAATCAAAGCACCTTCGATGGGCTGTTACCGTAACAAATTGAGCAAGGTAATGTTAATCAAATCTATATATATACCATAAATATATGCACCTGATGAGCAGATGAGCATCTGCCCAGATAACTGAACTTCTGCTCGTTGTTTGTTGCCCTTGTACCGAATATTCGAATATATAAATATATATATATATGTATAACAAAAATATACGAATAGCTGATATATGTTAACGCCTCATTGTCCGCCGGATCGAAGTTGTTCGTTCGCCCGCTCGCATCGGTAGCCGATTTGCAGCTGTCCGCTGCCTTTTGTTAATGGCATTTAAGTCAGCGATTGACTGAACGATCGATAGACGGATCGCCGCATCGATTGATGCCTGATGTGGCTGCGTTTAATGGCAGCTTAATGAATTATTAGTTTTGAACGGCCTTTCAAGCTGACAAGCTCCAAAATGTTAACAGCAAGCAAAAAAATAAAAAAATAAAAAAAATAAAAAAAGCGAGTTTTAGCTAACAAATAAATATAAAAGCAAAGTTTAGGAAGTGAGGAAGTCTTGATGAATACGCGGCTTAATTTGTAGGCGTTGATTGTAAACAAAGTATAAAACAAAGTGACAATACAGGTATTATTATTCAAATATATATTTATGAAAATTAATACAATATTTATGTATATGTATTTATTTCATATTATTTAATCTTTTATATGTTACTTTTTAAGTCAGTTTCTATGATTAGGAATTGAGTTTTTATTTATTATTAAATTCTTTTAAAAGTTTTTTATACATCTTTTATAGGTTTTTCTAATGTTTATTTTATGTATCTTATCTTTTTATTTTTTAATTTAATTTATTTTTCATATTAAAAAATTTTTTAATTTTTCTTTTAAATTTATATTTTATATTTTATTATTTGTAGTTGTTATAACTTTTATTATTATATTTATTTTATAATTTACAGTTTTTATTGTCTTCCTTTTTTGTAATGAATTATATTAATTTTTCTTAGTTTTTGTTTTATTTTACATAATTTTGTATGATGTTATATTGTTATTATTAGTTATAGTAGTATTTTAAACCATTTTGTTGTCTTTTTTTTCTTTCTGATTTATTTCATTTATTTAAGTTATTTATTTAACGCAATTTGCAACATCTTTATTTGCCTTAAACGAACGTTATTTTATTATTTGAAATTAAAATTTGCACATTTAATTTTTATTAATGGATTCATTAAGAAACTAAAACAAACATTTATGATATATATATATATATATATATATATATATATATATATAGATACTCGTATATTTATTTACTCATATTGATTACTTGAATTTGACAATCAGTTAATTTTGACACACCCGGGGCTTTCCGATGGCTACATATATGCAATATTTATTTGCCTAAGATCGTGTTTATATATATGTGTGTATATATTTTAAATTTATGTTTTATTAGCGCTTTGGTGTAGCTGTTTCATTTTATTTAAAATTTATTTTTTGCTGTCAGCTAGTATGAATTCGATTTTGATCAGGTTTTTTTGCTAGTGAACAACTTTTTTTTTGCCGCCTGCTCAGCAACTGGGTGTGCGAGTGTGCGAATGTGTGTGTGTGTGTTTTCGATATTGATTTTTCGTATTAAGCGCATTTCTGCGTACGGTTTTTTCAAGGCCAATCTGTGGTGGGGAGGGGCTGCCGTTGCTGCTGGTCAATCTGGTCAGCTAACAAGTTTTCTTGCTGTTGATCAATTAAATGAAATTTTAGCTCTCGTTGCTGTTGTTGTTGTCGCTTTAATGACGCTAAAAAATGTGTGCAAAAGTCCAAGTGTCAACGGCGGCGCCAACAAATGCAGCTCAATACCATCTGCTGCAACTGCAACCGCAGCTTGGCCTAATCAATTGAACTGCTGCTGCTGCCTCTGCTGCTGCATTTGAGATGATTAAGCCATGTTTGCACTTATGTAAGTGCGGTATCCGTTAACGGGGCGGGCGGCGGCTGCGGCCATAAGTCGTCTCAAGTGTCGTCATCTGGTGTTTCAACATTTTTTGCTTTTCTTTCAATCTTTTCACCTGCATTGTCGTTGTTGTTGCTGGCGAGCAGTTCCGCCAATTAGTGCTGCTTCCGCTGCAACCAGAGACACCAAATCCAAAAAAAAAACAACAACACTTTTCTCAGCTTTCCACTTGCATTTTCTTTGATGAAAATCGAAATTTTCGTGAATATATATATAAATAAAGTTTGTCGAAGTTGTTGTTGCTGTTGCTCTTGCTGTTACGACAAATGAAATAATTTGCAATTTGCATAAATTATAGGGTCAAAAAAAAAAAAAAAAAAATGCCATCAAACATTGCGCCTTCGGTTACGCGTCGAAAATTAACAAATTAGTGCGATGTTTCGCAAGGCAACGCCAGCAAACTTCCGAACCAACAAAATTCAAAACAAACTTTCCAAAAAAATGTCGCGCATGCGCTTGGAATGCAAAAACCAAAAAAAGTAATGAAAAAATAAGACATCAACAAGGTCTTGCACATGGCTATGCTTGACGTTTGGGATTTACTCGCATCTTATGTAAGTTGAGAACGGCTCGCCACGCAAAGCAGCCAAGCAAATTGATGGCTCAGTCATGGATGGTTTCCCCCCTCTCAGCAGACTCGCGCGCAGTTATTTCTTTAACTTGTTGTTTATGTTGTTGTTGTAGTAGTTTTTTTTGCAGTCGCTTCTCACGCTTGTCAGAAAATGTCAAAAGTGACGCCGCTGCACATTAAAGCCAAAAAAAGAAGAAAAAAAAATAGCAAAAATATTTAAGAGAAAACTTAGGCAATACTTAGCATAACGAAGTGTAAATGCTCTCGCTGAAGAATCTCAGAAGTGAGTGGGGGGAATGTCTTGAGTTAGAAATTGTTAATTGGGAAATTTCTAACTTATTTATGAGGTGTGTGTGCTTCAGCAAGGGAATCTAATAAGCTTGGAATATTAAATGGCATGGAAGTAATTCGATTTTACTATTTACTTTCTAGGATGATCATTTAAGTTAAGCTCTTCCTAGAATATCTTGCTAAGACCTTATATCTTGCAGTTCTTTTCCTAAATTATCATGCTATGCTGTGTTAGGGCAAGAATCGAGGTAGATAAGCTTTTGATAGAATTTCTTTTTATAATGTTTTAGCTGGATTATCTAGGGATGATCTCTTTAGTAATGATCTCTTTACTCTGTATTTGGAATCATAAAGTCTTTATCTATTTCTCTAGCAACAGAAGTCAGAGCAGGCAAACAAAAAAAAGGTTATGAGTATGAAATTAAACTGAAAATTTTATAGACAACAAATGATAATAAATAAATAAATAATTAATATTTATCTATTCTATATATTTAATTAAAAAATTCGAATGTTTTTGCAAAAGAACTTAAATAAGAATTATTTATTAGAGGTTTGAAGAGCTACAATTATAGATTTGAAATGTAGTAGTTTGAAAGGTAGTTATTATGCTGTCAGTTAAGACAATACTTCATACATATGTCTAGTGCTCCAAAAATAAAAGTGAAAAGAAATTGGAATAAAAAACTTTTATTAGAAAATTGAAATTTCAGCTTAAATATCTGAGTTTGACTTTTGGCCAAGAAAATATTCTCAGCAAAAAGCTATTTAAATAGCCAATTATATCTTAAAATTCTCTTGGAAATGGGGACTCATAACTTTTCAGGAGTTAGGCATGTACTCTAAAATATATAAAACTTAGTGCTACATATGAGCTTTAGAGCAAGTATATACAATTTGAATAATCAATTAGATCGTACAGTCCAATCGGAACTAGTAAATAGCTATTATAGTAATAAAAGATCTGTCAGCTAAGTTTATACTCTAACATATGCAAAATTTGATATGAACTTAAGACCAACTATAATGTAATTTGCTCAATTTAAATCTACACTAGTATACTCTACACAGATTTGCAAAGTTCCCGGACAACTCATGTATTCAATAGGCTCTTTGGCACTACTCTACATTTAATAAGACGCGCATTTTTTGCGGAAATTTTAACGCACGCTTAAAAGCTTTGGCTCTGACAATCGCCATGGCAGTTAGGCTGCGTGGAGGGTAGGCAGCCAGGGGCAGAGATCATAATTGAGCGGGGAGTCAGGCGCCATGGTCAACGGAAAAGGTGAAAGACAAAACAGCCAATGGCCGCAGACATTGGGCTGCTGTGTCATCTTGCAGGCGCCTCTTTGTTTAACTCTGCAGCTGCTGTTCCCTCCACACACACACTGGCTGGCATAGTTGACTCGTCTGCCTGACCTTTAACGTTGAGCAAGCGAAAAACCCAAATCTGCATATCATTCATTTTGTGGCAGTCTCTAGAGCTGGAGTTGGAATCGAAAGAGTTGGAGACTTTGTTCCCGTGGCCGACAAAATTAGTTGGAAATGCGGGGGAGGCGCAAAACAATTTACGATTATTTGTCTGAAGCGACTGGGCCGACTTAAGCGCGATGTTAATCGTCGCATATGTCCGGACATAAATTTCAAGAAAATGTCAAGGATTTGTTTTGGGCAAAAAGATATAAAATAAAAGAGAAAGAGAAAGATCGTCGCACAGCAATAAAATGAAATATATTAAATGCAATCAGCGGCTGGCTAATCGCTCAATCGGGTTGTTCGTCTGGAGGCCGACCTGTGCGGCATGTTTGCCGGCCTGCCTGCCTGCCTGCCTGCCTGCTTGACACATTAATTGGAGTTAGCCCAGACGACAACAACAACTACAACGACAAGAAACAATCGTGAGCAAGGTCGTTTCTTTCTTTTGCTCGCCGGCCGAAAAACAAAAAACAAAGAAATAAAATCAAATCAATTTGCATACATAAATTCTATTTTCTGATTGGATCTGCCATTGAAATATTGTTTTTAATGGCATTTCAAACGTTTCTTTTGTCTTTTCCTGCTTTATACTGTTTGTGTGTTAATTTGACAGCCGCTGTCAAATGATTGATGTATAGAATTGACAGACAGTGCGGCACAGACCTAAGTGGGTCAGTGTCTAGACGTACAAATGTATATCCAACTATATCCTGTTGTTATGCGGGCGCGGGTCAATGCTGATGTCAGCAGTTCAAAATTTGGTACAATTTTTTATGACTCAATTCCCAAAAATGAAAAATCGCGGGTTTGGCTTGACCATGTAAAGCAATAGAGATGGAGGTTGCCTCCGTCTCTGTTTACGTCTTTATTAAAGATGTTGTAATGTAGTTAATGAATTTCTGTGCGTGTGCGTGTGCGAGTGTGTGTTTGTTAAAGCCAAGATTGGGCGCCAATTAACAATTAACTGTCGTTTCCAGTTGCCACAACAAATCAATGTTTATCTTATTTTATTTTTTTGCTTTTCGTTTTAGCCATGTGCCAGCTGCCATAAACAAAGCCGCGCTTCCTAATTGAAAAACTGCCAGCTAAATGGACGCGTAGCACGTGTGTCTGTCTGTGTGTGTGAGCGAGAGTGAGAGAGAGAGAGAGCAACGACGCTTGCAAGCATTGCAGTGGACATCGAGAGAGATTGAGAGAGAAACGAAGCAAGCCAAACCAAAACACTGGCCAAAATGTGCAGCACCACAAAAATGGTTTACAGTTATAGAATTTTATGGCTTTCCGGCGTTTTACTAGGTGAGTACTATGGCCCCAATAGCCGAACAGACACGAGGGACGTGAAGACACGAGCAGGGGCCGAGACACAAGTTGGCAGAATAATTGAATGCTAAGCGCGTTGATTAGACGATTACTTTGAGGCCGAATCGATGGCACGCGTGAGCCACATAATAAGTGTGCAGAGCAGTAAGAATAGGTGGAATGAAAGATGTAGGGAATAGTGTAGAGCAAATACCCTATAAAAAGCTGATGAGCCTGCAGAGAAAATGAACTTTATATATTATAAGTGGAAGTTGATGCATTCTATAACTGACTAAACTTTTAAAATGTGTTAGATCTGCGAACAGACTTACTTAAATATTAGCAATAGAAGTATCTCTAAAGCCTCTTTTCCTTCTACAGCTCACCTATTGCTGGTAGCCATCGATGCCCAGGAACCAGCCAGTCCAGTATTTCAAAACCACAAGACGAAGGAATGGACGAATTTAGATAATATAACATTTTCCTTTGATTGCAAGAGGCGTTCGGTGGGCTTCTATGCGGACATGGAGTACAATTGTCAGGTGAGTTAGTGCGAAAGAGAGAGCAACAGAAAGAGCTTACGATTGAAGCTTTGAGTTTTATGAAACTGCCTAAAAGTAGGCAACAAAAGTGTTGCATGCAAGTCAAGCTTGCAAAAGGAAATATAAAAATTGAAAGACAAATATATTTATTAAATAATTAATATTAAAAAAAAAATTTTAAAAAAATTTTAATTTAAAAAAAAAATTAAAAATAAAAGTAAAAAAATATTAGGATACAAGTATTTAAATTCTATTAAATGAATATAAAATAATATGTATAATACATATGATGTTATAAATCTCTCTTTGCTTAAGTTTAATTTATTTAATATTTAATACCAATTGCAGATATTTCACATGTGCGACGAGGAGGGCAATCGAATACCACATTTGTGCGCCAATGAGACAAGCTTTAATCAGGAATACAGAATATGTGATTGGGACTACAATTTCAACTGCACAGAATCGCCGGTTAGTCGAGACTTATAAATATTATGCAAAACATTATAAACTAATTTTGAAATCTTCATTTTTAGAAATGGTTCTATCTGAATGAGTTGACTTATGCAACGGATCCGCCAGACGAAGATGATGAAGACTATTGAATGCAATTAATTAAATATTTATTGTCTTTGAGAAAGAGCAAACACTAATTAAATTAAATGGAGCCAGCAAGATGATGATGAAGAAGCAGAGGTGGATTGACGCAATGGAAGTGAATATGTTTCCATATAAATAAATATGTTAACTAATTTAAGAGATCTGTTGACGATTTTGTTGAGTTACGTTTCGTGTACAATTGTATGTAGTCTAATTTGAAGAATCGAGCATCGGCATCGAGCACCGAGCATCGTGTAAATAATGTAAATAGAAGGCCGCCCAACTAACAGCAATGCGAAGGTCGTCGATAAATAAATTACAAATAATGTAATTGTTTGTAAGCTGAATAAAAAAACACAGAACACAAATTGCGTCCATGAAATGTAAAATATATGAAATACTCGCAAATCAAATAATTGTATATTCCTTCTTACCAATTTGGGCCGATTGGACAAAATGCTTTGCACTTATTAACAAAGTGTCGGAAATTACTTTATACTTAGTTTAGATTTTTTTTGCTGCCTTTGTATTTGTTTTTTGTTGTGGGACTCACCGTCAGGCGACTTTTAATGGGTAAACAACCCCGATGAGTCAAGTTCAATGACGAAACAACAAGGGTAGTCAATTAGGTAAGAGTGTTTTGGCCAATACTGAAGAGGGAATACACTGAAAAGTTGTTGATTTACTAAGATCAACTTTATAATAATCAGCACCAGTATAATAAATCTCATTGTGAGCATCATGATCAAAATTATCATAATCTTGATCGCTTCTTGCATTATTTTTTATGCTCAATTAGTAAGTAGAATCATATTAAAAAAGAGACAAATAGATAGACAAACATGGCTAGAACAACTCATACTGATCAAGAATTACGAATATTGAATAATAAAATGCATATTAAAAGGAGCTTGGAGTCTATGCTGAACATCTATCTACTCAATTTATATTTTTAATCCACATATTCCAAATACCAATAAAATGTATAAACTCTGTAGCATAAATTTACAAAATTCAGATACCCTTCTCTACACTTCTCACTATAAATTCACAGCATAAAAATAGTTGGAATTCATAACAATAAAACGAAATAAAGACAAAAATTAGAAAACATTCAGCAAAAACAGCAAAGCCGACTGTAGGTGTCGGTGCGTGAAATTGCAGCTTCCCGGTTCACGACTTATAAAATGCCATTGAGCACTCTTTAACACAGTTAGTCGGAGAGCTTAGCCATAACGAGAAACAACCAATTGGAATATATCATTGTTAAATAAAATACATAAAATGGCTCACAAATCCTGCTGCCTGCTGTTCCTAGCGCTCTTAGCCGTAAGTCTTAATGTTTATTTCATGTCATATAAAATCTGATTTATTTCTTTTTCGTTTTTACAGTTCGCTGCAGCTCAGTACTATACGCCCTACAATCCATACAATACGCCCAGCCCAACGTTCTCTAGTCTCACTGGCTATTACTATTCGACAGCAACGCCTTACTATTATCCCACGCCGAGCAACTATAACAACGATATTAGTATACGCATTTGGCCCTATGTTATCGGTCAATATCTGTATCCTACTTACTACAACAACAACTACTACAATCCCTATGCCTCGCTCAATACGCCCAACTGGCAGGCATACTATGCGAATGCCTATCGAAGTAACTTTGGTAAAAAGTAATTAATTGACGACAATTTACTAATATTAATCATAGTTTGTTGCTTATTGTGAAATTATATATTTTTATGAATTTACTGGCATGTTGTTTAATAAAGCTTAGATTTAATGAAAACTAATAATGTTAAAGTGAGCTGCAAATAGAGCTAAATTTATTATTCAATTGATGTTTTCCGATCTGCCACGCCCCAAAGACATTAAACTTTTTATGTTTTCAATCTCGCAAGAGGCAAATAAATGCAATTTAAAAGCTGTCAGCAGAACAGGTCAACATAAACAAAGGAATTTATGAGATTCTAGTCATAAAACTGTGGAGATTAAAATCTTAGTCAATTTGAGCGAAGCCAAATGAGTGTGGCTCAATAAGTTAAGCATTTTTTTATTCTGGATTAATATTTACAAAAATATATACTTCAAAATTCAACTCTCTAGCTTTTACATTCTAAACTGAATAAAATGTATTCACACTTTATAGGACAAGGAATATCAATTTCAAGTCTCTTGCTGTTAGACTATGCATTCATGCATATAGATAGACAGTTCTTCAGACACACATTGCACCAAATCAATATACTCTCTTCCATTTCATGAGCAAGTATAAGAAAATTGTGTTCTATTTATGTTGCATATAAAAAAAAAATTTAGAAACAGTTGGGAGTAAAGCATAGAAATGCAAATGATTTAACCAGTAATAATGTCATTTTGATAACCAGATATGTCATAGGCGTGAAGACCGTTAGGAAATCATGTTCCACGTTGGGCCCACTAAGGCATTTATGACGGCTTTTGACACATTTCGAGCATCTGAAAGCAAAACAAACAATTGCCTGCAAGCAAATCACTGACTGAGCTGCAGACCGAGACCTCGTGCTAGACGGAGTCGTTGACACCGCGACTTCAGCTACAGCGCTGGCCATGACATTAGGTCTGGCAGTGCGCCGCTGCGATTACCACATGTGCCTAACGGATTTCACACTCGGCTGTCAGTTGGGTACCATTATGTAATGGCTAATAGGCAAGGTAAACATTGTTCCGACAAGCACTGAACTTGACATCCAGGTACGACTGCACCTCACGTTAATCGCTAACCACAAAGGTGTCCATACGTAGTTTCTTGACTTTTAACCCACATTCTGAGCTGCTATTACGATTGGACTAAGTCTAAATTAAGGTTCTAGCTAACTGTAAGCTATTGTCAGCGCTTCTCAATGGGCATTATGATCCAGAAATCAAAATTCAAGAATCTTAAATTCTTTACATCACACGAGCTCCACGCGCATAAATAACATTTGCTTATCAACAACCGCTACTATGCGTATTTTTATCATGCAAAGCAGTTGCTGTGAGAAAACTTAAAGCCGAGTGAATGGGCCTCAATGGGAGGTAACAAGAGGCAGGGAGAGCGAGAAAGAGGAAGAGAAAGAGAGAGAGTGAGAGAGTGATTGGTTTTGTGGAGAAATGGGTCAAAACAGTCACAAAAGAGCGGGTAAAAGGCAACCGGCAAACACGAGTTAGGATTACATACAAAACAAGAAATAACAAAACTAAAATGTGCAACCAGACGAACTTTTGATGCTCTTTAATCTAGTTTGAATAATGTTCAATAGCTAATGAAGAGCAAGTCGAACGTTTGATGAATCGTTCTATAGTTATTTTTGGCTTGGATGATGTAGATATGCTTGGATCAAACTAATTAATATACCAAAATTGTTAATTTGTATCAACATTATTTTGGTCTTTTACTCTTCTTCATGTAATGAATTAACTCTAAAGCTTTTCGTCTATCATTCAACATATATTTGAATTTAAATCGCTTTTCATTTAAATCTTATGTTGTATTCTATGTTCTCTAAAACATTAATAATTATTTAATATATCTCAATTTATTCATTGTTCTAAATCAAAATGCTAGTTGTGAATAAATACTGAAATATAAAAATAAAAAATTTAAAAATTATTAAAAATAATAGGTTTTAAAGCTTTTTATTATTTTCTAATTATAATAAAATAAATTAAAAAAAAGAATATATTTTTATAATTTTATATATAAAAAAAAATAATATATATTTATAATTTTTTATTATTAATATTTATTAACATTTCTTAAATATCAATAAATTTATTAAAAATAATAAATACAAATTAATATAAAATTAGTAAAATTTATTTATTTTTTGATGAGTTGAAATTCATTAAACTACTCTCGAAAATAGCTGTAATAGTTTTTGTATGTAATAATAGTATGTATTAATAATTCATGATAAATCAATTCTTATGCAACTATGGTTAAATATTCTAATAATAAATCATATAATAAATAATTATAAATAACATTTGAGTTAACAAAATTATGTATAACAATAAAATCATTTGACATTTGATTACCCAATGATTCTTATGACATAATAAAACTTTATGAATAATAAAAACAAACAAGAAAGTGTAGTTGTTATACCTGAAGATAAAAGATCGTTTGTGCCACATGTATCAAAGTAAATACGTGCAACGTGAAAGCTTTAGCTGTGGCAGGGCAATGGGTTGAATTGTGGTTGGGTGGTTGGGCTGTTGTGTGGCTCCCTGGTTGGGTGGGTCAAACACGGCGTGTGGTGCGTCGATCCCAGCCAAGAGGCTGTGACGTCAGCAGCATGTTTGTTGTCACGTTCGCAAAACACTTTTATGCTCTGGCCCCTTGCACGGCTATTCGTAATAGAGTCAACAAAGAGCCGAGCGGGAGCTGTGCAGAGGCAGATGCCAGGGGAGCTGTAGAGACAGCACTGAGTCGGCATTTTTTGGTGCGATCGTCTGCTATTTGTTGCTGCCGCCATTTAGGGGAAAATTGTGAAGAAAGTGTTGAAAACGAAATTGTAACTGAGAGCGCGAGAGTCACAAAAGCAAACACGTTGAAGAAGCGCGTGTTACGGAGACTGGTCTGGTCGAGAGACAAAAATTTTGCTTGATCCAACTGCGCGTGCAACTCCCCAGTCCAGACTTTACCTGCTGGCCAAGACCATGGCCAACTGCCAGTCAACGGGCACAACTCAAGCGCTGCAGTCGCGTCAAGAAGCAAAACAAGTTAAACCAAAACTAAATTCATTCGATACCATTTTGATTCGCATCTGCTGCTGATCAGGCCAAAAACAATTTGCGTGTGTGTTGTCGGCTGAAGAATTGTTGCTGTTGTTGTTTTTGCTGCCACAGCTGCTGCTGTTTAGTTGCGTGAAAGTCGTTGGAGCATTGAAGCCGTTGCAGTTAGTTAATTTGCTAACTCGAAGAGTTCAATGAAATAATTTAGGATACGTACGATATAACAACACAGTCAATTAATAAGTGAAAACACATCATTCTGCCAGCTGCTAGACTAAACCCATAATCATGTTGGTAAGTAAATAAAAAAACTAGATCGAAATGTTGTCGACCTGTGCGCAAGAACAGATGTGAGTTGTTTCGTTTGAATTTGTCTTGAATTTGCTGAGATGTGCAAGTGATATTTATATGCGTCTTGATATTTGATATATCAACTGAAGAGTTGAAAGTGGGACTTAGAGTTGCTGCCTGCTTAGTGGCAGCTGTAAGAGAAAAGTTGGGGCGAGAATAGGCTGTATTTCGAGAGGCCTCAAGTCTGCTACATTAAGTTTGGCTTCATTTTGGAAATGAATATATTTGCATTTGATAAATAAGAATTCATATTAGAAATTGTTAAGTTGAAATTTCTCAACTTTGGCTGATTTTGAATATGAGAATAAATAGTAATAAATATTTGATAATAAATATAGTTTGTGAATATAAGATATTTCAGCTATGCAGCTAGAAACTGAGCTATAGAGACATAAAATTTAAAACATAAAAAATGTATCCTATACAGCAAGATAAGATAAGTGAATAAATATTAAAAAAAAGTTCTCTCAACATCTGGAGAATGGACTTACAGAAGTTTCTTTGCCTGCCACATCACATACTCCACCAATAAGTACAGGGTACGCCTTAATCAGCTTTAAATCATTAGCTACAGTCAATTCGTATGCCTGGCACGCGCTCTGTGACCGTTTTACCTCAATTCCCCATTTGTTTCTGATCAAAGGAATTGACACTGACAAAAGGGCCAACCACCGCGGCCGTTTCTAAATGGCAATATACATTTGCTATTAACAATTGACAAAATAAATCACTTGGCTAACAATTCTGGCCATGTTGACAATGTATACACATATCTTATTGTTGCCAAAAAAAAGAAGTAACAAGCGACAACTTTCTATTGAAGCCAGCTCAGACGACTGTTTGTTTGTCTGCTGCTCTATTATTAAATGCGCTCAAAGTGTTTTCCGTTTGTTGGCCACTCGATTTTTGTGTCATGAACTGTGACTTTAACGATCGCATTACATGCGACTCGTTTAGCCATTAGATAATGCGCACTGGTAAGCTATAATTAGATTTATGCATCTGTCCACGTGCCTTAATTGCATCACCATGGTGTTTTTAAGATGCCCAGTTTATGTTTGTCTTTTATAGTTTTATGGCCACTGGCCACTGGATGCAAGGTAAAACTTGATGCGCCATTTATCGCTGCGGAGCATAAAATTTAAGATAGCCATAAATACATCAACTTAAAGCAGAGCCTACGCAAATATTTGCCAGAGGAAAGTTTAGGGCGTCAAATTTAATGTAGCTTATGAAAGGCAAAAGCCAAGCCCAAAAAAATAAAAAACTAAACAATAACGAAAAAAACGTAATTTTTAATGAATTTAATTTGTATGATTAAGACTTCATTAGCTCAATTTTATTTTTGTTATTCTAGAGCATGGACAATGGGTGATTCATGGAAATTTTCAGAAAAATGCCTACGTCCAAATAATTTGAATCATATTTTCATTTATAACAATTAACTCTAGAGATAGTTCGCATAGCTCACATAGTTGTTTAGGCTAAAGTTTTTATATGATACATCGATGAGTTCTACTCAACAATTGAGTGCCTTTCAGCTTACAGCACTTTCCATTTTAACAAGGTAATTCGCGTCAGCTGCTCACTCGAATGTGCTAAATTTTAAATAAATGTAAAAACGATTTTTGGCAAACAACGCGCATAAACGGCAACTGTTTAACAGAAGAAATTTCTTTAGTATAAATATTTTATTTAAATAACTTTAAAGATTTCTCCCAAATGACGAAATCAATTTGAACAGATGCAGATTAAGTTATTCATGCAGTGTTAAATTTGATTGCAGTTTGAAGAAGAAAAAACAAAAAACGAAAACAAACAAAGTGAAACTAAGCTGGAAAAACTATCTCAGCCACAGTGAGCCAGTCTTAACATCAAATATGTAAATGTAAACAAAGTGACATTTTCATATATTGCCGCAACTCACTCACTCGTAAATTTATATGCCAATAAAACGCAAATAAAATTTGAAATTCGGGAAAACGCGTGTTACATCATAGTAAAAGCCTTTCTTTTTAATTTCCTATTGTTCGAACACGATGCGAATGCAGTTGCATTTGTCTCACGTCTAACAGCATACATTTTGGATACATTTAATCAATGCCAAAAGTTTTCGCTTTACAGTTACAAAATAAAAAACAGAGCCAAAAGAATTTGGCCCACAAACTTGACCGCGAAAAAAGGCAAAGACGAACAAAAGAAGAAACCATTTTGTTAACAATGCTTGAAATAAGTTTTATTGTATAATATACAAAAGCGATCACAAATTATGTCGAGCCAACGGCTTCCACTGGGCATGCGAATTCAACTTTTAATTAAACTGTCACATCATTCAGTTTTGATTAATTCCTCGAGCTCAGGTGGCATTTGTTTACCGGCCAACCGGGTCATCCGTTAGTTCCACATAATTTTGCTTAGAACTATTGTGAAGCTAAAGACAACGCATACAAAATGTTGTTCAACTTTTTGTTTTGTTTTGTTTATTTGGCCACGCTCCAGGGAAATTTTCGAGCACATTTAGAAATCGGAAAACAAATGTTTTCTATTTGTCTGCCCATATAATTGAGTTCTAAAAATGGAAAGCGGCTTGTACTTTCAGTTCTGTTGGGAAAAATCTAAGAAATGAACAGCTAATTGAGAGCTAAGGGCCACGCCAGAAGCTGCGCAACTATGCCTAAGAGTCAAGATGTGGATATCTCTTTTTGTTTCCAAATTGTTTTGTTTTTAGTTCTTATCATTCAATCAATTGTTGTTCGCTTGGAATTTCACTTTTGCACTTTTGACTAAAAACATTTGGAAATGTTTTTAAAAACCACAAAACTGAATATAACGTAATGCTGAAATATTTATGAGTCAGGTTTTTGCCATCATTTACATACTGCAAATATTTACATGCTAATTTTGATGCCCAACAACAACAACAGCAACTACTAAACTCTCATAGCTACGGATGTGTTGACACAAATTTAAAGTTTGAAAACTAAAACTAGTTGCTACAAGAGCTAACATTACATAAAGGGCGCTTTACGTTGAAGACTGCCAAATGGGAATTGCTGTTAGCCCCATATGTTGTATGGATCATAAAATATTTTATGATCGTGTTAAATATGACTGTAAAACAAAATATAAATCGCAGGGCTTTAGTTTAAGTGCATTCTGGCAAGCATTTCTCACAGCACTGTCTCTATTACAATGTTAGGTCTGGTCTGTTACAAAAGGCAAGTTTGCTGCCTAAGTCTTTTGTTTACGCAATTTCCGTGTGCGTATGATGAAATGCGCTTAAAGTGCGCCTTTTTTGATGTCATTGCTGAACAATGCAATGACACACACACAAACACAGTTGCACACACACATAATCTGATAATTTCTCTAAAACACTTTGTACTTTCAGTTTCTCACAAAGAGTTCAAGTGCGCGACGCTCATTGCTAGCCGTCTTGTTGGCTCTGTGCTTTTTGAGCTGTGCTTTGGGCGCCAAAATAATCAAAAAAGCTGAAAAGCCGCCGTCTAATGCCAATGACAATGAAGACAAAGCCGATACAGCAGCCGCAGCAGCCGCAGCAGCAACACCCGCAGCTGCTGAAAAGCCAGCTAATAGCAGCGATGACGATGATGATGAGAATGAAGACGAGGACGGGGCTGATGAGGACGATAATGAAGATGAGGAGGATGAAGAAGAGGAAGAGCAATCAGCAGATAAGGAAGCTTCAGTAGCTGCGCCCTCGACCACAGACAAGAATCAATTGCAGCCCGCAGTTGATCCCACAGATCTCAGTGTCTGGGGCATGGTGCGCACACTTTGGAGCTGGCTGCGCAGCGATCTCAGTGAAAGTCTGTTTGGTGATGACGACGACGGCGACAATAACAAAGAGAAGCCAGCTGTTGTGGGTGAGTAATATGCAACGACTGCAACTACTCCACATCTGTCCCACACCTCAATTAGTGGTTCATTGATTGCGTTTATGTAACTCTTTCAATCAGCATCGAATGATAGCTACTGATTAGCGACTTCTCTGATTCCCACTTTCGTTTTCAATGAAACCTGACTAGAAACAACGTAGAGAAATAAAAGCCCAGCCAAACAGCAAAAGGTGCTCGAAAGGTGTTAACAACAATTTATCTGTTTTTTTTTTCTTCTTTTAATTTCTGTTAGAGTCCGCTTGGTCTACGAGATTTTGTTGTGAAATGTTTTTTCTCTCATCGCAAACACCTTGTTGTAATTTCACTTTCGGCCTTCGTTTCTTCTAGACTCGCGTAAATTATTATATACATATATATAAACATTTTTTTAAAGAGTACACGCATCTTTAAGTGCTGAGAAAATATTTATGGTTTTTTATTTATTTTCGGCGTTTCGGTCGCCTTCTTTTTATAGACTTTCGCATTGCTAAGCGTTCAGCTCTGTTTGTTGTTCCAATTGATAATATAAAATGATAATATAAAAAGCCTGGCTTAATTTGGCAGCGATGCCGATTCAATGAACATTATTAGTGGTCAGGTCTTTAGGTTGCTTAGCAAAAAACAAAAGACTTAGGCAGCGAACTTGACTAAAGTATTGCATTTTTCAACTAATTTCTTTGTTTTGCAGAGGGCCGTACGTTTGGCAAGATTCGACGTCTACAAATGGCTTTGGTCCCCATCATCTTTAAGTTTGGCGTGCTCTCAGCCATGGTCGCATTTCTGGTCGCCATTGGCATGAAGTCTCTCTTCCTGCTGAAGGTTTTGGTGGTGATGAACGCGCTCGCCATACTGGGCAAGTTCTTGACGCTAAAGACGAGTCTTTTCGGTCAGTATGAGAACTCAGCGCCCAGTTTTAGTTATCCTGGCTGGAATCCGCATGCCAAGGAATCGTGGACGCCCACTGGCTTCAGTGGCAGCCCACCATCGGGATCACACCCGCCCAGCAAGGAGATTCACTTGCACATTCACGGCAATGGACAGGCCCAGTCGCAGTTACCCGGACAGAGCTACTCTTATGAATCGCAAGGCGGTTGGGCAAGTCGCTCCGATCCCTATGGCGCATATCAGACCGGACAATATGTCGATCAGCGCCCAAACGAGGTGCCCAACAATACTGATCCCATGTCGCTGCTGCCCACAAAGTACCCGGCGCGAAGTTTGATTCGGTGAGCGAGTTGTGACCCAACGGCTAAAGGACCACCGAGTACAATTTTAGTCAGCGACTTTGCGAGGGCGCAGCTTTACTAAATTAGTTAATAGATGGACTAGTGGAAAAGTTGGCTTAGGCTAGTACGAGTTACACATTTAAATTAAATTATTTTCGCTTAAGTTTGCTGTAAATAGGCTTAAGTTACTTGCATATAAAATATTTATTAAAATCAATACAATTAATAAACAAAATATAGATAAAAAAAACGAAGGTTGTTTCATTTCTGGGCAGCTGAAATAATTAGCTACATTGCACGACAGCTTCGACGCTTGTGATTGATGTGTGAAGAAAGTGAGCTCCCGGTTCGAGGCTCGACTGCGGCGCCGCGACTGTGAGGCATGTGATTAATTAGACGTTTGACAAGCCATCGCAGCGATTTCTTTGAGACCTGGCCCAACAATGGGCGTGCGCTGACTTCACGTTTTGCTGCCTAATCATCAACATTACCGCCAAAAACATTGAAATAGAAGTCAAAGTCATGGCACTCTGTACCTACATACATATGTGTATACATACATTTTTGTTTACAGTAGCCCCAAGGGAAAGACAGAAAAAACATTTCCAATTTGGGTAATGATCAGCAATCGCGGCAATCGTTTTTCGGTCGTGCGGGACAGCGTTTTGTGCGGGCGGCGGAAGTTATTTAGGTTTACGTCCATGGCAATGTAACAAATTAAAATACATTTTTTCTAACTTTATTTAGAATGTTTATATATATATTAATTAAAATCTATTTTAATATCTGAAATCTAATTATATTTGTAAATTGTATTTTTTTATTTCCATATTAATTATATTAACCTTTTAATTAACTTGCAAATTGTTTGAGAAATGTAATTTAGAAAATGAATACATCTTAGCATATATGAAGGTTGTCAATTTTGACTTTACTATATTCTTTATATGTTCATCTTGTATACTTTCCAATGCAAATCAATAAAAAATTTGATTGAAATTGTTTAAATAAAAATTTTAAAATTTGGAAATTTTTTGCATGCATTTGGTGACGCGTATTCGTATCTGACAAAGGCCATGTTGGCTGTACTTAAATATTGGTATATTAACAACAAAATGACAGCTGCTTCATAGCTTGTGAATGCCAGACATTTGGCCAACATTTGAGATTTCTGGCCCACAGTGCAGTGCTTCTCAAAACTCTCAAACTTTTATGACATTCCTAAAAGTATGCCTTATTCATTAACAAACAAAAGTGAAATAAATCGTTGTAGCTGCATCTAAAAAGTATGCCGTATTTGACCAACATACAAAATGTCAATCAAGTTTGTGTCTCAAGTCTTTTGATTTTAATGTGTATATACAGCCTAATTCTGCTATTTATCCTAATATATATATATATTTATTTATAGATTTATATAAAGGTTATAAACACTTGCTTTAATATTAAATATATACCACACTAATTAAGCATAATTAAAATTTCTGTTTAGCGAGTGGCATGCGTCGCATATAGAAAGCAAAATTAAGTGTGCATTGAGGCAAAAAACTTAACTGACTAGTGTAACAAATTAATGTTTGCCGTATATCGAGTTTGTACGATAAATATTTATCGACTTCAGTTACACGCACAATTAAATCTGGACAGCCAGACAGAGTGGACAAACGGCGTGGCATGAGTCGTTGCTGATCTATGTGATATGAGGCCCATCCGTGCCGCCCGCGCCTGCATTCAATTCAAGTGACTGACAGCTTGCAACGTGCTGTTAAAGCTGACTTCACCTTGTCAGCGAGTGCAGGCTGCTGACGTTTTTACTTTGACAAAACCCTGACCATTGAATGCTGCTCTGCCTGAAGTCTGATGCCTGATGTCTTAGTCGCTGGCTTCTTCTAATTAAAAACGTTAAATACGTAGTGGACAAGCCTTTTGTAGAGCTGCTGGTAAACGTGCCAATTAATTAGTGGCAGTGTTGAAAACAAAATGGTGCAAATCATATATACCCTATACATACCCTATAGAAATACTAGTTAGTTGGATATTAGAGGTATTGATTGATTTGGAATAAAGATGTTATTTAGTTGACACATAACGTTGTCTGCTGCATATTAATATCAGTTATTGGCATCGATAAATGTTATCGATAACATAAAGCAAAATCCAAGTATCAGATATTTGTATCGATAATTGTGATAACAACAAACAAGGCTTGATGTTTTTATTGGTAATAAGGTTAACTTATATCTGTACTCTCAAATATGCAACATATCGATATCGATAATTATGATATCAATAAATGAAATACGCCAAGCATTAGAAATCACTAGAAATTGATTGTCGTATGCGAACTCATATGAATTCCAAGCCCAGCTGCATAAAGATTTCTATTTTATATCATCGACAGGGATAATCTTGTTATCGATAAGGCAAATATGTCAACCAACTAGTTACTGTTACACGGTATTCATATAGCAGATCAAGCTTGGTGGCTGCATTCTTTCGTGTTTGCTGGTATGGAGAAGTGCGTGGCTATATATTACAAGTTGTTGCAGCCAAATTTTAAAGTCGCAGCCGATTGATCACATAAATTTCACTGCTTTCTAACGCATCAGCAGTCGAATTGGCATTGGCATTGGCATTGGCGATGCGATTATTGAAATATCGTCAAAGGTTTTTTTCTTTTGGCCACTATTGCCGTTTGGCGACAAATCATGAAGCCACCGGCTGCGGTAGCAGCGGCAGCTTTTGTTTTCTCAAAATGTGGATAATTGCAGCTGACAGGAGACGAAGACGACGACGACGACGACGACGTCGCTGGCAATGGCAATAGCAATGGCAATGGCAATGGCAGGGGCCATGTTGACACTGGGACTGGGTCGGAAACCCGCTGACAACGTTTGCGGCTGCTCTCACTCTTTTTCTAACATGATAATTGGACATGTGCATGGACATAAGCAGCCATTTGACAGGCCACTCGCTGCGTTTACCTTTGACAGATCGCCTCGGCTGTGCCCTATTCCTTTTTAATTGGCAGTCGCATCTTGGCTGGAAAGTGAAATTGATAAACGAGTCGGTTGGCCAACAATCGATCGTGCCTGGCCTACAAATTTCTTTCTTGAATTTTGCAATTTCGTAATCCACATTCGCAAAGCGAGTGTTTTATCAATTTGGTCAGTCGTCACACCCAATTTCAACAATCTGTCTGGTATAATTATTATAAATTTTTAATATTTTAGCAACTTTCATTTTGTCACCTTATCTAAACATACAACTGACAGGTGTCTATGTAGCACTACTATATTCGGCAGCGCCCTCAACAGCATCTTTTTTGGGGCTGGGCAAAGCCTACATACAAATCGCATTAGCTTGATAATTGTTAGGGTCAATAGAAGAACAACCGAGACCAAGTGCCTTAAGGCTCAGCTGCAGTTTGTTCGGCAAACAGTTAGAAAACTTTCATTTTCGAAATGTGAAAATTTGAAGTGTGTAATACAGAATGCATTGAAGGGAATGATGCAACTCAATATTGTGTCAACTTGAACGTTAATTCAATTAACAAATCATTTACGCAATTTTTGTGGACTTTGAGTAGGTGCTAAATACAAATTTGATAAGGTAAATGTTAGCTGAAGAAGTTTGTCTTGGGTTTAAGGTAAAAGCTGGTAATGTTTTATGTGTAAGGGTAGCTACAAATATTGGAATTAATAAAATAAGTAAAAAAACTTTTATAAAATACTTACACTAACAAAAATTAAGTAAATGAAATGATTTTAAGCTAAATAAGTTAATAAAATGTGGAAAGACAAAATTCAAAATTAAAAAAATAAATAAGAATAACGGAAAATGAACGAACATTTATATTATTTATTATTATTTATTTATATATTATTATTTATTATTTATATATTATTTAGCTATTTAAAAAAAATTCTTGATGCTTTGCAAAAAAAAAAGAAAATTTGCTTAGTGAAATTTTGGCCGACAATTTAAAACACGAATAATAATTATATGCAAAAAAGCTTCTGAGTTAAAGATCTACCGCCCACGCTTTGCTTAACAAATGATAATTGAAAAATCTCAAAGGTATAACCATTCTCTTTAGGTGTCCAAAAAGAAGAAGACTAAATGTGACAGGGAAAAATGTTGAAAAAGTGAAACACAAAAATGTTGGTCGTTTGCTCAAATACAATTGAATAAAGTTAGCTTAACTTAAAGGCAGCCATTTGCCATTTGTTTAGGCAAATGTTAAGAAAATTAAAAAAAAATTTTTAAGTTTATTAAGATAATGCTTTAGTGACAATTTTAGCTCCCACACTTAGTTCACAGATTTTGTTAGTTATGCAAATTATGCTGAACATCAGATAATGAGACATTCGATATGCCTTTACCAGACACCTTAATTTAACATATTGGCCAAGTTGTATACCGTACGTTGGCCAAAAAAATTCAACATGCAAACAATTCGTGGCTGCTCTTTTGGCTTCTATTCATATGTTGCTCACTTTCCACAAAGAGCACGTCAGCTTTCACAAAGCTCTCTTAGGCGCGAGCCGCTGAGCCGCTGAGTCGTCGAGTTAGTCGCAACTCGTGGCTGCAACGTTTGGTATAAAACTTCTTACGTATGCGCGTCATGGCTCAATCTTACCTTGAACTTGGTCGTGTTAAGATCGCAGTTTTCCCAGATATACTACTACAGTGAACTATAGAGTGTGGTGAATTTATGCTGCGCCGGTGCAGCTCAACATTTGAATACTTTATATGTGCGTTAATTGACAATAGATCGGTGACGACTTCTTCTTTTAAATACAAAAAAAAAAAAAATGGAACGAAGAGCCGTTGCTCGTATGCGTGTCATTAAGTGTATATAAATTTGTGGTCAAGACTCAAGACAGAATAGATTCTTGTCAACGATTTCACATCTAACGGCAACTGTATCTACACCACTCAAAACATATATATAAATATATAACTCTAGTTGTAACTGTATTTGTATTTGTGAACGCGATGGACTGGCAGCGTTCTTTAGCAGGCGTTGAGCTATGGCTGCTGCTGCTATGTTTGCCAATGCCATTTACACTGACCCAAGCCTGGAGCCTGCCTGCCCGCCCAGTATCACCTCCAGCTCCAGCTCCCATCCCAGTTGTCCGGGCAGTGACAACGACACCTGCGGCTCGCCAACTAAATGGTAAGTTATGCCAAGTCACTTGGCTGCACAATTCAAGCTAAGCGTTTTAATTTTTCGGCCAATGACTCAGCCTAAGGTGTTCAATTTCTTTCTCTGTTTTTTACTTTTTATTTTGGGCTTTACGGATATGTAATACAGCGCCAAGCAAAACAAAGCAAAGCCAAGCAAAACAAAATATAATCAAAAGCGCTTTTATTGTAGTGAAATTTTTGCTCATTAAGTTAAATGTGAGAGCGCATGAATTTAAATAGGCATTATATCATAGTGTAGTCATTGTGGAGGAAGTGGCAGATGACCAGGGACAGATGCCGGCTGGATGTGCGGCAGCCAGACATCAATTGCAGTTGACAAAAGTGCACGGCTAATTAGCGCTAGTGGCATGGTTAGTGCAGCAGAACTGGAATATTGTTAAGAAAGGCTAAGATTTTTAGAGCAGTTGACATGCTTCATGCTTCAACATTTCAGCTCTGTTACGCTCTCTGTCTTCTCGATGTACAAGAGTGGAGCAATTAGCTGACGGCCTGCACTTGTGCGAGGTGCCATAAAACTGAAGAAAAAAAAGAACGCATTGCAAGTGCCTTGGCCATGTAATATGGGTCACACATAAGTACTTATAACTAAACTAGAACTTGTTGAGCGCTAAAAACAGTCGACGTTTATTTACGCACTCACTCGTTTGAGCTGACAAAATATAGGTACAAAAGTGTGGGTAACCAAGAGCAACTATACATAATGTAAAGTCATTTTAAAAGCAAGCAGCTGAGCGTGTACGAATGCTAAATACTCTTGTCATTAGAGAGCACAATTTATGACAGCTTTAGTTTTTATATCTGAGTCATATGTGAGTTTTGAAGATGTGAATTAGAACGTATTAAGTGTCATTAGAAGATGATAAGAGTTTGTGTTACATCTGATAATTTGTTGAGCGAAATTATTATTACTAATTAATTAATAATATTTATTTTTTTAACTCAGCATGTTTATTTAGCTAAGCATGTTTATATTTCAGTCGGTCTAGAGAATGAAGCTCAAGTTTATCTCTCAGCTTGTTCAAATTTTATTAATTTTATTATTGTTTATAATTTTTTTTAATATAATTATTTTTGTTGTTCTTTTTGTTATTTGTATTATTATTTACTTAAATTTTTTATCATTGTTATATATTATTTCGTTATCATTATCATTATCATTAGGTTTATGCACATCATAATCATTATCACTATTGTCCGTCTTGTCATTATTATCATTATAAAAATTAGTAACATTTTATTTTTCTTAAAATGCCAATAATACTTATTGTTATTATAATTATCTGTATTGTCATTGTGATTAAGCCCATTTGCTTTTCCATTAATATGGAAATTATTATTAATATGGAAATTACTATTATTACGATTATCCTTTTGATTATTGAAATTCATCAGCATATTTGTTATTACAAGTGAAAGATTTAATTATAACCCAAATTTTATCTTAGTTATGAAGTCTTGTAGCTTAGATAGCATTTCATGCATACGCTTAGCCTGCATCAACTCGATCAACTTTATTTTGGGAAAGCCCATAAAGTAAAGCCTGCCTATATATGTTTTCAGCTCAGTACAAAATTCTCTTGAACTACTGCTAATTCTTCACAAATTGCTAGCGCCACAAATAGGCATTGCCTGACCAATGATAATCAATACGTCTTGGCCACTTATAGAAGTTGTTATGCCCCGCAATGTAAGAGCAGCCATGCAAAGTAAACAGCACAGCGGGCTGATAAACTTAGTCATAGTCGTGATATAGCCACATATTTGGTTGACCACTGCGGCAAGGTTCCATACAATAAACACAATAAAGTGGGACCGACCGGCAGAATTGAGGCGTTGGGGGGAGCTGACACCAAAAACAACCTGAAACTGCTCATAATTGGGTTATAACCGTCATATGCCAGACGTGTGAGTGTGTGTGTGTGTGTGGTTACACCTTGTCTTGTTTGGCTAGTGGCAAACAAAGCCACTGGAAAACTGAACACAAAAAAATAGCTGCGTTCGAGGCATTGACAACATGCCTTTCCATGCCTTTTAAGCGCAAAAATTAAAAGTGTTGCCTGCGTGCATTTGTTGTTGTTGTTTTGCTTATTTTTTTCAAATGAAATGCAATTTCATTTTTTAATTGCATCTGCTTGGCAGGCATCTCAGTCCCAATTGTCCAGTTTGGCCGGATAACAATGACAAACCAGAGCAGAGCCGAGCAGAGCATCTGCACCCAGCGCTTTCAACCCGTTTGATGGAGATTAAGTGACATTCACTACTTGGCTTGTTACACACTTTTTATTTTGTTTAACCTGACCACAAAGCTGTCGACGATTTGCGTAAATGTTTAACGTTAGCTCTTCCTCTTCGATACCAAAGAGCAGATCGAAACCAGTGAAAGTTTTATTTTATTGTGCTCTTTTGGTCATGCTTGTTCACCGTTGTTCAGAGCTCACACACTTCTGGGCTAACGGTAATGCTTAACTATGTTGTTGTTTAGCTGCGAGGGGCAACTAGTTTCCATTGACACATTGATCAAGAATTCTAGCCAGTTGTTGAATAGCAGTAGAAAAGCTAACGGCAGCACAGCATAGTGCATCTAACAGATCCAACTAAGTGACGATTAACTAGCTGAGCCAAGCTGAGTTAAGCTAAGCTAAGCTAATTGGAAACATATTTCACTTTCAAATGCCACCCAAGGCAAACGTTTAACAACTTCATTTGCTTTAGCTATAGAATTTATTGTGATTATGCTAAAATTTTATGAGCTACTGTTATGGTTAGCCTGGAGGCTATAGACAAATGCGATTTACAGCACAGCTGGCCAGTTAGCTAGTTGGCTTATTGGCTATTGGCCCAAATGCCCAGCAGCCTGGCAGAGTTTACAGTTCTCTGCATACAGCCCAGCGGTTCAAATGAACGCGTCACTCTTGAACAAGTTCGGGCTCAATGGCTACGCCCCAGCCGCAATGCATGCGATTGCCATAAGTAGCTAAGCATATTAAGCCATGGGCCACGCATAAATTTCAATTGTAGTGAAAGTACATATAAAAAAACCAAAAAAAAAACTATATACAAAATGTATTTGAAATTAAGTCGAGCCCAGTGCTTGGGCATTGTCTTCAATGGTAGCTAAGGGGGAATGGAAAGGGCCGCAGCATGAAAGTGGAAAGATGCACAGGTAATCGTGTGGCAGCAGTCGGGCTTCGCTTAATGTGCCACATTTATAAGCAAAGCGAGCAAAGCAAACAAAGTTTTTGGCAAATGTCAAAGAAGCATGCCGCGTGGGCTGCAGACAGTCGAACAAGGATTTTTATCTGTCGGATGTCACTAGAAAACAAGACAAAACAAACATTTTCTCACAATGCAACATCCTAGTTGCAGCAGCTTTCACTTGGCATTGAACTGACATTATTGGCTGCTGCTGCCATTGCATAGAGGTCAAAGTACAGACACACACACATATTGAAAGCGAAATTTTCACTTATCACGACTTTCAAGATGCGGCAGCAACAACCTGCAACAGTAGCGCCGCCACTGATGTGTGGCAATTAAGCGGCAGCTAATAGTCCTAACTACCCCTTAGCCGTTGCAATCAATAGTAATGAGTAGCTAACTAAAGAAACAAAAATAAAATAATTGCTCAATTTATAACGAGCTCTGCTCGGCGCAAATGCAGCCTGCGGCTCATGGGGCTGTGACAATGACTTAATTATATTTTTTTACAATTAATTGACTTGTACTGGTGTAGCCCAAACAACCACAGCAGCACTACTGTTATAGGGTATACAAAAAGCCAAATAAAATTGCGCAATTGTGCTTCAAATTCACTTAAATAAATTGTTAACAACTGGAGTGTCCACAAAAATATAGTAAGACTAAATACTAAACAATGTTAAAAATAGAAAGAGCATAAAGGAAATGTTATAAAAAGGTACGACATCATTATTTTCTTATAATTACTATTTTTATATTTTAGTTAACAAAAAGTTTATTACGAAAAGAGAGAAAAGCCTGTGCAATTACAAATAATAAAGCAGGCAAAAAAACATAAAAATATGAAATAAAAAATGGATTACACTTAATTATTTTGTGTTTTTAATTAGCTATTTATATTTTAATTTAGTACAAAAATTGATAGCTTAAAATATATTTCAATTATATTGTTTTGCTTATGATTTTATATTTTTATTTTCTATAAATATTTTGTTGAAATTATAAAAAATATATATAAAAAATTTTATATATAAAAATTAAATTCTTTCTATTTAATTTTTAACTAAATAAAAAAGATAATGTAAATATAAAAAAATTCTTTTCGCTCTATTTATTTAAATAAAAAGAAAAGAATATAAATATTAAGAAAACTATTATGTAAAAAAAAATTCTTTAAGTTTAATTCTCAATTAATTAGAAAAAACTTTAAGTTAGAATTTAAAATTAAACAGAAAAAAATTAGTATGAAGCTTTATTTTTTGTTTTTTTTTATTTTTTATTTTATATTTATGAACTACCATAAAGTAATACGTCTAAGCTTGCGCTTTTGCTTAAAGTCGTGAAATAGAGAAAGAAAGAAAACGAGAGATACTAAACTGATAAATTCCAGCAGTCACAATTGTTGCAAACATCTCTATGATTTCAGCAATTTAATTTAATTATTTGTCAATTGCAATTTTGAAAAACAATTGGTACAATTAAGTTGCGATTAATTGTTAGGCTGTGCACATTTTCACTCGATTGTTGTTGCCTGGTTAGCTGGATGTGAAACTATGTTTTAAACATGGCAGAGAATGCTGCAGGTGGCAAAGCCACACAAGGTGTTATCAATGTGGTTGCTATTGCTGTTGTAGCTGCTGCTGTTGCTGCTGCTGTTGCTGCTGCTGTCCAGTGGTCAGTGGTTGCGCACACTTTCACTCAAATATTTACAGTTGAAAAGAAAAGAAGAAGCTCGTGTGGCAGCTGCCACATGTCCAAAACACTTAACAAACCAGACCAAATTCCGTTTGTGCGTAAGCCAAGCAATTTGATTGTTTTGACCATAAAGTTATGGCCTTGTATAAGCTGTATAAAGATATATATAATACAGTTTTTGTTTTATCTTTTTCAATTTTGCAGCCATCACACCTTATTTGGACCTAGCTCTATGCCCGATCCGAGCTGAGCCCTGGTCTTGCGCTCGTGAACGATCGGCTAGAATCTTGGATGCTTGGGATGATGAATTGCACTTGCAGTGGCAAAAACTGAAAGGTAAGCAAAGTGAAGGTCAGGTGAAAGAGTTGCTAATTAGCTTGGAGTAGTAATTAATGTAGTCCGGTGAAAATTTAAAACAGGTGAAAACTTGCAAATTGCCAATGATAAAAAACAACAAATTGGCATTTGCACACGTTTAACTATTTTGACTTAAAGTTTTATGACTTCGATTTCTGAGATTTGCATAAAAGTTAAAGCAATTTTTTCCTTTAGTTGAAGCGGATCGGCAGTTGAATGCGACCATAGAGAGACGTGGCTACAGCGCTTCGGAACTGCCCATTAAAGAGAAGCCATCGACATTGTTAAAGAAAATCGAAATCGGCACCAAATACATGAAGGAATATCTAGCGGAGACGATGGACGGGTAATTCAGGCAACAAGTTTGGCAATATCCAGTTTTTCTTAACTCTCTGCTTCTTTGTCTCGCTCAGTTTCCTTGGCCGTGAATACGAGTATTTGCAAGCGCCAAAATCAAAAGCGGATGACAGTGAAAACGTGGAAGATGACGACGACGACGAAGATGAAGCGGAAACGGAGGGAGAGACTGAGGCTGAGGCTGATGCTGATGCTGAAGCTGATGATGAAGGTGAGGAGGAATCGGCTGTCGAAAATAGCGCAGAGGATGAGACAGATGCAGCCTCTAATAGCGGCGACCATGAGGAGGAAGAGGAAGAGGATGAGGAGGAAGACGAAGCAGATGAAGAACCTGAAACGGAAAATGAAAGTGCACAAATTGTGGCAAAGCCGGCGAGCGATGTGAAGAACTCAGTGTTTAGCGATGGTGGTGCATCGGGCGGTGTGGAGTTCATAGAGCTCGAAGATGGTGCAGACAATTTGGCGGGCACTGTGAAAAAGCCCGGCAAAGGCGGCAACAAACGCAAGAAGAACAAGACCAAGCGCAAGAAGAAGAAGAAGGGCCAACAAGAACACCAACCAGCTACATTGGTGGTGGTGCAGGCAGCGCCTGATCATCACGAAATTGATACCGGTCACGAGAGCGCGCCAGCAGTTGCCAGCCATGGAGGCGGTCATGGAGGTGGCCATGGAGGAGGCGGTGGCCGACCTTTCAAGCGCAAGACAAAGCGTGGCAAGCGCAAGCGTAAAGGTCAACAATCGACGGCAGTAGTAGAGCACGAATCCAGTGATACATTGGGAGTGGAACTGTTGGATGACCTGCTCGATGTGGACACCGACGCCTTGCTAGCTGGAGGAAAGCGCAAGCATAAGAACCCGTTTAATTATGGTAGAAGTAACGGAGGTGTGTGTTGTTTGCTGCGTGTGGTTTTGAATCAATTAAGCGCACCTTTTCCACAGCACAGTTTCAGTGCCTATATCTATCTATAATGTTAGTTGGTTTGAATGAAGGCTTTGGCTTGCCAGAGATTATAGTTGTGATTTATAGTTCAGATAAATTGATCAATTTCCTACTGGAGTCAATACAACTTATTAATCAATTTGAACTATGATTCACAATTATATCAAAGTTAAAAGCAGACTTGCAGAAATTATTTGAAATTAATTAATATTTTTTTAAGTATAACATAAACAAAGAACACCCTTTAAAACAAAAATAATTACTAATTATTTTTAATTCATAAATGATTGATATATAATTTCTGCAAGTGTATACTATATGTGCTTGCTTTAACACTTTACTGCTTGGCAAAAGCACAGCCATCAAACTGCTTGCCAAGCAGTAAACAATTGTTGTTGGCTTATATGAGTTTTATAGCAGTCAGCTCAAGGCATTCAAGCTTAAACTTGAAGCTGTTATTAAGCTGAGAATTTATAGTTAAATAATTTATGCTTAATTAAAAAAAATATTAAATAACTAATTTAATTACTTATATTAGTTATTTATATATTTTATTTTCATAAATTATTTGGCTTAATTATTTAATTTATTGTACATACTACATTATGCCTGCTTGTTTTGCTTCGAATGCTTGTTGTGTTATCGTTATCGTTCTGTTATCGTTATCGTTAACGCACCTACGCGCACTGCAGTTCATACTAACAAACATACCACCCTCCTATGCGAAGAAAATGTCGTTAAATCGTTTATATGTGTTTTTTATGTTACTTTTCCTATGTTGTTAATATGCATTTCTCTATAGTGAATAACTGATCGATCTCACTTGCTTCACAGTTACGCGCGGCAAGAAGAAGAAGAAGAAGAAGGCAGCCGCTAAAATTCTACTAGTTGGTAGCGTGCTGAAGGCCAAAATCGAATTGCTGCTCAAAATCTTGGGCGCCCATTTGCAGATCAAGTTCTTTGCCATAGCCCTGATCGGATTGCTGATAAATATTGCTCGATTCTGGATCGATGTCAAGCGGGGCGGTGCACCGTCCAAGGTAGGTTGAGAGGCCCAAATTTTGCAATACCAAATTTCGTTTCGTTCGATATTGTTTTGTTCTGGTTAACACACGAACAAAATTGTTCCGGTTATGAGACCCAACGAATATATATTTCTAATCTTGTGCACAACCTTTTTGTTTAGATAACAATTGACTTTTGTTAATTTTTTTAGTGTTAAGCAAAGGCAAATTCTATATTTTGTTTTGGCAAAGGTTTGTTGGAAACATCTTGTCGACTCTCTGTCTCTATCACTCTCCCTTTCTCCCTTTTGCTATCCCTTCTCTAAGACTCTCTGAAAGTGATATGATGTATGTACATATATAATATGCGGACACAGAAGCAGGCGTTTGTCATGTGTTTTTTAACTTCTCACTCCAGCTGCGGGTTTTCGTTCACAAATTTTCTCCACATCAGTTCCAAAAACAACAACAAACAAACAACAAATTACCGTCCTCTAAAAAACAAATTGTACCGTATGCTAACATATTCAGAGCTCTTTGGTTTCAGATATGGTAACCATTTTGGACAGCTACAACAATAATCAGTACATAACAATTTTCAAAGATTCCCAAAACTCAAAAAAACAAACTGAAAAACAATTAAAATCAAAATCAAATACAAATACATACGTAGCGTATATCCAAAATGTTCCCCTACAATATGTGTAAGTATGGGCGTGTCTCTCTCACTCATAGCTGGCGCCCTTTCCCACTCGTAACTCCAAGCCTCGACTATAAAGTGAGCAATTACACTCACACACACTCACACACACACAAATACACTCACACATATACACGTACACACGTATATACAGTCTACTCAGTATGCCCTTTTAATCCCATTGAACAGTCCAATCCACACAGCTCTTACAACTCTTTTGGGCTCTTTGGTATTTCCTTTGGTGTTTCTCACTTCACGCCCTATTTGCATTTGCATTTCTAACTAGGTTGTCTATGTCGAACATGCTCATCATCAGCACCATTACGAGGACCATGGCGAGGATTGGGGCGAACAGGGCAGCTATTGGAAGCGTTCGCTACAGACGGACCCATCCATCGAAGATCTCGACTCGTCCACGGATAGCTATCAAAATCGGCCGCTCTTGCAGCAGTACTCGCAGCCGGAGCGTCAGGATGCGCAGCATCTGGCCTATCGCAACCAATATCAGTGGCAATAATAGATATATACATATTCTTATTTGACTTACTGATTATTAAATAATCCCTCGAGTCCTAGTTTCGAAATTAATTTTAGCACAAATGCCAGTAAAACAATTTTAGTTCTAACCCCGCCTTAGTAGAAATTTATATGATTTTTAGTGCAATGCCCTACATGTAATTTATATTTATTAAATAATATATTTAACTAAACTTAACTAAAACAATTACAATAAATGTGCAGCATTTCCAACTGTTTAGCTATTAAATATTTGTTGAATTTTAAGTTGAACAAATTAGACTTAAGTTATTTATTTGAATTATTTATTTTATTCGTATATTATTATATATGTTATTATAATAATAAAACAAGAAAACATTTTCCAAGCGAAGCAAAAAGTTTTGAATAAATTTGAAGTTGCAATAGGCAGAACTCGAATTCGAGGAAAGCTTGGAATTAATAAGCAGTATTTATATATATATATATATATATTTATATATATATATATATATATATATATATATATATATATATATATATATATATATATATATATATATATATATATATGTATATATACTTATTAATATGAAGCAAACCTTGATGCTGTTCAAGAGACGAATGTATTGGAATATTTGATTAAAGACTGTAAATGCTCGATCATCAGTATATATATTCATTGATATGTATACTCCTGCATGTATATGTACATGTATACATAGAGTCTCAACTCTTCTTCACATAAAAAATAAAAATTGATGACTCAAATCTATATTAAACTTCATTTATGTTTCATTAAAACTATGTTTTCAAAAGAACTTAAAATCTTGCGTGGAATTAATGGGTGCTCACTTCCTGTTGACTCTGGCTCGACAATTGACAGATAGAAAATTTGCAAACGGGCACACGCTGTTGGAGTGCAGAATGCGGTCAATTCTATGTGGAATTTTTTAGTTTGTTTCGAAATTTCACCAATGTGGCCGTGCGCTTGTTTCTAATTTGTGGCCCAATTCTAGATCGCAGCACTGCTCCGTAATACCAAATAGGTGCGACGTGCTCCGATGGGTGTTCCCGTGTCTCGTCAGCGCAGCTGGATGTCAACTCAACAATTTGGCGAAGCGTGCTTTAAATTTTGAATATATGGAATTTTTTGTTCTTTTTTTTGGGATAGTGGCAAAATGTTGGCAATTAAATTTGTGTTTGACAAACGTCAAATGAGGTACGAGTGTAAAAAATTTATGGCCAATAAATTGCCGACTTATTAAGTGATGAATGGCTGACTTCTTGGCTAACTGGCTGGATGCGCAAGCAATAAATTGATTGACATCGACCCCCTGTGAAAATTCGAAAGACGCTCTGGGAAAAAAGAAAGTGAGCAAAGGTCCAGTCGTGTGGCTAGTTGGGGTTCAGGCATTCAGACACGTTTGATATTGACCTTGTTTAAAGCGTCGCGACTTCGGACTTCGTTCACTGCACTAATTGAAAGAAAAGCTCCACATTAGGCATTAACATGCAACAGACGGCGGGGGCAGCGTGGCAGCATGAAAAGCGAATTGACATGCCGCAACATGCGCCTTATCTAGAGGCAAACATCTACAAAAAAAGAAAAAAACTAAAAACTCCACAAAGAAAAAGTCTTATCATTAGCAAAATACAAAATCAATGAAATTGGCCATAAAAATTCGATTGCCCCTTGGCAAGAGGCAGCTGCGATGCGTGGGAGTCTCGTTTTTCGAGGTGTCTGCAAACGTGTGCCACATAATTGATGTTGATCAGAGAAGCAAATTGAAGACAGTCCGACGGACAGAAATAGTTTAGTTTTCAGCACTTTCTAAACTTAACGCCCACTACATTGTATTGACAGTTGGGCTGGCTGGGTGGGTGTGGCTCATCGCCCATACATCATGCAGATACCGATCAACAAAACAGAAATCTGTGCGTTCTCGCTGCTTTGCCAAAATTCAATATAAAACTCAATTGAAATTCTTGGGGCAGCCTGTTTTTGGCGACTTTGCCATGGATGTCGGTGAATTAACGGTTAACCCTCTGCACCTGTTTCTTTCTTTAGCTCTCTCTCTCTCTCTGGCCGGGGCAGGCAACGCGCGAGGTTTGATTGCACACAAGAACAAGAACAAGACTGAGAGAAAAGGCAATGCCTGGCTAGGAGATACCCTGAAATGCTTGTGAAGCTGCTGTCTTCGAGGCTTCCGCTTACTAATTTTGATTTAAGTTTTATGAAAATTATTTAATGCATTAAAAAAATATATATTTGGTTTACAATACATACCAAATATACAAAAAAAAATTATTGAATTTTGTATGCAAAGATTCATGTTTCAAAATTAATTCTGATACAGATTGAGAATATTAGGAAAACAAAAAAAAATTGATAGATATTTTTGAAACTTCAATCAAGAAATAAGATAAGATTTTCACGTTCTATTCTCTCATGAATACCGGTAGACTTCCCTCTCTGTTCCATTCTTTTACCTGCTTCAAAGCAATATGCACTGCACCAATATACCCAGCGTATATATGTTCTTGCAGTCAGAACCTTTCGGCTAAGTTGCCTTGGCGGGTCAAGTGTGCGAAATTTCTAAGCGCGTTTGGTGGCTCTGCTCCACTAAGCGACAGCCGGCGACGTGTGGCTGTCAGCAGGGCCCTCAAGTTGGTCGATTTGATGTGCTCGCCACAATTTAATTAAATTTAAGTGCCGCACTAGAAAGTGCGACTGCATCACGTATACGCACTGCACGACGACGTCTGCGTTCTCCAAAGGGCTGGGTGGGTGAGTGGGCTGTTGTGGGCTGGTATGCTGCTGGTCACATCAATGCCCACGTGTCGTCAAATTTAAAAAGTGCTCATGATATTTTCAATGCACTATCATTTGCATTTTAGAAAGTTACACGTGTTTCTCGTTGCATTAAGTGAAATAATCAAAAATGAAAGAAAAAAAACCCAAAAAGGAAAAGTCAAAGTCTAAAATTAAGCTGCCAATTTCAATGGACTTTAAATAATGACCAAGTCTGACTCTGGCCTGCCTCTGGCCAGCTCCCACTATTCTATTCATAATTTGATTATCATAATTCCAGTCATGTTTTCTCTGCCAGCTTAATGTAGAATTATTTTTCTTTTCCCCCTTTTTTTTGCTCAACACGTCGCCCTGTTGCCAACGGCTTTATCTCTGCACACGTTTAGTCGTCTGTCTGTCCGCTGCCTTTTGCTTCCTTCAGTTGAAATGCATTTTTAAGTCAATTGTGTTACAATGTGCGCAAAAAAAAAGCATGAAGGCATTTTAATGCACATGCGCGCAGGGCTAACAACTACTTATCAGCAATTTAGCTGCCCATATGCCATCCAAGGTAGGGATATAATGACATATATACACATATATACATATATGTACATATATGTATATCAATAAATCTTCTATGGCACTCGATTGTACTTGACACGTTCATTTGCTGCCTTGGCTTGGACTAAAGTTAGAAGATTGTTAATAGACATTAAATATGGTTAATGAAAGTTTATTAATATTTGAGTTTTACATACTAAACTTAAGCATAGAGCTATGTTTGCTAGTTGGCAACAGCTGTGGAAGGGTAGTGCGGGCCATAGCTGCACAGTGCCTGCTAGAGAGTAGATAATCCACTCTTATAAAGTATGTAGAGCTTAGGAGATCTAGTTCAATTTGATTATTTAGATAACTAGTTCTGTTAGCTCAGTATCAGTTATACACTAGTCTCAGTGGTAGTTGATAGATGTCTAAGTGGTTCAATACAACTATAGCTTATGAACTATAGTAATACTTAATAGAATCTATCTCTCTTGCTCTATCAAACAGAACGAATCATTCATGAACTATTGAATAATTGAACAAAGAGAGACTTTCACTAATAGATAATATAAGTTTTATAGTTCATTAGTGTTTTATTAGTTTACTAGTTGATTAGTTCACTAGTTCTTTAGTTTTTCAGTTCATGAATTAAACAGTCCTTAATAGTCCTAGTCCTTTAGCTCATTAGATCACTAGTTAATTAGTACATTAGTTGATTATTTAACTAGTTCATTGAGTTCATTATAATCATCTGTACAATTCAATTAGCTCTTAGAATTGGAATACAACTCTCTTGGAGAAGTTTTCGCAGAAGAGAAGACTTAATTTTTATTGAATGTGAGCTACAGGACGCTGACTTAACTGACAATGAATATTAGTTAACTTATATATATTAGTTAAGTCATGTATATTCAAACACTAATAGCATAACTTATATGATAAGCCAGCTGCTTTTTACACATTAAATTTCTGCAATCATAATCCTGTCAAGTTGCAAAGTGTCTAAAGTTCTGCTGACTTCCAGAAAACTTCTAAGTAACTTAATGTGCATGGTGGATAGTCACTGATTACTAAGAAATTGCTTAGCCACAAGCACTCAGTACTGGTACTGGTTGCCTCTTGTCGGAGATTAAACTCGAAAGATTGGCGGAAGAGAGAGAGAGAGGGAGAGAAAGAGACAACGACAAGACGACGTGAGATTGCAATTTTATGTGTACCAAGTGGGGCTTTAACTTTAACTTTAGAGGTGCGTGCTTTTTCAGTGAACCACAATCAAAAAATAAAAATAAAAATTCATTAGGGTTCAATGGCAGAAGAAGAGATGGCAAAGGATTATGCAACAAACGAAATATCATCATATGGGTTTGTGGCTTTCAAAACAAGCGACGCTTATTAAGACGCATTAATAATTTAGAATGGTCTGCTACCATTTCGCCTGTGGGGGCTGGCTACACGTACAAGTATTACGCGTCAATTATGAATTTCTAATTTTACGAGCATATATATTTGGTTTTGTGTAAATGCTCGGAGCTGGGCACAGGCACAAGTTGTAGCCCCGCCTTTGCCCTTTCGTCTGTTCTATCAAAATCACGTACAGCGAGGCACAGCGCAAAAAGCGAAAGCGGCCGGGGCCAATGGCATCGGAAATAGCGCCTAACCATAAACAAATATCGAGTTGATAATAATTTTTAAGTATTTTTTAATTGCCACTGAATCACCTGGCGCTAACAAAGGCCCTGCAAAGTCTGCTAGTGTCTTCTCAAGTTGGCCTGGCGGTGCGTTTAATACATCTTAGCGTTGAGATTAATCTGGTTGCGTTGGCCAAAGGAAATGTTGTCTGCCATATTAATGAGGCAGCATCAGAAGTCCAGGTACGCACTGAATATTTGATGCTATCTGAGATGAACAAGAGAGTTGGCAACAGAGAGCATTTGAGGGATAAGAGTTTGGATATGAGAAATGAGAATTGAGAGAATGGTATGTGATAGGTAGGAGATGAGAAGTGACTAGCTTAGAGATGAGAGTTTAGAGCTGAGAGTTTGGAGCTGAGAGTTTGTAGCTGAGAGTTTGGAAGTGAGGGTTTCGAGCTGAGATGTAAGCGCTAAAAACGTATATGCTTTCTACTTATGCTAGAAGGAAATGGGAAGAGTGAGTGAGAAACAGGCAGGGGGAGAGAGCAAGAGAGAAAATAAGAGGGAGACTGAGCTAAAAGCTGTGCTCAAGAGAATCAGGTTTCCATACGTTGGACTAGACTATATCTTTCCGAAGTAGTTTGATGTCAAAAATTCAATTGCAAATCTCTCGATATCGATGATTTAGTCTCTCGACTCTGGTAACCTAAACTTACAGGATTTTGTTAAAGTGTGTTTTAGCTTATTCAGTTTAAGATTTAATTAGATGTAAAATCCAAGTTCAAATCAGGTGTCAATGAATACCAATTGGGCTGGGCCTTAATACAGTTTTAAGTCTCAGTGTTCATTTTTCATCATCAGTATAGAGAGACTGGAAGTTGAGAGCTTTCATGCAGGCTTAACTTGCATACTGACCATCACTTTCATCACTACTAGTAAGATCATTCAATTTCTAAATAAAAAAATTTAAATTCAATCTTCAATCAACTTAGCTCCCTAGAGGATCTCTTTAGCACAGATCAACTCATACTCAGATCTAATCTCTCTCTACCTCTCTCTCTCTTACTTCTCGCACTCTCAGCTCTTAACTTAGATTCCACAACTTGAGTTCCACCAAATTCCATGTCACGTTTGCGCAGCAGAAGCGACAACAATGTAAGCACTTGCCAATGTAATTGTAGTTGTTGTCAACGTTGCCGTTGCCGTTGTCGTTGCCGTTGTTGCTGTTGTTGTCGCCTACATTTCTTTGCCGCACGCACCTGTATAGGTGTCGTTGTGTGCGTGTGTCTGCGTGTTCGTTGTGGTTTTCTCTACCTTTTGCATTCTTAATAAATCAAAGTGAAGAATATATAAATTGGGCGTCGCTTGGTTAGCTCGTTCGCAGTTAGTATTTGGTAGCCAACGGTGCCTCACAGGTGTGTGCAAAGAGCCGCAGACAGTGCGAGTGCAAGCTTTGGTAGTTACAAATCTATCTTAAAAAGGGAAACAAACAAAGAGTTGCTTACGTCTTGGATAACATTTGGATTACACACGCACACACACATACGCACAGACAGAGCCGACAAGGATTACTATGCTCTCAAGTTGTAATTAAGTGTTGTGATAAAAGTGATACACATATACCTATATACCCAAATATATATAGTAATATATACAACTGAACAATTTGTGCTAGTTATCATCATGTGGAAGCTAATTTCTATATTGTTGCTCCTGGCCGCCGGCTGCAGCGCGGGACCCCTTAGCCAACAGGTGGGTGTTTGGATTTAGATTTCGATTTGGATTCGATTAGGCTGCAAGTAGCAGACGACTTCCGTTAGCAAACGGAAATCGAAACGGGCAACGGAAAACTGTTAATGAAATGTGTTCGCCTTGCCAAGGCATAGTCAGAAATTTTAATGGCAGCACGACTTCAACTCCCAGTTGTGTTAGTCATTCTAGAAGTCTGCCCCTTCGACACTTTGCCATTTGCATAAGACTTTTCGCTGCTATGCCGCTTAGTTGGTATGCCAAACGTTTAGCCTTTTAACGGCTAAATGCACCCGAGGAGCCGAAGCGCAGACGACCAAACGAGCAGAAGAACTGCCAAGGTATTTATAGACAGCTGCAGGTTCGTTACGTTTATGGCAGACACGCTCTAAGATTGGCAACACTTAATCAGGCGAATTCCATAACAAAATTCAAGACTGAAGATGTGTAATATGTTTAAATTTGGCTGCATATAAATAGATATACCAAAAAAAATTTATATATATCTAAATATAACGTAGCGCATAAAGACATAATAAATTTTATATTTGGGTGCTGAAAGAAAAGAAGTTGGGCATAGAATGAATGAGGAATAACATTAGTTGAAGCTCCCGAGCCCTTGTGTGCAACAGTTGTATCAATATATCACAGTAAGTTCATGATAACGAAAAGAGAAAGATGAAGAGCTTCCAGAAACTTTAACAGCTGTATTTGCAAGAGGTATTTATGCGTTTACCGATTTCATAAGCCGAATGACTGCGTGACTGAAAGCCGAAAACTGTTTAAAATGCATGACTCTTATCGAAATAAATAATATATCGATATGGTTAAAAATATGATGTGATAACATTTGAGCGTATGGAAAGTGACTTCAATTGCAGCGTTGACCAAAAATGGTTTCCCGCCAGGTGCGAACTGCAAACGCATTTGGTTAGCAGCTTCGGGCGCTTAGTTCATAGTTTTCACTTAACGCCAAAAAACTAGAACATAAGTGAAATTTTTTTGATTTCAATACGAATTGCCTAGCTCTAGCTCGAGTCATGTCACGTGCTTGATTCGAATTGAGGATTTGCGCATGCGTGGCACGTAGTGCGTTAGCTGAATGGTCTCAAATGTGTTAATGCTTGTGCTCGCCACTCTTTTCCAGAGAAAGAATATGCCCATTATGGCACGCGAGGACACGGCAACAGCTGTGCAACAGGAGTCGGATATGCAGATGGAGGCTGCAGAGGAAATGCCAGCCAGCAGCAGTGCAGGAGTGGAGGCTGCTCCCCTCGTTGGCACTTTGACTTTGCCCAGCAATGCTACGTCGATACGAGCTGACATAACGGACAACTTTTCATGCGCCAACAAGAGCTATGGCTACTATGCAGATGTGGAGAACGATTGCCAGATCTTCCATGTGTGCCTGCCCGTGACCTATGCCGATGGCAAGGAGAACACCTTCCGCTGGAGCTTCATTTGCCCAGAGGAAACGATCTTCAGTCAGGTAAGCGAGCTTCTAGAGACTTGAGTCAAGTGAAAGCAAAAGTTTTCTTACAGGAATCCTTCACTTGCATGCGTCGCGAGGACATGACCATTGAGTGCGAGGAGAGCTACAGGTATTACGAATTGAATAGCAACTTTGGCCTGCCTACGGAGGAGGAGAAGCAGCCTGCAGCAGCAACAGCTGCAGCTGCTGCCGTTGAGAGCGAGCAAGCCGAACCAGAGAGACCTCAACCCGAGGAAAGCGAAATGAATGCCTCTGCTGTAACAGCTGCAGCTGCACCCGAGCCTGTGATGGAGCCGGTCAAGCCAGTGAAGGTGCAAAAGCCCAAGCCAAAGCCCAATCGCCGCAAGCCCGCCATCACGTACAACAAGCCGCAAAGGAAAGTGCCTGTGGTAGTCACAGAAGCTCCCATAATTCAAGCTGTGGAGGCAGAAGAACCTGAAGTCCTTGCCGTGTCAGTCGTCCAACAGGCAGCCAAGCCCTTGAAGCCACATCGCTTTACCGTTCGACCCAGCAACAAGGAGAAGCCGCAGCCCGTTAAGCCCGCAGCGCCTGCAGTTGCCACGCCCATACGCAATGAGTTGTTCAACTCCATACGCAAGCGTCCAGCGATGTTTAATAAGAACAGCATCTCGAGCACCGCAAGACCTGTGCAGGAAAGCGAGCCAGCTGTGACGGAAGCAATTGTTCAGGCAGAGCTGAGTGAACCCCAGCCCACGTTGAAACTGCAGACGATGTTTGTGGAGGCAGCTCCTGCAGCTCCAGTTGCTGAGCAGGTGGCAGAGCCAGTTGCCCAGGCATCCGAGCCAGTTGTAGCCATAGCAGAGCCCGAACCGGAGCCAGAGCAGATGGCAGAGCAGATAAAGTCAGAGGAACCAGCGGAGCAAGCTAGTCCCATTAATATAAAGGAAGATGAAGTGCAGCCCATTGAAGCCATACCAGAGATACCCGCTGTGATCGTGGAGACTTTAGAAGAAAAGCCACAGGAGATCGAGCTCATCGAGACCAATAAGCCAGCTGCAGAGCAGGAACCACAAATGGAAGACACTCACTCTGAGCCAGCGATCGTAGAGCCAAACTTATCCAACGAGGAAACTGCGAACATTGAAGCAATGGAGGCAGCTAAGCCAGCCGATGCCCCTGTCAGTCTGCCAGCTACGCCCGCCATGGAGCATCCCAGTCCACTGGTCGAGCAGATGTTGGATAACAAAAATGAAGCACAAGCATCGATTGGTGGCTTCAAGCCCGTCGATCCAGTCATGGCTGCCGAAGCGGAACAGCTGATCACTGACTTCCTGAACACGCTGCGCAAGCATGAGGAACAAACTAAAACTACAACTAAAACTGAAACTGAGACTGAGACTGAACTGGCAAATGCCGCCATGGACATGGCCGAAACCATTGAGCAGCAGCAGCCACAAATCCAAGAGAGTGAAGCGAAGCCAGCATCTGAGCAACTGCAGCAAACGGAAACGGATGCAACTGCCGTTTCCGTTGAGGAGGCCAAGCTCCCAGAGCCAGAGATTGTTGACAAGAATGCCTCTGTCGAGGAGCAGCTGTTGGAAGCGGAGCCAGCGGAACCTCAATTGAAACTGAAACAGGATTCGCCAATTATCAATATAATGCAGCTTAATCATTTGCCCGCCGATTATCAAATACCTGTGCAGGTGGTCGCTGCACCGGAGCCGGAGTCAGAGCCACAACCCGAGTCAGTGCCCGAAGCTGTCGTGGAGCCGGCTAAGGAACTGGAAACTGAAGCGCTCGCTGAGCCTGCGGAACCAGCTGCTCAAGACGATGCACAGGAGAGCCTGCCCGCGGCTGCCTATATGCCAGGCATTAGCATTGACGACATTGTGGAGCTGGTGAAGGAGCGTCTGGATCAGAGCCCCAAGAATGAGCAAATGGCGCCCATGGAACTGGTGCTAACACCAGGTGCTGCTGAGCCCATGACATTGATTGAAAGCAAGCCAGAGGCTGAGCAGCAAGCCGTAGCGGCAGAGCCCGTTGCAGAGATTGTTGCTGAATCGGCACCCGTTGCAGAGCTCGCTGCTGAGCCAGCGCCCGTTGCAGCCGAGGAACAGGAAGTCATTCTGCCTATATACAAGCGCGTTTCAGACGCGGATCCAGCCATGTCCGTTGCGCAAACACAGCCCCTGACTGTGAGCAAAGTTGAAGCAGAGCCGACACCACAGCAGGAGGAGGCAGCAGCTGTTGTGCCGGAGGTGCGAGAGCCAAAGACTCCATCGAGAATGGATGCACGTAAACGTCGCTTTCTCTTTCGTGCCGATGCCAGCTAGAGGAATCACCCACCCACGCTCCGCCTCCGAGCAACACCCGCCCACAACATTAAGCCTCTCGTAGCTCCGCCCTCCACTCATTTGCACCTAGGCAGCTTTAATGACTATTTTTTGAATTTTTCTAGTTTTATGGCCATTTCTTTCTGCATAGAGAGTTGAAATTTAAGTTTAGCATTGTTGTATCCTTGAGTAAACACAAACAAACATGACAAAAAAATTGAAAAACAAAAAACTTTAAATAAAAAATATTGAAAAATCCAAGACAGGTATGTATCGAATATTATTTGACTCAAGTCTCTGACTTTCCATATGGGTTAGCGAGCTCCATCGTGCACAGGTTTGAGTGTTTGTGTTTGCCTAGTCGCATTCAGCCTTTGAACGGTAGAGATGGCCAACTGACAAGCGACCTAACTGAAACTGTTCCAGGGAAGGGCGAGACTCCTATAGAGAACTATTGTGGGCGAATCATCAGCTGAGGGTTATATTCTTATACTTCGAAGTCTCATAACTCGTACAATGATGTTTAATTAATATACATTTTCATACTTATGCAGCTGCTCTCTCAATTGTCATTAAAAAAAGCAAAAAATTTTAATTTTGACATCACTTGACAAAAGATCAAAGTCTTATCCTCAGTTAAGTCTCATTTTCAATGCTCATAATTCAGTCAAATAATATTCGATATTTAAAAAATATACGTTTTTTATTTGTACAACTTTCTACTATCAAATTCATTTGCAGAAATTATAAATTTAAAAATATGACATAAAATTTGATTAGTTCTAGAGTCAGCTATTTCCGACCTTATGCTAGCTTAGTCAAATTGTGTCAGAATTTCACAGATTACATCTATTTGTACTCAAATGAAGCCGCTCTAATAAGTGGCATTCATGTAAACAAATTAAAATGTACATCAAAAATTACATCAAGCCATAACCAGGACAAATATTATGCAATGTTTAAATCACAAATTGAAAAAATAATTATAATTTAATAGAAATATGTCAGAATTTCATATACTATATCTGCTTAGGCAAGTATAAATGTTCACTATCTATTGGTAACCAAATCAAGTCAAGCAAAAATATATCACAATAGTTTAGGCCTTGTTAAATGAAGTGTCATAGTGGGAGAACTTCTCATAAAGCCATACAAACATAAATACATAAATACGTACATACATACATACCTGCATCAAGTCATCCAAATACATAAAAAGGCAGTTTAAAAACTTGTATATTTTTTGTTACTTTTTTGTACAAATATAATTTATATTAATTTACGTAAAAATCGATTTGTTTTTTGTTTGTTTACAATTGCCTTATGCTTAGGCTTTGGGTAATTAGCTGTATGAGGCAACTACCAGGTGAGAGAACTACAATGTAACAACAGCATCTGCCGCAGCTGGACGATAAGTAACTTTGACAATCACAATGGACACGTAAGCCGGAATCCCAAAAGTTGAAACACATATATAATTAATACACTTATATATATATGCTATGCCTCCGTTTCCTGCTCCAGTTCGCCTGCTTGGATCTCCTCGGGTGTGCGCAGATCGATGGCAAACTTGTGCCTCGTGGGCGTAATGGTATCGCTAGGCGTGGCACTGGCACTGCCGTCCTGCTCATCGCTTGCAGCCTCCTTGACCACACGCGAGTAATCCTGAAAGGCGGCTGACAGGGCAAAGGTCAATTTGCGGGCCATGGCTCGACTGTCGCAGACGAAGGCGTGCACTTCGAATGGATGCGGACTGGACTCATCCTTCACCACAATCATGGCAAATACGCGTGTATAGACCAAGTCCTGTACTCCATATGAGATCGTATCGATCGGGTAGCTCCAGTTATTGATGCTCGCCTTGGGCGATATGATTTCCAGCTGCACGCCCGATGTCGACACCTTCAGTTCGCAGTTGGGCAACACCTTGTTGGGCGGCAGATTCTTGGCCACGCCCACCATCAAATCAACCGGCCGCCGTGTGTACTTAATGCCCCATAGTCCACGCGCCGCCTCCGAGCCAATGTATTTGACCTGCAAAAGCGAAATGGCTTTACATAAGAACAAAATGCTGCAGCTGTGGCTGGAGTTGGTGCTACTTCCGGACTGAGTCGCCGTTAGTCGTTAGCTGTTGGCAAACTCTCTGAACTGTCGCCTCATTTGCATCCGACCCGAACCGGATGTCAGCGCTGTCCGCCAACCACACACACACTCACACTCAGGTGACTTTAGCCAATGTCCAGCCAAGCGTGACGAGTGCGTGTCTGTCTGGCTATGTTATTTTTCGATGCACCGCACAGAAATTGTGGTTCGAATAGCATAAGTATTTGAAGATTGAATTGCAATTGTTGAAAAACGTAAAATGAAAATAGGAAAATGTGGAGGGTGTTTTTGGCCTTTCCACAAAATATTTTAAAAATGTATTGATAATTAAAAAGAATTGTTTTTTTTTTTTATAAAAGTAAAAAGTAAACAAAGAATATTTTAAAAAAATTTCAATATTCAGTTTAATTAAAAAAATCAAGAAAATTGTTTAAGAGAATTTAGAGCAGAAAAAATGATATTTTAATATTTTCTTGATATATGTATATATATATATAAATTAAGAACGTTTTCACATTGATGAACAGATGATGTTTCAGGGATGAAAACGTGAAGCTTAAAAATTGTTGATGTTTTCTAGAGAAAGCATGGATATTAAAGAGGATTAACAGAAGCTGAAATTAAGTCAGTACAAATATTTAAATTTATATATATATAAGCAAACAAAAAATATTAAAAAATAGCAAAAATATTTGAAAGTTGTCCCTAAATCGGACTCGAGTCAGCTGTTGCCCATCGATCAGGCCTATTATACTTTAACATAGCTTGTACTTCATTCCACTTCAATTGTTTTATCTAAGTTCAACATCCAATTTACTCAAACTTAAGTCAAATTTAATTCAAACCACATCATTTTGCTCAGTGTACACTACAGTTTGGGCGTATATTGCGGGTGTTAGACGTCGGTCGTCGCTCGTCGGTTTTTGTTAAGCGCTTAATCCATGCGCGTTGAACTTCACATTTAAATTTATGGGCATTTAGCAATGTTTCGTTTTTTGTGTGTGTGTTTATGAAATGCTGCGCTCTGTTTGCGGCACTTGTTGTATTTGAGAGCTAAAAGACTAACCTTGAAGCTGATTGGCAAATCCTCCACATTCACTTGAGTATCCAAATCACTGGGATTATTGTTTTTGCTGCTTGCAGCTCCATTGCTCGCGGCCATAGTTTCGAGTCAAGTTTGGTTCGGCGTAAACTGCAATAAATATGGCATTTGTATTTGACTACCTTGAACATGGCCTTTATGTTACTATCTCTATACAGTTATTTGCCTTACAACGGGGCGTATCTTTAGATATTACCTAACTTATCTTCATATTTTCATGGCGCACTATGCCTAGCTGTTGCTCGTGCTCTAGCAGCTCTCCAATCTGTTAGTTCTCTATGCCGATGTTGTCTCTGCCTCTGCCTTTGTCTCTGTTGCTTTGTTGCCGTCTGTCAACTGCGACTGACGTCAACAAGCAGCAACAACATAAAAAGTTGTTGTGTGCACAACTGAGCTCAGCTGGAGGTGAGCTGTCAGTGAAGGTGGTGGTGGCAATAGTGGTGAAGGTGTAGGTGGAGCTGGCCAGTTGCCAAGCCTATTGCGCATTGACTGCTTCCTCACACACACTCTCTCTCTCTCTCTCGCTATCTGGTCTTTGTTTATGAATAACCCTTTCTTTCTCTCTGTCTCTCTCTGTATTGTTTTCGGTTGCTTAATGATTGCTGTCTCTTCCAAGCTCACGATCTACATTTAGTTCTTCCTCTCTGTGGTATTCCCCCTATCTCTCTCTCTCTCTCTTAGTCTCCATTTTTTTCTTTCTCTCTCTCTCTCGTCTTTGTCACCCCCTCAGTCTCGCATTATCTCTGTCCCACTCTCACATTATCTCTCTCCCTCTCTCTCTCTTTCTCTTATGTATAGTTTTCCATTACATACTACACAGCTTTCTTCCTTTAGCTCTCTATCAATATTTGCCTTGTCTATTCCATCACTCCCTCCTCTCTCTCTTTCTCTCTCTGTCTCTCTCCCTCTATCTCTCTCTCTCTCTTTCCCACTTATTCTCTACTTATTCTTATTTTATATATCTCCCTCTCTCTTGTTCTATCTTTCTCTCTCGTTCTCTATCTATCTTTCTCTCTCCCTCTCTCTTTCTTTCTCTCAAATGCTATAGTAGAAAAGTGCCTTAAATGCTGTTTCAGCAACAGCCTTAGCAACAACAGCAATAATTATAACAAGTTTGACAACAATAGCAAAAACAACAACATTAACAACCTCAAAGAAGCAACAACAAAATTTTACACTCATTTGATGGCCTTTGAGTTTCGGCCTTTTGCAACAGTTAAGAATTTGATAAGGTTTCTGGGGCGACAAAAAGGAATAAAGATAACATAAATACGAGGGCTGTTCGAAAGATTTACGACACAACAAGTAAACATTTAATAATATAAGAAAGTATTTGTGATATAAAATATATTTCACTATCTATTATTATTTTACGAGTTGGCTTTATCTTTACAGTTAAGTTGAGAAATTATTTATAACTAAGACCTACCTAATTAGAGATTAAATGCCATTGCACACATATATGTTTATATATCATAATATGGGCATTGCGACATATATAATATATAAATATTTAGTCATAGTCTAAAAGAAATTTTCAGCTTTGAAAGTTGTTTGATATCGAACAGGTGCAGAGTCTAAAAAGTGTATACAGCATTCGGTCTATGCGCTCTTTTATCTCCTTTTGTATCTTCTGCACTTGAACTCAAATCTATTGTTGTCTTTGCGCTTGTTATTGTGATTACCTTTGTCGTTGTTGTTGTTGTTGTTTTTATTTATTAAAAATGCATTATTAATAACTTCCGCTGGCTTCGAGTATTAGTTGTGAAAGCTGCACAGCTGATAGCGGGAGGCAGTAGCAGCGGCTGCCACAACAAAAGTAACAACAACAACAATTACAACTATTGCATGTATATAGCCAGTTAATGAGCAGGTAGATAAAAAAAAAAAAAAAAAAAAACAACAAAAAAAGAAGCAAAACTGTAACGAAACGAATTTTTTTATTGCAGTTGATTTGCTCGCTGGCCCCACATGACGTCACAATTTGCGCTTATGTTCAAATAGACACTCTCACACACATCTATATACATATTTATGTGTATGTAGTGCACATGGATATATGTATATATATTTATGTTGTATAGCTGTAGTTTGCGTTTGAGTCTATGTTAATGGCCAACGACCTGGTGCGACAAGTGCGAACCTAATTGCAGCTCGGGGAATACGCGTAGCAGAGTTCTTTGTGACTTTTTTCTCTGTATTCTTTTTTTTTTTTGATTGTGTAAGACTTTATTTACGAGTTATTTTAGTTGTTTATTTTTATGAGGTATTTTAATATTTTTCTATTTTTTGTTAACTATTTCTCTCGTTGGGAACTGGCTCAACGGCGGCTCTAGGCAGAAGTCTATAAATAGAACTATTCGCTAGTCAAGACGTATGTGCACAGGTACAGTGAATACTCTAAGCGGCATTGTTATTAATTTGCAATGATGTATTATATCTTAAAATACTTTTTTAATAAATATTTTAATCATCTAATAGACACATTTGGGCTTGCTTTAAACATCCTTCACATTATATAAATAAAATGATTTATTTTTAATTTCTTTGAGAACTTTAACTTATTGTCAGTGCTTAAAGTACAGTAAAACCTCTCAGAATCGTTAAAAGTAGACGAATATATTTAAAGTATTTTTTATATATTTTTTTTAATCAAAGATTTCTTTTAAATTTTCCTAATTTGTATTAGTTTTACAATGTTTTGAAGCCTATTTAGTTATAGCAAGATCTTTTAGCTCGTAAGTCACTGTACAGTGAAGCTTTCAAGCAGTAGTTTAATTTAAATGTATAAAGCTTAAATTTTCTCTGAATTTTTCTTACATTTTTTAAGTTTGCCGATCTATAATTTCTTTTATACATTTTCAAGATTGTCCATATTATCTAATTGTCAATATATATAGTCTTTTTAGTACATAATTCTCATAACGATATTTCACTGTATTTCACAGTCGATTTAATCAGAGCAGCGCACAGAAATGAAATTATTTCCGATTTATGTTCGTAATAATTTCTTTGTAATTTGATGGGGCTCGTTGTTATTGTTGTTGTTGTTGTTGCTTTTGATGTTGCTGTTGTGGCGCTGCGCTTCGATTCCGCAAGCCGAATGTTTGTTTTGATTGTTATTTTATAATGCCGCAGCAAAACTTCAAGCTGATTGATTGTTATAAGTTTATATAGATATATATGATCATGCTCATTATATACATATAAATATCTATACACATATTTCTATGCGCATATGACAATAACAACAAGATAATGAACGCCGTCACCTAATTTATATATAATTTTTCCACTGGCACATTTCTGTTTTATTTCTATATTTTTTTTTAAATGGTTGTCAGAGCGGAAGCTGCTCATATGAGCATATCTCCTATTACATTTAAGCAATTTTATCTATGTACAGTGCGCACTCATGGGAGTGAACAAAGCTTAGCTGGCAGCATGAAAGAATTTTTGGACTTGGTTTAGTGAATCAAATATGATTTAGGTCAAAGGTTCTTCAAATTTCAATTGCAGAAATAATTAAAGTTTAATATAAAATATGAGATTCGCGCAGTTGGCATTTTATATATCATATATCATATATCAGCTACTTACATATCAAGAAATTTTAACAATGCAGTTCCTTTTCCCAGGCTAGGCAGAGCAGAAAAGAAACAAATATTGTAAAAAAAATTTTATCAGTTCACTAACAAGGTGCCCACTGTACACTGGCAATTGAGACATGACAAGTTCCACAAAAAGCAGCAAGAATAATCCGATTTTAATTATGTTTACATTTGATCTATATTAAAGTTTAATATCTATTTAATTGAAGCTGTTCTTTAGTTTGAGTGTCCACTGTAGCGCATCGTTTGTATGCACACGATATGAGTTGTGCATGTAAATGATATATAGTTTAGTTGATTGTTTGTTGTCGCTTGTCTCGAGTGCACAATGGCTTTCGATTATTTACATTTAAGTTTAATTTAATGACTAATTCATTTTAGCCAAAGGCGAATTGTCTTTTACAAATTCCCTTATCAGGAAATGTCGCGTTTCTGGGCTATCTTATCACACACACACACACACGCAGACACACGCTCTCCCCCTTTTTATGAGTTATTTAATTCAATTTTTGCGCATTTTGCGCTTCACATTTTGTTTGTTTATTTGTTTTTAGTCTCAAATTTTTGCTTATATTAAAAATAAAATATTATTTCCATTTGCCCATACCTAGAACCTAAACTACTTTCGGGGTTTTACCGTTACTTATCGAACTGCGCGTAGTTCCGTCCACCTGTTGCGTTTGCGGCCGATCGCGCGACTGAAAACGACGATAAAAAACCTTTTACAGGTGCGCCAAGCAGCGCTCTCTAGCGATTGAGCTGTGGACTAACTTTCATACTTAAATTTACAACATACTTTGCTGCATATGTAGTTGTCGCCACGGGCGCTAGCAACTGAACCTTGCTAACTCTTTGAGCGCATTCTAGCGGTTACATTTAGAACTAAATTATTGCAGCTTATTTATAGCATACTTTGCTACACGCAATTGTACTAAATGTGTAGAGTTGATGCTATACTTTTAGGCGTTATATAATTATAGTTAAAATTATGGTAATAATTTGTATGCTATACAAAAACCAAGTTTCGTTTGTATAGCGGCTCTTGTACTCGCTAGGGGTTATGTATGGCAACATGTAACGAGTTGCCTAAAGTTATGCTTTATAATACATAATTGGGTTAGTTTACATGATAGCCGTAGATTATAGTATTGGTTTGTGTATTTGCTTAGGAGTATACTCTTTTATAGCTATGTTGATTATGTTATGACGCTTGTGACTTTAGACTGGAAGTTTTGGTTATGTAGTGCAGAGTTAAATAGTTGCCTTTTCCTACTCTCTATCAATTCATAAAAGTGCATCATTTGCTAATTAAAATCTGAATGCAGCATGTAGCTGGCTGCACCTTGAACCACGTCGGACCCCTTCCCGCCAGCCCCTCAACCCACACTTTAAACAACAATAAATAATCAAAAGTTGAAGCGTTTTGCGAGTATCCGAATACCATTTGACATTGACCACAAGGGAGCTTCAAGTTGTCCCCTTGGCCACGCCCATACCACAGCAGCAACGCTCTGCTCAGCTGCTCACCTATCCGCGCACCTACTGCTGGCCAACACGCTTTGGCTGTTGTTCCAAACCCTGGCCAAGTGTTGAACGTGATTAATGAAATGGGCCACGGACGTGGGAGCGGGCGAAGCAGGTAGTTAGAAATGGCTGGGAGGGGTGGGGTGGGGTGTTGGGTGTTTCTGGCTTGTTTCGGGGTTAAATAGAGTTCAGGTCGAAAGTGTAGTTGATTTTGGTTTCTGAGCACCGCAACACTTGATTAATTTCACTGCATGGCATATAATTAATTTGCTATTTACAGTGAAGCGAGGCAGCCCAGCCAGGTTGAAGGGCCTTCGCCTATAGAAGTCATTAGCTAAATTGTTGAGAATTTTTACGGCGACAGGTGTTGTCACAACGTGTGAGCCGGGTTGCTCGACCGGAATATGCCACTGGGAGCGACTAGAGTGGTCCATTTAAATTCATTGCAAAACAGAACTGAAAATGGCTAACAGAAACTTGAGGCGCAGCGACGCAGTTAATTGACCACAAAAGTGCGACGCTTTGCCGCGTTGGTCGCGAAAATGTGGCTTAATGCGTATCGCGGGCCCATTTTCTGTCAAAAATCCCGAGGACGGTTGCTCAATGTGACATTGAAATCCTTTCAGCGCCACGCTCACAGGATATGACAATGGAGCACAAAGCACAAAGTACTTTTCGGCTTGACAATAGTTGCGCCCATCGCCAACTGCCCAACTGCCTGCTACGGCCCCTTTGCTCTGCTCCAGCATCCCTCTGCCGGAACTGCTGCGTATCGTTAGCCGCAGCTGCTGCTCAAACTATGCAAAACTCAATTGAGTAATGTTGGTCCTACTCCTCACTGCCTCAGCTGGCCCAGCTGTCTGTCCGCCTGCCCCTCCTGGCTTTACAGCTTGATCAAGGAACGTAACCATTTAATTAAAACAGGTTTTGTCTTAGCACAATTGTTGTTCTGGGCTGTGGCACAGTTTCAAGGATTTACGCTTAACAAGGTCAAGGATGCGCATTTGGCATACAAAGCATTTGATTTACCTAAAGTATTTGATGAATTTCACATAATTTAGACTCTAATGGAATTTTGATTTATTTGAGATTAAATTGATTTTGGTAAAATGTGGTTCTATTTTCTTTTGTTTGAGTTTTTAGTGAAGAATTTGATCGTAACCAGAGCTTAACTCACATTTCTGATGCTCTTTAGCTTGAAATATTTTAAAGAAATAGATTTGACTTTCTTACTTGGTTTTGTATTTTAAATATAATTCTATTAAATAAATATTATATATATATAAATATTATATGTACCCAAGCTTGGCGACTTTAGCAAGCATTCAAGCACTTGAGATAACACACAAAATTTGTAGCTATAAACAATAAACTGCTCTAATGCTAAAATTTTCACCAATAATTCACAAGCCAATCAGAATCTCCAGATATCATCCCACAACATTGACCAAAACACATACAACTAGTTATATATAAATATATTTTTATATATAAATAGCAGAATAAGAATTTTGTATTTTATATTAGCTCAATGATATTCCATTTGATTGATATTCCAATTTTCGATATAATTTTTTTATTTAATAAATATTTTTATATAATATATTTATATTTTATATTGAAATTAAGTGAATTATATGAATAAATTAAAAATAAATTTTTAAAAATGCAATTAGTACATCAATAATTTATATATAATAAATATTGGCATATAGAGTAGAATCATAAGAAATTGCTTCTATTCAATTTAAAAAAATTAACGCATAAAATTATTTAACGATTGTTGAAAAAATGAACCAAATATTTATAATGAAAAGCAGATTCTTAAATATATATAAATATATATATCAAATGCATGTCACAATAATATATAAACATAAGGCTTTTGTTTCTGTTTTCGGGGCAAATCAACAATTTTATTTGCTTAATAAATATGTACAAATATATTTGCGATACATATAGTATTATTCACTAAGCAGCTAAATGCTTTGATTTACTATAATTAAAGAAAAAGAAATAAAATCCCATACGCATGTATTATTTATATATATGTTATTTATACGCAGTTATTACTTATAAATAGTATTTGTACTTTACTTTAGGCTTTTGCTTTTAAGACAAATTAACAAATATATTATTAATGCAAAGCTGCAAGATCTGAAGCACACTTAGACACATGTCTCTTATTAGGGGAATGCGTGAAATCAGAGTTAGCAAAACAAATCCGAATCCGAATCACATCAGCTTAAGCACACACACACTCACACACAGTGGCACACTACATGCCACATAGTTAATAATTTATCAGTCTGACTGGCGCAGCAGCAGCCGTGGAGGCTGCTTCCATCTCCGGGTGCGGTCTGCGATGACGGATGAGCTGACGATTGACGCTGTTGATGCGCCCGTTGATAGCAGTCGCTGCTCATAAATCAAAAGCCAGGCCTGACAATCCGAGCAAAAACCGAACTGAATCCTCGACTTGCCAATGACAGCAAATGTTTGGCGAATTTTATGCGAATTACGCCTAATTAGCATTTTTGCAATGCCAAATCCCGTGCCCAATTGCCGCAGCCCAGCTGCCGCCTGATTATGTGGCCGATTGCATATGCAAAGCATAAGTGCCCTATGTGAAGTGAGCTCTGCCTCCTGCGCTAGCTCCGGCTCTGTCGCTGACATATGCGGCCCTTCGCAGCGCCTACAAAAATGCAATGGGGAATCGCATTTTATCAAGGGAGCCGGAGGTATGGCATGCAGCAGCTGTTGATTCTGTTTGCTGTCGTCGTCAGCGTCGTCGCTGGAGTCGCTGGAGTCATGTGAGACCCAATAAAATTATGCGAAATCGGAATGTGTTCGACCGAGTGCAGCAAATTGTATTTGCAACAGTGCGGCGCAGCAGCTGAGCACTGTCAGTGCCAGTGTAGAAAAGGGGCGTGCCAGTGTGTTGGCGACACGACCCGCGGGTCAATTGTTGCATTAGAGCTGCCACAGCCGTGAGACCCCAGAGAAACGGAGGCCAACACATGCAACGTGCGTGTCGCTCATGCCTGAACGAGAGCAAAGTACAATTGCCTCTAGGCAACTGATAATACTCGTGTAGCGCAGTAGATCGGGCATATATACCAATTAACAATGGATTACTATGATCTCTGTCTATATGGCTTGCATCGGAGTTGATTGTTACTTACAAAGTGATTTTGCTTGCTTAACTCTTTGTTAGGGCATTGAAGTGTCGTTGCTTGGTGTAATGTGTGCAGGTATATATATTTTTGAATACCCTGTGAGCTTTGCTTACTAAGAGTAGTGCGACTTGTCGGAGCAGCTTGCCTCTGTACGTCTCTATTCCTCTCTCTCCTTCTACTTATCAATGGGTATATCTCTCTTTCTCTGTATCTCTGTATCTCTGTATCTCTATATCTCTCTACTTTCTATCTCTCTACTTTCTATCTCTCTATCTTTCTATCTACCTTTCTCTCTATCTCTCTATATAACTATATTTTTCATTTATAGGTACCAAAAGTGATTTAGCATTTCTCTTACTCTTAAGATATTTCTTGCTCTGTATCACGGCCAATTAACAGGTCATCTCGCAGCCAATCATTGCTGTTTATCTTTCCAGTTTTTTAGTTTTTTTTGCGATTTTATTTGACGCGTAGAAATAGACTCTGTTGCATTTGGTATTCGCTGCGGCCTGGGACGTGCCTTGTGGGAGTTGGACTGACGCAACTGTTGCATGGTTGTTGTTGTTGCGCCGCTCTGCCTGTACGCTAATTGCGGCTGGAGCCGGAGTCGGGGTCGCAGTGGGCTCCAGCGGGCATATCAAAGGCTGCAATTTGGCATTCAGCTGGGACAGGGGTTGCCTGGCCGCCTTTAGCTGCTTTGGCTATGGCACCAGGCTTCAGCACGGGCACTGTCTCTGGCTCTGGCTCTGGCTCTGGCTTTGGTTGCCAGCGGAGCGTGGCTCCTATTAATGATTAATTAAAAAAACTGCATGCGGCAAGTGGGAGGAGGCTGAGCAGTGAGTAGTCCATGACATATGTGGCATTTAATTGGGCAAACAAAACAGCGGTCCCTGCCGGCAGCCAGCGCAAGATGGGAGTGGGCAGAGCGGTGGAGTAAGAGAGAGCTGCTTCCAATGCCACACATTTAGGTGCTTTCCATGGCGGCAGAGGGACTGACAAAACCAGTTGCGCCACTGCGGAACGCATGGCAATGGAACAGACGCGCTCTTAAGCTCGCACACGAGCTCTTTGGCAGTGTCCCAGGTCCGGGTGCTGTTGCCATAGCCCCTGCTTTCTCTCTCTCTCTTTCTGTCACCCACAAGCCGAAACAGCGGCTGCCGAGCAACAGAAGCGTCGCCGACTCCGACACACAGAATTTTTGGGGCCAAGTTGCCCCAACTTGGGGCATTGCGCTGCGTGGCACAGAATCAGTCGTCAGTTTGTCTTAAGCGGATTTGGTCGACACGTGTGTGTGTGAGTGAGTGTATGTACTTGCGTAGATTGGTGTGTGCGAAGAGTTTTACCTGCTGTTGCCGCTCGAAGACGTCGTTAACGCAATCGGAATCGCTAACTCAGCCATTTGGCATATACTTTTGGCATCCTTTTGGCTGATATTTCGCATGAATTTAACGCTTGGCATAGGTCACGTAGTGCACGTGCTGGACTCTCACGCCACTCACGACACGCTTTTTTGATCAACTGCGAGTTCGAGTGCCAGAGCTAGTGCGAGTGCGAGTGCGGTTGACATTCGATTTACTTTCGCTGCAAGTTGGCCAGCAGCATAGCATACTTTTTGGCAGCTCCACACGCGCTGCGTCTCGGTCGATATTTGCATAAATTAAAAATAAAAGAGAACTCATATAGAAAAAACCACATTGAAAAGCAAAAGAAAAAAAAACATACATACAGAGTCTGCTTAATGAGTTTTTAATACGCTACCACGTTTCCGTGTGTTTGCGTGTGTGTGTGAGTGTGAGAGTGTGTGTGGCACAGCCAAAGAGAACTGGGAACTAAAAGTCATTGTCACTGGATTTGTGGCTGACGTAGCTGCTAATTTATTGAGCCCCGTAAAAGACTTGCCAAAGCGACTGAATAAAAAACTAATTCAAAGTGAACTCCAACTAAAGGCGACATTTGCTTGGCCCACAAACTTTTTGTTTGGGTAAGTGAGCGTTAAATATTCCTGCACTAGATTTAGATTTTTAAGTAGAAATGTGGCTCAGAATGCTAGATTAAGGGATTATCGGTTAAAATAGAAAAACAAAAACATAAAATAAATAGTATCAAATTAAAAATCAGAGCTCAGAGACTGAAGGGAAAAGCTTGGTAAATATTGAACTTAGACTTAAAATATAAAATAAAAATATAATATATAAAATATAATATAAAATGTAAAATATAATATATAAAAATATATAAATAAATATAAAATATGAAATATAAAATATAAAATATAAAATATAAAATATAAAATATAAAATATAAAATATAAAATATAAAATATAAAATATAAATATAAATATAAAATATAAATATAAATATAAAATATAAAAAAAAAAAAAAAAAAAAAAAAAATAAAATATAAAAGAGAAAAAGAAAAGAGAAAATAAATATAAAATAAAATAAAATAAAGATAAAATATAAAATATAAAATAAAATAAAATAAAAGAGAAAATAAAATATAAAATAAAATCTAAAATAAAATAAAAATAAAATCTAAAATATAAAATATAAAATAAAAAATAAAATAAAATATAAAATATAAAATATAAAATATAAAATATAAAATATAAAATATAAAATATAAAATATAAATATAAAATAAAATATAAAATATAAAATAAAATAGAAAAAAATATATATAGATATTTATATATAACATATAGCATATAAAATCGTAATTTAATATTTATATTTACATCTATTATTTCCATATAGCACAGCTTTTCTTTCGGTGTATGTCCATCTAATCAAATTCGTCTTATATTTCTATTAGTTTATTATTTATTTTATAATTTTCTGTACATAATTTACAGTTGATTGTTTGGCACACGTTCAATAAGAGTCTGATGTTGTTGTTGGTTTTGCCTTGAATCAATTAGTATTATAAATTGGATGGATTTATATTAAATATTCAAGACTGTTTATTGAAGTTCGTTTTGGTCGCACGTTAGACCAGGGCAAAGTCAATCGATTTATGCCACAGGCAACCAAAATTCGACAAATATTTGCATATTTCGAGCTGACAAATTGTTTAAACAATTTTGTCTTTTGATGCATGCAAAAATTGCATTTGCAAATTCTTGAGATGCCAAATGCTAGGACGGTCTTATCGTTAATTACAGGTCACAGGTAAATAACAGAGCATTCAAAATGGAATTATTAATGCAAATGATTAGTTGCTGACATCTGCCCAAGCACAGAGAGAAAAGTATCTCAAAGATACAAATACGTATTCAAACAATACAAAGATTTTGCCTTCGCTTGTTTAATCAAATTTTAATTGAAATTTTAATTTGAGCAGGCAAACAGCAAATTCCAAAATTCAATCCAGTCCTCGTTGCATTTACTCAAACAAAAATTTATTGAGAACAACAACAGAAAATTTCATTAAATTTTCGCATATTTACGAACATTTCAGTTCAAACAAATGGCAAGATAAATATGTAAAAATATATATCAATTTTGAACTGTTCCAATATGAAATCAAAAATTAATTCAAATCGTAATTAATTTGTTCGCAATATTTATTTCACATATGCAAAACATTCGCATGTTTTTTTTGTCTTTCGGCAATTACAACATTGTAAATTGAAGCATTTTTAGCATTTACATTTGCATTTGGAAAATGCGATTAAGCAAATATGTCAAAAGCATTTCAGCTATTTACTGTGTATTCAATATTTAAGTTAATTTTAATGTTGTTTGCTTAATGGCTTTTTTATGTGCGCTTGGCAAATGCGGCGTATGCGTGATGTGTAGGACGAGGCTTCACTTTCAAGCCAGGCTCTATCACATGCAATTTGCATGGCCAGCAACAGCAATGACAACAACAGCAGCAACAACAAAAACATCTCATTGCATGCAATTAAAAATAATTATTATCAATTTACGATGACAACAATTTTCAATTTAAGTTTTATTTTATTTATTAAAAGCGCTCAATGCATTTGCACAGCTACGTCTCTTTGGTATTGTTGTTGCTGCAGACACTTGTCATATCTGTGTGTGTGTGTGTGCTGTCTGACAGTCGCTCGCATAGCTCTAATATCAGGCGTTCGGTCAACTTCAATTTGAGCTGCCTTCCTGGTGAATTGATTTTTATTGCAATATTGGAAGCACAGTTTCCGTTTGTGCCATTGAAAAGCTCGAGGCAACCATAACTAGTGAGACAGAGAGAGCGAGAGAGAGAGAGAGAGAGAGAGAGTGAGATAGAGAAGGAGAGGGGTACAGCCGCATCATTGTTGTGGCAGGAAGCTGTTGGCGAACGAGTGGCATCAATTGTTGCTGCTGCCCCACTAAATGCGAATGCCAATGCCAATGCGAATGTGTAAAAGAGGCGTGGCATGTGCAATAATGCCAATGCAGAAAAAATCGTAAAAATAAAGGAAAACTCAGCTCGGAACTATCCAACTATCCATCTATATAAAACTATGCATAGCAATTAAAAGTGCCACAGAGCCGCATTGATTGCTGACGCCGAACGCCCTTTCATTTTAACTGAATTTTATTCATTTTATTTGACTTTTGTGCAGGTGCAAGTGGAACTGCCAAAAGGTGAGCTACAATATCTAAAACATAAAGCACGTAACTTTCATGACCGACAAAAACTATGACTACCATAAAAATAGCGAAAACTTTTACATCTATATAAACTATAGAAAGCTTAGGGCATTCAGTGTTCACTCACATATTTCCACCTGTTTTGTCTTGAATTTTGTGGTTGGCTGCTAAAATCCGTTGAATTTCAATTAAATTGACGGCTGCAATCAAAGCAAATGAAGATAAAACTGGCTTTGTTTCACAGCTCATTGTCAGCTGAGAGTGCTTTACAGTGAGTGAGGCAGTAGGCGGTATCTACACTGAGAGAAAGGCAACAGTCTGTTGTTTATGTGTAAAAAGCTTGCTTCGGTTCGGTTTCTATGAGTGTGTTAGCTTTATTACTATACAGAAAGATTTTATACACGTGTCTCACACAGCCTTACCTTTTATATATCAGATATATATATAGGTACTGCTATTATTTATATCAATCAACTCACCTTGCGTGCACTATCCATTAGCTCGACTCTTACTACCAACATTAATAATATGTTAAACAGTTCTGGATTCAGCGACTGACCACAGTCAGAAAAGAAAAGAAAAGAAAAGTCAAGGGCCAAACAAAAAGCTGAAGCCTGTCAGGTCAAAGGTCGAGTGGATGGGAGCTGGACCTGTGGCTACTTTTAATTGAGTTTTGAACGCAAATAAAATGCGTGTGAAAGGCGAAAAAGCGAAAATTAATGCGCTCGGTTGGCTTTACCTTCTCCCCATTACCCAGCTCTGTGTGTGAGTGTGAATGTGAGTGTGTCTGTGATTGTGATTACGATTGTGTAACAGAGTCGAGGCATGTCGGCGAGCTGTGAAAATATTTAAAATTCATTGGCTCCGCTCCGGCCTTACATTTGACTCTTGTGACGCCAACGCTGGAGCTTACACCGGCTCCTGTGTGCCACATCCTTATGCAAATCGCATTTTAATAAACTTGCGTTACGTCAATTTTCATTTACAGTTGGTCCACTGGGAGCTCAACTTCCCTCTTCAAGCAAAAAAAAAAAAAACAATACCCAAAAAAAGTTCTAATTAAATTTAAATTAACTTTAAGCATTTGGGCTTTTGTTAGCTCTGCTTTTCAATCTCCTCAATACCCTGCAGCAGACATAGGGGCATAGTGGGGTATCTATGATTAATATGTAATTACAGCACAGGGTATCACTGGGGCGAGTGCTGGATGCAGGCGAAATCCATTTTCTGTTTATTTATTTATGTTTTCTCTGCGCCTTTTTGATGGCTCATTAAAATGTGAAATTTAATTTCTTTTGTACTTACATATATGGCCATCAAAAAATGGTAAGCTACGAAATTGAGTTGAATTTAATATTAGTTGCCTAATGGCGCACACATGCTGCAAGCGCACTCTCTCATGCGTCTTCAAAGCAACGTTTTATGCGGCGCAGCTCGTGCTAAATATTGCCCACAGGGAGTAAAGCGATCCAATAAATATATGCAAAAGCGTAGACGAATGTATGAAGATAAAATGACATGGCTTGGAAATCAAGGCTAAATGCGTTAAGTGATATTTAAAGTACATTTAACAGCCGCCAAACGGCCTGCCTGACTGTCTGCCTTCCTGCTTCGCCTGCCTTCGGCTGCTTTATCCGCATTACGTATACGCCTCCCTTGACTTTGGCTTTGTTGTGCTGCTGGCAAATATTTTGGCCTGCTACATTTTTCCCTGATGCCAGGCATTTGCTTGGATCACACAAAGCGGAAAAGGAAACAGCGCGTGTGTATTGACAAATGAGCGGGAAGTAGGCAGCAAACAGATATAGAAATATGTACACAGATATGCATATACATATATACGCATACATATATGCACGTAGAGATATGTATGGGCATGAGCGTACACATGTTTGTAATTTCCTTTGCCAATTGTCGGGCTCTAGGTGGCAGCCCTCGGCTGTTGATAGATGACTTCGGGGATCAACTGTGACCGCACAAATGTGCGACAAATGTGCCGCAATTTTTGTGCTCTGTGTGGCCTTCACTTCGGCTCTATCTGGCATATATAGTATGCATATTCCCTTTTCAGTTTGTCTAGCCCTTTTTTCTTTCAGTCCCATGATTAACGGCTGCACTGGGCTAAGCTAAATATTGGCATTTTTCATGCAAAGCATTCAGTTGAGCTTAGCTAAAGATTGTTGAATCGCATTCGGAATATGAGAAACAGATTATGATTGAATTGCGCTTGAAGTGAGCTTTTGTCTCCCATGCAAATCCCATCAATTGAGGGGGCACAGCAGCTTGGCAATTCATCAAATAAAAATCTAAATGTCTTTGTTGAAAAGCTGCAGATTAAGCGGCGGTAAGGGCTCTAATCTCAATCAGAGAAGAAGCTTACAAACAACACTTTTAAAATATTTTTAGAAGCATAAAAGCGGATAGGTCTTAAGTATTTATTGTATAGAAATATTGGATTATATTATTTATTATTATCGATATATATATATAAATGCAATCCCTTTCTTTTTTATCCCATCCAGATATCTATTTATATTGACTACTTCAGTTGCTCGTGTCGTATGCATTATATGAGAGCACGTATACGACACGAGCACGAGTGTCTATAGAGTAAGACTACCTCTGTTTTGTATGAGGATTAAAAATCATTTGCCTTTGGCCGCTCCTCTCTGTTATAAGTTCTATATTATTTTGAACTTCACTACAGAGTGGATTAAGAATTGGTTTATTATCAACGCCAATTTGGCACTAAATTGAAACCAGTTTAAAATTTCACTCTCGTTGCTTGTATCTGGTTTCGGTTGCACTTTGTTGCCTGGTTTCATTTGGAGCTGTCTGTCTTGGCTTGGTGGATACATTAAGCAGCTTAATGTTGCGCATACGCAGCGTCTGAGCGGTCAAAGGCCAGCGGCTATAAATTAGCTGGCAAATACTTTGATTACATAATCAGCGCACTGGGCTAAACGGGTTGGGCAGCAGCAGCAGAAGCAGCAGCAGCAGATGAAACGGAACGAGCGCTTAAACAAGCTTTAAGTGTGCCCCTGAGTCAGCACGCAATTGATGATGGGTGGGGGCAGCAGCTTGCTCTTGCCAAGAGGCGGGCAGTGCACAGCCAACGGCCACTGCGATTGCTACTGCGACTGCAGCGTGTAGCAAATTTAATTGAAATTGAAAGCACTTTAGTGTCGCTCGCCTTGGCCTGGACGCCAAGGCTCGAGTCGTGCTGGCTGCTACTGCTGCTGCATGCAACTAATTTGTGCCACTAATGAATTTATTTGCCACTTGTATGCTGGCAACGTGGGCGTGTGATAAAAACGTACAGCGAACAGTATGTGTGTGGGTGTGTGTGTAGAATAAAGCAAAATAAATGAAACTAATATAAAAATGGCTGAGAGAAAGGGGTGTGCGTGTGTGTGTGTGTGACATCTCAGAGGCACAGTCAAGTAAGAGAGGCGCCTGCAAGGCTTCAACAGCAGCTGCAATAGAATCGTTTGAGAATTAATTTTCCATTTCACAAGCAAAAGAAAAGTGCGAGCGCGTGTGTCCTGACTGAGACTGAGATCCTGCTGCTGCTGCTGTCGCTTGCAGCTCGTGTCGAATTACAATTTATTGGCTGCTAAGTGCCAGCGCCTTGGCGCTTTTCACTTACCTCACACCGAATGAGCGGTCATTAGCAGTGCGTCATCAGCTTTGCCCAGGCCAGGCCAGGCTAGGCCAGACCCGAGCCGATTAGGTCAGGCAACAAATCAAGCTCGTAAAAGAAGAGCCAGGCAGATTAACTCATTATGGCACAAGCGCACAATTAAGGCGGCACATTTGTATTACATTCAAAAGAAAGAGTATTTCGCAATCAATGAGTTCTGAGGTGGCCAGCGCTGAAAGCTGCTGACAGCCACTGAAAATCCTCAACGACTAAGAGAAGGAAAATGCTGGAAATTGTGAAAAATGTGAAAAATACAAATTGCGTTTATGCTGCACAATTGGAAATTGAACTCTGCCCCAAAATGGAAACTGCTAACTCAAAAGTGTAAACAGCCAAACGGCAGCTGCTTTAGTTTTTAATTAAACATTTCGTGCAGGTTACAAATGTCTGTGGCACGTTGCACGCCCCATGAAATGTGACCAGAATTTTCTATTGTTTTTTTTTTTATATTTCTAGTGAACTTTCGCAAGAAGAGTATTATAAATGTGTCACAAAATGTGTGAAGCTTTGAGATATAGTTGGGAGTAATGAGAACTTAGGTGCATAAGACTAAATATGGAAACTATAAAGCTGATAAGGTAAATTAATAGGAAAACATTTTTCGAGAATGTGTTTGCTGTTGATCAAATATATATGTCATATAGTTAAATTAAAATGTTGAATCTTGAATAGAAGTGACAACGTGCCTTTTATATTAAACTGCATCAGAATGAACCAAAACAGTTTGAAAAGCTCAACATAAAATTTGTGTACAGGGTATTTGATAGTCGTTCATCACATATTTGGCATACAAAGAGTTAAAGTCGAAACTTCATAGATGATATATATATGAACACAATTATTTACAGGGTATCTCCTAGTGACTCACATATGTAATAAAAACTAGTATCTAAAATATTAAATATATAGTTATAAATTTTAGAAACATACAGTTAATCAAAGAAAAACGTAGACAGAGTCGAAACAGCTTCATTTTTGATGTAATTGCAGGATGTAGGGTATCAGCGTGTTCATCACTTCCAATTACAGACCTGCTTTTTTGCTGAGTGCTGCGATTTCAGTTATGGCCTGGGAGCGTACATTACTTCTAATTGAATAGAGCTGTTAAACATGAGGCGTAATTAGACTGCATTTTTGGTGAATGTATGTGTGTGTGGTGTGTGTGTGTGTGTGTTTATTCAGAGAAACAAAAGCGGCAATTGGGTCAGAGTTACTGCAGTTGCATGTGTACGGGCACAGTTAACTTCTTGTTATTATGCTGTAAAAGAACTCGGCTCGACGGCCAATTCATATATTTGACTGGCACTTGGCATAGGCACAGGACGAGAACGCGGACGCAGACGCAGACGCAGACGTGGATGAGGACGAAGGCGAGGACGAGGACGAGCCATAGGACTAGGACTCAGGTCGCAGGTCTCGCTTGGCTGCTGCGTTGTTTTTTGTGCAATTTCCATGAGTGGCACTCGGGCAAAATATACTATTTATTTCGCTACACTCAGCGCGCTCCTCCAACACAGTGGCCCAAATGAACCACATTCCATTTTGACTGATGCTGGCCAACTTTTTGCGTATGAAAATAAAACATAGCCCGCACACAGACACACCTGCACACACCCAGCTGTATGCTCAGAAACTGCGACAGAGATGAGAGGCAGCTGCGGCATTGTTGTTGCTGTTGTTGCTGCTGCTGCTGCTGCTGTTGTTGTTGCACTTCTACACTTTGTTGCCGCTACGTAAAAGCTCGTTGAGTGAAAACGTCGAGTTAAGTATGTGTGTTTTAAAAAGCGATATGATGCAGAGACACACCCACACTAACTCACACACACACACAGACACACATACATACATTGAGCTCGTAGCTTGTAGCTCAGAACCGGCAGTTTCTCGAGTGGCACTCACCTTGCACACTATGAGAGCTCAGCCCCGGACGACAGAAGGACATTTTTTTTACTTGCTACACTTGGAGAAAGAACTCAGCTCATTACAATTTGTATTTGCTTGGCTTGGTTTGCATCATAAATTACTAATTGAAGTTCTAAGTTTACATGGGGAAATTAGTTCTTAAATATGCGCATGTATAAAATGGGAATAAGCGCGGGTGAACTGAAGAATTTTTCACGTTTGAAGATTACAACGAATAAGAAGTGTATAATAATTATATATATAATATACATATGCATATTTATGCAGTTTAAATATGTTATGATTTAAAATGTTGTATAAGAATATGATTTAAGTATCACTACTACATGAGTATGTACAGCGTATCGTATACGTTATATCCCAAAATTTAATGTATACCGAATTTTTCAATTGATTCAGGTCTTAAATTTATTTTGTTTTTAGTTTTTTTGTCCTGTGTTTTGTTATACAAATCTAAAGTGAAGAATTTCCGTTCAGTTGTTTTTCTCTTTATGATAACATTAATCAACAATCTTCGGGTAAATTTTGTACATTCTGAGAAACAGTATTTTCTATCTTAAACCAATTCACAACTAATATATTAACTGTTGTATATTTCATATATGTATAAATGAACATATTCAAAAGATTGATTGCATTTCAGTTCACCTTTTCGCCGAGTGTAGTTGTTATGAAAGTGTGGACTGGGTAGCGAAGGCATTTTGCCTAGCCCAAAAGTATGCTGCTAACATGCCACTATACCAGCTACCTGTCTGCTCTATCTCACTCTCTATGTAAATGTATATATGTATGGGTCTGTGTATGTATGTTAGTCTGTATTTGGTTAGTTTTCGTATTCGTTTACGTTTTCGTGTCGTGCTCGCTGCTTTTGTATGTTGTTTTTAGTTTTAATGAAATGTAAATGTTTAGTTATACACACACACACACACACACTCAAAGAGAGAGCGCGGACAGAGGTGATAGAGAATGTGTGAATGTGGAGCCCGAATTATGGCTGCGTAGTAGCTATAGCTAGCTAGCTAGCCAGCTCTTCGAAATTTATGTTAAGCTGCTTTTCCCTCGAGTTGTAATGTTCAGCAGTGAATGCAAATCAGCGCTTGGACCGAAACGAAAGAAAAAAACCGAAAACGCATCAAAAATAATGTTGAAATGAACCAAGCGCTTTATGTATGTAAAACCCACAATTTCCCATTTTTTGTTTGGATGTATTTCTTTTTATACCTAGTTACCAAAAATATGCAGCATCAGTTATTATGGAATAGCAGGTATTACACGGTTTTTGGCAGAGCTATCTTTGTATAGCTTTTTTTTTATTTTGCAGCAATTACTTATGAGAACATTAAAAAAAGAAGTTGGTTTCAACAAAAATTTGAAACGTGTTCATTATTTTAAAATGTTGACTTAGAAGCTAATAATTTTTTTTACATTTTTGTTATTGAAAGAATTGATGGCAGAAAAATACTTTATGCTAGCGAAACAAAGGGTTATTAGCTTAAAAAGTTTGACTTGATTATATACAAAATTTAGCTTTACATCTTAAATTATTAAATTTTACTTCTAATCGAGCAGACACAAATCAGGTAGGTTTTTTCACCAGTGTCTCAGTCAATTATCAGTCAGTTATATATACACCTACTCTTACTATATATATATATAGTCACCAGCTACTTACATCTCACAGCTTTCTGAACAGTCACTCAGTCAATCAGTTAGTCATGTCAACATTACGTATGTACAGATAAGAGTAGCTGCTTGAACACGAATCTCTTTCGTCTGCTGCCTACAAACATTTGCCATATTCATTTCTAATTAATATCAGCTGGAAAATTCAGGTTTCTTTTTGGTCAGGTTTTAAATTACATTTGGTTTATTGTACTTAACCGTCTGCAGTTTCAATTTCAATAAGCCAAAGTGCGTTTTGTGGTCAGCGCTGCATATTTATTAAAAATGTTTGATATTAAAACAAACAAACAAATAAACAATCAAACCGAGCCAACAAACAGTCAGCCAAACGCAAACAAACATTGTGCAATTTGTAAACACTGACAAAGTGGCTGAAGGGCGGGCAAAGGTTTGGGGGGGGGGGGGGGGGGGAGCTGCGCGGCTTAACACGCTTGTCAACGCTGGCCAAATGACCCCGCCGAGAGAGTCAGCATAAGAGCGGGCACGAAAGTGCTGGAGAGGGGTGGGGGCTCGGGCCAGTGTGCGACAAAATGGCATTTCCTTTTGGCTCTTTGGCTATTTGACTCCTCGTAAGCGGCGCTTGTTCGCATTTTCCGCCGGATTTTGTTTACAAGCCACGCCGCAGTGCCACGAAAACAAATTGAAAATGCGCAGCAGCAGCCGCCGTGGCAACAACACGGCCCACGACAATAACAGTAGCTGTTGCAGCAGTAGCAGTAGCCGCAGCAGCAGCAGTAAATGGTAGCAACTCTGGTTGCCATTGTTGCCATTTGTTTGCTTTTGTGCGGCATTGTTGTCAAATTTATTAAGTTACTCATACGCCACGTCCGACAGCCCATGCTGCCGCTGCTGTAGCCGCAAACAACTGACAAGTGGGACGTCACTTACTCTGGGTGTGGGCGCCACCAAGTACTCCCTGACGGCTTCACATGTTTGGCATATCAAATGTTGTTTTCGTTTGTCAAAATGACAAACCCATATGAGAGCCAAACAAAAAATAAGTATATCCAATGGCCAGAAGAGAAGAGGCTCTGCTTCAACTGTGCACACACTGGTTCTATTCTGCAAAATATGAGCAGTGGATCACAGAGTTAGCGGTAACATGATATACTTGTACGATCAATGCATACAGGCAAAGAAATGTAGGAAAAGCTGTAGAAACTTAGCTTCAAGGAACTAGCTTAAGTATAAAGAGATGAATATATAACAGATAGGTATTTAAGCCTATAGATCGATAGTTGAATAGCTCAGCAGAACTCAAGGTTAGTTTATGACCCATTGACTAAAATTTATCGATTAAGCTAAGTCATTTCATGATCGCAAAATAAGTTCACTAGCGGAATTGAACCTATTCAAAATGATAAGACCTTGGAAGATGAGTTAAGAACTTGAAGATACAATTTTTATTCATCTTCATCTTCATCTTCATCGTCATCTTCATCTTCATCTTCATCTTCATCTTCATCTTCATCTTCATCTTCATCTTCATCTTCATCTTCATCTTCATCTTCATCTTCATCTTCATCTTCATCTTCATCTTCATCTTCATCTTCATCTTCATCTTCATCTTCATCTTCATCTTCATCTTCATCTTCATCTTCATCTTCATCTTCATCTTCATCTTCATCTTCATCTTCATCTTCATCTTCATCTTCATCTTCATCTTCATCTTCATCTTCATCTTCATCTTCATCTTCATCTTCATCTTCATCTTCATCTTCATCTTCATCTTCATCTTCATCTTCATCTTCATCTTCATCTTCATCTTCATCTTCATCTTCATCTTCATCTTCATCTTCATCTTCATCTTCATCTTCATCTTCATCTTCATCGTCATCATACATATATACATATATATATAGATATTTATATGCTATATGTTCGACTTGATGAATTGTGAGATTTATATCTTTTAACTGTATTTTCTCTTATCAAATTAGCTTCAATTAGGAACCTTTCAAAATCTCTGTTAACGTTTTTCATTCAGCAGCAATTCAAAGCTTCATTCAGTTGGCATTGGCTGGTAATAAGCTAAAATTGATTTTGGTTCTTTTTCTCTTTTTTTTATTGGTTTTGCTTCACTGTGTGTTATGTAACATGTGAACTGCTGCTGCGGCTGCTGCTGCTGCAAGCACTTGCCACTTGTCGTGCCAGTGGACAAGGCTTGGGGTTGGGGACTTTGCTGGGAGCTGGCTCTGTAAGTAGATCCCATTTGGCAGTCCAGAGGCTTGGCTGCCGTTTTGGGTCGCTCAGTGTCATTTTTGTCGGTTGTTTGGCTGCTAAAGTTGTCGTTTGTGTTGTTGTTGTGCCGTCAATAAACAGCAGACAGTTGGCAAGAGGTAGTGCTCGATCTGCTCATGTTTGCGCTTGTTTGCTGCCACCCACACATACGCAGACAGTGAAGGCTCCCACTCACACACATATACTTATTCCTGACTATATGTATCTGTATCTGTGTCTGTGCGATTGCCAGCAAGTCGCGCCTCGTGTCGAATTCCTCGTCGTCGCCATTGGCCATAAATAATCGCCTAAATATGCTGGCCAGCTGCCCAGCGGCCAAAATCAGTCTTAATATGGTCTCTAGTGTGAGCTGTTGCTATGCCTGCGAGTGTGTGTCGGTGTGTGTGGCTTGGTATATGTGTTACTTACCGTTTGTTTTTGTAATGCTGGGATTTATGTTTGGCCAAGTTTTTTATGTTGAACTTAAAGATGTTCTAAGTACGTTTTGTGCACTTTGTGCCAGTTTTTTTCCCACTTCCTCCACAGTCGCCACGCACCCGCAACAACTTCTGTTGTTGTTGTCGAAACACTTGAAGTTTTGCTCTGTGGAAGCCGCTGCAGGACATTCAACTTGCCATGTTCCTCTCGTCTCTGTTATTGTTGTTCTTGGCAACTGTTTTGTTTGTGTTTTATGGTCATTTCTAATGTGCTACGTTGTTTATGTTTCTCTCCTCTCACTGTGTGTGCGTGTGCGTGTGCGTGTGTAAGTACTTAGTGTTAATAAACTTTTATAAATATTCTCTTTGACACTTTTAGCACGAAATAAAACTGACAAATAAATCAGATTAACCATTGCACTCTGTGCGCTTTCTAATAGGAATTTTCCTGGTTTTTAGCTTTTCTTTTCGACGTTGCAAATGCTGATCTGGCTTTACCTGCACAGAGATGTTGGAAGATAATTTTAGTACTGTGAGCTGCGACTGTTTTAATCCGGAACACATAAGTACGTTTGGCTTTTGATGGATGGTCATCAGTGAAGCTAGAAAATATAAAACAAGCTGCAAAGCTGCTTAGAGACTAAAGCAAAAAGTTCTCTTTGGCTAGTGAATGTTATGCTGCAGCAAAAATGTATTTGAAAGAATTTCATTTGAACATATTTTTGACTGCTATACAAATGGGATTAGATGTCAGTTAGTTGCTTATGGAGTCAACAACTCGACCTGTGGGCAATTTGTTACAGTCGAGCGCCTTTATTACAGTTCGGTCTGTTAGCAATATATACATGTTTGGGCTATTGGCCAAGCGAAACGTTTGATAACTAAAAACGCGTTTCGCTGGCCAAGCACTCATCAAATCCAATGAAAAAATCAAAAATTGCCCGAAAGCCCAATTGGCGCTGCATCCTAACCGGCTGACTGACCGCCTGCCACGCCTCCACTCCACTGCCCACATCCACAATGCTAGGCAAATACAATTTTGAACGCATCACAACACGCAAACACAATCACTGATGGCCAACAGGATCGGGCCGCTATATAGCGGGTCAGACCTTTGGCCGCCCACAACTGCAACGCCGAAATGAAGTGTCCATCTACCTCGCTCTGCCTCACTCTCTCTCTTTCTCTCTCTCTCTCTCTCTCGCTCTTTCACTCTGTGTGCAAATGTCCGTCCTGGCATTGATATGCGCGTCGTATTGCATACACTTGCGTTGTTTTGCTGGCACTGTTCACAGCCACGCGAAGAGGTCACACTTAATTTCCGCTTGAAGTTCGCACAATACACCGACAACAGCAACAGCTACCACAACTAAGAATATTGTCAGCGAGGTATACGCGACTGGGCGATACACTACATGCGGCTTAAAGCAGCATTTATATGCAACGAACCTTGTCAATAAGCTAATCGATAAGTTTGGCTTCAGCTTGAAATAAATTAGAAAGCATGACGTGAATGCACCAATTTCAATCAGTTCGAACCTATGCAGACTTGGTTTCTATATTGTCCCCAAAGATTAAGTTCTGAATACGGAATTCAAGTTTGGGGCACAGCTCAAACTAAGTCCTCTGACAGAGGCCTTAAGACCGTCTCATGATTTCCATGACTCAATGTCAATTGGTTCAATTGCTATTCAGCATTATGCAGAGACTTCATTTCAGAGTCGGCAGTGAAGCAATGAAGCTTATATAGATAATGAAAGCACCTATGTCGACATGCTATGCTAGTCATATACATATAAGCTAATGAGCTCAAGCTTTCTCCTATTGAACAACTGTGCGTACAGAGACAGCTGAAACTTGAATATGGCAGACTATACTCTACATGCTATGAAGCCAATATACTGCCTTTCACCTACTGAATAGTGTACAACAATAGCAGTAGCTGCATTCAGCATTGCATAGTTTTTGGGGCTGCCGCTGACGATGGTGCTTCTGCCTGTGCTGCTGTTGCTGCTGCTTCTGCTGCTGCTGGTGCTGCTGCCTGTCATTGTTGACGCTGGCGACCTCTGCTTGGGCTGCCGCTGTCAGTCGCGCTCAACTTTCAACTTCCGCTTTTCATTTACACGCACACACACACACACACATACAGGCGATAGGCAGTTTTTCGGCGTGCATTGTGCTGCTTGTTGTTGTTTGCAACATCTGTTGATTATTTTGGGCGTTGCTTGTTTTTTGCACTCACTACACTTTGCACTGCACAGCAATGTAAGTGTATGTGTGTGTGTGGTTTGTTTATTGCACTCACACACAAGCAGCGCACCGGGCACAAGGTGGCCAAAATTTTTTGTGTTTGTCCATGTGCCGCGCACGCTTCTTCTTTTTATATCTAGAACCTTTTGCATCCGTGAGTAACATACACAGACACACAGAGTGCGAGAGACATGTCAGCGGCAAAATTGATTATGAAATGATTTATTGGCCTCAAAAAATGCTTCAATATTGATTAAAGTTGCTGCCTTTCACTGCGTTTCCTTTCTATTTTTTGTTGTTCGTTCGTTTCGCTATTTCCTGCTTTGCTCACTTTTGCTGCCCAGTTTTTTGCATTGGCCTTTATTGTCGCTCGCTGAGCATTTAAATGCATTTTTGTTGGTCTACCAAATATCCGTTGCATTGTTTTTGACAATATCCCCAGTTATTTATTGACAACTAAAAGCAGAAAAACATTTGCAGACTGAAAAACAAAATATTGTTTTTGCATTTAGAAAAATAATAAAAAAAATATTTGCAAATAAGTGTGTTAAAAACAACTCTCCAATTTGTATACCATTGATATGATGGCCAAATTGGCTAACTCAATATATACGTTGACCATAACAACAAGAGGTTGACTTTGTGTAACAGCATGATGATCAAAGTGAAAGACATACAGATGGAGAGAGTGAGAGAGTGGGGGAGAGGATGAACTCACATTAACTTTTCGTTATGCTCAAAAAATATATATCTAGATTTTTTACATATTTATTTTACCCATTGATGAGTATAAGAAATCTAGGGTATGTTGGTTTCTTAGTTTGTAGAATCGTGAGATGAAAATCGAGATTGCGACAATTGCTTGAATACCTCAAACATTTCAGTTATTACAAATAGAATAGAGCTAGGACTTTGTAAATAAACTTATTCTAAGTTAGAATTACAACTCAAACAATTCATTAAGAATAACCATCTAGAACCAAAGTTATTGAATTCAGAGTTCAGAGCATCTCCTTGTCGGCTATTCCCACCTTAAACACTCAGAGTTGTTTTTTGTACAACTTGTGCTACAATTTCATACACTTTTTTGTTCTGGAAAAGGCTGTCAGCAGTTGTCAACACCGAATGTTGCTCTGATCTGTATCTATATCTTTTTTGAGTCTGGGCGTTGTGTGAAAAGTTATGTGAACTGCATTTGGAGCGTTAAATCATTCATGTTGATTTAATTATTTTATGTTGTTGATGCAATAATTTTTTTACTTTACTTTATTTTTATGTTTGATTTATTTATTTATTTACAAAGTTCGCAGCTCGTAACTTAATGTTATTATTTCGAGCACTTTATATGGCTCCGATTTAAGCGACATCATCAATCAACCAATCAATCACGTCAACACAAACTGCATTGAAAAGAAACATAATACAATATAGCCGTCATTAAACGAGAGAATCCATAGAAAAAAGTAGACATACAAATTTACGAGAGCAAACAGCATTAATAAATAAAACATTTTTAATCTGCTTTAATTAAGGTGAAACATGTGCCTAGAAGCACCGGATTAAATACAGCAATTCTCCACTTAATCACCATTGAATTGCAAAAAAGTTGATAGCTTACATTGAAAAATGAAACAACAAAAAATTAATATAAGATTTCAACTGGAAAATGGAAAATTTATTAAAAAAAGTTTTCATTTCACACATGATAAAACTTTAATGCCGAATCAATTTAGAGACGAAACCATGAAATGTCATCAATCATGCAAATCACTCAACTTTATCTAGGGTAGCAAACGAAGCATTACGATTCAATATATTTTTTATTGAGAAATATGTATATGTTTTTGTTGACATTATTTATTAAGCGTGAAGTAAAAATATGACAGATTTGTTAACAGCAAATAATGTAGCTGAATAGTAATTCAGGCTCACAGAATTTGCCTAGCAACAGAAAGATATTTAAAACGGAGTCTGTTGAGTGCAAAAGCTTTTTAATATTTTTTATAATTTTCTAATACATCACTTAAGATTTTAATACATTTTACTCTACTGCCTTTGCTAGGTGGTATTTTAGAGTTAGATAAGATTAGATCACAATAAAATAAAGAAATACATTTTTAATGTCAGTGATGTCAATTGTTACATATCCAAAGCGGACTTCGTCACATTCACAATAAATGTAATAAACATAACTAATATTTAGAAGGTAAATTTCAAGCGTTGCTCTGGTGTAAGTCTAATTAAGTCACATTGAAATGGCAACTACAAGCTGTTAAATATATAATAAAGCAGTGTTGGCATTTCAAAGTTAAAAGTCTATAAAAACACTCATTAAATCATGTATTCAAATATATAAAAAATAACTTTCAACTGTGTTTAAAACTAATTCAATCACACAAATTACTTTAGTTGGTTATGCTAAAAATATACAAAAAATATTTGGTAGATAAAATTCGTACAGAGACTGTTTGTATTTTGGCATAATTAAGTTTAGTAACTATTTCATTTTTTATTATTTTTTTTTTAAACTTATTTTTTATTTCATTACGAATAAATCATTTTATTTTGCCAATCCATGCTCTTTCTCATTTACTCTCTGCTTTAGTAATGGCGCATAGAAAGTTTTTGGCTCGGCAAATTGAAATTCAATATGGCATGGCGAACAAAAACTTTCAAATGCTTTTGCCGAAAAATTGTGCCGGCTGATTAAAAGTGCAGGGCGTGAAATGCAGTGCACAATAAATTTAAACGATTTCGCTCATGCAAAACCAAATGGCACTCGCGCTTTGCGCTTTGCCCCATTGTTGTTATTGTCGAAGTAGTCGTTGTTGTTGTTGTTGTTATTGCTGTTGCACGGATAGTTTGGCAGGCGATGGCTGGGAGCGCTTTTTAGGATTTATTATTATGATTTGAAAGTGCAGAAACCACTTGAGGGCGACTCGTGCATTTCGCTTCCATAATTGGCACAATCAGCCAAAGGCCGTAGCGATAAAATCTCGAGACGCGCTCACAGTTTGCACCGAAGCCCTAAAAAAGCGATGCCACTTCAGACTACTTCGCGTTTTCCATTTATTTATCGCATTCGCCCCTCATCTTCTGCCCATTCCCAAAACTTTCGTCGAAGCCATAAAGAGGCGCTTCAACTTGAAGTTCTATTGCAACGCTGCTCTACAGCTGCTTCGTGTTGATTCAGCCAACGTTTTAATTAAATGACAGCGAGAGCCAGACCCAGAGTCAGGGCCAAAGCCCGTACAGCGCAGGGCAACAAGTGCCCGGGCAGCCGGCTGATGTTAGTGGGCGTTCGGCAGAGTCACATTATAATGATGGCAAATCGGGCGTAGAGAGTCAACAAATAAACAAACAAATCGCTGTTACAACAAACAGACAAACAGCCAGTGCATGGGGGTAGACACACTGATTGAAAGAAGTCTGCACACACACAGACAAACGTACACGTGTCAGAGTCCTTCTACGTTAGTCGTGTATCCTTTTGCTTGCTTGTGCGTCCGCTCATTAAAATGCAACTGTGTGTGCAATAAAAACCAGCCATGTCAGCGTCAGCAGCCTGGAAATATATTTCGCTTTATGCAAATGCATAAAAAATACCACAAAAATGGGAGAAAAATGGAAGGGAAAAAAAACAAACAAGGCAAATAAACGCGGCGGCAAAAACAAAACTCCAGCAACAACAACAAGAAATGGAGCAGCTCTGCCAGATGAAAAAGAATACGGAGAAGGCGAGACTAACGCTAAAAATCTTCCGGGCTATCTGTCTGTCAGCTTCTAAGTGAGCCGTGGCTATGTGGAGGTGGCTTAGATGGGGTCCGCGCGTGTTTCTATACCCTGTTCACATTGAAAGCGTGTAGTGTGGGTATTTTGTCGTTGAGCTGAGATATGTAACAGGCAGAGATAGAAGACTAAAGCAAGTGAAGCGATGACGATGCTTGCAAAATATTGCAGTAACCTCGTTTTTGTTACGTTATATTTACAGGGTATATTTCAATTGTGTATATGAATATAATATATGAATTTACTTACATCAAAATGCTTGCGAAAAAGATATGAAAGCTATGATTGACATTAAGCTATGATACTAAGACGCTGAAGAGTAAGCATAAGTTAAAAGGATTTATCGACTTAGCTATATTTTCAATAGAAATATCGGTCAGTAGTCAAAATTGAAGGATAGAACTACAGGAGCTACAGACTAATCGGGTGGTACTCATATATCATATACCAATCGGATTTAATGGCTAAGATTTGTGTCAATAGAAATATCGATTGATAAGCAATGTGTTTGAACTGAAATTTAGTATCGAAACATGTCTGCGAGCTGTTTTCTATGTATACCTTTAACGAGGTATATTCTAGTCCATAGTCATTCACTTTTAAGCGCAGAAAATTGTTTATGAAAAACACTTAAAAATTTCTGAAAAAGATGAATTTTGTTACGGAGCTTTAATGCCAACGCCTTAGGTCTACCGCAAAATCTCCGAAAAAAGTGCGTACGCCGTGTTTGTTAATTATCGAAAAAGCAGCTACTGCTTCGGCTCCTCCTGCTTGTGCTGGTGCTGGTGCTGGCAGCTTTGACAACCAGTTTCTATAGCGAGGTGTGAGCCAGTAATTAGCTTTTGTTTTGCGTCAATTTCTTTCAAACCAGAAAGCCGTCGAGATCTAGGCTCAGAGCGCCCAAAGCAATGGCAATTTTAGCGCTTTGCGCGCATTTTTCCTTTTTTTAATGTTTTTTTTTTTTTCAAATTTCGCGCTTGAGCGCCGAGCGCCACAAACAAGAAAGCAAAGCAAAAGGCATAAGCAATAGCAAACGCAGAGTTCCATGAACGCAATCTCCTCTATTTGGATGCGCCAGCTTTGACATGCGTTGATTGAGAATGAAAAAGCAAAAAATGTGAGCCAAAGGAAACTCAACAACTAAAGGAGAAATCGGCAAAGAAAGTCTTTTGGGGAACACCTTCGATTGAGCTGCTGTTTATGAGCCTCGTACTTGAGGGGGCTAATCAGCGTAGCATCTGGCTATTGGCAAAACGCTTTCAGCTTCTGTTCAGCTGTCTGCCTGGGTCAGACAAACATCAATAAATTAGAAAATGAATAAATAAATAAGCTGTGAGCATGGCAGACGGACACGCACAAGCAAAAGCACCCATATACATATACATATATATATATATATAAATATATCTATATAACTACAGGGGAAATAAGTAATAGACAGGGAATATAAATCACCACAATAAATCTTTGGGTTCGCAGTTGCGAGAGTTGGGTAAACTTCACTCTATACTCTGTCTACTGGCTGCTGCCTGCTGGCACATTTTTCTGCTTTGGCATAAATATCTAACTATAAATACTTGTATATTTATGCATGCATGACATACGTTTGTTCTGCATAAGCATCCCAAAATGGATGAGCTGCGCTTTTGCGACATGCAAGGCATCTGTCTCGCTGTGTGAGTATGTGTAGCTGGCTGGGCGCCCATAGCAATGCTGGAGAAGCTGTTGAACTGCAAAATCTGGGCAAAGTTTTTCATGCAACTTAAGAGGGCAACCGCAACACCGCCAACAGTCAATAGATGTCGTCGAGAAGTTCATTTGCTCGGTCGACATGGGACAATAGCAGGAGCCATGCCAATGGTGGGCAAATCGCATTAATTTCACAAATTTGACTGGCAGAAAAGTTTGCCAGCTGTGAGGCACTTGAAGTTAAATGCCACTTAAAAACAAAAGGATACACTCGAAGTACTCACTGAGCGCGTTTGGCACTGTTGCAAAACTAATAGAATCGGCTCCATTGTTGCCGCTACTCTGTAGTCAATGTGACTCGACTAGTTATGACCGAAATGGTGGTCTATAAACTTTTAGATTACACTTATACGAAGGCATAATAAAAATAAATAATAGACAGACAGAAGTGTGCCAAGGATTAAATAGCTCTGCACACTCCAGAAGAGAGTAAAGAGTTGCAGAGTTTTATTAAGCTGAAAAACTGAGAGATTCGCTTCGAATGTATATATACTGTGATTGAGTTCTATATATACTCTATACTCTTTTTAATATAAACACTTTTCGGACAGCCCTCGCAAATATATATATAAATTTATATATATAAGGATTTCTGCTATTCAGAGTCGAAATCCAATCATATAAAACAAACAATAAAAGCACAAAACATTTCTAGAAATAGCACTGAAATTTATGAGAATCGCAGAGAAGGGCAATCATAATATAATGTTTACTCTCTACATTAACTTAATAATATCATAATTTTGGACTTAAGCAGTCTGAACAACCCAATTTTGTTTGTCTTTCTTGATTCTGAACTTTGTTCAATTGATGCTTAGTCATATTTATATATAAAAATATATATCTATATATACAAAAGAGGTGTTTAAATAGACATTCGTCTTGGCAAGTAGGCTATATGACCTCTCATTTATTAAGACGTTCGGCATACCAAATTACCTAAATTAATCATACGCACGGTGTTGCGGCAGCTGGTAGTAGGCGTGGCAGAAGCCAGCCGACTGCATAGTAAAATTTACATTTATTTGGCATGGCTAGCTCGTAGAATATGCACTCAATTGGAATTTATGTGATTTGTGTGCTCGAGGACCCGTTTAGGTTATCAACAGCACGGCAGGCTCCACTCTCGGACCTGGCCATGACTTTCCACACTTGGCTTTCATATATATGTATGCATGTATTCATAGAGAGCAAGTTTTGGGTCTTTTAATTAGCAGTTGTTCGTGTGCGTGTGCGAGGCAAAGTTTTGTGGGCGCTTGTTTTAATATTGTCATCATCATAATAATTGAAATGAAGCAGCAGTCGCTGTTTTGCCTATATCCTTTAGCCTAGCTTTAGGCGTGACCCGACTGTTTTTTAACTTGTTGTGCTTCTCTTTTCTTTCGTATTTATGAATTTCGTGTGCTACTTTTTCACTTGTTGGGTCATATTTTCGTTCTTTTTTTACGCTGCGCCACTTTGTGTGTTAGTTTTGGCCCCAAAAAGTGTTTTGGCCAGCATTTACCTTTATAAGCGGCTTTGGACAATTTGTGGCCGCAGGGCGAGCGGCAGGGGCTGTTGCCTCATGACGTGTGTGTGTGTGCGGGTGTGTGGGTGTGCGTGCCCACGTGGTTGTGGGTTGCGGCTGCTTCGGCTTGCTGCCTGCTGCGTGGTGGCTTTCACCTTTCGACGGGAATTGTCGGTGCCCAATGCCAGGTAAAGCGGTTTATGCGGTTCCTTGTTATCATTTATGGCTTACACATTTGCGTATTTCTTCTCATGCTTGTTGGCAACATAATAGCAACTGCTGTTGCCGTTGCTGTTGCCGTTGCTATTAGCTGGCCTAATGAAGTTTGCTAATTATATTAAGGCCCTGTGGGTGTGCCCCGGGGTGTGGGCGTGAGCTTTAAATAGCTGCATGATAAAGCTTTAAGAGCATATTAAAATCGCGAATATATTGCAATGATTTTTAATGTACAGTGGCTGCTAGCCTAAGTGAATCTTTGCGCTAACATTTCTACTGTTAAATACAGCGCCACAAAATAGCGAAATTCCAAAAATGTTCGATTTGACCCACAAAAACCAGCAGCCAACCGAAAAATGTGCGGACGGCGCAAAGTTTTAACGAGTCAAGCACAAAGCGACCAAAATTTAAATTTGCATAATACACACACACACACACAGATACAGTTATTCTGGAATATAGGGAGTCGAGGGCTGCTCCATGTGAATTTAATAGCTGCAACGACAAACGACAACAAAACTCAAACTGCGGTTGTTTAGAAAACTGCGCGACTGCGGAGCATTTCATGTGCTTTATGCGCAAGCAATGAACTTTTAATACACACAACAACACAGCAACTAAAAGTGGACGATATATCACAGCTAAGCACTCAGAAGCTCACAAACACACACACACACACACACAGGCAGGCAGGCAGACAGAGCGATAAGAGCCACACGCCCACATTTAAACACAAGCACTAATACAGACGAAGCACGCGCATGAGAGAGACAGAGAGAGAGGCAGAGTATGGGCGAGAGGGAAAGACAATTACATAAACCCACTTGTTCGTACGATTTTTTGGTTACAATTCGCGCTTTGGATTTATGGCGCTAAAGCAGTAGGTAAAAGCAGCTGCAGCTACACTTCAAAAACTGATCTATATAATATAACAAATACTTTTATGATGTTTTATAGTGAACAGTAACGGTACTTTATTTATCTATATATATATGTATATAGATAAATATCGGGTATGGGCATGTATCTGATGCACTTCCAGTAGACATTTTCGACTCTATTTTACTTTATTTTATTTAAATGCGCTTATAGCGCAGCGAGTCGTGATTGTGTATTGTCTCTTTTCATTTCATATGCCAACTGAACCTCTTCTCTTGTTTGGTTCTTCTTATAACGACATTTACGGCACAAGAAGTCAAAGCGAATCTCTCGCTGTCAAACCTCATTCTTTGCATGAATTTCACATTAACAGAAGGCTGCCTCATGGAGTTGTCATTGGTTTGTCACTTTGAACCTCTGCGTTATTGCATTCTTCTTGTATTCATCCATCAAACTTGTATTATATTAATTATTAATATATGTCTAATAAATCATATGTGTATCATATTTTATTACAGATATAATCACACATACAAAGATAAAAGAGCTTCGATACAGATAGAGCTATAACATATTAGTGCTTGGTAAAATTTTCAATATTTTTATATTTTAGATTCATAGTTTATTAAAATTTTCCAAATTTATGCGAAAAGTAACATAAAAAATTATTTTGAAAACTTTCAGAAATTAAATTTGATAGAAATATTTAATATATCTAAACTTTGATATAGCAACTTTTAGACAAATAGTCTATAGGCGTAAACTTACGCAAAGCTAATTTATTTTTGTTAACGCTTGTCCTCTCGCTTATATTAGATCTAACTTTTAATGCAATTAAGCAATTTGTTAATGTAGTATTAAGCTCTACTCTGTACGAATTGACAATCTAAGCATTAAAATCAGCTTTTCATTTTCTCTGTGTGTGCATAAATATTTCCCTAAACACGCACGTGCATTACAATTTAATGTATCTCAACGAAATGGACAACAACAAGTTCTGGCTGAAACTTTCGTGTTTCTTTTGTAAGCAATTTAAGCATGATATTTGCAGCTTTAATACGTGAGCAACAGTCGGTTAGTGCGACAATATAATTGCTACCCTAGAAGTTTATTTTCTCTGTTTCTATCTACAATAATCGCATGAGGGTTGGCCTATGGGCCAGCCATATTCCCAGCTTTCGGCTTTCGGGCTTAATCTTCTGCTATTTCAGTGGCCACATGTGTGCCTGGCATTCATGTCGTACAGTCTTGTCTGTGAGCGGGTGGGCGACTAATTAATTGCCGCCACGTTGAAAATATTATTTTTAATTGTGTGTTTATGGTCGGGGCTAGCGGCAGAAGAAAATTACCAGCCAGCCAGCTAACCAGCCAACCAGGCAGCCAGCAAACAGGCGGAGGCGGAGTACTTACCAAAAGCCGAGCCTGTGTTCAGCTGCTGCTGCTGTTGGTGTTGCTGCTGCTTCTGCTTCTGGCAGCAAACATGGCTCAGATATACAAGAGCGGATATCTTCTTCTATGCACACACACTCAGAGAGAGTTGGCAGCATTTGGTTTTTGCTTGCCCCCTGCCTCGTTGCAACTCTAATATTTATGAAAATTATCCTTTCGCTGTGGCTTTTTAAGATGCTCATAATTTATATTTAAGTTAAGTTTAGTATGTCGCCATGCGAGCAACAGCAACGAGAGCACCACCAACAACAACAACTGTGGCTTGTTTATATATGCGCCTGAGTTATGAGCCAACGAAAAATATGCGTGCCATGTTTAATGGCGGAAGCTGTTTAGTGTCGTGGCTTTCAACATAAATCTCTGCTTTTGCCGGTGTCAACGGGTGTTGAATGCTGTTTCGAGTTTGGGCTCTAACGCTTTTAATTGGCTACCAAAGGCGTGTAAATAAACCTGGCCATTTCGCAGCTAGCAGCTAGTAGCTCGCTGCCATCGCACTTTGCCACTCCCACGTCCACCTTCAAGCGCAAATATTTGCCCATCGACAGTGACTTTGAGCAGTTTAGCTGACCAGGCAAAGTCAACGGCGCTGGCGGAGGCCATTAAATAAACGCAACACCACGGCGTAGCGTTTCAAGTGGTTTCGAAAGTAATTTCCACTTTGAGCCAACGATGAAATGGCGGCGCTTGCATCTTTAGTCATGCATGGCGCAGCGGCGCATGCAGCGCACTTGCCTTGGCTCTCACACCCACTCTTCCGCCAGGATATGAGTATTCCAATTTATCGCAGTTGTCGCATGCGTCGCACTTCGATGTATACATAAATTAACCAGCCAGATTCAGGGCGTCAAAGCAAACCAAATAATTGAGAGCTGCACTTGTGGTGTTGTCACCAACCGACTCGAGTGGGTGAGGATGGGGCAAGGCAGTTGATTGGTAACCACAGCAAATTTCGGTTATAACTGCAAGTGCGGTTGCCATACGTAAAGAGGCCAAAGCCAATGAAATATAAGTCGATGTTAAATATATAAATTTTAAATTTATTTATAGTTTTCTATTGAGATTTCTGATTAGCAAAGTAGTTCAAGCAGTGATCTAGATTTTGGCTAATTGAGAGCAGAGTTGAGTGAGGCAAGCCAAGCTTGTCAAATATAATAACATTTTAAATATTTAAAATTTTATTACCTGTCAAATATTAGAATATTTTAAATTTTGATAATTTTTGTAAAATATTTTTGATTGACAAATCGGAACAGATTGTGGGAAAATTGTTGGTATGTAATTAGGAAAATTGGCAATCCATAAATTTGACTTCCATATAGTTAGTGTTTATTTTTTAAAGCCACTATTAAAAATATTTATTTTTTATTTATTTATTTAGTATTGTTTTGTTTGTCTTAAGTTGCATATTTAATTTTTTTTCTTGTCTTGAAATTTTTTATATATTTTGTATTTATATTTTATAAATTTTTGTTTTTAGAATTCACCTAGAAAAGTTTGACTCTCGAATTGAATGATTTCTATGCCTATCAGAGGCCTTACATGGGATTCAGATAACACGAATTCTTATACTTTATACTTATTGACATCGAAAATAAATCAAAGTGTATTCCTTCTGTCTGAATTTGCTTCATACAAAAGTGTTTTATAAAACAAAACAATGCTCTAAGCTCTCTTGTTGAATCGAAGTTTTGCACATCAAACAATAAGGCAACAAGGTGCAATGAGGTCCACTAAGCGGATCAAGACGAGAGTGCGCGAGTGTATCGAGTATCGAGTGAATATTCATGTACTCCCTCATGCTTAGTTGTCTTGCTACTCTTGTAATTGTTGCTCTGACTTAAACTAAGCGACATTCTTTAACAACGTGTTACGCTTGCTCTTAATCAACGAAACTTCGCCTCCATTCAGCTACTTTGTAGTATTTGTTCAAGTGTCGTATTGGTTGCGGCTGCGGCTTAGCCTCTGTAGCTGTGTGTGTATGTGTGTGTAACTGTATGAGTGTGCTGTGGTTGAAAAAAGAATACGGCAATTCAATTAATTTCCGTTGCTGCTTAAAGCCGTAATGAGCATTTAAATTGCTTTTGAATGGGGATTTTGCGGTGCCGACAATTGAACAAAAGGCGCAATTCGAATACCGAAATGCTATTCAAGTCCTTAGTTGGCCATGTTTAAGTATATTGAATGCTACTTACAAATGAACTTCAAATTATCAGCGAAACATAATCAAATTGTTAGCTGTGCATAAAGTTGAAAGTAGAAAACATTTAAATAAATAAATTGATTTCAAATTTACTTTTTTTAAGTTCACATTAGTTCAGTCTCATATTAGATGTAAGACCCATATTCACACCTGCAACAGCTCTACTCAATTAGTACACCTCAACCTGATTTTCTAACAAATGAGCTGGAGTCAAAATATTTGACACAATTCAAGCCACAGACCCTTTTTATTTCTTATTTACCAATCAAGCGACTATAATTGTCCAAAGCAAACTGTTGATCAGGCTAAGCCCACAGGTGGAGAGCTCATGAAGGGACACCTGTCAAGATGTAAGAGGCTGGCTTTGACCAATAAGATTTATGGGCGTCAAAGCGAATTCCATTAAGTCAAAAGGCTGCTGGACGATGCGTACATAACCTTTTAACATTTTATTGAAGTTTATTGAGGCACAGCAGGCACAGGCGACCACAGCTACAGATCCTGGTCGCCATTATTCAATAGTCAAAGAGATAAACGTGTATGTATGTGTGTGTGTGCGCGTTTGCCTGTGTGTATTGTCAACAAATTAATCAATGTTTATTTGCTAAGTAAGTTTGCCCTCAAGGCTGGCATCTATCCTGGGAGAGAGACGGACGGACAGCTGCAAAGCCAGACAGCGAGGCGCGTCGGGGCTAATGTTTTGTTTCCTTTTGCCATTTCCTAGTTCCGGTTTGTGTGCGTGTGTGTTAGTGTGTGTGCTGCTTTGTGCCTTTGAATTTGTGTAACTAATCGTGTTAATAGAGTGGATAATACGCCTCAGGTATGCGAGAGTCGCCGTTGACTATTCAAATGCCGTTGGCAAGGCACAAGCCATGGCAAAGCCCAATGCAAGTGTCTGACAGCTGAGTGCGAGTGTGTTTGTGCGTGTGGGAGTGTGAGTGTGTGGGCGAGATTCTGATTAGTTAAGGGGCGTAACAGCTGTAAGTGTCCCTCGTCTAGAAGTTAACGTAGCGTATGCGTAATATTCAATTTACACAAATTACAGAGCTCGCGCCACAATTTCGATTCAATTTTCTTATTTTATTTTATTTCACTGAGCTGCGTTGATAGGTAATTGTAGGCGATTAACACAATTGATTGTTATCGATTGGTTGTACGCAAAACTGGGTCAGTGTAGCAAACAACTCGCCGCCCGTAGCCTGAGAAAATTTAATAACAGCCTTTGGATAATTGAGTTATAAGCAACGGCAAATAGGCATTGCTAGCAGTTAGCTGGAAGCTTGGTTTGAATTATCATGTGATATCGTTATAAAAGCCCCGGCACAACTTTCTGTGCCCCCGCTTTGCTACCGACAACACTTTCTAGTCGATCTGGTTTAGAGGGAGCTTGGCAAATGGTGCAGCAACATTGTCAAAGCAATCGTAACAAATGAAGTCAACGGCAACAACGACAACGACAGCGACAACGACATCAATGTCGATATCAATCCCATCATTGTCCTTTGGCCCCACATTTTCTCGATTTCCCCCTTTGGGTTTCTGTTTGTTGCTGTCCATTTTATGCAACTATTCCTATTGGCAGTCGCACACACACTTCAACCTTGTGCGGGTTATAGAGATGGTATGTTTGTTTTATAATATTGAAGATGCTTTTATAATTTATAAGTCCAGATTTTCTTACAACCTAACCAATTTTATCTTAATTACTATTTTCTATGCCAGCTTTAAGCTGGCTCTCATTTTATATATCTTTATAGGGTATCCAAGTTGAGCTACTCAAAGTAATCGCCTTTTGCCACTTGCAGCTCCCATTGCCGCATTATTAATATAAAGCTTAGCTTCAGCCACTCTGGCATCGGTTTTCTCTATACGCCCACACGTATGCACGGAATCGTTGTCCGATTAGAGTCATGCCTGGCTCCAGTTGCCTTCAGGTCTGAATTTATGGCAAAAACGGATATGCGAGCCGCCTGCCAACGACGTCTCCAATGGCAGCAGGCAATGCATGCGCTGATTATGAAATGCGCCTCATTAAAAAAAGGCAAGGAAAAATACCATCACAGCTGGAAAGCCGTGCAGCTGGTGCCACTGTCGATGCCACACTCTGACCTAATTCGCTGCGGCACCAAAAAAAAAGTTTGTCGCATGTTATTCAGGCTGCGGTAAAAACATCATCAACACTCGCAATTTGTCCCAATCTCCAAGTGGGCGACTGTCACACGCCTCACAAATATTTTGATATGCAGTTACTGCTACATATATGTCTCTCTGTCTCCCGCCTCCCTCTCACTCTCTCTAGCAAAACCAAAAAACACACACAAATTGGCAGCACAACATTTTTGCCACAATATTTTTACAGCTGCGTCCGAGACTCCAAATATTTGGCTGGCCCACATAATTGGCAGCCGTGCGCTATCAACTAATTTGGACCCAAAGCGGACAACGCAACTGGGTTGAGCAAAGAATTGCATATGACTGAATAGTATATTTAATATTTAGGAATTCTATTGTTAAAGATTCGAGTATCGACATTTTTGTAGTTCAATACAGCTGACCTAAATCTGTCTGCCAAATATCATAGCTAGCAAGCCTAGGCAAAGAACATGGCCAAAGAACATGGTACTCGATGGCAGGGCCAAGGGCCACTCACATGTTGCCACATGCCGCATGCCGCATGGCACATGGCCATGGCACAGCGTGGCGCCCACTCCCTTGGCTATTTAACACTTTCATATTTCGTCGTCAGCTTGTTTCCTGCCTTGGGGTAGACTTTAACTTTACTTTACCTAAACAGTGCATATATATATATATATATATATATATATATATATATATATATATATATATATAAATATATATACATTTATATATATCTATGTATATATATATATATATATATTATACATACATACATATATATATATAGTTAGCTGCGCGCGTTTATAAATTTTGTCTGACGCCGTCTGGCAAAGCCGCTGCCATATTTGTGACTCCCCGGGCGGCCATTTTGGGGAATGACAACGGTACAGTTAGGGTTTTGCTATAGGGAATGGGCAAAGTAGTTACAGCACTTACAACAGAAATATACCCTGTAGCAGTAACAAAGAGTTGGTGTTAAGTATACGAATTTATCGGAGATCAAGCTTCATCAAACATGGCATAGAAATAACAATATATGAACTCAACCAATGGCTGCCCATTGAAAAGTACAGGGTATCTTTAAGTCTATTTAAGGGAACCAGCTGCAGTAGAAATAGAAAGCACCTATCGTAAAATCGTAAGCTAGGGGATAGATTCTGGTTGAGCAAATCTATGCAAAGAGCAGCAATAGAGAAGTGAAGGAAACTTTGTTTCCTTAAGCTATATAAGCTCAGAGATTGCCTCAATCACATAGGATAAAGATGAGTTCAAATTGGAAATCGATAATTGATTTAACAATAACAAAAACTGCAGACTATAGCAGTTGGAATATGCCTGAAATGCAGCCTCAATTAAGTATAGCAGGGTATCTCTTAGTTAATGCCGCTCTATAGCCGGCTTCGACTTGGAGCGCGGCAAACAATTTATCAAACAAAATATGCACTTGAAATACACGTAGCTAGCAGCACAACATGGCGACCAGCACATTGCACGCTGAGTGCATTTTTTTTACAATTTTTACCCTACTCCCCCGTCTCCTAGCCGAGTTCGTAGTGCCCATTCCCTGGTGATAAAGTATGGCAGTGAAATGAATTCGTAAGTGTCAGAAAACTTGGAATGTGGCCCAGTTGCTTCAACGAATTTAGTGTCAGCGATATTTAAAGGGATTTATCTAAGGCCATCATAGGCTAAGGATGGATATATTTCTGCTCAGCTAAATTGAACCAGGTGCAAATGGAGGAGCCAACGGTAAGCAGGTTGGATATTTTGCAGCATAAATATTCAATTGAAAGTTTGTGTGCAGCTGCAACAAGTTTAATTAACAATTTTTTTTTGCATTAATTTTATACTATAATATTTGTTATTAACTGCAGTTTGTTGACACATTTTGGCCAATGAGCGGGGCTGAGGTATTTATTTTGCAAAAACATTTTGCCATGTTGGCAACAAAAGCGTCAACTTGCAGCTCAACGCCAATTAAAAGTTAAATTATTTTAAGTATTTTGATTTTGTCAAATGGCTGCTTGACATGCGACATGTGCGCGCCCCCTAGCGCCAGGTAGCGGAAACGGCAACAAGCAGCTATGTGAACATTTTTCATGTTTTACGCTGCGTAGACACGATGCATAAAACCAGCTAGGGTGCACAGCTATGAGTTACCCTGAAAGGGATTGGGAAATAAACATAATCTATGTATCTTTAGGTCTCATAATTTTGAATTTATGCTTTAAAATCGAACTTTAAATATATATTTTTATGGAAGACAGTAAACAATAATCTTGTTCAGCTTAACAGCTCAAGTAAAGTTTGTAGCTTTTGTAGTTCATATGAGGAGATAAACACACAAAAGAACGTAGAGTTAAATCAACGCTGCTGCTGATTCTGATCAACATTCTGAATGTTATCTCCATGCTACACATGCTTTAAGTTCAACTAACACTACAGATACATTTGTATCTTTAAGATACACACATTAATCCGCACATACTGACAGCGTTTTATTGATTTCCGCTGCGCTAATGTAAGCCAATAAATCTACCGAATGAGTCGATTTGTAGGAGTATCCACAATTTGGGCCTAATTCTGGGGCAGACAATAGCAATGAACTGTTGCCATTGTTTGTTATTAGTTTTTATGGTTCAATGTAATTTGTCTCCATTTTTATCATTAAAATAACAATTAAAGCTTCTGTTGTAGTGTCTTGTAAATGTGTGCAGCATTTGTGGTCTATATATCATTATGACTCTAAGTGTGAGTGTGAGTGTGTGTGAGTGTATGCGTATGTCGTTTGTTTTGCTAGTTTTATTGCTTGTAAACATTTATACCTATTGTTATCCATTTGCACACACAGAGCTACAGCTACAAAGCGTATGACATGCTCTTGTGCAATTGTAACGCGTGTTTAAGTTTTGGTCAGCCGGCAAATTGTGTTATAGCCGCCATAGTCAATCAATACGTTACTTAATTCATGTGTTTATGGCACCCTGAATTATGCTAATTACATTAGCAGCGCACAGCGCGTGGGCGAGAGGGAGCTGAACTGTAGCCTAATGACACCCAAGAGGCACATTTAATTACTCGGCAACTATATCGAGGCCTGCTTCATAAGTTCGCATGTTCAAAATGCATAAAATTGTCTATGGAACATAAATATACATATGTGAACAAGCATATCGTATTTGTTGTCGTTGTAGTTGTTGTTCGGCGTGCGAATGTGGACATGCTTTCAGCAACATGAAAATGCTTTATAGCTATTAAAAACGACAAAACATAAATTGTAATCTCTACCATATGAACACACTCAAACACAGGCACACAGAAAACAATAAGAGACACAAATAGGAATACAAAAATAGTTCAAAATAATGAAAAAAAATAATGTTTTCAAATTTTTATTTTTGCATCTCTGTACAAAGAGACAAAAACTATTTTGAAATTGCAAATGACATGATGCCAAAGCACAATGTGTTCCACAAATCGAATTCGCCCACGAAAACGACTCTCACTTCAAGTCGCTGGCAAAGTTGAATAAAAACTAAAAAGTTTTGAGTCGAAATTGTGCGGAAAATTCTTTGTGGAATGTCTTTTGTCTGCCATTTTGTGTGTAGCACAAAATGTCAATTTGTAGGTAAAGGCAATTGGAATTAAATGTCATACAGATACACAAACAAATTTGGCAGAGGGCTGCGTGGGGAGGGGCCCTACGTATGTATATGGTATATTCGCTAGACGACAGTTAAATGCCGTAAATATCCCATGTACTTACATATGCAAAAGTATTTGTGTAATGCCAACGATAAGCTCATGTATTGATCCACTCGGACTGGGTGGCGCTTGAGTGGTTGTGGCGGTGGCGGTGGCGGTGGCGGTGGTGTAGCAGTACATGCTGTTTGCACCGCCCTAAGCGCCCACTCTAGAGATTTTGGTAAACTTTCAGTTTGTCGCGCGACGCCATTTTGGTACATTTTCATAGACCATTGGACAGAGTCTAAACAAATGAAGCGACAGTTCGGTCTGTGTGTGTGTTTGTATTGTATAAACAGAAATGCGCTTCAATGCCAATAATGTGGACAGAAGCCAGGTGTATGCCGGGGGTAAACGAGCTACTTGACAGCTGCAAACACGGCAACAATTGTATGTGAAATACTTTGCATAATTTGACTAACAATTAAGCTCAAGTGCACACAGAGAACTGGCACGTACAAAGCATATAGATATACTACAAACACACACACACACACACACATACACTTGCACATGCAAATCGAAGCGCTGCGAGTTAATGAAGCTCTGCAACTTTGTTAATTTCTGTTGCCCACTTTCGAGCGCCAGAGTCAAAGCAAACTAAAACTTTCCATTTGGTAATTTGATAGCTCATTAAAGCGTTGCTGAATAATTAAAAATCGAAAAGAAAATATAAAATATTTAAGGTAATTTATTAGACTTTTAAAAGCTTTGAATTCTGCAATATTTTATTTTCAATAAAAATTTATTTCTTTTGCAGGTTTGCACTCGAGAGTGGAAGAGTGAGATATTCATAAAAGAACAGGTAAATAATTTTTGAATTCGGGTCATCTTTTATTTTATCAAATATGAAAGAAAATATATTTAATACTCAAAAAAGTAGGCTAAAGAAGTAGGGTATATGATACTAGTGCACAAATAAATTAAATAATAAAATAATTGAATAAGTAATTGTTTACTTTAAGCCAAATAATTAAAAAGCTATTTTCCAAAAGCGATAGAAATTTGATCAGAATTTATTCAATATGAATTCACAGCCGTATATATTAATATTATAGAGAAGTCTGGATAATGAAGATCAGCACTGCCTTAAGAGTCTCACGAAGAGAATCGTTGAACGATTTTTACGAAAAACTAAAGTCTTTTCTTATTGTTTATAAGCCTGTATTATTTTAGATAAGATAAACTTCTATACAATACTTAACTTATTATATTGGCCCAATTGTACTATCTATATCTATATTTAAAACTTCGACTAAGACACTCTTCACTAGATTCATAGCCAAAACTTCATATTATTGGTTGCTCATAAATTCTTTTTAATAGACAGGCGATCCAGTAGTCGAGCGAGCACTAGCCACACGATTTATTTTGTTTATAAAAAGAATTTCTTTGATTTTGTGGCGTCCAGTTCTTTGAGAAAAACGTCTGCAGTGCAGAGCCCGCAGTGTGCAGAGCCCCTGCTGTTTGCAATTTGACAAGAATATTTTCAAATATGCTTTTCATGTTCAATAAATCACACTCGAAATGAAGCCTTTTTGTTTTTACATATTTGCTTAGTGAACTGTTTGCTAGGCCCCACCAGATGCGAAGCTACTTGCTGCTGTGTTTGCCTTTTGCCGCCTGCAGTTGCAATTGATTTTACAAATTGCAAATACATTTGCTAAACAAAGCAAATAGAGCACAAAATTGCTGTCTACCATTAAAAGCCTGGCATCAAAAAGATTTTTAATAAATATTTTTGATATATAAATGTGTTTGTATGTGTACAAAGTGTACAAAGCCCATATTTAAATTAATTGAAATTCCAAATTTCGCTTATATTCAAGTCGTCTCCAAAAAGCTTTATACAAATTGACGGCTTTACCAGATATTTTGTAGCTTATCATGAATGCCTTTTCAACACAATTCTTGGTCATCTGTTTTTTTTTTGTTAATTAGCCAGCTTACAAGCTGTCCAATATTCGTGTGGGAGTGGCACTAATTTTTGTATACCAATAACTAAAAGAAGGGCAAATTTCAGATTGCTTTTGCTTTGTAATGTAAATGGTACGCAAATGTTGGCCAAAGAAAATATGAAATAAAGTCATCCCTAGGCTAAGAGACTCGAACATCCACTCAGACTTACTTTGAGAGCTGATACGCATGCAACGCAAGGGGTTATGCAAAGTCAAGCAACCTGAAAAAGACACATTTGTGATGCAAATTTGTAAGAGACGCTCGAAACAGTTTGAGAGAGGAAGAGAGAGGGGGTGAGAGAGAGAGAGAGTGTGGCTGGCACCCATTGGTTGGTTTTCTATGGCAACGTGTAAATCAGGCTAAGTACGTGGCCTTTTTGGCCTTTTGGCTGCCACGCTGCAGTGCTTTATAGTTGCGTCCTTGCAGCCCAAGCCGAAGCCAAAGCCAAAACCAAAACAAAAAAATATGCAACAATTTTTGCCTTCGCACCGGAGTGTTTGCCCAACTTTGCAAACGGGTTTTTAATATGTGCCTTGGCAAGCAGCAGCAGGTGAATCGCAGTCAAAGCTTGTTTGCATGGCGCAAACATTTTGGCCGACATATGCTCAGCGAATCGCTTTGCTAGCCATGGAATAATTACATATGCATGACATGACAGACAGTCAAAGCCAAAGTGTGGGCGTTGCCAATATCCAGTGAATAACTCGATATACATATATATACCTATATATACCTATATATATATATATATGTATATCGGGAGCACTAGTGAATATTGTGTATACGCCCAGCCTGTCTCACTAAAGCGTTTACTGTCTGTTCGCATCGCGTCGTGTGAGTGGCGGAAGGGAGTCGAAGCCAGCCAATTGTTGTTTTAAATTAATTAATTTCGTTTTCATTAGCAGCAACAGCTAAAGACAACAACAATAGCAAAACAACATCAACAGCATCAGCGCAAATAATAATAAAAGTAAAGCTTTTGTTTTTAATTTTATATTTTCATTTGCCATTATTTTTACGCCATTCGGCAATTTGGCGGCGTTGTTCCATTTAAAGCGATTTTCGCGCCGCTAATTATTATTTAAATTTTTGATATGCAACGGACCGACAAATGGGATTATTTTAATAAATAAATGCATGCAGGAAAATCAAGAAGTTAGCAATGCGCGCATAAAAAACATTGCGCCCAATTAACGGCTTACAATGGCGCCCAATATTTATGCAATATAGCGAGCGGTGTCGCTAACATATTGCAGGCAGCTTGCAACCGGCTCATTGATAAATTAATATATATATGAATATATATGTATCTATGCACTTATATAGGTATATTATAAATATATATTCAATTGCTCTTATTGCAAAATTGATTCTTATTTTAAGTTCTCGAATATATATATGGTTTATGTATTTTCAGGTAGTTAGCTCACAAATGTATTTAATTTCAAGAAATTAATTGATATTTTTGATAATGATATATTTTTACACTTTTTTTAAGCATCTCTTACAAAAACCGAAAATAGTAATAAAATTAATTTAAATATATATATATTTAAACAGAATTGCTAAATATCTCTATCAAGAAATTTAATTCTTTTTCAAGGCTATTCCCAAATATTCTCTACCCACAATTTACATGCTCTTATATCACTGAGCAGCTGTACAATACTAGTTTTTAGTGTATATTTGCTTCGGCTTCGAGCAACTGTCATGCAAAAAATGCCAATTTTTTTGTGCTGTACCCAGTCAATTGCAATTATTTTTTATCTCTTTTCCAATTGGCGTTGTCAGCCTGGGCATTGTTTATAAACTCATTTCGCATTGTAATCCGCCCAATTGGCAAAAGGCCCTTTGCCCCGACAGCTCGTGCCCCTTAACCGCCTGCTTGCTAGCATTACAATGTAATTACAGTAAATGCAACTTTGTCTGCGTGGCACACTGCATGGGAAATTGCAACCAAAAATGCGCCAAGTTGCACAGAGAGCGAGAACGAGCGGGCATAAAGGGAGCTGCTGCGTAGGCGAAAATGTGCGCGGAGCGTTGATTTTTAAAGCGTTGGCCCAAACAACAAAGTGAAATTTTAATGCAAACTAATGCAAAATCTTTCGATATAAAACACAAAAAGCAACAGCATCAGCAGCAGCAGCAGCAACACAACAGGCTGGCAGGCAGGCCGACAAGGGGGCATCAACAAAATAAATTGAAAAGCAAAATGCAAAGTGCGCGCTCCACGCCTTGCCACGCCCCTGCGACTCTCGCCTCTGCTGGCATCCTGTTCGCTGGCAACGCACCCCCGCACGTCCTTGGCGCAGCAAGACAAATGAGTCTGCATCAATCTTAATTAATTATTTAAACGCAGCGGGCATGGAATGGCTGCCGCGGCATTAAAGTAGTGTCTACGGCCAACTCTTGGCTCTTGGCTCTGACTCCGTCTCTGACTCTGGCTCTGACTTCGGCTCTTGGCTCTGACTTGGTGGCCGCAGCCTTCTGCTGTTGCCTTTTCCATTCGGTGCTGTGCTTTTGTGTGTGTTGCGCGTAATTAAAACGAAAGCCTTTTGATATTTAAATTATTTTTCATAAATTGCATTGCAACAGCTAAGACAACAAGCAACAACACAGCAACAAGCGCCAGCGACAGCGCAAGCAACAGGAAGCACTCAAGCTAGATCGAATGTCATGTACACTAACTGAACGGAGAGCTAATTCTAATTGCATGAATAAGAAATAATCTTAGTATTAATTTTCAAGAAAAGCTTCAATTTATTTTTCTATTTTTTATTTATTGCTTTCTGTTTTACAAATAATGTCTCATGGCTATGTTTAGTTGCAGCAGGAAGTAGAGATAATTGGTGTATAAAGATACATTTTTATATACTACAGATACTTTTATATCTTAAGCCAGTTTGAGCGTTTGCTTTTTATAAAGACATGTTTTTCCACTTTTTAATTAAAAGACTTCACAGTATTTTTTGGTTTATGATTTCATTTATTTATACTTTCCATAGATACATTTCTATCTTCAGCTCGTTTGGGTGTTACTTCCACAATGTATTTCATTTCCACACTACGTTTCGTTCAATTCGTTAAATTTTTTATATTAGCTTCCATTACTTAGATACATATGTATATTGCGTTTCGTGTTTGGCCACTCTGTGCAAACTAACTATTGATACATATTTATAACTCATAGATACAATTAAACTTATCGTACGCATTTTCTATACCTCTCCTCATTCCTAAAGTCTATATAATAATTTGAAAAACTTTTCTTAAACCGTCTTTGACTGAACACATTTCACTGTACCTCAGCTACATTTGTAACTGAATCATGTTTAAGGCACCCTTGAAGCACGTATGCTCCACAGATGAAGGGTACATAAAGCCATGTTAAGTTGAGTGCTGGCACTCGCTGTGTTTGCTTGCCTCATTTTAATTCAGCTGTTGGGTCTCAGCACAAACATTAGTTTAATTTGCTGTGGCTTGCGTTTAAATTAACTCTCACTTGCAGTCAAACTGAGGTCAGAGCCGCAAACACACTCAACTGTGTATGTGTGTGTGTAACCAAGTGTCAATCAGGGCCACGAAAAACCCCTACGCCGAAAAGCTCAAGCCTCAACCTAAGTTAAACTGTCACAAAAATGCATGACATAAAAGGGAAGTGGACCCACACACTGTTCACTGTTTCTTTGCTGCCTGGCGCTTGGTAATTATGATTAATCTCGTTTAAATTAAATGGCTTAATTGTGTGGCGCGCGTCTTGTCATTAAGTGATTTTTATCAGCTTCGTCTTTGTCTAGCTAGTTTCGTGACTACCTGCTCCTTTCATGTCATATCTGAGCCAATCTCGTTTACAGTTTATCCGTTTTCGGCTGTCAAGCTGCAACAGTTGCTTTCTTTTCGACTTAAACTAAGACAAAATGACATTTGCGGCGATTAAATGCATGCTTTTAACGCTTAATCCTTTAAACACTGGTCAACAAAATGGGCGGTTGGCACGAAAAACTGGTCTAACTGCTGATGCACTGTTGTTCTTTTGATACCCTGTAATTAAGTTAAAAGTTGATTGTGAGATTGAGGTGAAAGTAAATGAAGCTGATAAAAAAATACATTTTTAAGCGAATTTATTTCACGTCCTTTTGTATACCAAAGGCAGAAAAAGCCTTAATTTTGCTTAATTTTTAGCATAGTACAGGATTTAAAACAAGAGAGACGCGAAAAATTAAAAAGAAATAAATAAATTTTGTTTCTATTTATTTATTTTTTTTTTTTAATTAAAGAAGGTTAAGTATTAGCCAATTATAAACATTTAAATTACATATATATACGACCTTGACTATTGACAAACAAATACAGAAGTTATTCAGAAATATAATTAGCACTTCTGCATTTCTTTCTATATTTTATGTCAATATTAAGTATTTGCTTTAAACATTGTCATCTTTCTTGTGAGTAACTTTATTAATATGTGAAGAAATATAATAGATGGCAACTGAGAAGCGAGAAGCATCTGGTAGTTCAGCTCTTTTCTTGATTGATTTCTACACTTTCGGTTAGCTACACGAGGTATTTACTAGTCCAACCAGTTCTGCACTCAGCTGGTTCACTTGGCGCTTTGTTTTAGTTGCTATTGCCGGCACGACTAAAGCCGCATGAAGCGCATGCAAGCACGACGAATAAGTAAATCCGATTTGCCAGTGTTCGCGTTTTACACTAAAAAGTGCACTGTCATTGCCTCGACTGCTGGCTGGAGGTGGCTGGTGTAGCTGGTTGGTGCGGCTAGTGAAATGAAGCCATTAGCATGGCAAATATTATTTTATCAAAATTAAAATGCAAAAGTTTGCGGTGCGTCACGTAGTCGTCGCTGCTTGCCAAAAATCTGTTGCATATTTTCAGAGGCGGCGGGTGCGGTTGCAGCCACAACTGCTCTTTGGCCTGTTAATAGAGCAATTTGCTTATGCATACATTAAATGTGTCACGCCGCCTCGTTTTTATGCGCTTAATTTAATGCAATTGTGACAGACTGCCAACAACAACAACAATAACCAACAACAAAAAAAAGGGAAAGAAATAACAAAAAATAAAAATAATAAACAAAATGGAAATCGTTGTGGGTGCCAAAAAATAAATTTAATACTTTATGCGAAGTGCAAACACTCTGCTCCATTGCTATTGGAATACATAATATCAATATTTATGATTGCATTAATTAACTCTAAGCTGCAAATGTGACTTGCTCAGAGCCTAATCGGTTGCTAGCTGTCCACTCAGCGCATTATGTTCATAACGAATTGTTCGCTAGCGTCTAGACCCATTGATGATGTTGTCTGAGCAGCTACCATTCACACACACACACACACACACACACACACACACAATTTATGACGCGTCGCAAATCTGCTGGAAATACCTCGTAATTGCAAAATGCGATGACATTGGGTCTGGGTGGCACTTGGCTTGGGAGTTGGCCCAACCAAAGTGGATAATATGTGGATATTTTTGGTCACGTTTGAATTTATTTGATTGCTAGCACTTTTAGCACATTGTGTTGTAGCTGACGTTTTATTTAATGCCCTGCCAACAGCAGCAGCGACAACAAGGACATAGAACTACAGCGCCAACTGTGGCCAGTTGCCAGTTGCCAGTTGCCAGTTGAATGTGGCACAGGCGGAGTGGAAGTTGCTGGGATATGGGCATAGCGAGTGCATGGAAATTGCTCAGGAAACGTACAATTTATTTGAGTTCATTTCTTTTTGCCACCATTTTTGGGCGAAACGCCCACAATTGATGTTGATGTTGCCTACTTTCGATTTTGGCATGTCGCGACGCTCACGTTTCACAATTGTCCGTGTCCATGTCCGTGTCCGTGTGTTTTGTTTGCCTTGGCTGCCATTTGACGGTCGTCGTCCCCGGCATAATTTGAACAGCTCCAAAAACAAAAAAAAATAGAAAATACCATAGCTGAAAAACAAAGAAAAAAGTAGAGAAAACAACAGAATAGTAAAACACGCAGACAAACACAAGTTTGCCAAGTTATCAGCCAGACAGCCAACGATCCACCTGGCAGAACCAATGGCGGACCCAAAGGCAACGGCAACGGCCACGGCAATGGCAAAGGGAAACCCAAAGCTAAAGCCAAACAAGCCATTTGATGTTTTCATTTGGTTGGCCCCATCAACTTTGTGGTCGTCCCCCCATTGCTGCCAAAGACCCTTTTGTTTTTACCAAATGGCTGCCAAAAGATCCAAAACAAGGGGGTGCAGCACACCGAAGCATAGATGCTCTTTGTAAATAGAAAATAGTTGCTATTCGCACACTAAGCTCTTCATATTTCGAAAGGTAGTTAAGCGGATTAACTTAAAAGCAAATAATTGCTATCTAGACTCAAGCAACAAGAATTTAATGAAACTTTTAAGTTAAGGTGAGCATTTTGAAATCAAGAATTATTTATTATCAATTCCAAACATTTTTGAATTGAAATTTTAATTTGAATTTGAAAGTCATGAAAATACACAAGAATACGTAATTTGATTATTTCTTGCTTGAAGAAATAAACTGCTCTTAATTTTAATACATTTTAACTTGACTTGCTAAGCAAGAAAATATTTATCATATCTTTTAAATTAAATAATTCTTAAAAAAAGTATTTTTACACTTGTTTACAACTGTATTTGTAGCTAAAAAGTTAAAAAGTTTTTGATTATAAAAAACTCTTAGGGAAAACTTTAATTAAATATCAAGAGCCTTGGAATTCTAATATAAATAATATAAAATAAAATAAAATAAGTATACACTTATAAATTATATAATCATCTAATGCTTTTTTATGACTCTTGATCTATTGTTGAGTTTTTTATAAAAAAAAAATATATATAATTTAATTTCTCTGAATATTAAATGATATTGCCTTGATACTTGTTTCTCTAAATAATTAATTTAGCTTTACTAAATAATTTATATTGCTCTTTAAGCTCTTAAAGTAATAATATTTGTAAAGCGGATATATATATATATTTATAGTTATATATATATATATATATTTATAGTTATATATATATATATTTATAGTTATATATATATATATATATATTTGATTGTAAACTTCAACTTAATTTTTAATTAAAAATGTATTATATACATAAAACAAAATCTAAAAAGCTAAGCTTTAATTTTCTTTAAGTTTTCGAATTGAATTTAACTCTTAATTTCTTCACTTTAGTCAATCTTTGTTGTATTCTTTAGCCATTTATATATAACTTAAACTCTTAAAATGTCTTTTAAGTTTGTGCCAGTTTCTCAAAAGTTCTATAAAAATCACATCAACTCTTAATAGTCCAGTGTATGCTAGGCAGATATAATAAGGTTTGTTAATAATTTCCGACTGGTCTGAGTCTGAGTCGCTAGATCCCACTCTCACAAAGTTCTTTCACTTCGGCTCATATCTTTGGGACTCCATTCGTGACAAAAGCAAATAAATTGCAGCGTTATTTGCATAAAAATGCGACGAGCCGTAGTGCGAGTGGCAATGAAATTTAAATATTTATGCTATACGCTTAATATTATTAGAGTTGCTCAAAACTTTGTTTTCGGGGTGGCACTTTTCGAACAGAAATTTTTGGCTGACGGCAGTTTACGCTACATGCCCGAAAGAAACTTATATTAAAACATATTTCACGGATTTTTGTGTTGTGCGTGACGGGACTTTGTCTTTGTTGTTGCCATTGTTGTTTTGGCTGGTTTTTGACAATGGCGCATTCGGAGCATGAAACGAGCATAAAAATACCAAGAAATTGAGTCATAATTTGGCTGTGAGGATGTTGCAAATGCAACTTTAAAACCAAAATTGAGTGCGACGTGTCCTATTAATGAGCAGCAGTTGGAGCTGGAAGCGAAAGCAGTAGCAGCAGCAGCCCCAGCAGCATGCACTGAAAACGAAAGCAAAAAATGGCACGCAACTGGGACAGACACACACTTCACTACTTTACACTACACACAGGACATACAGAAAGAGAGAGAGTGGGGAGGGAGAGAGATAGAGTGTAACAACAACTAAGCGCATAAAAGTCAAAGCGTCAAAGCAATGAATCACTAAGCAACCCACTAGCCAGGCAGCCAGTCAGGCAGTGGGGCAAACGTTGCGGTGCCCCACTTGGCCCCAGCAAACAAATTCAACTTGAAGTGAACTCGACTTCGAGTTGACTTTTGACCGTCAAACAAGCGCTGAAACTCCGGCGGAAAAGTGGAAAGTGAGCAAAGTGCATGCAAGCGAAAGTCGAGCTGCAAGACGCCAACTGACCTCCAGTTTGATACCTAAGACCCCATCGACCCTGCCGCCAAAACGAAGCGCGTCGTTTTAGTTTAGTTTTAGCAAAAGTTACGAAAAGTATTTTTCAGCGAAAACTGGAAACTGATAGCAGCCAGTTAATAAATGGACTCGATGCTCCACAGAAGCCAGCTAAAAGAGAGGCGTGGCGCACACACACGAAAAATGAAATGGAATCTGTGGACTGTCGATGATTGCCTTGGGTTTGATTGAAGGCTAGTTACAGTGAACGCATGAAAGATGTTTGCATTCTGATGAAGCTAGAGAGAAAACGAAAGAGAAAAATGAAAAAAGCAACGAAATTGAAGATGGATTCGTGTGCTACGAATTGAAATCTTGTCTCATGTGTTTGGCAACATTTTCATCAATTAATTTTTGGGTTGCTAATTGCCAAGAGTTTCAGCAGCTGGGCAACTTAAAGGATATTGAAGCTTGCAATAAAGAAGACTTTAATCCAATTTGCGGCATTTAGTCGTATGTCTTGGCAGCCGAATATGGAATAGAGAAAACTATAGTAGGCGCTGCTAGTTTAATTGATTGACAAAGGGGAATTGAATTTAAAATGTTTATAATGTGCTGCTTATGCTTATAATTATATTTATGCGTTTGTCTTTCTATCTGTCTCGACAGCTACAAGACACATGTAAGTCATCCTTTAATGCTTGTAGATCGAGAACGTTCGACTATAGTTACACACCTATGCTGACGCTGCTACACGATTATTGATACCATATTCGTGCTAGCTTTTCACGTCTATCACTGTGCTAAATAGTTCCATCAATATAAGCTGCGATTCTAATTATATTTGAGGTAATTTAATATAGATAATGTGTGTGCGTTTAACTAATTGCCTAACTGAAATTACCAAACGCAACAATCATAATTATTTGCCTAAATAATGAAAATGTGAATTGAAATTGAAGCCGTATTAACAATTTGCCTCTCACATTTCTGCGGTTGCCTTTTCGCGCTACTTTGTGGTTGAGCTTCTATTGCTGTTTGGTTTCCATGAGCAACCACTGGGGATAGATGGCTGGTGTTTAATTAATTAAAAAATAAAGTGCTCATGTGTAATTATGTCTATGACAATTAATTCTGATCACATGAAATATGCACGTTATAGAAATATTATAATAAACAACAAAGGTTTTTTTACGCTACTGAAAAATTGACTGTTAATGTACCTCGTCATCGAGTTACGCAGCGCTGATGTTGGCTGTTGCTCTTTATTTTTTCTTCTACCATATTTCCGACTAGATTTCATAATTAACAGGAAAATAAATAGCTATTAAATGGTTTAAATAACTGCGAGTAATTGCAAAAAATAAAGTAAACAGAGGCAAAAAAAAAAGACTACAAAAAACTAGAGTTGAACGTGGAGTTGGAACGAATAGCAAATATTCTGTATGCAGACAAAGGCATTCAAACTTGTTTGCAGCAAATCTACCTTTTCATTCACTGCATTAAAGGGTATCAAAAAGGGCAAACGTTTAGGCAAAGGCAAATTTTATAAATGCTAAAAAAAAGGTTTGCTGCTGCAGCTCAACTTTGAGAACGGGCAAACCATTCAGAGTCACATTCATACACACACACACACACACACTCTGACACACACACACACATACTTAGGAGCACATAATTGCAAGCCGCAAAAGTCGCTTACACAACATAAAAATGCTTTTAAAATGTCAAAGCGCGTAAAAGAAAGCCTAACGTGCGACAGAGACAGCCTGTTCAGTTGCGGGGAGCGAACGTCCTTAGCGAACGTCAGGCAAAGGATTGATGGCAGCGCTTAAATAAGCCAGGCTTGAGGGCAAAAGTTCACATTGCGTATACGCCGCATGGGCTTTGTTTGTGTGGCGCAGCACAGTCAGCGCCTAATCAAAAATGCTTTGCGTGCCGTTTGAAGTTGCATACAACATAGTCCAATAAATGAACACGCACACGCACACGCACACTGACATCTTGTACGGGTCGCCTTTGAACTGCGCATGCATATCAAGTATACGCCACTTTGACTGCGTTTTATTTGCGTTTTAATAATGGTAAACGTTACAGCTGCAGAGCTCACAACACACAATGGTTTAACAACTCCATTGATGAGCCGCTCTTCACAAAAAAGTTTTCCGCCTGTTTATGACTGAACGGAGTGGAAGAGTAAAGATTTTCTTGCATACGCTTAACAGTTGGCTACGTCGCGACGTACTTTACGACGAGCTGTCAGAAGCAACGCGCAAAAAATTATTTATACAATGTGAACGCTGAGCTGCTGACATAGCTGCCATCAACTCATCAAGCCATTATTTTACCCCTGTCCTGACCCTATTCCCATTGCCCAAGCGTCTCGTCGTGAATAATTTGGGTCACTTGGCGGCAGTTAGTCAGTCAGCTGCATTGTTGCTGCTGCTGGTGTTGCTACTGCTTCTGGTGCTTCTGCTGCTGTGGCTGCGGCTGTTGCTGCTGGCGCTGCGGTCGCGTTTTTCATTGTCGGCATGCGGCAATGGCATTTTTCAAGAGTATCAACCTCCCGGTCTCCGCCCAGCCTTAAACGCCTTTAAAGCCCAAAGACGACATAATTAATTAAGCAACTCGGCCTGACTGATGTCCTAGCGCCCGCAGCCTTGCGCTCGCATTGTTATGCGTGCCGCGAAAGGGTCGCACATTTAGCCAGGCGCCTTCTCAAAAATATACGAACGGTCAGTGTCGCAGGCGCTGCACTGAGAGAAATTCTAGTTATATGTTTTAAGATATTACGCCTATAAGAATTTAAGTGAAACTCAATAAAAGTTATTTCGAAACTTTATAATAAAAGAAATCAAATTTGTTGCTTTTTATTTTACCTTAAATAAAAAATCTTTAAGTTCGAAACTTGAACTCACCTTTGACTAAGAAAAAGTATAATATTTTTGATTAGAGACCTTAAAATATCCTTCTTGAGGAATAGCTCTTTTTTGGCCTAAGTATAGAAACTACTTAATATTATATTATTAAGCACCATAGATATTTAGAGAGTATAAGTATTTACCTGATATTTATAAGTTGTCTTTAAATAAAATCACTCATGTACTCTTTCTCACAGTGTCAACTGACCTCTAGCCAGCGACTCGCGTAGCTCATTTACAGTCGTAACTCCATAGCACAAAAATTTATGCTGCCCAACTGGCCAAAAACTGGAGGCGGCTTATGGCCCTCCATACAAAAGTTTCAGAGCTGCGAGTGTGTAATAATTTAATAAAACGCTCTAACAGCAGCACTGGATGTAAATGTGAAAAGTTTTCAAATGTTTGCCCAGCCAGCAGCCAAAAATAAAAAATAAAACGATGAAGAAGAAGAGCTGAATGCAGCTACGAAAAAAAAAACAAACGTCCAGCCCGGAAGTGCTTCCAGCGCTAGCTGTGATTGCCAACATGTTGTTGCTCTTCATTTCTATACACATGAGTGTGTGAGTGCGTGCGTGTGTAAGTGTTACTCTTGTTGTGTGTTAATTTTTAAAAACTGCCCAACAGCCAAAAACTGCAAAAAACTTTCCACTGCAAATGAAATAACACAAAAGCCATTGCTGTGATTACTTTCCTTGCGCCGCCTGCTCCGCCCAGCCATTGAGAGCGCTGCAAAGCTGGCGAGCTGAATAGCGCCCAATTTTGAAGCTGGCAGCGATGCTACAAAAATAACTGCACATGAACTGTTGCAATTTTAATGCATTTCCCGGCTACTTAGCTTTTATGCTGTGGGTGCAATGAACTCGAACTCCGGGTCCAACTCGAGCTCGATCTGGCACTCGCACTTGAATCCCCTTAACAACTGCTCAGCAATTTAACATCTCACAATGTTTGCAACTTTTTAGCGACGCAGAGTTGTTATTATGTTTGTATTATATGGCGTAATTTGTTTTGTACAGCTTTCAAATTTAATAAGTTATAGAAAAACTTGAATGGTGAAGCAATTCTAAAGTAAAATTGGACAACTCTGAAACGTGCCTCAACAACATTTCCAAATAATTTAACATCAAATGTTATTTGATTTAAAATAGAGATTTTAAGAAAGTGCATAAGCTATATTTCCTAACTGCAGCTCTTTCACTTGGATAAAAAGAAAATATTCCTTCATTAAAATACATGCAAAAGTAGCAAAAAGTTAATTTTCTAAGTTTCTTACTTTAAGCCTTTCCAATTTTAAGCACAAACCCATTAGGCTTTCATGCTCGATTCCTTTGCTCGACTTTTCTTTCTGTAATTTTCTTACTTTTTAAATATTTGGTGCTTAATTAATTTTGAGCCAAACTTTAAGCATTTTCATCTACAATTCCTTTTGTCAGCTACAATTTACTGCTAGTAAAATATATGTGTCGAAGAGAAAGGTCAGTTCAGACAAGTCCTATCTAATTTGAAGCAAAACATATTTCATTTTCAAGCTGCTTCAAGGTTCATTCTCTCCCTCTCTGTGCCTTCCTTCTTCTCCTCAATTGGCTATTGTAATCCAACTGAATATCTCCCGTCTCTCTTCTTTACTTTGCTCTTTTATACTTTGATTATTTCTTCATAATTCTCTAATTTAAATCAAACTTAAGTCGTTTTGTTGCTCGTTTTACGTTTATTACTCGCAATTTGCTTATTACGAAGATATTTCGCAGTCACTGTAATAATTTTATTTGCACTTTACATTGGCATATTTAACACATTCCGGAAATGTGTGTTAATGACAAAGGTAATCAAGTATGTTGAAGCTGTCATCTTTTGTTTATTGGCCGGTTGCCGCAGCCGCCAACTTCAAATGCCAGGCCGAACAGTTAACACCACAGTCAATAAGAAGTTTAATTGTATTTATTTAATGCACACTCGCTTCTCTCTTATTATGGTTGTTGTTGTTGCTGCGGCTGTCAGCGGCCATTGAAGTCCGATTCCCCCAAGCATTGTTGTTGCTGCTATCTCTGGTCAATGCGATTACGAGTGCTGTTTGCATTGATTGCAGCGCTGACAACGCTTGTCATGGCGGCTGCTCTCTTTCATACTCGATTTTCGATTTTCAATTTTCAATTTTTGATTTTCGGTTTTATGTCCATCTGTATATTTATTTTAAGTTGATAATATGCTGACAGCCAGCTCACAGTCTCTCATCCAGCGTTATGGTTAAGTGTAAATTAATTGCATAAATTAAGCAAATGAAAGGCAGTAAAAAAAAAGATGAAGCAAACTGAATGTCGATGCGGTGAATGCGTAATGTAATGGCAAATAATGTCAGGTGCTCTGCGCAGCTCCTTTTGCTGCTGCCACTTGTAAATGTGCAAATAATTATCTAAATAATTGAAAAGGGATACCCTTAAAGGGAAGCAAACGAAGCGAGAACGCAAACAAGCCATCAAACCAACGAGCGACGACGGAGAGCAGGAAGAGCAGGTCAAGAAGCGCGCTAAAAACGTCTTGAACGTAATGCTAATGCGGCACTTTGGTCCTTTGCACTCGGCTGTCAGTCCCTGCCAGTCCTGTTGTTTCCTCTTTAATTATATATATATTTTTATATGTATATATATAGACAACAGGTCGGCAGCTTTGAAGGATCTGTATGTTGCTCTTGGCATTCTTTTTATGCATTTTCCTATACCCTGTAGAAATTTTAAATGAGAACTTAAGGCATAATTCCCTCGTTATATGTAACAGCTGCAGACGACACTATATTGCATATATATTCAAATAAGTCTGACTGCCTCTCCATTCCTCAGTCAGTTTGTATGAGCAGTTCTATCTCAGAGATATTTTCCTTTACTATGAAATCGAATAAAATTCATTTGAACGCAGTTAGTTTACTACTAAGTATGCAGAGTATCTCCTAGTCAAGTACTGTCATCGACTGCCATTCTACTTACTTGTATGCACATTGTTGTTAACTCACACCTCTTTGATTTCTTGGTGGAACAATTCATTTTGGCGTGTGATCTCTGCCAAGGATGCGGCAAAGTTTAAAGTGAAAGCGGCTTTTGAGTTCCCCATCAGACACGTTGCACGCAGCTCTCGCTCGTTCTAGCCTTTTAATGGCTGCTTTAGGTTCTGTAAGCCAATTAGTTCTTAATTTGCAATTTGTTTTGCTGCAGTTACCAAAAAAAGAAGAACAAAAAACGAATGCTGAAGAAATACGAGCAGCGCCAAAGGAGTTAAAGGCAAAGCCAACAAGCAAACGAGCATATTTAAAAAGTTTTCCCTCAAACTTTGCCACTCGCTCTTTTTTGCTGGCCCCCATTGTTGTTTCACATTTTTTATTTTCTCTGTGTTTTAATGCGAAACTTTTAACTAAATTAATTCCTTTTGGGCTGAGCTGCTGCTTATCTACGGCAACAAAAGAGCAGCGAGCCGTTTCGTTTAATCTTTTCAATTTTATTTCACTTTTTTTTCATTCCTTTTGCCGTTTTCACTTCCTGTTTCATTGTTTAGAAGGGGGAAAAAGGCCTGATTGCAGCGGCTGATAAATACCTCTTCAATCAATATGCACATATATATAAATTATTTGTTTGTTTGTTTTAAAATTTTTGTACTTTGCTGCCATAAATCATGCAGCGCAACACGCGGCGTATACGCAATAAAATTGCAAATTAATATTTCAGTGGGCTTTCACGCTTGCACAAGAAAAAGGGCCCAGAACACAAATATCCGCCATAAAAGTAAATGTCATAAAACGACGTGTGGGCGTCTAATACGATGCAAGCAACGGGGTGTGGCAGGTGTTGGCAAAAAAGAAGAGGAATAACAACATTGCGGAGTGTGAGATTGTGTTCGTCTTGCTGCTCTGAAGTTGATCGGAGTGTGGAGGCGAAATGTCAGTGTAAGTGAAATATTTCCAAACAAATAAAAAGGAAAATGCGCCACAAAGCAAACGAAGGCAAACAAAAGGTAAAAGTGAAATAAAGCACAAATAAAAAGAAAGAAAAAAAGAATAAGAGAAGGTAACATGACATAAACATGACATTTGACTTTTGTTTTGCGCCTTTTGCCTTTTGCCTGCAGCCTAGCTGGTGGCCTGTCAGGCCGTGGGAATAGCCACACTAAGAGAGAGAGAGGCGGAGAGAGAAAGAAAGAGAGAGTCAAAGCTGAAGCTGAAACTAAAGGCAAAGCTTTGGGGCTCGTCTCGTCTGGCACGTGACTGGCCGCGCTTAGCGGCTAAAAGCTCTGCAAATTATATGCACCTTTGTCAAGAAATTATAAGCCCGTCACCGCCGGCTTGGCACGCGAATCAAAAATGCACGAAACACACGCACACTCACTTCGGAGGAGGGTCCATTTCATTAGGCACTTATGAGGAAACAAATAATAAAAAAATAGGAAATTAAATACCTAAATTCAATAATAATTTAGAAAATAAATCAATAAAATTATAATAATATTAATAGAAATCTAAAAATTAAAAAAAAAGTTATTCAAATAAAATAAAAAAATACATAATAGCTTGGTTAAACAACTAACTTTAAAAAAATATAAAAATATTAATTTAATAAATGAAAGCAATGAAAGAAATTAAAAAGAAAACTTAAAAAAAGTTATAGTTTTATAAAAGTGAGAGAATTTAGCAAATCATCATTAGCTCTTTTTGCCACAGTGTATTTAATTGCTTTTTTTTGTGACATAACTTTTGGAGATTATCTTAACAACGACTATGGCTTAACAAGCTGATTAATCATACCTTTTATCAATATAAAAGCATATAGTCAATAAAGAAACAAGTCTTATTGTTACAGTCGGCGGTGAACTACACTGCTTTTAGTCAATAAAAGGCGCAAAATTTATTCTCTGCTCATAGAATCCAAATGAGAAAGGAAATCAAAATATTTAATTGCAAAGCTTCATTTTCACAAATCATCAAATTTATTTTTGCACGCAATTTACTTTATAAATTAATCAATATATTCAAAATTAGTTTTATGCAGACAAATGCAGCCATTAGATGATGCGATAAAGGCATTTATTTATGCGTTATGAATAACATTTATTTTATTCGCTCTCTAAACAAATTTGTTACACGCTTATTATATATATTAATTTCATTGGTAATTTGGTAAATTGTTTGCACAAAAAAGGAACAAAATGTGGAGCTTTGCTTATATTTATGGGCTTGACAACAGCAACGCATGAAACTGATGGGTCGAGGCTTTAAGGAAATGAGCCGATGAGCCAATACGGCCAAAAAACCATAACAATAAGCAAAGTCTGCCAAAAACGAAGAAGCCAATCAAGTGGCCAAGTGGACGCCCTGCAAAGCAATGCCCATTCAAGTTGAATGCATTTCGATAAGCAACAAGAGCCGTACTTCCCCTCAAAACCTTATGGAGTCCACACTCAACTTGGCCCTGTCGACTGTTCAAACTGCGAAACTTCGTCGACATTTGGCAATCGACAGTTGCCATAATAATTTGCCACATCATTAACAGCTCAGTGCATAAAAAGCGATGGCAATGGCAATTGGACATGGAAACGTTGGGCTGGCGGCGCCCATCTCCCAGTGGACGGGGCTCAAGATCAAAGCGGCCAGCGACTTTATTAAGCCAGGCAAGAAGTCAGAGAATGGGGGAGAGAGGAAGAGTCAGTCTACGAAGTAACTTTTATACATTTTTGAGTACAAATTAAAATGGCGTTAAATGTAAGTGAACTGGATTTGAAAGACGAGCGTCGGCACACAAGTTAGTGAAAAGCGAGAGTCGACGCTGGGGACATTAGCATTTTTAATTTCCAATAAAAATGCAAAAAATAGCCGCACAAGTAGGCGATAAAAAATTAATAAAGCTGCGATTATACTGAGACTACACAGGCTAAAGAGCCAAAGAGATAGTCAGAGACGCAGAAAGAGAGAGATAGTACGAGTCTAGGGGCGTGGCAAGTCAAGTACAGAGCTGTGAAAATAATTTGAAATTCAATTTTCGACAATGGCACACAAAGGAATCGCCGAGCGATTTTTTTTTCTGAGGATGAGAAAGGAGGCGACGTCGACGGCCACGGCTCGTTAGAAAGTGGCAAACGGGGCTAGCTTGCAACAGAATGAGGCACCTGTGGCAATAGAGAAGGATGGCGAGCCAAAGCTGAAGTAGATAAAGACACAGGCTGAAGCTGAAGCATTTTTGCGAACGCTTGTTGAATGGCCAACAATTGCAATGCCCCAAGGCAAGGTGAAGAGACAAGGAGCGGGTTGTGGCAGCATGGCAGCGCATTCACTTGTAACGTGGCACGGAAAATTTACGATTTTATTACTCAATAAATGCAAAAAACTCGCCACTCGTAAAAACCGTGTTGCCTGCTGCTGCTGCTGCTACTGCATTCGCTGCTAAGGAAAAGGAAAGACAGTTGCCCTCAGCGCTATCTTTAAGTCTCGAGTTTCTACGAATTTAATTCGGTAGAGATACTACGCCAGAGCCCACCGACAAACACCCTCTTACACGCCGTTAATGTTGGCAGGTGAAAATTTCGAAATCCCTGGCGGTTACCTGGGCGTGCCGTCACTCCACTTACTCTTGGTCATGCATAATTTAAAATTAATTTCAGTTTTTGGGGTCGAGCTGTACAAAAACAATGGCAAATGCCGTGAAATATTATATGTATATACATATATACATTTATATATATATATATATATATATATACTATAGACCTCTGTAGTTGGGTCTTAACAAAAACGTTCTTGGCATTGTGTCTTATTAATAGGCAAGAAATTGAAATTTTATCGCCAGCATTCTAAATGGAAGTACAGATGGCGGGGGGCGGTGGCGATAGCTGTTTGATTTTTGATTTGGCCAACAACTGTGGCCTGGTGTTTGCCCTTTGAGGCCATTCATCAAACACCGAGTGCCAAATGCCGAAATGCCAAAGTTCACAGTGCGCAATATTAAAGCGGCCATTTAACCTGCCCCTCCGCAGGTGTCTCTCGGCTACAGAACTTCGTGCAAATATTTGCAGTGCTGCCAACATCTTGGGCGCTGTGGTAGGCAAACACATATGCGCGGAAATAATTATGAAGTTTGCCCAAAAAGTTTTGCTCAAAAATTGCGGATCGTAAGTTTTGTGTCTGCAGCTTCGTTTCCTTTTTTTTTGTTTGTTTGGCTCCGATGCCAATGAAATTTTACGACTTAGTTGGCAAAGAAATGCAAGTGTAATAGGATCGCAGTCGAGTGAGTGTCAAGACTTTTAATTGCAACAAAATAATTATGGCGCCCCTTGGCAAATTCCAAATTGCAAATTGCAGATTGCCAGTTGCAAGTTGCCAGTTGCAAGTTGCAAGTTGCAAAGTCTGCAATGCTAAACAGACGCTCGATGCTGCACTTAAAAACTTGCGAAAAGCAAAATTAAAAGCAAATAAAACAATAGAAACTATAACAAAGCTGGCAGAGGCTAAAAAATAAAAAAAAAGTGGATAAGCAAGGAAGTAATCATAAGTGGGAGGACTAGAAAATATCCTGTAATAATTTGTGAAAGATAGAATTAAGGGACAAGACTAGATGCGGCTGAAAGATCAGATGAAGTCAGAAGGGCACTTCTTTTGGCAATGTGAGCTTAACCATCCTTACAGAAGCCTCAGCGCAATATATGTAGTAGACGAAAAGAACATCTAGAAATAGTTATCCAGATAATAAAGAATAATAATAAACTGCTGAATACCCTACAATAATGTTCTTGTGTATAATTTCAAAATCATTTAAGCTTGCCATATTTTTTTTTGTTTACAGCATGAACTTAGCTACCCATCGAGCAGTCTTTTCAGGGTATAGTCGCTGAAGACTGCAAACAATGGTCCCAATGTGGCCAAAAAGGGTCGCAATCAATAGATGGTGGTGTGTGTATGTGTGTGTGTATTGAAGCACAAGTCGAGCCATTGCGAACAGCTTGGCGAGATCTTAAAGCAAACTCAAGGCCAGGCAATTTATTAGCCAAAAGTGTGGGCTCAGAGTTTCGACTGGGTCGACGGGCTCAAATGTTGCGTACGAATATTTAGTAATTTTTAGTGCACATTTGGGAAACTGGAAAGTGAAGCGGGACGGAGCCAAACGGGGCCAAACCATTTTGCAGTTAGTTTGGTTTAGGTTTTTATTTTACATTTGTTGCTGCGAACATAGTTTTACTTATTTTTTTTATGACTGCGCAAAGTGTGGCCAAAGTTTGCACTTGCCTTGAATTTTTAAGGCACTTCCGTTCGGGGTCGGCGAGTAAAACAAAGGCCAAGTGCTGAAACCGATTTGCCATTCGGTCTGCTGCCATTTCATTGTGCGTGACGCATGTTGCCAGCTGCCATGCACTTCAAAACTTTAACCAATTCCCGAGTACTACTTTTGTCTATCTATGGCCGAGCTGCCAAGTGTTGTATAAAGTTTCAGCCACACATTGTTGACTCGCCTCTGCTGGCCGAAATGTGTGCTTAACTGTTGTCGCCCATACACACACACGCACACCACTCATACACAGTCGGTCAGGAAAACATGCAGAAAACTGTATGCAGAGATTTGTTTATAGTATTTTATGCTTAGTTGCTGAAAGTTAAACAATTTATCATTTAAAGCAGCTACAAATTATTCTAATGTCAGTGCTGCATTACTCAGCTTTGCCCGGCCAAAAATATTTATTTTATTTTATTTTGTAATTATTTTAAAGTAACTTTCTAGTCCTTTTGTTTTGTAGAGTATCATGCTAGTCAGTCAATGAATTTATGTTATTTATAAATCATACGAAGCAAAAAGCTAAAGCTATAAATATAGTTAAAGCTGTTTTAGTTCTGAATACTATATATATATTGAAAGTGGAGAATGGGTAAAACATTCAGCTGTATCATAGACTGGGTGTCTGTCAATCAGTCAATCAATCCGTCAGCCAATCAATCAATTTTGAATGCAAGCTAATTAAAACTATATCAACTTAGATTATTTTAGATGTGCACAAAACTTTTACATTGACTTTCAATCAGCAAGCCATTCCATTCAGGTAAAACTATGCACCTGTGCTTAACTTGTTTACATGATTTAGCTATAATAATAACAAATGGAAACGCTTAACATTTAGTGCCTAATACCTCTATTTCTTGCTTAACATACACTATTATGGCCATGAATATGCCCAAATGGAATAAATTACGTGATCTTATTAACTGTAGTTGAAGCTGTAGCTGTATCTGCGGCAGTAGCAGTGGCTGTGGCTAAGGGTGAGGACACGCACGCTGTACTTCCTAAATATAAGTTTATTTGGCCTGACTAATCGTAACTAAGATTAACTGTTGCGCGGCACATATAAATGCTGCACCTTTTCGAGTTACACGCGTCTATGCTAAAAGTCAGCGTCGAGTTGTAGATGAGAGGGCCGAAGGGTCGACTAAAATTAAGTGCCCGGTCGGTAGCTTGAAATTTATATCAAAAAGTTAACGCAAGCAGAGGCCCAAAAATCGAGGTAAGTGAGACCCACCCACTGTCCTCTGACCCCTGCTCGCACACAAGCAACGAGACAGTCAGACAGCTCAGCTGCTTTGTTCTAGTCCATTTGAAAGTTGGCCAGCAAGTGGAGCTACCTTCTGCTTCCTCTCGGCTTTAGCTGTGGCTATGGCTGTTGGTCTGGGCGCGTGTATAAATCTTGTGCCGGTTTTATTTGGCTTAATGACCAGACGTGCACGGCTCCATAATTTACGGGGCGGCATGTAGATGAGCGGCAGACAAAGTAGACGATGTCTATGTCTGAACCCAGTTTGGCCATTCGCTACGCTACTTGAGGCAACATGTTGCGCTTTTAGTGCCACAGCCAGAGTTCCGTTCACTACTTTGTCTTACTTTGCGGTACTTTGTTGCGGCTTTTAATAGAAATCCTTTGCACAGTTTCAGCGCAAAACACCTGAACGACGCGAAGAGGCACGCACTCTGATTATCCCACAGCACAACCGACGTCGGACAGCAAGCGATTCGCATACGCCGGGGCTTATGCAAAAGGAAGAAAAGAATAAAAAAAAATTATAAAAAATGCGTCGTCCGAGCAAATCTCATAATTTATTTAATTGTATTTTAGTATGTTCAATAAATTTCTATTAGTGTCGGTGTCACCAACTGGCCAAGTAGCCGACCCTCTGCCTCTGTCTTTTCCTGCTTAAGTCTGACTGGGACCCGCATATGGCAGGCGAGCAGCAGGCGGCAGCAAACCGCAGGCAAACGAATATAAAGAAAAACCAGAACAAGGGGTGTCAACTGGGAGACAAGCCAACAGGCAAGAGCATAGAAATAAGGACACCAAGCGTAACAATATAATAAAGGAGGTTCGGCCAATAGGAAGGGGCTCAATTGCATGCGCGAGAGTGCGATGCCGAGTGTGAGTGCGAACAATGACTGACCAAATATTGACATAAATGTCAAACTCAAATTAGAGCTCAGGGTCAAGGGTCGGCCGGCACAGACAACCAACCGGCCAGCCAGCCCGCCCAGCCAGAGCAACCACCAATTTCTTTTACTTAGATTTTGAGTTCGCTGTTTCCTTTGGGCAGGGGTTGCCGGCATAACCAAAAGGCAAACATACGAGTTAAACTTGCGGACGTGCAACCCAACTAATCCTAAATAAACAGACCCACGCACTACGCACCCAAACACTTGAGCCATTATGCAATAAAACAATGAAACAGCTAAACAGATACCAGCAGGCAAAGCGAGAGAAAAGGAAAGAAGTGAGTGCGATTGGGAGGGGGACAAAGAGATTATGCAGCAGAAGAGAAAGGGGGAGAGAGAGAGAGAGATTATGCAGGAAAAGCATATTGAAATTGTTTGAAAAATAAATGCAACGCGGCAATGCGAAAGAACAGACAACGCGCGCATAGGATTAATGCAACACTGAGAAAAAATTAGGGAATGTTAGATTTAAGATTCAATTCAGAAGAAATTTTTTGACAAAAATGTTGGAAATCTATAAAAAAAATTAATAAAATATTTTTCTTTTATATAATTGAATTTAATTAATTATAATAAATATTTGAAAATTTTTTAAAAACATTGTTAATAATTTTAAAAATATTTCTCAAAATTTGAATTGAAATTCAGCTAAAATATTTATAAATTATTAGTAGAAAAAGTAAAATTTTCTTTCAGTGTAAGTGTCTGCGTGCTTGGTGGCACTCAGTGGTTGCTGCCGTTAGATGGTGGGTGGGCGACAGTGGCAGCCGTAAACTAGCTGCCAGCAAATGAGCAAATTGTACACTAATGCAGGGCATTATTCGAGCAGCGGATCGGTTTGAGTATTGCTTTGGCTTTGCCGTGTGGCAAGCGCATGAACGGCGGGTGGTTGGATTGGGTTGGTGTTGGGGTTGGGTGGGTGAGCTGAGTACTGCGTTATTTCACCTTTAATCCGCACTTAGCCCAAGCAACCAGCCGCACACACATACAAACGCAGATGGCATCAGCAACAACAACACAGCCACATCCAAATGCATTCATTCAATATGCGTGGCACTAAGTTCGCGTTAAGTCGATTTCAGTACCACATGGCTCTATAGCATTGTGAAATATGCGACTGCAGCATATCCGGCTGCAATAAACTTATAATTTATTGTTATATATATATATATATATATATATATATATATATATATGTATGTATGTATAAGGGAAACAGTTAAGCTACTAATTAATTTTTGGCCAGATAGCCAACTAACATATGTACTAGACTGAAGGCAGGCTATTTCGATATAGACACTGATTGAAATTGAATAAGCCTCAAGGTAACCAACTGACAGACTGGTAGGCTGACAGACTGACAGATTGTTGAGCTGTGTTCGTAATCACAATTGAGCATTGCAAATTAATTGAGTTGTATTATGTGAGCTACGCCTAATACACATAACGCAAAACCTCAAGTAGCAAGGGCAACAACAAAATATTTCATAGCACAAAATGCAATAATACAATAGAGCGCAATGGTTAGCTTACAGATACAGATACAGATACAACTGCAGTTACAGATACAGCAAGAGCTAAACGTATCAACAGAGATGCTAAATATTACAAACACGCGTACATTGTGTCCATGTGCCATATAATTATGGCATTAATATTCCAATGCAAATATATGCACATTGCATTGTAACACGAGCTTCACACACTAACCCTCTGGCTGTGTGTGTGGGTGTGTGCGTGTGCCTATACATATATCTACGTTCATTAATATAATTGTAAGCCTTGCGAAACGCCGCTTACTTCTCATTATGTCTTATTAATTTAGATCAATTTCTATTGTTGAAGTGTTAAACAAATTTATTTTCCATTCTAGCTTTAGGCGCAGTTAATAATATTTTGAGTAGTTTACAGTAGTTTATAGAGGATATGTACTTAATATGTTGGTTTGAGTAGATAATTGTGCTTATATATGTATACTTGATCAGTATTACTAGGCGGATTAATTCAACTTTCTGCTAAGCAAAGCTGAGACTTGATAGAGGCAAGTCTGTTAAGGCCAGTTTCAATGAGAGAATCGAAAGTCTGCATTGCATTCGTAAGTGTCTGATGTGAAATATATAATATAAATAACTTATGAATTTATCTTTGACTAAATAATACACTTGACCTTCAAGTCTTACTGTTCAGATCTATTATCATAAATATAGAAACAGCCAAGTAGTTAATGCTTAATCTGTAGTTAAATTTATTTCACTTTGGAATCTAACATTGCATATGCGTTAACTCCGAACAGCGCCTGCCATTCAATACTTTCAGAATTTCCCTGTTCGCTGCATTGAAGTTGCGTTTTGAGTTCTGATTGAATGCAATTTCGGCATTCAAAAATGAAAGCTGCTGACTCGTGCTTCAATTTCCAGTTTACCTTTGGGTTTTTGGGCATTTGCTGATGTACTCCATCACTCTCACAGTTGGCACAGTTGTGAGTTAGCCCAGCTACCGGCTTTACTTCATGTTGTAATTAACCATGTGTCCGTTGCTGTGGTCGTTGCCAACAATTAGTAATAGATATTTGGCAAGTTAACAATGCATTGCAGGCAGTCACAGCAACTGCTGCAGCAGTGGAAGGAGTTGAGCTGCGCTTTGGTTATGGATATGGTTACACGAGTATTATGCGCCTGCTCGAACTGCTGCACTAATAGGACTTGGCTTCTGTTGCTGCGGCTTCTCCTGCTCCTGTGCTGCTGCTGCTCCTGCTCCTGCTTCTCGCTTTTTGCTGCCTACTCTATATTGTGAAATTAGTTGCCTGCGGTAGCTGATGGGCTTTAATTGGAATACAAATACGCGAATGTTAGCAGCTGCAGCTAAACGAAAATGCATTCAACAATTCGCATTTTCAAAAACCGGGTCCAATTAGAAGCCTATTAAACGGAGCATCCTTTTATTAGCTGTTGCTGTTGCCGTTGCCGTTGCCGTTGCCGTTGCCGTTGCCGTTGCCGTTGCCGTTGTTGCTACGATTGTAAGCGCCACTAATTTTGCTGGCTGCCCCAAAGCAAGGCAACAAATTATTGCGCCGACTAATGAATAAATATATACATAAGCTTCGCTCCGAGCTGCACCTAATTAAATGCATTTTTGTAGCTAGCCAAACTCTGTCGGCAAGCTCTGTCTGTTATCTGAAAGGGTTATGGGTTGTTTACCGTGGCAGACAGGGGTATATTCAGTTGCTGAAGTGAGTTGGAGCCATGACTGAAAATGAAGGACAGGTACTTTATGGAAAGGGACAGCAGGGTAGACTGTATTTGTGTTTGATGTAGAGTTAGAGAGAGAGATAGTTAAAGAGAGAAGGATAGATAGATCGATAAGTAAAGAGATATATGCTGGATAGATAGATGTAAAAGTCAGCAAACAAATATGAAGAGGATGTATAGCATTCTGCAGTGCATTGCGCAGTCGTTAATGTTGTTCGTTTGAAAAACTTTTAGTGCTTTCAGCAAGCGCTCTGCATGTGTGTGTGTTAGGTTCGATATATCTCGATATTAAATTAAGTTTTCCTCTCTTATTACCCGCTAATGTTGTTGTTGTTGCTGCTGATATTTTGTGGTGTTGCTGGCGTTGAAGCTGCACTAATAAGAACGAGCATAGCCAGGCATACACACGCGAGCAAACACTCGCCAAAATTTATAGCTAAAAGGCGGTTATGTGTGTGTTCGGCAAGAGTTTTGGGCGTGCCACATAAACTTGCTGCTATTATTGCAGTTGTTGCCGCTTTTGCTGCTGCTGCCGTCTGATATTTAAGCACGGTGCAGTTGCGTTTGTCTGCTAACTGCGATATTTAAATCCATGTCGATGTTGTGGGTGTGTTTGATGATATGCCAAACAGGAGTACAATAAGAGAGAGCAAGACAATGTCACACAGAGAAGGAGAGTGAGTGAAATGGGTTGGGAATTGCGCTGTTGGCTTTTGTATGCGCATTAATGCAACGACTCTCATGTTTATTCACACACAAATTTGCAGCAAATGCAACGCACACTAACTGCGGGCGATAGTAAGCGGATGCGGATACATTTGCACTCAGATAGATACACACGCACACACAAACACACACACCAACATTGACAAGCTGCTTTCGCCCCTGCTGCGGCTGCTACTGCTTCTGCTTCAGCTCCAGCTTCAACTGGAAATGCGCTTTACATTTTGCACACGCTAATACAATTTAATGGTCGCATTAATTTGGCGCATCTGTTGCATTTTAAAATACACGCATACACGCACACCCTCTCCCTGAGTGCACACACACCCACGCACACACAAAGGTCTAACCGCAATCGTGCGACCTGCCTTGTCGTTGGGTGCTTAAAACATTTGCCAACTACAGATAAAGTTAAATGCATTGAAAAATACAACTAAATATTAATTCCGGCATACAAGCACAATGCGCCGTAATCTAATAGACGTGGCCAAGGGCGTGGCTGCTCCGCCCCTGCAATTTTAACAACAGTTATAAATTGTTTTGCTAATAGCTGCTGGCTTTACCAACACATAAACGAGACAACTTTTATTAGCATTAATTACTCGAGTTTCTGCTTGAAAAAACTTTATGGTGCTTGATCTCAATATCTAATGATTGACTGATTGCATGATTGATTGGCAATGCTAGCACTGCAAGTTGACCAACTCTACAGTTTGACTTGATGATAGCAAATAAGAGCTTCTATTACGATTGATGTGCTCAAAGGTATACACAAAATTAATATATTATAAATTTATGGTCGTGTGATTGATTGATTGATGATCATTGCAGAAATATTTAGCTTCTTGACTGCAATGCTCCCAAATTAAAACTTTTTTCTATACATCAAAATGCTTTAGCTGATTAACTGAGGAAGCGATTGATGATGAGTGAAGAAGAAAAACCTCGCAAGTTTCAATATTTAATAAGTTCATTAAATTTCATTCCTTTATTCGTCCTGTTTGATTGATTGACTGATTGAAGACTTACTGCTACTCTAACCCTAAGCCGTTAGCAAACACCTTTCACAGCAGTAACTTTTTGTGCATTTATACGCTTAACACTTTGCTCTGATTGATTGCCTAATGAACTGATTAACGATTCACAAACAGCCTATGCCAAATCATCTCAAAGGCCTACATTTTCTCATTATTGCCTAACTTAAAATTGCAACTAAGCGAGCATTAAATTTGATCCGAGTGTCACGGAGCTCTAATCAAAATTTGTATTCAGCTTTAATGATTCTAACGCGACAGGTGTTGCGTGTGCTTTGGACACGTATAAATATGCACACAAAAATATTATAATTTCAACTGTGACTGCTGCCAATTAGGCCGCATTCATATTTTTACTGTTAATGCTTGCATATTATTTCTGCCCAATTGGATGTTGATGCAACATTTTGGCCACATTATGCAGCGAGATATATATATATATATATATATCTGTAGCAACTTCCCCGCGTCCCTCTTTCATTTGTTGTAAAGCTTCGTAAATGTCAAAATTAAAATATTAGAAGTGGCAGGCAACAGGCAACGAAATCAACTCCAACCAAACGCCGTTGTTGCCCCGCTGCTCTGTGTTCTGTGGCATGCCAGGCGTTGCACTAAGCGGATAAGCGCTTGTTAAATTTTTAATGCGTAAAACTTGAAACTGTTTTACGCGCATATTTGCCATAAAATATTTTAATACAAATTGTTGCTCTCTGCGTGTTTGTGTGTGTGGCATATGCAAAGTGCAGCTGCTTTCGGAAATAAGCTTTATGCATGCCACATGCCACATCGCATGCCATGCTAAGTTTTGCCTCACTTCGGTTAATGCGTCAATGATGCATTTATTTGCTGATGGCCAGAAATCAAATAAGCAACTGAATTTATTTTTATTTAATTTGTAGCCCGCATAGCAAGTGGGTGGAAATCAAGGGTATACTGTTGTTGGGCAGCAGTACAGTTCGATATGCAGCATTTTAATAAGAAACTGTATTTATATGCATTTCATTTGTATACCCTATTTGGCAAGGTTGCTGGAAAGAGGGTATATTGATTAAAATACGTAGTTGCAGGCAGGTCTTTGTGATCAGATTGAAGAGTTCTTTTCAGCTAGTTATATTCAGCAAGTCAACATAGGACTGTAGTCAAGCAAACGAATTAAATTAGTTAATTAATTAAACAATTTTCAAAATTAAGCTTGTAAATGCGGATTTTAATTCGAATCAATATGCTTCCAAAAACTCTTAACATACAAAAATAGGTTTAAAAATTCTCTATAGTAGTCAATAATAGTCAAGTGATTAGAAGTGCATTTGGAAGATGCTAGAGTATCTCTCTCGCTGTCTCTCTCTTAGCGTCAATGCATAGTTACAGTTGCTTCTAGCTGATCACAGAGTATCTTCCACTCCGTGCACTCTCTTCTCTCTCTCTCTTTCTCGCTCTCTCTGAATTGTTCAGTGCTTGTTGCTGTCTGTGCTGTGCATTCTGCATTTTAATCATAAAGTCCTTGATAAACATTTTTCAATTAATTTTTATTTGCTGCTGACGACATATCTTGCTGCACTCACATACTCACACACATGCTTACACACTCATGCACTAGCACACACACCCAGATGAGCTTCTCTTGTTGTTGTGTGGCAGCAGCAGCTCCTTTATCTGTTTTACGTATTTCTTTAACGAATTTCCACTTGTCTCGCTTTTTGAGGCAACTTGTCATGCTGACGTACGCATTGTCAAGCACACTCACACACACAAACACACACACTTGCACAGACGCACTCTCTCTCGGAGAGAGCATAAGCAGGCATGCATGAATATATATGTTCATATAAAATATATACTATATCTATATATGCAGCACTCGAAAATGGTTTGGCAGCATTTTTGTAACTTCTAAAAATTTATTAATTAATTTTTCAAAAAATTGCTATTTGACGCCAACAATTTTTTTCTATTATATTCAAAATGTGTCTAAAAATTCAAAATTAATTTAATTAATTTTATAAAACTAGTTTTAATATTTACTTTAAACTTTCGACAATTTTTTGCGCACTTAACTTGTTGACATTATGCTTGAATTTTTGTTTCTCTCAGTGTATTATTATTCATGCGTTCGATACACATATTCACACACACACACACACACACATACAACATTTTAAGTAATTCCTTAAACAACAGGTCGCCATTGCCAGCAAAGTCCTTGCATTATCCGGTGCCTCCTGTTGCTGTAACTGACGCTGAGTGGCACTCAGGCACACAAACACACACGGACACACATGTAAATTGAATTTAATGTCGTGTGCCAAAAAAAAATGAAATGAAATGAAATGAAGAAAACGTCGAGAAATGCGCGACGCACAAATAAATATACAGAAGTACATAAATTTAAATTATTTTTTCGTGGTTTCATTTGTTGGTCCGCCTGCGTCTTTTATTTATGCTTCTTATTTTATTATGCCTGTTGCCCAGCCTCTGATCCTTGCTTTTCGCCACGCCAAGCTTCGTCTCGCATGCAATTGAACGCTTCTCGAGGCCAGGGCAAAGACGAGCGCCCGCATCTGCAGCACGGCAAATGTATCTGTATCTGTCTCTGTATCTTTTAGCTGTAACTGTATATCTGCGGCTGTCTCTTAGCCAACTATGCGACCGCAGCTACAAACACACACACGCATACACACACACATAGATACACACACTTGCATATCCCATGTGTGCCTCCTGCTCGTCGTTTGCATAAAGCATGTTAACTGGGATTTGACAGCTCGTAAATAATATTTCGCTTGTTTGTTGCGTTGCTCTGTGAGAGCAACGACTTACACAAGGACAGCTGCGCACAGTGGTAACAAAATCGAGCACACTTTGAGATATTTTGAGGTATCTACTGAGTGATATGCTTCTATATAGATTTATTTGCTTTTATTCTTTTAGAAACTATAAATGTATAGAAGACAAATATTTTGCTACTGTGAACTATGTGGACTCAATCAGTCAATCATTTTTTCTTTAAAGCAATTAAGTAATGCTTGATTGGAAGATTTTTCCTATTTCCCTTTTGTTTAGCAGTAGCTCAATCAGTCAATCCATCAGTCTGTAATCATTTATAAATATATACTTAGTTTTCCCCGAATATTGCACATTTTGTAATCTATTCATTTCAATATTGTAATCCATTCAATTCAATAAGTATCTAATAACAACAGCAGTTAAGCTGAATAGTTAAATCACTCATTCAATCAATATCAATCACACTAAATGTTTTATACTCATTTTACTATTAATTTATATTATAATTATTTTACTATTTTAACTTTTCATTTTATAAACATTGGCAACTGCGAATTGTGCATTCAATCCGTCAATCAGTCAATCAAAATCAGTCTTGTCATCCCTCAATTCGATTAATATTTTATATTTCTAACAAAATCAATGTGCTTTTAGCTTGACTTATGACATTGCATTTAGTTACATTTTATTTTTTTTTATTTTAATTGAATTATAAAATGTTTGCTTATTTTGCCCACTGTACGCCTGCCGCCCACACCTGACAGTCAAAAGCATGAAACGCATTTTATTTTTAAGTTTGTTGTTTTTTTTTCTGCTTTGCGTTTTCTTGGTTCTTGTTTAAGAATCTTTTTACATGACACATGTGAGCTCCGATGGAGGATGGGGCTGCTGTTGCTGCTCTTGTTGGTGCTGTGAATGTCTTGACATGTGCCTGGTCTGTGAGTCTCATCATCGGCAGCGGCAGCCACCCACTCATATACAGATCCATTTTCACATCGAGCTGCTATCATGGCGTGCTGCTTATTAAATTTTCATGAGGATGTCGCGTGGGTATCTCATTTGGTCGTTTCTTATTGCGGAAGTGGATTAAAATTAAAGGCGCAATTGGTGGGAAACTTCAAACGCGACTTTAATTGGAGCCAACGAAATGGCCAGCAATTCGATTGCCAAACTGAATTAAAACGTGGGCAAGACAAAACGAAAATCTAAAACACACAGCTCAAATGGAAAATGTTGGAAACCACAAAACCGATAGACAGAGAATGAGTGCGAGAGATTGCCAGACAGACAGGCAGGACCGAGAAACCCGCAGACGCGCTCAACTGGAAGAGGAAGAAGCAGAAGAAGATGGAGAAGAGCATGTTGAAGATGACGATGAAGCAGATAGATATCGAAGGTCGTCTCGTCAGGGGCATGGGCGTGGCTGTGGACGTTTGAAAATCAGACATGAGGCAGCTTGTGCAGCAAACGAAACGTGGACGATAAAAATAATACGAGAGGCAATTTCGATTTATTGACAGGTGCTCGACTTTATTGAAACGTTTAACTTGAAAGCCCAACCGAGTCGAAGCGCCACACACTCACACACACACAGCGACATATGCAAACAAAATTGTGCAAATCGATAAAAATTATGCGAATCTGTTATGATTTATCAAAAGCGAATTTTGATGGCCTGTTTGCCTGACTAAGCAGGAAGTAGGCGGAGGCCGGAGTCGTCCTAGCTTTTCCTCTGCTTAAATTTAATTACAATTTCTGCTCACGACACGCACTATTTGTCAGCGCCTCGGACGCGTGGCGACGTGCACTCTGCCTTGGACAGTGCGGCACGTGCCACACACGAACAGACCTAGAAATAGTTGTTGTTGGATTGCTTTTATCAATTCCTTGACATTATTTAATAATCAAAATTGAATAGACCTAATTCGTAGCGCTGACAGGGTGCAGCAGAGGCATAGGCAGCAGCCGTGGCAGTGGCAGCGGCAGCAGCAGCGGCAGCAGGTGAGCAGTCAATAGGCAGTCACATATGCGAGCGCCACGTGTCGTCCATGCACACACATAAATGTAGTGGAGTCTCATACATATATAAATATATATATATATAGAAGAGTATACTTCACACACTCACGCACAGAATTGTGGTTTTCCTTTTGTCGCTTCCGTTTCCGCATAATTTTTGCAAACGGAAGACTTGAGAGCGTCGCGCTAACAAAACATTTGTTAAAACGGATGACGACAAACGCAGACAAAAGCACAAGAAAGAGATAGAAAGAAATAAAAACAGAGCGAGGGAGAGGGAGAAAGATAAAGCACTTGCTCTATACACTCAGCGAAAGTTATACCTTAGTTATTACAAATTTATTAAATTCTAAATGTCCATTTGGATATAGGCTAAGTCCGGTAAAATCCAACTGAACTTAACATACATAAATAGTTTAATACAGTAAGAATTACTTGAATGTAGTGTTTGATTAATGAAAATAATCACCAAATAGTGCTGAACTATTCAGAAAATATATAAAGCTATAAAGGTATAGGGATATTCACAAGAAGAAAACATGATCAACTTACCAAAGCACAAAGCATTGTGTAAGCTTAAACTTAATTCTGAGAATATTATTCTAAAATATTTATTACTAAATTTATTATAATATTGCACTTCTACAGTTCCACAGTTGCTTTAATATCACTTCACAAACACTATCACAATTCATATACTAATTATCCTTTGGTTACGCCTACCTGTCTTACCCTCCTTCCCTAATTTGCGTGCAAATTACTAGCAATTTCTGCAAGTGTTTGCGACGCACACTAATTCCGCCTTAAAGCTTACATAATTTTGTACCTTACGCAACCTTGGGCCAGCTCATGACCCGTACCTGTCCAATGCGGGCACGTACGAGCACCAAAAATGTGACCCCCATCTGCGACGACTTCGCTCACTCTTTCCGCTGGCTGGCGGCGAAAAAGGTTGCATGTGATTTGTGTCAGCCGGGCTGAGCGAACGAAGCGATATGTAGCCATGGATGCCAGGATGTGGCACAGACTATATATTATGGGCGCCGGGCGACAGTTACAACAATAAAACATTACGGATGTCTTGTCGCTCGTCTTGCTGGCCGACGCTGGCGCACGAGTCGAGCCCGGCCAGGCCAGGCCAGGTAATGAAGGATGCCAGGCATTTTCTTGTTATTTTCGTTTCTTTTCTTTTATTTTCTTTTTTTTTTACTTTTTGTCATGCCAGTCGCGGCGGAATTATCCATATAGTTAATGCGTGTTGGCCGCATCGCATCAGCTTACAAGCCTTTTTGCACAGGTATCGCACGCACGCACGCACAGTGGTCCCAAATGCATTTACGGTGATCTTCACTTGTGTTTTCGTCAACGGTGGGCATGAATTGAACCACTGTAACTGGTCGGGCTGGGCAGATAAATAATGCCTTTTGTCGGCTTGGCTTGTCGGTTGACTTGCAAATATCACGTTACGCATACGCCACGTACGCCGGCAGATGGCCAGCTACAATGACAATGCATTTAAAATTCATTAATTGAGCACATTTTCAGCATGACAAAGACTATCAAAGCGAAATGGCAAGTGTGGCCAACGGAATATTCAACGAAATTTCAGATAAATTTCATATAAATTTCACTGAAATTTCAGCTCAATTTTTGATGCACTTCATTGGGAAAGTGCGGCTCAAATAAGTTGACTTCACGCCGCATAAATTAATTGAGTGCTCAAACAGCAGACTGTCTGCGTTGTCGTCTAGCCATGCCCAAAGCCGCACTATCAAAAACTTCTCTGCCACATGGCTGACCAAGTTCGAGTTGGAGTTCGAGTCCCGAGGCCTTGGCTGTCTTGCTGTCTAATGCATTTTTCATGGTGCACGCTAGTCGAGCCGTGCATCTTTGTGTGTGTGGGCTCACTGATGCAATCGAATTAAAATTTATGACAAAACCATTAACAAAGTTGCCGCCACGACGACATTGGCAGCCAGTCAACCATTTGCCAGCCTGATAGAGTTTCTCCAACTAACGAGGTCACATGCAAAACTTTGCCCTTTTTATGGCTATAAAGATCTGAACACTCGAACGAACGGATCGCCTGCAGTTGCTGTTGCTGCTCAACTTTTTAAATAAATCGATGAGCGCAACGATTTAAATGTCGACTGCAATTAGCTTTGGTTAGCTAAGTGGGTGTTGTTGCTAGCTATTTATATCCTATTTATATATTAAAGAAGTTGGGTATATTGGCACTTGTTCGAGTGTATGTAATAGGTGCTTGAAAAATACAATAAGACTCTGAAAGGATACGGCATTTAATGCCTTTTCTATCTAGCTTCGAACATGTTTTACTGTAAATCGATAAATATCGATTAGGTATTAATTATTTTTGTAAATAATTTAGTAATTCTGGTGAGCTTATGAAGCTTATCGACATGAAGCTACTCATTTAAATTATGTATCTATGTATCTGTAGCATGAGAGCGTCTTAATCTAAGAAGATATTCCTGATTTTTCGATCGCTGGGAAGACTTCAAGTTAGTTCCTCAGCAAGATTTCTAAGGAGTTGTATATAAAGACTTAAATTGTTGAATGATTTCAATGTACGCTCTTCTATTTGTGCATACCTCAAATAGCTGGCGACTTGGTCGGAGACCAAAGAAAAACTGCCCGCGTGCGCTGGCATCTCAGACATCTCGAACAGGCGTTGCGCAGAGACCTGGACGGGAGGTCTCTATCGTCTGGCAATTGCGATAAAATGCTTCAATGTTCACTCTTATTGGCTGAGCGTGAGGAATTTTTATATTAATTTATTGCTGCGACTCGACGCTGAACGTTCAGCGGGGGAAAGGTGGGCCGCGTAAAGGCGTAGACTGGGCAATCGGCGCTGGCTTTTAAATTATGAATTGAATTGGCAGCGGGACCTGGTGCCAGGTTCATGGAAGCCTTTGCGGCCTGTTTCCTGTGTGCCGCCCGAGCACTGGTTTTTATTATAATATTTTCTTTTTCTCCCTTTTTTTTATTATTGCGTTTGTCGGATTCGGTTTTAATGGCTTTTTAAATGCCAGCTGATAAATGGCCAGCTGCATGACAAATGAGATTTCCGCTGCAAAGTGTTTGTTGCCTACTTCTTGATGCAGATTTTTGTTTTTTTTTTTTTCAACTGCTGAATGCGAGACAAGCTCAGGCTTATTAATAATTTTGTGTGGCTACTTGCTTAAATTGAAAGAGAGTGTGTACATTACTGACAGGTGATATAGCTAGAAGCAGGAAAAAAACTATTTAGCTACGATATTGCGCATACGCCTGGTGTACAGCAAGCAGAGCTCACAAACGTTTTTGGCATCAAAATTAAATGGCATTTGTTTCGGGACAACGGCAACTAACAAGCTGACAGGCAGTCGAGCAGGCAAGAAACACAATGCCATTTGCTTGGGCTCCCTTTCATTCCCAAAGGCTTTGGCCAGCGCTCGAGTTGCCTTTGGCGTCGCCTTGACGTCAAATTCTTGCGCAATGATGGCCCGGGCTACGGGGGCACCACTACCAGACAGTCAGACAGTCAGCCAAGTTTTCGCGTAATTTCACGTATTTTGTGCAAATACACTCAAATATGCCACAACAACAACAACTTTAAGCAAACAAAACAAGCAATTTTTTGCGCATTTGCCTTTAGTTGTTTCTAGTTGTCGCACACACACAGACAGACAGAGAGAGAGAGAGAGACAAAGAGACTTTGACTGGGGACTGCTTTGTCAGTTTTTACGTAAAATTAAATTTTATTTATTCATACATTATATTATTTTATTAATGCGTCTGCTAGGCAATTTGCAAATCAAGCGTATCCATAGCAGACCCGAAAAAAGCTAAGAATAAATACGAATATTGCAGAGCTATAAGAGTAAGAAAAAGGCTTGCTAAAAGTACTTTGCGAGCATTGTTTAAATATTTGCACAAATAATATTGATTGCTTGAAAGATGCGGAGAGTGAGTGTGAGTGTGTGTGAGAGTCGACTGAGCTTTTAAACTAATTGGGTCACAGCTTGGAGCTGACTCACTCGGCCAGGACAATCACATCCTTCCGTTTGCTTGGCCTTAAAAGGCAAACAGCAAATTGTCTGCGATATAGCAAAAAGCGCAACTTCATGCGTATTTGTTGTCCTTCATCGAACAAACGTTATTTGCTTTGAGCAACAATGACGTTGCACTTTGTCAAAGCAAACACTACATAGCCAGCTATAGCTAGATGCAGACTGGCCTCATTCAATATTGATAATTCCAAAAAGAAAAATAAAGAACTTTTTAATGAACTCTAGAAGATATTAAAAAGAAAGCAAACACTTTTGCTTCATAGCTGGCAAGTTATATGTATTTATGTGTGCACGAGCAGAAAAAATTCTTAAATAAGTCATTTCTGTTCTACTGGCTTTAAGACCAGCCAAAAGAACGAAAGAGTTTCAATTTCGTTTCGGAATTGTATTGTTGTTGGATGGACTCTAAGCTGAAAGTGATTTGCCCTAACGATTGTGGCTCTCAATTTACTCGTAAAATTGTTGACAGCAGACCTAAAAGAAACAGAAACAACTACGACTATTTAAGAAGAAAGTACCTGACTACGAAATACCCTGCTCAGTGCTGGACTTGGCTGCTTGAAACACGCACAAAGGAATCTTGAGAAACCAAATCAAAAAATTTTTGATTGATAAGATCGAATATGTATAGCCAGGCAGTATGGGCATGTATAGCCGAAGGCAGCAGAGCTCGACTAATTATGAGGGCCGTCATAGCTGCTTCTGCCTGTTGAACAAAACTATTATGCCCAGAATGGCCAATGAGTTAAGGGTATCAAAAGAGGGCCGAGAACAGCACTGTAGCATAAATCCAGGCGCTGCGGCAAGCGCTTAAACTGATTTTTATGTCGGGAAAGGGACAGGCAGAGCGATAGGGGCACATCAACTGGCCAGGCCAATAGTGCGTAAAGCAGGGGCAAATTGTCTATTTAGAAAAAAAAGGGATACAAGGTCAGCCACACAGGAATAACAACAACAACAACGACAAAATAGACAGTTGCGACTTAACGACCCTCAACATTTTATAGTCTATAGACGAAGTCTGAATAATTTATGCGCCATAAAAATGAAATCGAATTGCTGGCTAGCTGATGCTGATGCTGCTGCTGTTGCTGCTGCTTTTGGCCGGATGGTTGCTCTTTTAAAAGAGAGTCATCAGGAGGCAATTTATTGCGAAACGCTTGGACATATGTGATTGAGGTGGGGGACGGCTACAGGTAATCAAAAATGCGTAGCAACTCACTTTATGCAAATTAGTTTTAAATGACAAAGGCGGCAAAAGGCGAAAGTTGTTACATAAATTTCGGGCAACTGTTGAAAAATAAATTAAATTAAATGATGTTGAAACAGCTACGGACCCAACAAACCTCGACCACAAGCTCCAACCGAAAATCTAGCTTGACAACGCGATAAATTTCATTATTGGGCCCATGACCCAACAAATATTTGTTTATTGCTTTTGTTTTGCTCTGCTGCTGCTGTTGTGTTGGAGCATAAAATGTATGCAAAATAGCTTAAAATGATAGGAAATTGCAATGAAAATATTTGCACTGCAATTTTGTAATCAAATTAGGCTTAACAAAAACTTTGTTTTGTTTATTAATTTAAGCAACTTTTGCCAAGTGCCATCTGAGTTTTTAGCTCCTGCTCATGCGAGTCGAATTGAAATTGAAGCGTCGCGATATGGAATTTAATTGAAAGATAGTTTTCCGATACGCAAGGCACATGAAATTGCAAAAATCTCGCGGCACATTACGTGATCTTGTTTCCCAATGCGTTTTTATACCCTCAGCGTGGAGATAATGTGCAAGCCGGGCGTATTAGTTATGTGGGCATGTTTGTAACAGGCAAATCAAAGCTTCGCTGTCTCTATATGGTATATAAATATATATATAAAATCTTAAACACATTCTCTTGCCATATTCAGTATGCTAGAGTACGGAGTATTTGCTCGGCCTGCACTCACAACTGGAAAAGTTTGACTTGCTCCCGTTGGCAACGTCTTGGTTGGCGTGGTCGTGGCCTGGTTTTGTTCTGCTCTTCGTCGCAATCGCAGACGCAGCCAAAGGTGACGTGACTCGACTTGAACGTGCGCCCCATTAGTGACATCTAACGTGGTTTTCTTTTTTCGGGTAGCGGGGCATGTGGCAGGGGGCACAACGTAAACATGATCATCATGCATGCCGCGCGCGCCATTCACGTTGCCGCATGAAAAGTGGAAAATCGGGTTAACAGTGCCAAAAACGCAGACAATGGCAACAGCAGCAACAACAGCAACAGCAACAGCAACAGCGACGTCGATAAATCAGCAACAAAACACGCCCCAATTCTCACTCTTTCAACCCCTGCATCTATTCTTCGTATTCGTATCACTTGCTGCGTGGCATGCCACGAAACGCAACACGCAGGTCGTTGGGCTAAAATAGATTTAAAATTTATAAATTATGAGCATTTGTTGCAGCAAATTGAAATGTTACATTCACAGCGTGCTGATATTTCTCCTCAATGGGATTTTCCCTCTCACTCTCAGCGCATCGCTTGGCAGCTTTAAAAATAATACGATAACAAAATATAGCTGAATACAATGGAATGATTGAAGTCTGTCTAGAATGCTTAGGTTTAAAAATATAAAAAAAATGCTATTCATGATTTTATATACACTATAATATTGGTGTGGTCTGGTAAGCAGAAGTCAGTAAATTTTATACTGTATTTACTGTAAATTTAAATTCGTATGATAATTCTATATACCTGTGCAGAAATTTAGACGAACAGCTCCAGAACTTGGCTGATTTTGTACCTAGCAATGTAGGTTTAAAGTTTTGCTTTGAAAAATTCATTGATATTCTTTTTAGTATTTCATTTTGACTTATTCAGAGACAACTTCTCATCTACACAAAGTGTTTTGATATACAACTCAGCACTGAAGACCTTTGACTTTTTAAGCGGTCATTTAGTATCTCTTTTATAGTATCCTTTCCTTGAAATTATTTGCATTTACAACATTAAGTACAATTCATCTATTTCGACAGCTAATTCAATATGGTATAATATTACAAATTAAAATAATTTTTAATCAGAAAATAAACTTTAAAAAGGAAGCATTATATTCCACAGAAAAACTAAGTTCAAGTCGAGAGTATCAATTGCGAAAAAGCATCAGTTTCATCATTTTCCATTTAATACCTGTTGCGTACACTTCTTCCTTTGGTTCACTTCAATTGAGATATCAAATCATAAATTTCTATTATAAAATTAATATTATATATTCCTGATTTCTACAGAAATTACACAAATAAGTTGTTTCTAAAGTAAATAAAAATATATTCCTAAAGAGACTTCAATTCTGCTTGACCTTTCACAGTGAGCTTCATTTTAGCACCTGTTTTATGACGCCCGCTCATTAAACTTATTCACATCAAGTAATGTATATCTATGTAAAAATAAAAAACTAAATACAGAAGACCGAGCAAGTACTTTCATCATTTAGCAAGAGCATTAGGTAGGGCCTGCGGTGTGTTAGAACCGTTAGAGCCGCCCACCTTCAAAGCTGGCCATGTCGATTGCCTTCCGTCTGCCGACTGCCACCTGCCGCCTGCCGACTGTAATCTGCTGTCAGGCATATGCAAATATGGAAGAAGAACATGTTGTTGTCAAGTCTCCACAGGCTATCCTCGCTTACATACACACACATTATGCTGTCAGAATGACCAAAAAGGCCAACGGCACAAATGAATATGCGGCATAGACATAGGTAAAACGCTTTGTTGGACAACACAGAGAGGCAGTGTGTGGGCGGAGAAACTGTAAAAATTCTTAAGATGCCTGCTAGGCAAATGCTGCCTCAGCAGCGCTTAAAGTAACTTAAATTTTTTGCCCAGCCACAGTCGCTGTGGCGAAGGCACGTGTTATGAGCGTTTCGCTCCACCTGCCCTCTTCAAGACAGAGGCGCAGGCAGCAGGCAGCAGGTGTCGCATACACACCAAATATTTCAATAGAGCTGCGAAAGTTTCATTGACTTGACAGGTGGGGTAGATGTGTGTGTGTATGTGTGTGTGTGTGCGGGACTAGGGTATATATATTTTACAATAAGTTGGCCCAAGTGTAATTGTTACCGTTTAAATTTCCATTAAAGGACGCGCATAGGCAAATGGGGCCTGGGGGCTGCCGGCCGAAGTTGAAGAAGCCGCTACACAAAATATGTCACATTTAAGCTGCGCTTTAGACAACCACAACAAAAACACCCTCCACAACAACAGAAGCAACAACAACAACAACAGTGCGAGCGGAAACAATGGCGACGTTTACAACAAAAGCCGAACGCTTTGAATAGGCCGCCCGCTATTAACAAACCATAAAGTAATTTCTTGCTTTCCTGCACGGAAATTAGACATTTTGTCAGGGGAACACTCAACTTGGACGCTGGCTGCGACGCCAGCGTCAAGGATAACAATAACAGGAACAATAACAAGCTAAACAGGGCGGCAGGACACTCGGTTGCCAAGTTAAAAGTGAAAATATTATAATGAAGTATGTTGTTAGCTGTTGCGAGATTTTCCAAATATATCCATCAGATATGGTACAGAGGCTCAACACAAAAAAAAAAATACAAAAAATGAAAACATTTTATAAGTAAACAAGCAGCGGCAGCAAAAAGTTTGTCTATTTAAAAACTTTTTGCGCAAAAGTTATAAAACATGAAAATATTTCTTAATTATTTTTATAAACAACGGCAGCTACGTCTCGCTGAAGCAGCCCCAGGGGCTGGGCTCGATTTGGCCAGCAGGCCACGCCCACTTTACCCATGTCTTACCCCTCTGCCGGCCTGTGCGGTGTCTGGTTAGGCAAGCGGGTCGATTTGCGTCTTCGAGTGCTGTTTGTCTTGCTTGAGCACATTTTGCCTGAGGTCAGGATTCTGTTTGATTAACATAAATACAGGACTACAAGCAAAAAGGGAAAAGTCCCAGTTTCATTTCTCCTCAGCATACTCGTTCGGGAGGCCAAAAGAGTATATTTGGTGTTGGGCAATGTCCATCATTGCTACGCGCCCTTTGAGCAGTTTGGCATCCAGATTTTCGATTTCAGCAATGCGAACACGTATTATGCAGTCGCTGGCGCCCGACCACAGCAATTTGACATGGAAATGTTAAAAAAATTAATTAGCTAAACTCAAGAAATTTAGAGAAAACACAAACTTGGGGCTGAAGGATATTCCGCGAAAGGTCTTGCGACTCACCTGCAAAAAGATGAAAAGTGTGGCAAGGAGCTTAAGATATTTTCATAATTAATTGAATAATATTTTCGTGCAAATATTGAAATATATCTTAAATATGTAAATATATATTTGTGTATATATGCATACATTTATATGTATGTATATATATATTGCATGGCAGTAATTTTGATTGCCGTTATCTGCGTTTTATGATGCTTCTGCTGCCGCAGAAAATATCCAAATGGTTTCTGATATATGTATGGCAGTGTGTTTTGGCCATGGCTATAAAATGTGGCGACTGGATAAACGGAATTTTTGGCGGTTGAATTTGTATTTTGTATTCTCGTTCAGCTGCAACGTTGATGATTTATGCCCACACAGAGAGCAGCAGAAAGAACAACAGCAAATGCCGAATGTCAACAAAATATTTAAACACTCAAACTTTAAAGCTTTTCTAGTTCTAAACAGTCGAAAGGCTCTAACGTTGGCTTGTTTACCATTTTGTGTACTTTATAATTAATCAGCAATATATTTCATAAATAATTAGGCAAGGCTAAGCGTGCCTATTGATGCCAATTAATAATGTAAAATTTATCAAACAAGAAAAGCTGCTCTGCAGCTTAAAATGCCTTCTAGGAGGTCTATCAAAAAAGGACTTATTTTCCTTTTGTATTTTCCTGTTTAAGTAGGGTCCTGTTTTGCTGCCTTGCAAAGCTAAACAATTTATTTCCATTGAGAAAAACAATTTTTGGTTTGGCACAACTTATTAACCCGCCATCATGTGGACCCACGCCCCGAGCCGGCGCCTTCTTCAATTATGGCCCAGCCAATTCCTTTGTTTAAATGTATTTCTTTTTCTCTAGCACATTTAATTTTTGCTCTTTTTTGTCTATCTTGAAGCGCTTGTTATCTGCGAGTGTTTGTGGCCTGCATATTTGTGCTATACGACTTTTAGCACTGCCATTTTTTGCACACACACATAGAACAAAAAAATTGTCTTGTTTTTTTCAAGCTATTTTCTGGAGCCTAATGCAGAGCTCTTTAGCCTCTGTTTTACTTTGTGTGTGTGTTTGCATTTGTTCTCCTTTGCCAGCTTTGCACCCGCAACAACAACAACAACGACAACTACAACTAGGACAACGTTCGCCAGAGAAACTAATTTCTTGCCGTTTTCTCCCGTTTTGTGTTTTCGTGTTTAGCTCGCGGCTGTTAAGCTCTGCTCATTGTTGTTCTTGTTGCTGCTGCTGCTGTTGTTGTTGCAGTTGTTCCTGCTGTTTAGCTCTCTTTTTTCCTGCAGTTTTGCGATAGCACGCATTTCGCTGTTGCTGCGCGTTGTTCCCATACCCTGTTTAACTATTGAAAGAGGGTAGCTTTAAGCTGGAATATATACTTAAGTTAAATTTTGCTGACATACGAATTAGCTTTTCTACTCTTACCAGAGATTGCGAGTTTTAGACTTGATGTTTTACTACTGTATTATTTTATTTACTGTATTAGCATTCTCAAACGCTGAAAAGGTTAGTTTGGTATTTTATATAATTTTATAGTACTCATATGTTCATCGATCTTTTCATCGGATCACAGTATTTAAATTATTGTCTTTCAGTCTCTCTAAACAGACATTGAATGGAGCAAAGTAGTTGAAATAGCTGCAGAGTAGAAGGTCGTCCACTAAAGCAGTCCATTGCACACTTTTCTGCTTTTCACAAGGATTCACAAGTATTTCCAGATCATCGTCAAGTCGATCATGCCCCAATTGCTGTTCTTGTTGTTGCCAGCTTGTTAGCGTGCCATAGCTGAAATGGCATTTCCTGTTGTTGTGGCTCGAGTTTGGCTTTTGCCCAGGCAGAGTCCGCCGGCTAAGATATTTAAATTATTATTCGGCGTAGACAGAATGAATTTGATTGGGGGAAAAACTAAGTAAATGTAGCCCGAGGGACTTCACGTGTCTACCCCATGCGGCCTTTGTGCGTTTCACCTGAGAGGGGTCGAGCGAGCGATGCAAATGCCACCTGGATTGCATGCGTGAGAGAGAGATAACAATTCGTTGCATTCCATTTTTGAGAGAATTTCTTTTCTTAATTAGTTGCAGTCTGTTTAATTTATGGCATCTGCTGGCTGCCCCAACCAAAGTTCACAGAGGCATGCAGCATGGCAATGACTGTGAATCTGTTATGAATGTTCAATATAATTCACATTCAATTGCCATGCAGCCAGTTGTGGGCTGGAGGCGCCACATGTTGTTGCTGCATCCACACAGGCATAAAACTGATGGACAGCCAGAGGGCAAGCAGTCGTGTGGCATGCAAACCCCTTGTCAGCGTACGCTGCCGTAAACAAAACATTCATCAACATTTTATACACTCAACATGTGCCCGAATCACAGCTCTTTCCCCTCACTTTTTGTCTCTCTCTCTTGGCTCTCTCATAGACCTCAACATTCTCACCCTGCCTTGGGCTCTATTTATTTGTTTGTATTTTCGACTGCCTTCTCCAGCTCTTGCCTTGTTCAATTTCAATGTTCTTTGAAAAATCACAACTAATTAACTTTGCCTATGGCTCCAAGCAGGAAAATTATGACGAATCAGTTTAGAATAGCTGGAAAAGTGTGTGTGTGTGTGTGTGCGTCGTGCTATGTTTGCGGCTTGCCATGCCAGATGTGTTGCATTGTTGCAAGCGCAGCGTTTTGGCTATATATAGACAACAGATTTTCCCGAAACCGTTTCCGGTTCATGCTAATGTTCTAGTTTATGGCCAAACAAAGCGGCGGCTCAGCTAAATGAGGCACAGCCGTAAACGAGACGTGTGTGTATGCGTGTGTGGGCGAGTGTGTGTCAAAGTTCAAAGGCAGCCAAGTAGCTCAAAGAAATTTCAATGTCAAATTAAATATATGTACACATATAGGCAGCCAGTAAAAATGTTATTCATGATAAATTTTCATATTTATTTTACATTAAATTGTCTTTGATATTTTCTTTTCTATTTATTTGGGCCATCTTGGCGCTCAGACCCCGCTCACTGAATTTACAAAAGAAATTACTTTTTAAAATATTTTTCTCCTCAATAAATCATTGTCAGATAAAATTTAAAGAATTACAAAAAAATGTGACACTTTTTAAATAATGAAAAACAGCTTATAAAATAAAAATAATAAATTTTTATACTTTAAGCTGCTTTCTGTGCTTCGAGTTGCAAGGGTTTCAACCCCTGAGTAAACATAAAATACTTTTAAAGTAATTTGTATTTCAATAAATCAATCAAATATATAAAATATATTCAGAATTGTTATAACAGGAGAAATAGATTTGGGACTATTCAAGAAACGTGTAAAAAGACTGTTTGAAGCTTATAACAAAATAAATATTTAAAAATATATGAATAAATAAAGCTTGTTATGACTTGAGCGTGGTCAGAAGTTAACTTAAATTTAGTTTACAACTGAGTCTCTAAGCAGTTGTGCTGCAAAAAGTTTTAGATTTAAAGCAGTTGAAGCTGGTGCTAGGCCGGCGTCAAACTGGTGTCAGGCAGGCCCTAGGCTGAGTAGCAGTTGCATTTATATCATAGCTCAGATTCACATGACTCTTTATTTAACATTCTTGTTACTCAGCAAATCTCTGACAACTTATCAAAACTATTTCATAATTATTTTACCGAGGCAACACAATGCTTTGCTATCAAATGTAACTCACTTTTCGAATAGCTAAAATCTGTTTACATTTATTTTCTATTAGACAAAAGAATAGTTTTTAATTAAAGTAAAGACAGCAGCTTTAAGAGAGGCCCCATTGAAAAATACTTTAATGGGCAATGGGCAAACTATTGGCCGCGCTCAACGGATTTTTAGTGGCGTCCTAATTGAAATATATATACGTGTTTATTTGCCAGCTGCAAGAGAAGTTTGAGAAGTTCGTCGTAATTGCAACAACTCTGAAATGCCAAAGTTCATAAAAACTGAGTAATTTTTGCATTTGCCGTCTGCTGCGGCTGTTGATTGTTTCCCGGCAGCCACAGCCATTGTTACCAGCGTCTGCTCTGCGTCCAAGTTCGCTTCGGTATGTCGATGAGCGGGCAAATTCTTAAGAAACTTTTCCATCATCAACAGTGACAGGATCTGCGCCTGCCCACAGCTGACTCGAAAGGCAGGTGAGGTTTCTGCTCGCTGCATACACAATGAAAGTATTTATTAAAACAAACTTCGCTCTATCTCCCTCGCAGTATTTCCCTTTCTCTGTCTTTACTATCTGATGGTCTCTCTTTTGCACCATGGGCACATTCGGTGGTCTTCCGTGCAAATTGTCTATTTACAAGCAGCATAAGGAAATGATATGTTTGAACTGTTAAGTTAACAGCCACTAGGCTTAACAGTTCTACAGGTGAATTGGCAAATATCTTAAAGTTTAGTCTATTGAGATTTTCAATCATTGTTCTTCTAATTTGCCCCACTGTGCGCTGTGATACGGCAAAGTTTGGCGCAGTTTGAAGCGGTTTTGCTCTAGCTGCAGTGGAGTTGCTGCCGCTGTCGCCCAGGCGCATAAATGTCACTTAGACGCTTCTTGGCGCTGGCCATGCGGCAAAGACGCAAGCGCTCAGCTATTGTGTTCGCAATTGCCACATCGCACCCGCTGAGCAAATTGCGAAAGTGACAATTTCGACAGCCTCGCAGATACTCGCAAATGCTCGCAGGACGACGACGACGACATCGACGCCTGGCCAAAGTGTAAGTGCAAATTCAGTTTGGTTTAATTTCGACAGTCTGTGTGGTCTATTGGCGGAGATGCCGGCGCTGACCAAACGCTGCCCTCCCTGCCCGGCCAGTCAGAGTGTACTGCATCTTGACTCCAACGGCCCTGCGTCCGACGTTGACTGCGGCGTCAGCTGCGATCTTTATTAAGTTTTCGCTTACTTTTCGCCGAGTGCGACAAAAAGTTTTGCCTGCCAAGTTTTGCCTTCAAACAATTTTCCCTTGTTTTTCTACATTTCGGCTTTTGTTTTCTGGTAAAGATTTCACTTGCTGTTTTCCCAACACTTTCTAACCAGTCACACCCGCACGACTTGACAGACAGACGGATCGACCGCCAGACAGACGGAATCTCGACGAACTTTCATTTTGCTAAGAGTCCTCACCAAATTTGTTGTCTATAGCTATTCACCAGCTATGCCACTGCACACTGCACTGAAATCAATTTGCCCTGAGTCGATGTTTTCAAATATTATTGCAATTGTACAGTGAACACTCAAATACCTAAATTTGGCCACTTTTGCGCCTTATCAAAGTTTATCGCATTTTTCAAGCACTGCAGTTTTCTTATGTCTAGCTCCACTGTACCACATTTGTATATTTGAGTTGTTGTTGTGGATGCCGGTAACTGGGTTTATTTGTTCTCTGCAGCAAATATGCTCGATTGCATTTGAGTTATTGTTTGTAGCGCAGTTGACAGGCTCCTTCCAGGACAGAGTCCGGATGCTGGACGCTTAGTGGCGCCTCCATACTCCTTCCTCTCACTCCCCATCTCTCTCTCTCTCTCTCTGCTTACTCTATCAGACACTCTCTGGTCTCTGGTGGCATTACACATTGCTTTGGCGCTCCCTTTGGCTGCCCGTGCATATTCAATATTTTGGTATTTATCTTGTCAGACAATAAAATAAAGCAAAGTACGCACATTGTAGATAGCTATTGGACATGGAAACCAGCATGCCTGCACACACCTACACACACACACACACAGATTGGAGCTGATGCAGTCTAGAAATAGGTCAGCAGTGTCAAAGTTCTTGTCGCTGCTAGGTTCTCTGCATGCCAATGCAGGGCCACAGGAATTTACATGTTCGAATTTTCCTTAAGCGTCCGTAAGCTGCCAACCGTTGACTACACTCGAAGAAAATAGCGTGCAATTCTTTAAGATTTACTATACACTTGAATGCTTTAAACGAATTTTCAGTTTCATTGGATGAGAATTCACAATTTCGTGCTAAATTTCCAAATTTCCAAAGCAAAAAAATCTAAGCAGACTTAGCTTAACGCTCAAAATTTTCCCTACTCTATAATTTCTCGTATATATTTCATATAACAGCCACAATTACAAATATATTTTATATAAGAGATCACGATGCAGGAGGAATGTCGTGTGATTGTGATGCGACAAATGCCAGAATTGGTTAAATTATTGCTGGAATCGAACATGGAGAGCGATACCTATACGTATTGCTTGGAAGTTGCGCTCTGTCGGCTAGAGAACTATTCCAAGCCTCTAAGCAGCGCGGAGCGTATCTCACAAAATCTAACCGACTTTCTGGATCGCTATCTGTGCGAGCAGCTGCCGACTATGGCGCACACAATCAAAACGCTCTCCAATGTGATTATCGACGATATCAGTATATCGGATTGCTTCAAGTTGGGTCTGCTAGACTTTCTGCTATCCGTTAACTTTAAGGCCTTTCGCTCGGCTCGCATTCACTACGAGGAGTACATGGATCGAAGGATGAAAATACTCGATGATCTGGCAGTAGCGCAGGGCAACGCCAGTTCAGAAACCAGAAAAGAGTTCAGTTTGGATTCATTTAGACAAACGATGAATACGAAGCTGCTAAGCAGTTGTGTGTCAACGTCAGAGGAAGACGCTCTCAGGGAGTCCACAGCCAGTTTAAATACGGTGCACTCGCGAGGAGTCTCTGAGGTGACTTCCACGTTAGCTCGATCTAGTTCTGGAGAAGTCTGTCCAAATCCTTTGCAGAAACAGTTTATCAAGCCAATCAGCTCCTGCACTTTGGCTCGTTGCAACGAGCTGGGCAGCAAGCGCCTATTCGTTGTAGCCTTCGGCAGCTACTTGCGTAGAAAGTTCAGCAACGCGACGCAGTGCTTGCAGCAGTACGGCGAGGATGGCTTTGTCACACGCGAAATACTGGGCATGTTCTTTCTGCCGGGCGATTGTCACTACTTCAACGTTGTCAACCATTTGATACAGCTGCGTCCCAATGTCATTAGCAATGCGGAGACAAGCCAATTGGTTGTTGACAAGTTTTTGAAGCCCCTGCAGTATATGCAAATGATACAGCTGTATATCAATTGCTGTGAGACGCCCTATGATAATGGCGAAACAATCGAGACTTTGACCAGTTTGACTGCGGCACTCGGCCGCATGATCAAGCCAATTGTGGAGACGCTCACGGAGTTCGAGCGTAGCTTGTCCAATGACAAGGAAGGGTTAGGGCTGCTTGACTTTCGACGTGCCACAAAGGCCAGCTTTAAGAGCCTTGAGCTTTTGTGGAGCTTGGCTGCGGCCAGTTACATCTCCTATCCGGCTGAGTTTGGCAATGAGCCGCATTCACGTAGTCAACACGTCTTGTGCAGCTTGGTCGAGCTGACGGCACAAGCATTAACCATCAAGGACCAGGGCAGGCGGGCCTATTCGGCTGCTTTGCTGTTGCATGTGCTGCAGGTGCATTGCCGCTTCCTCGACAATTGGTGGCGGCTGGGCGAGTTCAACGACTGTCACGAGGAATTCGTTGCCTACAAATCGGAGAAGAATGGACGAACTGAATATGTGATGCGTTCCTTTGCCAATGGACAGCCCTATATGAAAATCTGTAAGATATACAAGATTATAAAGCGGCACATCGAGTCGGCTGGACCAGCACTCGCAGCTCTGTACGATTCGAAGCGTTTGGCGGAGTTTGTGATCGAGCATAAGTCGATGCTGGAAATAAATCTGCATCAGACAGTTGTGCGATCCATGCATCAACAGCTCAAATTCTACGAGATGCCGTCGCATAAGACAGCCGAGTCCGGCCCTGACATATTCTTTCAGCTAAAATCGACCGAAGATGATCAGCTGCGTTGCCTTTACTACGTGTACTACAAGGAGACGACCTTAGAGTTGAATCAACCGGAATTCTGCAACATTGACGAGCTGCTGCAGCGCTGCCAAAGCTGTGTGGCCTACACGCCACTCGTGGAGCTCATCTGTCGGACACTCGAGCGCTATCTGGATCAGCGTGTTCTGCTCTTGAATCGATATGTGGCCTTTTTAATCAGGGATCGACTGCAATTGGGCAAGGTGCTGGAGGAGTTACGCGCTGTCTACTTGCTGTTCAACTTTGAGCAGTTTGCTGAGCAATATTCAGAGGCATTTGGCTACCTGGAAAGTGGATTGATTGACAAGTCTGCTCTGCAGCTGCAGGCCATTATGAATGAGTATAGTTCTACGGCATTGCATGGCAGTGGTGCATTTACTGTGTCGCTGCCCACTGAAAATATTGAGCAGCTTTCGCTGGTCTATAGCGGCGAAGGCATGTTTGCTAGCATAATTACAGAACAGCAGCTCAAAAGCTACAATGAGGCATTTCGCATGCGATTGCAGTTGCATGTGACGGTGCATCGACTGCAGCAGCTGCCACAGCTGAATGGCGATCATGCGGTGGCCGAGTCTCTGTCCCAGCTACAGGCAACAGTGCTGAAAGCCCTGGAAAAGCAATTCAGAATGCAGCCACTGAAAAAGGCGGCGGCTCAACTTGATGAAACGCTGCGACGCAGCGAGAAACAATCGCAACTGCAGACAGCGCATCTGGAATTCGTGCAGCTGATGACTTCTAGCTTAAAGCTAACTGTCTACCGTTCGCAGCACGAGCTGCACGAACTGCTAACAATGGCACGCATCGTCGTCTGTCTGTGGCGACGTGTTGAATATATATACTTCTACAACATGACAGCGAACCAGGAGAGCGACTATGAGGCGCAGTATGCGCTGCATAATATGGCCTATCTAATATCTGTGACGGCTGCTACGAAAGCCATGCGCTGTTTGCATCCGCTCAAGGACATTGTCAAATAGTTTTTATATTACAAAAAAAGTAAAATGAACCTAAAAAAAAAAAATTTAAATCTATTCAACTGCTGCAACTGCATCAGCAAATCCGCAAATAATTTTTTATCAATTTTCGGTGTGCGTCGCGCTTTTGTGATAAAAACCGCAAATTAAATCGTTTTGGGCTGCCTCGACGAAATTTATTTGTAGCGTGTAGCCAAAGCCGCAGGCGCCACGCCCACTCGCTTAAATGCAAAAAGGAAAAAACTCGCAGAAATTAGAGCTGGCAGCTGGACAAGCTCGACTATACCAAATCACATGCAGCAACCAAAATGATTCAACGGATTCTGCGGCCACAGCGGTTGCTGAAACATACAAACATATATATACATATTTATATATATATATACATATATGTATTTAAATTGCCAGCGCCTTGTTGGCCAATAAATACAAAAAATATATATGCAAATAATTTCATTGAATGGCGCCAAGTGTCATAAATTGCTAGCTCAAAAGGCTGTTTCTGGCTCATTTTTGGTTTGTGAACCTATAATTTAAGTTAAAATTAAATGTTTGTAATTTGTATCGAATTTGATGGACAATAAATACGAGGGAAGTTTGAACAATAGCATAAAATAAAGGTAGAAATAAAATTACAAAACTATTTATAATTAGCAAGAGAATGATAGAAAAATGTAGAAAAAAATAAAAATAAAAAGACAAAATATTTTATTAAAATTAAAAAATATTTTAAAACCTTTCCTTACGTTTAATTAATTTTTATATCAATCATTTTTTCAAATTCAACATTCATGTAAATTTATAAGCTCTTCAAGCCACCCTCGCTTATATGTGTATATATATCAGCGTGTCTGACTGTGATTCGTTTGCCTGTTTTTTACGATTTGAACGCCTCAGAGATCGCCTGCTTTATGCGTCTGTCTGGCAAATAGAAAGCAGCTCGTAAAATTTGTTGGGTGGTGCGTGGTGGTGGGTGGAAGTTGGACAGGTTTATGTGTCGGAACTAGACGTCGTTTAATGCGTGCGTATATGCATTTTTCTCATTAACTTGGCGGCCATCTAACAAATAGATAAGCGCCCCGTAGCGCTCGTTAAATAACAGGAATAAAGCTTCAAGTGCCAACGAAATGCCGAGCTTTAAACTACAGAGAAACTGAGAGCCTCCGAGATTGCAGACAAATTTTTAGGTCGTTCTATGAAATAAAAGCAAATTTCTTGAATATGCTTCAACATGATTCATTCATGAGTGCAAAACGTAGTCTGAATGTTAAAAGTACACAAAAAAGTACGCACTTGAATTAGGAAAGCAAAATACTTTTTAAATATTTTACATACTTCAAATGAAAGTAAATTCTGTTGAGTGAAAGTGGAAAAGAGGACTCTCAGACTGTGAGCTCTACGAATTTTGGGGAACTCTTCAGGGGTTATTGAGAATTATAAAATAGGAAATGAAGGAAATTGTGATGATAGGAAAATTTAAATTTAGCTGGACATTTTTGATATGAGTGCTGCTATTTTTCTCAGTGTATATTGTCTTGATTGTGTGGGTCTATTTAATTTCTGAATATGAAAAACATATTTTAAAGTGAGTACATATTATTTTTATGAAGCATAAAAGAAAAAAAAAATAAGGAAAAATAAAATAAATTGTAAACAAATAAATAAGAAAAAATAAATATAAATAAATAAATAATCAAAAAAAGTCTATCTCAGGCACTTCGTAGTATTCTTAATTAATATTTAAAAAGACATTAATGATTTTTATATTTAAAAAATAAAAAAATTTATAAATAAATATAATTTATTTATAAACAAACAAAGAAAATTCTCTAGAATATTTCTATTTATTTTTAATCAATATTTAAAAGGAAATTTCTGATTTAAGTAAAAATTACGTCATATACTTCCATATAGAGAGCATATGCAGAATATAAATTTGTATACTGACAGAAATATAAGTATATAACTTTTTGAAAAAAAATAACACCAGCTCTGGTATTGACATCTATTATAAAAGATTAAATTTCCTCTTTCATGTTCAACCATAAACAAATTGTTCAAACATACCTTTTTCATTTGATGTCTGACCAGAAAACCATTTTTTTTCTGTTCATTTTCAACTTATTTCTATAATGTATTTGATAGTTGGAAAAAAACAAAGTAGTTGGAGTCTGTGTAATGCGTGAAAATATTTTCATTTACTTTGTGCCCACATTTCGACCACTGCAACCGCATTCGCAAACATTTTAAATACCTTTTTGCATTTTTGCTATTAGTTTTCATTTGATTGTTAGCCATGGTTTTTATTATATGTATATTTTTTATTCATTTCAATTTTTTTTGCAACATTTTTGGGATTGTTGTGTGTGAAACTTAGTAGAGATTTCGTTTGTCTAGATTTATTTGATTTCATTTGCAGTGAAAGAACTTTTTCAATTTCGGAGAGCTGAGCGCTTCCATAGCCAGCTCAATATTCAAATTTCAATTTAGTTTTCCCTTTTTCCGCTTTTTTCAGCTCGCTTTGTATTGTCTGTTAGCTGCCAGGCCCTATGTTTGGTGGCATTTTATTAAATAAAATAAAAATTGTAATTACATTTTTTATTGAAAATACAAAAAATCATGCGGTTCATCGAGCGCTTCGAGCGCATTTTCCCAGCAATCATATTCTGTGCTCTGACTTAATGATTTCTCACAGCGCCGTCAAAAGTAAATAGTAAATATTTACTTGAAACATCTGCCCTGTCGCCTGCGACACGTGCCTCGTGCTGCATTTCAATAAAACAATCAGCTGTCAAAAAAATATAAACACCGGACAGCACGGCCGGAATTGAGTGAAGCTTGGCTTCGAATGCCGTGGGCCGCGTCCCAGCGACCACCAAAGTTGATTTGCATGTCATTAACAGGCAGCAGTCGAAATGGAATTACATTCAAACCGAACTGCAGACAACTAAAAATAAATCCCTGTTGATGCGGTGGTTGTTGCTGCTGCTGCTGCTGCTACTACTCCTATTGCTGCTGTGGTTCTGTAAACAAGTCAATACTAAAAATATCACATATCGCCCCCGACTAATTAGTAGCTGTGCATGATACCAGGCCGAGCCGACTCGTATCTATCTCAATATTTGATGCACAACATTTTGTGGGAAACTTTTTGGACACGCCTCATAAAGAGCAAAGAGACAAATGATTTTCCGCTTTTGGTTTGATTTTTGATTTTCCCATGAACTCGTGAAGCTCAGCTAATTATGAATTTCATTGTCATTTCTGTCTGCGAGAGACAAAACAAATTAAACAACAAAATATGGCAAAAATGTGGCATTTAATTGAAAATAATAGCAGCGTAAGTTTGTGTGAGTGAAAGATGAAAACTCTGAAATATGCTCAAATGAAATCGATTGGGAATATTAAATAATAATAAATAACCCCTGAACTGATTTAAAATGGGAATAACGGGAATAATGTTCCTGTGAAAATTAATGTAACAAGCGAAAGGAGGCATATCAATTTTTGATCAACACGACGAGTTGAGTCGATCTAGCCATGTCTGTATTTTTTTTTTTTTTTTGAGTTGAATTAGAATTTTAGCTTATATTTTTGTTTTTAAATTGACAAATTATTTCTTCATATGCTAAGCACTAGAACATCTCAACTTATAAGACTGAGGAACTGGCTTTCAGCCCACCTGGCTACAAGAACTCTGTTGATATAGCCAAAAATGAAACTCAACTGATTTGTTGCTTATGCCGAATTGCCACAAATATAGAGTTAAAATTAAAGAAATTATTTGGTCATATGCCGACATATGTAGCATGACAATCTTTCACATTATTTCACTTTAGCTCCATTATTTTTTTCAATTTTGCCAAAAATCTCATCAGAACGTGCCCCCGAGTAAGGTTGATAATCATGTAAAATCAAAGTTCACTCAATGAGCAACAGACAAAAACAAGGTGCATCTACATAGTAGATGGAGAGGGAATAGCCCTTGGAATTTATGGATTTGCATCAGTTTTTGGTTTGCATTGCAAATGTAAACAGAGCTGTAAATGGCAGACATAGACAGTGGGCAAAAGAGACAGCGAGAGACAGTGTTGGCAAGGAGGCAAGTGTAACCAAGGATTACTCGTAGATTTTGGATGCATGTGGATCTTGAATCTGGAGTAAATGTTTGGTTGTTGCGCCAGCTGCAACTCAACTGCAAGTTGTTGCGGTTGTGGCCCAACGACAGCCAGCTTCAAAATCCCAACCAAAATTATTAATATGACTTTAGGTGCCGAGTTCAGACGCGTCTCCTCCACCTACTGTTTCTGGCTGCCGCTGCTGCTGCTGCTGCTATGCTGTGGTTGCCAAGACAGCCGACAATGCAGCCGACAGACCTCAATGCATGTCTGTTAGATGCATTTACAGTGACCCCCCTCTAGCTCTCTCCAGCTCACTCTCCCCCTCTCTCTGTCTGTTAGAATTGGGCTTATGCCTTTGCCAGCTACTGGGCAAATTATGCCTAAGCTCTGCCTCGCCCACCTTTATGCCTTGGCTCTTTTAAATAACTGTGTGCTGTGTGCTGTGTGCTGTATGTGTGTGTGTGCTCAACGAAAAATTATCTTAGCTGGCTGCCATTGCCATGTGCACTTGCTGCCTGTTGTCTGCTAGCTGCTAGGTACACTCAGAGAAAAGACTAGGTAATACAGTTTACTTTGACTTGGAGAGATTTCATAAGCTTTCATATATATATATATATATATATATATACTATATTGAGGATTTTATTGACTCTTTCAGCAGTTCATGAATGATTTATACGTACATAATACATAAGTGTATTAAGCCGTGGCTTATAGCAACTAAAGAACTTAAAAGCGCCAATGGCTCATGAATAGTTGATAAGCATCAGTCATGAATGATCAAACCGAACGTCTCGATCATGTTTGATCGATTTAGTGAGCTAGGAATATTAGTTACAGTACTGTTACTGCTCTGATCACTGATCACTGATTAAGTTCACTTGATCTTTTTAATTCAATATATACTGAAGATATTCAAGGCATTCCAAATTCTTCAGTATTTTTTCAAAAATTTCAGAAACTCTTTATATATGTCCTATATGCTCCCCTCCATATGTTCTCCATGCTTTTCTTCCAGTGCATTTGCACAGCCTTCATTTTGAACACTAAATTCTGTGCACATTATTTAGTTGTTAGGGCGGGCGGCATCTTTGTCTGTGCAACGATTTGGTTATCTGGTTGTGGTCTTAGGATTAGCCAACAAAAACACACACACACACAACAAACAGCACACATACACTCACATACAGGTGCATAGAACTAACTGTGTTTGTCTCTCTTCGGGTCACCTAGGTGAACTGTACAAAGTGCTTCTTCTGTCTGTGCGGTCTTGCTCTACGCATTGTGCTGCGAATTTCTTTCACTTTTTTTCTCATTTCCTTTTTATTTTTATTTTTATTTTTTGAAGCGCTTCACCCTCAACAAGTTTATCGCAGACACCAACTCCAACTCTAATTTACATAACCACGCAAATTAGTTTTGCGTCTGCTGCAGTTTTTATCAGTGAGTAACAGCAGCAGCAACAACAACAACAACAGCTGGGAGAACTAGCTCCCAACTTTGTCACGACTGTTTGCCGCCTGGTGCTACGCCTGCTACCAGCTATCCGCCTCCATTGCCGCCTTTGATTCTACACTGCCCTCCCCACAACTCCCTTCACGCTTTCTACTTAAATTTAGTTGCCAAAGTTATTTAAACTTTTTTTTTAACCGCCACAATTTTTTGCTCTATTTTTTTACTCCACCTTATTTTGCAGTTTTCAAAAAATGAATTTCACTAACTTTTTGGCCAGCACTGTAGCCAGCATCTGTAGAGTCACACACACATACACTTACATACATATATATACATGTATATAGATATATGGCATATAGATAGATAGGCATCTGCCCCCTGCTTGTCGAGCAGTTGAGACAACAATTCATTTAACATTGAAGCGCAGTTTCTGATTATATTTTCTTTTTTTTTTTTGTGTAACAAAGTTTTTGCTAATGGCTCATGTGCACAGTGGTACAATATAGTGAACAATTAAATAACAAATAATAAACTACAGCTGCCCTATATTAAAGAAATGCTGTGTATTTCTTTTTGTATGCATAAAGTTACAAGATAAGAAAATTCGACTTCAGAAACGATTTATTTTAATCGAAAAAATATTGAGATTTCAGAATTTTGCTTCAAGTAAAAGTTTTTGTTTAGAAACAATTAATAGAAATAATACTTAAGAATGTAAACACTTCAATCACTTCAATATTTTACATATTGAGTTGAGAATGGAAATTCTTGAATGGCATTTGGAAGAAGTCATTTGCTCGAATGAGCAAGGTTATATCATTCTCAGAAGGATCATCATTAAAATTCTTTATGATCTGGTAAAGAGTGATACGTGAGCCTCAGTATTCTCCCATTTTTATTAATATTTTCTAAATTTTTTAAATTTTTAATGATTTTCAAAAATTTTGAATAATGAAAATATGTTGAAGATGAGACTTTATTTGTCATAATTACATTAATTCCTAGTTCAAAAATAAATTAATGCATTACATTTCTAATATACATCTCCATAAGATTTTACAAATACTCCCACTGCTACCCACTGTGCTTCTATTCGGCTAGCATTGTTGTAATTTTTGCCATGTTTTATATGGGTTTATTAAAGGTTTCCGTTAACTGGCTGGCAGACCGTGTGCGAGTGGCTCAACAACTGACCGTTCGGCCCCCCGCATGATTGGCAGCTGAGAAAGTTTATTTTGTTAATGGGGGAACGACGGTAGCTGCGGCGGCATTAAGCCAAACTATTGGCTATGTTGGGGCTTCTGTTTTGGACAGCGTGGCTAATTGAATTTTTTATAAATTATACAAGTCTAAATAGATACAAAGTGGGCAAAGAGAAAGAGAGGGAGTGAGAGACTGAGAGAGAGAGAGATATTTTTTATACAGCAATAGTTGCAGCGCTTTGTCGCTTAACCTTAACCGAGTTCCCGTGGTCGCAGCTTTATTTTAGTTTTTAATTTTATTTTTTATTTTCTATTTCGTTTTTTATTTTTTGTGGGACTTTGGCAACTTTAAATAGAATCGCTTCCTGCAATTTCGCAGCGAGTTGACTAAGGCGGAAAAAATCAGGGAGCGACGTCGGAAGTTATTTTTGGGGTACGTGCAACGTGCAGCAGAAAATGTTGCAAATTGAAAGAAAAGCCCGGCACTCGACAGTCGACAGTCGGCAGTCGGCACTGGAGGCGGAGCCTCTACTTGACTCCCATATGCTTTTGTTCGGGGCTCTTCCAATTTTTTCTCTCATTTTTTTACATTTTTTTCTTTGCGGAGCGCTGCATTCTAAGCGATTTTCTGCGATTCGCTGCAAGTTTTTGTCGGATTCATATGTGTGTGTGTGTGTGTACACGGGGTTTGTACTTAAAGTTGTCTATTTGCTAGTTGTTGTTAGTGTCCTGATTCTGATTCCGATTCTGATTCTGTTTCTGGGTCTGTTTCTGTTACCCTTCCTCTCGAACTCGTCTCACGCTCCACCCACCCCCTCTCTCGCTCTGTTTGTGTGCCAAGAGCTGCATTGAAAATGAAAATGTTCGCACAGTTTTCCGCACAGTTGCATTTTCACTATGCAGCTCGGCGCGGCTCAGTTACTTGATACAGTTTCTGCTCGCAGCCTTCAAATCGTCTCTACCAACCCCTCAGCCTTAGTTCTGGTTTGTTTTTTAGTTCCCTTATTTTTTGTATGTCGCCTTTTGCAATGTTTTGCAACCATTCATGTTGTTGTTGTTGTTGTTGTTTTCCTCTTCTACTCAGTCGTGCGCTTTTGTGCTTTCTACTTATTTTAAATGCGTTATCTGATTTTTGTTTTTGTTGTGAGAAGCTTGAAGAACCAGAGTTAAAAGTTGAGATTTTTACATTTTCTATGATTTGTGTGCACACACGCTAGGGCCATCAAGACTAACAGCTGAGCTCTCAAACAGCAGAGCATTAGGAGTAGACAAATTTGGCCAGCTATCGAATAATTATGAGCAGACTGACTACAAACCGAATAGCATTAGCGAGTAATGCAATAAGTACATTACAGTTAAGCTCTTGGGAACTCTCCTGCAGCTGAACAACTCTACTGCAAATGCCGTCCCTTCTTTGCCGGACAGCAATTAGCCCACAAAAACACGAAGCTGCATCAATCACATAAAGCAGCCTTTCCTTCTGCTGCTACTCTGTACATCCAAATAGAAATACAAACTACCGTTGGGGGCAAATGTTAGAGCACTCGCCACGCCCAACCCTATTTATTCGCCCACTCTTATCTTTTTGCGTCCGTCGCCCTGTTAATCCGGGAAGCGCATTTGCCAGCGTCATTCATGCAGCTAATTTGATTTTTCCCTCTTCAGACGTAGTCAGCAGCTGGATATCCGCTTCGTAGGAAATATTTTCATTAGACATTTTGTAAATATGAGCAGCTTATACTGTGCGCCAGTTCGCCAGCTCTGTCAATGAGAAATCAAGCTAAGGAGCTGCCCGCCTCATCCATTGGGACTTGACGATGACAAGACTTCGACTAGACTTCATGCTGAAATGACTATCGAATGACTACATGCTCCACTTTGAGAGCAGTCAAACGGCATAAAATAAATTGTAATTTGAATGCTCTCATTTAAAAGATCAGCTATTGACATTTAATGAGTATTTTAAGGATTTTTAGGGTACCTACTTTAATAAAAAAAGAAAACTTTCTTTAAAAAATAAGAAAATCAACTAGTCAATCAGCCAGTCAATCAATCAATGGCCAAAAGTTTTTATATGTGAGCATTTAAGGCAGAACTTTAATAGGAAAACCGTAAAACATCATTAATTTAGTCAATCATTTAGTTCAATCATCAATCAGTCCATCAATCATCAGAACTATAATTCTTTATGAAGCCAACAGCTTGATTAATATTTATTAAATATTGTTATATTTTAGAAAAATTCATTTTTCATTTTATCAGTCAATCAATCAGTCAATGGCCAAAAAATGACTCTATAAAAATATTTGAATAAGAGTTTTAATAGTTTTATCCTATTATAATAATACAATATAATTTTTTTAATATCTTATACCCATTTCAGTTTATCAATCAGTCAATCAATCAACCAATCAATCATCAGAATTATAATTCTTTACTTAGCCAATATCTTGATAAATATTTATTAAATATTTTGATATTTTGAGCAATCCAGTTATTTGAGCTGTCAATCAATCAATCAATCAATCAGCACAAAAAATGTTTTCCACTTGTTGGATGTGTGTATTATAACTATTTCTGTGCTATAAATTGGGCATCAATTATTAATCAGTCAATCAATCAATCGAAACATCGTTCCATCTCTTGATTACAAATTCATTTTAATGAGCTCCAAAACCTTTATATAATCAATCAATCAAACAGCTTAAATCCTATTATTCTTCTATTCTTCTTTATTTAGCTTTATTTATGTCTATAAGCTATAGAGCATTCGTGCAGCCTTAACATCCTTGCAGCATTGCAACAAACTAATTGAAGTACTTCAAATGTTTTCTTCATTGCAGCTCTAACGACACCCAGGCGTCACTCTCGCTTGCCTGCTGGGAGTGTGTGAAGAGAAAGGGTAAGTCCCGAGTGCAAAGATACAATTGCGATTATGGCAAAGGCTGGGCATCGGTGATTGGTGGGAAGTGGAACTTTTGGCCAGTTTGTTGAGCAGTCTGACAACTTTTGCCTTTGCTTTTAATTAGCACGTGGAATGGCTGTCAAATAATCAACTTTGGCAGCTGAACACACGGAGTTTCGGCTCTGGCTACGTATTTTCATAATTAAATGAAAATTTTCTGTAATTTTTCGAGCGTAAATACAAAAGGCAATCTTTACTCTACCCCACACACACACACACACACACACACTTACATTCTCTATCTCCTGCTATCCACATTCTGTTGAGGGTGTGTGTGAGAATATTTGTGAGATTTTGCACGTGTTTTGCACTTTGACGTTGTTCTTACGAATTCGTAAATATTCATTACATTTGTGTATTGTTCCAAGCTTTTCATTTTTCTTTTCATTTTAATTTCAATTTTCGCTACGCTACGCACTTGAAGTTATTTGCATAAGGTTGGCTGAGAGAGCTGCTCGTACAATAACTTTTTTTTTCATTTCCTTTTTTTTGGCATTTGTTTTTAAACGGCGGCTGTTGCATTTTTAATTAGGCCACGATTGACCTTCGGGCCACGTGGTTGAGTAGGTGGCTCGTCCAGTGTAACTTTAATGAAAGAGAAAAAAAAACATTCACCCACTGCTGCAGTGGCGCAACTGCTCGTCGATAGCTGGGAATGCAGCAGCTGCTTTAGCGCCTCAACTATTGACTCAGCCGCTTAGCTGAAATCTGTGCTCTCAGAAACAAAGTCCCATAGAAAGCAAGCATTACAGACACTTGACCTGAAGTAGACAAAGAGAGAGGGCAGCACAAGAAGAAGCTGCTGCTGCGGCTGTTACTGCTGCTGCTGCTTGGCTATGGTCTTTGGCACGCTCATCAATGATATTAAGCGAACTTAATCCTTTTACATGCTCCAGCTGGGTTTTTTTCTGCACTCGACAGCGATGACGACGACGACGACGACGAGGCGGCCGCCGCCAAAGCCAGTTGCCGCCAGCACTCAGTACACTGCGAGAAACTATGTAAATACTTAGATTTTCAGCAAATACTAAAGTTGTGATGTTTTTAACTTGAGAAGAAAATTATAATAAAATTTTAAATTGCATCAAGAAATTATTTAACACAAGAATTATATATAAAGTACTCAAAAATCATTCAATCAATCTTTAATTAATTTTAGCTTATTAATTAAAAAGCTACCTTTAAACATCTAAATCATCTATATTTTTTTGCAATATTGTTGCAAAATTATAATTCTTATTTTACAAAAATCTGAAGAAAAAAAATGTTTCTTTAAATTAAATTTTTCATAATTTCTTTTAGTGTTCATCTTCACTTTATTTTGCTTGGGCTTTGCAATGGAGCCGCGACAAGCTTACATATTTCTTTGTATATATGAGAGTATAAGTGTGCATGTGTGTGTGTGTGTGTGTGATCCACAGCCACTCATAACTTTTTCCTGCGTCGCCTTTGGTGACTGGCGAATGCGCTTGAAAAACTTTGTACAACTTTAAGCCGCTTACAAGCTTTGCGCTCTTAGCACTCGCCACGCCCACCAAACTGCTCGCACCCTACAGACAGTCGCCCAGCCTTTGCTTTGACGTCCACAACGCCCCTCCACAGTCGGCCTGCATCTTGAACAGGCAGCGACAGCTCCTCGACTCACGATTGCATTGGTCAAATTCCGACTCATAGATTTCTGACACTTCCTTTGCCCCCAAGCTTGTGAGTGTGTATGTGTGTGTGTGTGTGTTTTTCCATTAATTTTATTGAATTGTGAGTTTTTGCCTTTTTTCGTTGGCTTGGTTTATGCACGTGACCATGGCCGCGACACAAAGAAATGTGCAAAAAATGCAATTAACCGACTCGAGCGACGAAGCCGCAAAAACGACAAAAATCCGGTTTGAGTTTTAGTTTTTTGGCTTTAATTGAAATATTTGTAAACAATTAAGCAGCTGAAGTGTTTCCTAAGTGAAACATGAAATGTGTAACTAAATTACACCGAAACTGAGTTTTTGTTTGCTTGATAGACTGTTAGATTGTTAGATTGCTGCATTGCTTTAGCTGCAAGAAACAACTGCATTTTATTGAAGTAAAAATCAAATTAAATTACATTAGAAGTTGCAAAAAGTTGGCAGATTGAAATTGTTTGCTGGGGCCAGTTGCAGCATGTTTTAAATATTTAGAAAAATATTTTTGCAGAAATTTATTTGTTGCAAAGTTCATAATTTTTCAAAATAAAATGCAAGCTGAATACTTTATTAGAAAGTTTTTATTTTAATTGCATTTCATTAAGGAAAAGCTGTGCTAGCTGCGATGGCTTTTGCCTTTGACCTTTTAAATTGTTTTATGTTTTAAGCAAGAATATATAGAAAATGAATGGAATGTATTGAAATAGCGCATTTAATATGTAACAAAAATATAATTTAAAAAATAAACAATAATTAAATTAAATTAAATAAATAATATAAGAGTTATCTCTAGCTGAAGTGTATGCTTTCAGCTTAAGAACTTCCATACTAAAGCCTAAATGGAAAATTGAAATATCAAAAATACTTTGCAATAAGTTTATTATTTGCTTAGAGTTTTGAGCACTCCACTCAATTTGTTTAATTGTTTTCATTTCATATGACACTTAAAGACAAATTGAAACCGAAACCCAAACTCAATATTTTTCACACTCGCAAAATGTGCCCCAGGAGCGCATAACTCTTTGAGCGTTTGCATGTGTGTGGGTGTGTGTGTGTGTCTGTGTGTGTGGTCCAAAAGCAAATTCTACACATGCCGCACATTGTTCGGCAACCTTTTTTCCGCTTTGATTTATTGGCATCCTTAGGCCAACCGCCTTAAATATTTTGCCCAGTTCAAGGCGCAGCCACCAGAAGCGAGAGAAGTGCGAGAGAGAGAGAGAGAGAGGGAGAGGGAGAGAAGTGGCAGGGCGATAGACAGTGTTGACCGTTGGCTGTTCAAATCACGCTTATTGAATTTCGCTTTGGTCTTGTTGTTTTCAGCTTCTTCTTATTATTATTAATAGCCGCATTTAAAGCAACATTTTGGCATGTGGCTGTCAAAAGGAAAAATATATTTTAAATCATTTTCACTGCTTGCCCATTTGAAGTTTCAGGTTGCTGCCCAAATCCCGCTGTGGCTCATATATAATAATATTCCTGTAAGGGCAGGCAGATGTGTTTTATTAAACATTTTATGATAAGCACACACTTTTATATATATATATATATATATATATATATAAATATATGTATTTCTATAGAGAGAGAGAGAGAGATAAGCACGTGTTTGTTTGGGCTTTGTTGCTGCCCTTCGATTTGGCTGCGATTTATTTTATGCTCTTTCTTTCTTTGAAGATATCTTTGAAGTTATTTTCTTCTTTTTTTTGCCACTGAAATATGAGCTTCAGAGCACTTACTGCTGAAGCAGCTAAGCCGCAGCCGAGCAGTCAAAGTGGACCTTAATGTTGGCTTGCGGCCGACATGACTTCGCCACGCGCCCTGCTTAAGCACTTAAATTGTCATCAGCAGCAGCCGCAAATTCAGGCAAACTTGTTTTGCAATTAAATGCAGCGGGCAACAGGTGAGCAGGTGAAAACAGGCAACAACCAAAAAAGCCTCAAGAAAATGTCAGCGCACGCACATAACGGGAAAAAGTCATTAAGTACGAACACGCCAGACATTGCAGACACGAGCTGGCAGTAGCTGGCAGTAGCTGGCAGGCGCTGTCAGGACCTGCCGTAGTTTTGCAGTAATTGCACCACGTTTGAGCGCAGCTAACTGCATATTGAGCCACCAAGCACCACCAGCACACACTCTACTCTTACACTGTGGCTCCGAATGCCGGCGCAGCGTTTGGCTTGCATTATTTATGACAAAGTGAGCCCGATTAATCCGCACTCAATAGCAAGGCGGTTGCCATTGAAGGCGCACATGAACCAGAGCGAAGCCTGCGAACTAGTTCCAAAGAGCAGAGCATGTAAGCAAACATGACATATACCCTAAAAGGCAAAGCTCATCAGTTAAATGTGCGCTGTTCGTGCTAGCCGCTGCTGCTCTGCAACTGAATTGCCAAAGCCAAGCTTCAGTTTGTGAATTGGCAAAGCTTTCTAATCAATTAGTGTTTGTTAGGCCCGTAGGCTCTTCGATTTCAGTTCTGCTTCAATGCATTCTTTTCATATTAAAATCTGACCTAAATCTGATTTAAATATTAAGAAACTGATCGAACCAACTGAAGCTTGTGCATAGCTTATATACTTAGAGCAATTTGCTTTCTCACTTAAATAAAAATATCTAAACTTACCTAATATATAGAAATAGTTTTAGCTGCATTGCAGATTGCTTCACTCAGGCATGTCGAGCTCAACAGCAACTCAAGTCTCTCAAGCATTTTATTATTTTTAGTAGCCCAGCTACGTCTCCTTCATGATGCTGCTCGTACCTAACACTAGCCAATATACTCACATTAGTTCGTAATAGAGTATATAACAACGGTTCAGATTCCCAGTGCTCGCAGCTTATAGCTCATTCTGCTTTCAAAGTGATTCCATTAACAGCTGCTTTTGTAGCCCTGAACAAAATTTTAAGCTGACGTCGGTATAGGCACAAGGACTCCCCAGACTGTGTGCGTGTGTGCTGGCGTGTGTGTGTGTGTGTGTACTCTTATTTACTTCATGCAATTTAATATTGTACGAGCTCTGCGGCAAGCAGCGCCGCCTACAGCTCCATTTCTCGTTGTCCTCGCCGGTGTGGTATATGCGTTCACTGAAGGCATAAATAATCTGTTGCTGTTGCAGCTGCATGCGTGTGCGTGTGTGTGTGCGTGGGCGTTGGCTATGTGTGTCCTTGCATGCCGCCATTTACTTGATGATAAACCATATATAATTAATTTAAATTTAAGCAACACACGAGCGATAATTTCTTAATGAAAATTTATTTTGACTGCCCCTTGGGCTCAGCTTAAGCTCTCTCCACGGCTGCTCGACCCCTACCCTAAAAATAAGCTGGACTTTGGTCGAATCAATTAGGCACCTTTAATGTTAATCGCTTCATATATCACGACTCCACAGCCCAGAAAGCAACAGGCCGACAAAGGGTCGTTGACAGCCCGCAAATGGAAATGGCAACGGCAATGGCGGCAAATAAAGGGGGAATAAAAGGGAGAAGCAAAAGGAAAAGTCGCACGCGACGATTTTCGCGCTAATAAAGGACGCCACAGTGGAACAAACAGCCCAAAAACTGAGCTGCTGAAGTGTCGGAGTGCGATAAAAAGATTAAAGTGCACACATGCAGACCTGCGGGGGAGGAGTTTGGCGTTTGTTGGAGCCGAATCAAAGCAGCGATAATTCACACACACACACACACACACAGCCGCACTGACAAGCATAAGCAGACAAGAAACTAGCACACACATCGCACTCAGCTGCCAATTGGTAATAGAAAATCGGATCAGATTAGATTTAATGCGGCGACTGCTAATTTTTGCCTGATTTTTCATTTGGCGCACAAAAGTGGCGGGAGGGTGCGGCCGCCTTGGCGCCAATGCGTGGATTGGAATCGGCATCACAATCGCAATCCCAATCGCCAGTGTCAGCGCCAGCATCAGCCTGCCAGCTCCCAACGAGCTGTCAGCGGCAATACGCCCGCAATGACAGCTAAACAAATGACAGAAACGCCAACGGAAGAGGCGTACGGCTGGAGGGTAAGGTAGCGCCGGGTGGCAAAAAGGAATTGGGCTGCGAATTGAGATTGGGAATGGCTCTGACAGCAGGCGCAGCTGAAGCTGCAGGCGCTCCAAACATATACCCACAGAAATTTACACTCAAAGAAAAAAATTGTTAAGAAAAAAAAAAAAATAGAAATAAAATGAGAAAATTTTCAGCTATTTTTAAATATTAGCCTTCGCCTCATGTTTCATTCTTCTTAGCCAAACATATTTCACATTCAGCATAATTTTTCGCGCAGTGTAAGCACGCATGTATCTATGAGTGGGCGCACAGCGTCATCTACATTTCCGCTTCCGGCTATTTATGCTAAAAGTATGGCGGATACGTTGATGCCAACCATAGCAAAAGTATTACTGACAACAACAACAACAACAGAGTCACTGTCACGCTCACAGTCACCGTCACCGTCACCGTCACAGTCACAGTGATTGGCCAGCAAACGCCTTTGCATCCCGCAGCGCTGTCAGACGCCTTCGCAGACATATTTTCCTTACTTTCTTTTTTTTTGCGTGCCGCGCATTTATCTTGCGCTGTTTCTGAGGTTAGGCAGTTGGGCACTGACATGTTATCGATAATACTGATTAATCGATTTTTTTGAATCGGCGCTAGAGAGAAACTTAAAGAGCGAATCATATTTAAGACCAACTAACTAAGCAAAGCTGCGTTGGGCTGCATGAATATACAAGGCTATTTGATAGCTGATCTCTTGCTCTATTATTACAAAACTATCTATGATAAAGTGGGTAGCTCTGAGCACTATAGTCTACATTTATACATCATTATACATCATAAAAAATATATAGTAATAATAGTTTCATGACTAACTAAAGTACAGACTCAAAGCAGAGCAAGAGCATTCAAGCTTCTGCTACAAGAGTTTTTTCTTATTTTCAAATACACACACTCAGACACACACTCACACACACTCACACACACACACTTACTCACATGTATACATCTCCTAATTATAGCAGAGACGTCCCGTTACGCACGTCATGCTGCGTTTCCGTCCAACTTTCCATGGCCTTCATCAACTCACCTCGCACTCGCTCTCGCGCTCTCTCGCTCTATCATTTTCTGTGTCTGCTCTCTTCGCTCGCCTTGGTTTCATTTACATGATGATGACATATAACATAAATAATTACACACACGCACAAAGCAACAACCTGGTGTTGTTGTTGTTGTTGTTGTTGTAGCTTCGTTTGCGTCGCATATTTTTGATATTTAATTTTCATGTTTTTGTTATCAAGCTTCCCATCGGAGCGAGGCAGTGCAAAGCAATGTGGTGTAAGGCGAGATTGCCGGAGGCAAGAGACCGAGATAGAGAGCGAGAGAGAGAGGGATATGTAGCTGAGATTCTGTGTCAAAGCTTTGCTTTCCTTTTGAGTGGGTTTTATTATGCTTTTTCGGGAATCTTTACATATTTATGAATCCGGAATACGATAGAAATTGCGCAGAGAAAGTGTCCTCTGTCCGTTCTCGCATGTTCACCTAATTGAAAACTATAATGTCAATGGCAATCACATCACATGGACACAGTCACAGTCCTGGCAATAGCTGGCTCATGAAATCACTGCCAGAAATCTCGAATGTCCGCACTTTCCACTGTCGGACCGGACCCTATGTGCATAATTCAATGCACAGATTGAAAATACTAAAACACAGAGAGAGAGAGGGAGAGGGAGAGAGGGAGAGAGGGAGAGGCAGAGAGCGAGCGCCTTACATAAAAATTGCTTTGGTAACAGAGCTAAGCAAAGGAGGAGCATGCGAAAGGCTGTAGCAGCTGGAGTCGCGGCATATATGAGCCGTTAGAGAACCTTTCATCCATTTCAATGTGCCATTGCTTTTTCCCAGTTGATCCTAATGTGCTGCTGTCAGAGCCTGTCGACGTCAGGCGGTCTTTTTAAGCGGCTATTTCGGGGATTAATGTCAATGTGAAAGGATTTCTGTATTCCATTTTTTCCTTTCTCTCTCCCACTCTCTCCTCTTTTGCTTCTGCCTTGAAAATGGTTAGCAAAAGGGTATATTGCAGTTGTGCAAATGAATGCGAATGAGGCGGAAGCAGAAGAGGTCGAAGATGCCATTGAGTTAAATTATCGGGAGCTGAGTGCAGTTCCTTTGCCTTGTCTATGCGAGCTCTGCTATTTAAAAGACTCTTTAAAGCAAAAAGCACAAAAATTGAGAAAATCGATAAATATCGAGTTCATTTATCGAAAGCTCAAAGCTTAAAGAAGCCAACTAAAGACTTAAAGCTAAAGACTTAAAGCTAGAAAAAACTAATTTCTATCGATAACTTCATAAAAATCGATAAATATTGGGCCTGGAAAATGCTAACTATGCTTATACAGACATATCGTAGTAGGCATATGTTAGTTAGAGTTGACTCGGTTTGCCTTTTGATTGGATTCAGACACCTCAGTACACAGCGAGAAATACTCCAGACAAAATTGTATAATAGCTAATTGAAATTGGGCAAAGCGGACATAGCCAACAGCAGCCACCATGAAGAAGGAGGAGCCCATCATGGATGGGCCGAAGCGCATGCAGAACGAGCTGATGATGATGATGGGATATAAGAATTTCGATCAGCTGCAACTGCTGCAGGCTGCCAAGGACAACATCTACAAGTGGGATGCACTGATTTTGCCCAACAGTCCGCCCTACGACAAGGGCGCCTTTAGCCTAGAGATCGACTTCCCCAAGGAATATCCATTCCGGCCACCCACCTTGCACATCAACACAAAGATCTACCATCCGAATATCAATGAAAAGGGTCAGATTTGCTTGCCCATACTCGAGCCGGAGCACTGGAAGCCCACGTCCCGAATCGACACTGTTCTCCAGGTGCTCGTTGCGACCATCAACGATCCCCAGCCGGAAAATGCGTACATTGTAGAGATAAGCAATCAGTTTGTAAACGATCCGCAGAAGTTCTTCAAGATGGCCGATGCGTGGGTGACGCGCTACAGCGACTACAGGCCAACGGAGCAGCAGCTGGCCCGGATTGCCAAGCGTCGAAAGAAAGCACTGATGAAAAAATAGTAAGCCCAGGTATCTAATGATAACAGCAATAAATTGTTGCACATTTTGCTCAGTGTATCCAGAAGTCAATTGGCATTTCACTTGCGTCTAATTGCCGGGCCCCAAAATCAAATAAGCCAAGATGCAGCATCAAAGCTGCGCTGCCAGCTCCTGCTCCTGCTCCTGCTCCTGCTCCGTGAGATAAATCATTCGACTTGAAAAGCGTTTTCGCTGACGTCCTGCGGTGCTCAGCATGCGGATGGATTAGCTCCATCGTCATTGTCATTGTCATCATCAGCATCAGCATCAGCATCAGCATCAGCATCAACATTCGCCTCGGAGTCTGCAGCAGCAGCGGCAGCAGAAGGCCGCTGTAGTTAGTTTTAGTTGTTTCTATGCTCTCAGCACATTGCAAATGGGTCATATTCGACTTTGAGAGTGCCTTGGTAACACACATGAGAAGAGCTCAAGTAACTTTATGCTCAACTAGAGCGAGCTAAGCAAACTCGATTTATAGAGGTCTGAGAACTTCCTTCAGAAATGCTTTCTTGCTGAGCCGTGTACAGGGTAACTGCAGTCGATCACTCTGCTACTGCAACTTTGTTTTATAGTTTGCGTTTAGATGGCGCCTTAGCTGAGCCAGCTAACTGTCTGGCTGGCCGCGCCTCTCCCGGCCTGGCTGCCACTAGATGCACGCGTCATGACCATATAAATTTCTCTGCCATGAATGAATCAACTTTACGAACTTGGACACATGCGGATCCGCTTTTATGGCCCACCCACTGGTCGAATCTCTGTTGTGGCACTGCGTGTGTTTTATGGTGGTTTACTAATACGTACGTGTTTGTATGTGTGTGTGTGTGTGTGTGTGTGGGGGGCAAGTTGTGTTGTCTGTAAGAGAAAGAGATGAGTGAGACACTGGCCCAACTTGAGCTTGTCAACGACATGTCCTGTGGATGCCACCATAATTACACTAAAGGCCAAACACATACGCACACACACACACACGCACACACATACACACATGCACACACATACATACACACACACACACACATCTACATTTCCCATTCAGTGCCAAAGATATTTGTATCTAGTTTCATTTGTTTCTTTTTTTTTGTTGAGCTTAGCTGCCACGCCCCCTTCTCTGGCCCGAAAACAGAAATCGGCATGGAGCAACCATTGTCAAGGCAAAAGATGGATTACGCCGCTGACCGCCCAGCGAGCGTGGAAAGGCGTGTGCCTGGGCTGTGGGGCGTTTCGCTTGTTAAAACGGCCTGTCTGATTATTATCACCTTTCGCAACGGCAGTTGATACGCTTGCAGCGGTACATTGACACCGAGTGGCACGCCCACTGAGAGAGGCTGTCGCCAACAGACAGGCAGGCAGGCAAACTGCTTTCATTCAAACAAATCGCACTTTTTGATTAGCAGCAACTGCAGCTGCGAGTCCAAAACGAAGTTGGAGGTTTAATTCTTTTTTTTTTTATTTTCTCAACTAGTTTCGACTGCCTGAATAGAGAGAGAGAGGGAGGCTGAGAGTGAGAAATAGAGAATTGTGTGGTTGCTGCGTTGCTGTTGTCCTGTGGTCGTTGCCTTGGCTACGCTCGCTGTGGCCCGCTTTTGGGGCATAACTCATTAGCGCCTAATTACAGTTGGCGGCTGTTTTAAATTAGTTTCACGCAGTTCGCCGAAAAATCTTCTCGCATTTTCGCTGATTAGATTTTCCAGAATCGCATTTTTCAACTGCTCAGTGGGCAGACCGCTTTAAGCTAAATTCCGTTAATAATTCGAAATGTTAGTGATATTTTATAGATAAATAAAATATTTAATAATTAAATAATTAAAATAATTCAAAACAATTAAAACCAGTAGAAATTGATCAGCTTTTCTTAGTCCTTCTAGCTGGGCTCCCTCCACTCTCAGCTGCACAAATCCAATAAGTTTTGAGTGTATTGCCTCTCAATACATAATAATAATCCCGCAATTAGTCTTGAAATTTGCCTTCAGTCACGCTCTATGCACTTGACCATAATCCCTTAATGCGCTGCTCAACATTCGAACGCCAGATTTTTAGCACATTAAGCCGCTATATCGATTTTCACTTATGCATTATATATTTTGTGAGCTGCAAACGATTTACGACCTACATTAAACATGCAGTTCATAAGCTGCATAATTTATACATATACTTAAATTCGATATATATGCTATATACACATGTATGTGAGTACAAATTGTAAATTTATATCAAATTTGGGTTGCCAGCAAGTAAATAAAACAAGCTTGGCCAACAGAGATAGCTCACGCGATAAAATGAGAAATTGTGGAGCATTTTGTTGGCATTGTTGCTGTTGTTGTTGTTGTTATTGTAGCAAGCCAATAAAATCAATTAAAAGGCACTCAACATGCAAACAATTATATGCAAATTCGCACACATACACTCAGAGACAGTCACACACACACACACTCTCAAGTCAACGTCAAAGCGTGCAGAAAACGATTTTGTGCTCGTATTTGCATAAAAGAAAATACAAGAAGCAGAAAAAAAAAAACAAAAATAAACAAGCAAAAAACTGCAAATAAATATAAATATAACAGAGTGGGCGCGCGGTGGCCACCCAAAGTCCTATGAGAAAGGCCAATGAAAAGCCATAGACGAATGTGCGTCAAAGGCAACGAAACGGTGTTGGTGTTGCGGGGGGAACAATGGAACTGAACCTGTTGCGCGCGAAACAAACAACAACAATGCGAACACGCAACAACAATAGGCTGGCATAAAAAGTTTCAGCGATTGCTTTAAAGCAAGCCATCAAACGGAAACAAAATGGCAATGAAATGAAACGAAACGAAAATACTCTCACGACTTTACGCGTTCAATGCTGCAAGCCGGTGCAGCAGTTGCAGATTTTGATTGAAAGCAACGTTCAACAATTGAACGCAAGAGCGCAGCGCTAAGAGCAATTGAACATGCTGAGCGCCGGCGCACGGACGGAACAGGAAATCGAAACTCCGCACAGCGGGAAATACTGGAACTGAAACAACTTAAGTGTAAGAGCAGGCGACTAGATGCTACAGCGTGAAATGAAACGTTTATATAGCTCAATTGTGCAGCGGGGGTGGCATCTCATTCGCTCTCTTCGCCCGCTGCCCGCAGTCGTGCTCTTAACTTCACTGTTGCTGCCTGCGACAGCTTCGTGCGTTCGTCTGCCGTCGGCTCGACGGCACGAACAGCTAACAGATACTTGGACACTGGCAGACAATCAGTTCGTATTTAACCCTCGTCGTGCACGCAACGTAGGCGAACAGCAGTAGCAAATTCCAATTTGGAGTCTTGGCGAAACGACTGAGACGAATGAGAAGCGCTATCATTAGTCTTCGTTAGGCGGTCTTTGTGTCAACAACGTGTTGCTCCACATTTTTTAGCCACCCAGTGTTGCCGTGTGCTGCGTGTGCTGCTCGTTAAGTGTGCGTTCACAAATAACGGGACTGCTCGTTTATCAAGGCGAAAACCAGAAACAAAGTGTTGCATACTCTAAAGAGCGTGCGACTCAAGTCGTTAGCAACACTGTGCAACAAGTTTGTTCAACTTTAAAGCCTGTGTGCGTGTGTCTATGTGTGTCTCTGTGTGCCAAACACAAGTGCAAGTGCAAATAAACACAATACTCTATATATAAAATATAAAATATTTATATATATATAAAAAGAGAATAGCGCAAGTAAGTGCAAGTTAAATATCATTTTGCTGCAGCCTACTTTCTGACGCATTTTTGTGGGTCAATGGATGAGCAAATAATGCGAAAAAGATGAACTTTATAGCACGCTAGTTTACTGTTATATCAAAATCAACAAGCAGAATTCTTGGAAAATAGCTGTCGGCCATTCGCGTTGAAAGTTCTTTACACAAAATTAACTTTGAGTCAATTTAATTTGAGAAGTCAAGCAATAGGAATACAAAAAAGGGAAAAAGAACCTAAATGTAACTTAATGTGCGATAGTTGCTCCTCCCCCATCTCAATTGACAAATTACACTGAAATTCCACATTAAGCTTTCGCCTCTAATAGACTGCGTATGTGAAATGTGCTGCAAGCCAAAAACTAAATCACTGTCAATGCGGTTCCAGATTCAAAAGCCACACTCCGGACGTGGCCAGAGTGGGGCACGAATCAGTGCCTCTGCACTGGTGGACGCCAGCTAGCAGGAACTATTGTTAGGCAATGATTTGCAATTTGTTTGAAAAATGCATTTACAACCGCAAAGACAAACAGCAGAGCAGACCAAGCAACAAGAACAACAACGACAACGTCATGCCCCTCACACACACAGAGAAGCAGATAGAGATACTGTGCTTAGCCGTTAGCAAATAAAAAGCATAAACAAACGCAGCAGCTACAACAATACAGTGAATACTTTATTAAGGCACAGCTTAATGTCAGATTGCCAAACTTTGCCTTTTTTGTTGAGTTTAACTTGGTTGAGTTTGGTGAATAAATATATATAAATATATTACGAACAAAAGCAAGTGCAAAGCCTTCAAAGCAATTTAAATCCTGCTTTAAGAATTTATATCTATGTGAAATCTTTAATTAATATTTAAGTTTCTATTTTCTAATAGAAATATAATATAATATAAATATATATATTTATTTACTCATTTAATTCTTAACAATTTTTATTAAATTTATTTTTTTTTAAATACAATTTTTGGGCATAATTTAAAAACAATATTAAAAACTTTTATTGAGTGTACATTTTTTTATATTTATATGTTTTAAATTTTTAAATTTTTTATATACCTCAATGTCTTGTTTCACTTATGCAGCTGTTCACTTTAGCGCGCTCTCACTGTGCTTACACACTCGCTGGCATTAGTTTAAGCGAGTGCGTTGCATATTTACAATTGAAATGAAAGCGAAAGCGTACAGCTGGAATATATATATATATATATATATGTATATAGCTAGATCTCCAATTGGAGCTCCAATTGGAAATGCAAAATGCAACCACAACGTCTATTTGCTGGGCAAATGGCCACGCCCACAGCGCCCCATCATGAAAAGTCGCGACAATTCTTGGCAGCTGCTTTTAGCGTGCTTCAAGAAGAAGCCTGCCCTCTTGTCAGACCCGCCTTTGCGCCCAACCACCTTCCCCTTCCTTTTGGCTGTTGTTTTTGCGTATTTGCTTTGCTGAATGAGACTTCATCTTTTAGCTCAGCCAGAGCGCCCCACTTCCTGCGCCACACCCCCGCGCCTCTTGCGCTGCGATGAATTGCGAGCAATTACAAACAAAATGCAAAATGTGTGCCAAAGTATCTGACAGATACATTAAAAGCAGCTGCACTAGCAAATTTTATGCCAATTTGAAAGGCAGCCAGAGAGAGGGAAAGAACTAGAGATAGAGTTAGATAAAACTGTTAAAATATATCTAAAAATATGATATGATAAGCTACAGAAGGAATTTTTACAAATTAAGTGACTTAGTTTATAGTTCATTGAAGCAGCAAATAGTTTGCAAAATATTTCAGATAAATATAAATAACTTAATAACTTAATAAATTTTTATAAATACCTAAGTACAAATATTTTGCTGAAGCTGAAAATTATGTTAAAAATAATTAGAAAAACCCAAATATTTGAAGTGCTAAAATAATAAAAAATACATTATATTTTTAAACAATTTAATAAGAAAAAAGTATATATTTTGATGAAGTTATTTGTTGTTTAAGAATTTATATTATATATTAGTGCTAAATATAAGTTGAAAAATTAAAAACATATTTTTTGTATATATTAAATATAATTTAGTTTATTTATATAGAACAGAAATTCTCCTTTAAAACACTCAAAAGAAAAGTGCAAAATTTCTGCATTTCATTTTGGCATTCGTCTTTGCTTTAATCTCCTCAATGGACCATTTAATTATTTGAATAGTCAATTAATATGCATAAGTGGAAAAGCATTTTCTTTAAGTATTCAATTATTTCAATCACATTTTCCACTTGATTTATAAGCAGTTCGCAAAGTCGAGTCAACTTTTTTACTGAACTAGAAAGTTCTGGCAAACTAAGTGAATGAATGAATAATTTTAATGAAAATGTGTAAAGAAAATGAGTAAAAGTGAAAAGTGAAATTGAAGAAATAACTCAACTCAGAATCAAGTTTTAATTGCAGTACTTCAGACTTAGATATTTTTTACTATTTTACAAATATATTATTAAAACGCAAATAAATTTAATGAGTGTCTTTGAACATAGTCTCTTTAATTAGTTAATTGAGACATTATTGAAGAATACTATCTAAATATTTATTGGCCAATGTTAAGAGAGCTGTGGCAACTGTAAAGCCAACGACTCTGAAGTGATGTCATTTGCCGTATTAAATAATAATATATTTTCAGCAAAGTATTAGCGCAAAATAAATTTATAAAACATAACATATGCAGTTAAACTAATGCTAAATAGTTTGTTTTTATCATTTTTTTGTAGCCACTACTATTTTTGTGAACAACCAAATTTTCAGAATTTTTTTCGCTCAAGCCCCGAAGTGCACAAAATGTATAAACAACATAATCTCTAAATGATTTAAAAGTTTATTAAATTTAATATTAATTTCGAAAAGTCTTTATCACTTAATTGTGTTCTTGCTCTGGCGGACTACTATTTTGTTGAACACAGCTGTATATGAAAATTTATTAAAATAGTAGCGATTTCAATTGAATTATTAATTGTCTTACTTATAAAGAGATTATTATTATTATATATATATAAATAAAATAATTTTGAATTTTTGTAAAATATATTTAATTTATTTTTTCTTCTGTTCTCTAAATGTGCAAATTGTCTGCAGCTTTAACTATTTGAGTTTCAGTTACTAAAGCGTCTGATATACTAACTATATCAGGGAATTTAATGATGCCCGTCTACTCCTACGACTTCTCTTTATTTGGCAGACTTGTTGAAAACTATATACAAATGTTGTCTTAACTTCTGACAGCAGTTCAAGAAAGGCGACAAAAAAAAACAAAAAGTGGCCAATCAATCGAAGTTTTAGCTTTGTATAGCTCCAGGTAGCTCCGCTACCTGGGCTACCTGTCTGTTCGTCTGTCTGTCTGTCAATTAACATGTCAGTCGATTGTAATTGCCGCTAAGTCGAGTGCCGGAAGTTTTTTGGTCGCGTTCGCGAAAGCAACAAAGTTTTCCGCTACAAGAGCACAAAGTTTCGCCAATGGCCACGCGATTCCATGTGGGAGCCAGAAGCCGTGCCTTCGAAATCAATTAAAGTCAGGGCTGAGCGACTGGACTGGACTATCTTGACCGAGCAATTACAGGAGCGAGAATTTGTAATTCAGGACTCAGGTAATGGGTATATATGCATATGCATATATCTAGAATCTGAGCGAAATGAAATGTCACGCAAGCAATAAAATGTGAGACAAGTACGAAACGAGAAAATCCGCCAGGAGGAAGCTATTAAATCTACATAAAATTGCACAAAACTTGGCATGTTCAGCAATTACAACCGAATGCCAGAACAGGCGGCGGCAGAGGGCAGCGGGGGAGCAGATAGGAGCGCCGAGAGTAGATGAAGTGGGGAACCAGAAGTAGGAAGGAAGCTTGGCGCACCTTTCGACTGACATGCTCATCTGAATGCGAATGCGACTGCGATTGCGATTGCGAGTGCATAGCCGAGCGAGCGTGTTGTTACATACCCTGTTGGCCATGGTCAAGGGGTATATTGATTAAGTTATAAAGGCTGTAAGATATGAAGAACTAATTGCTTTCGCCTAAATGATACATACTTCATTTCATTCACTGGTTCATTTCATTCACTGGTTCATTTCATTCACTGGTTCATTTCATTCACTGATTCATTTCATTCGATATTTCATTTCATACACTAGTTCACTTCATTCATAGTTCATTTCATACACTAGTTCATTTCGTTCTTTAGTTCATTTCATTCACTAGTTCATTTCATACACTAGTTCCTTTCATACACTAGTTCATTTCATTCACTAGTTCATTTCACTCACTAGTTCATTTCATTCACAAGTTCATTTCATGCACTAGTTCAATTTATTCACTAGTTCATTTAATTCACTAGTCATTTCATTCACTAGTTCATTTCATCACTAGTTCATTTCATGCACTAGTTCATTTCATTCATTAGTTCATTTCATACTCTAGCTCATTTCATTCGTTAGTTTATTAGCTACGATAGTTCCAGCTGCATGGTTCACTTAAGTAGTTCATTCTAATGAGTCGATCAAATATACTAGTTTGGGCAGTATGAAGAGACTCTTGATAACAGCTGCTCTGATTAAATCTATTCAAATGTAACACTTAAATACAGAGTATTTCCTAGTCGAGCACTTTCTGTTTTAAGCGCGGTTACTTGTTGAAGTTGTAGTGCTTGCCACACGGATTTGTTGTTGTAGCTGTTGTTGTTGGAAAATTGAAAATTGCACTTGCCATGCACCTGAGTCACCTTCTGGCCCTCTGTCTCACTCACTCTCTGCTCGCTCCTCCTGCCGCCCGCCCAGCGCCTTTCTCACTCTCCAGCGGGCCGCGAAGTGGGCGTGTGAAAAAAGAATTAAAGTCAAGTGAGCGCACTGAGACTGAATACATAAAACGAGGCAGTGAAAAAGCCAGCCAAGCGGGCAGTCAATGGGGCGACTGCGGTGGGCGTGGTTGCATATACAACAACAACAACAACAACAACAACAACAGCAACAACACAAGCAGCGACAACTACAACAGCGACATTCACAACGTCAACGTCAACGCGAAGAAAAGCCGGAAAAATGGCCAAGTTGTTTGGCTGGCCAGCACACAATGAATCAGAGAGAGAAAGAGAGAGATAGAAATGCAGAGAGAGAGAGGGAGAGAGAATTAAAGAGGGGCAGAGTAAGGAGCAGCTTGCACAGAATGTTGGACTTGTGTACACTGTTATTTGCCATTTTTTCCAGAGGTATAATTTTCGGCGCGACATTTGACGCGACAGGCAGCGGCGGGAGAAGCGCGAGCGAGAGGTGCAGGTACGGCCAGGTGCACTGAAAAGAGCCTTCAGGTGAAAATGCCAAGAATTTGAGCTAAAAAATATTTGAGAACTCGAGAGTCGGAGCTGGAGAAATATGTGAGGCGCAATTAATTTAGCAGCCCTCAAGCAGCAACTAGAAGAAGACGCAGCTTAACATGTGCGAGAAAAATTGCTGCGTTAATCTGAATTATACGAAGAAATAAATCTTCTAATAAATATAAAATATTATGTACAAGATATGTATATATATGTATGATTAAGCCTATGCTAACATGAAGTTAGATAAAGATGATATAAGAGAGATCAACTGTTTCTATACATCAATCAACACTAAATTATTATTTTTCTAGTTTGACTGCAGTTTAGCTGCTCCTAAAGTAGAAGACTTTAGCCTTTATTCTCTTGCTTCAGCACTAATTGGCATCTAGTTAGATTTAGCTAGAAACATAGCTATGAAAATTAGCTATGAAATACAAGAATTAGCTTTTTATATGTACTTCAACAAACCTCTCAGCATACATTAACAAACATGTTATATTTTCATAAATATTCCCTTCCCCGATTCCACTTGGATTCCAGTTAGCAAATGTAAAATTCTTCCTTAAATCCCTCCTCTAATAAGCTTTGGTTCTTAGACTACATACTGTAGCTGCTCTAGGACCAACTCCAATTGGCATCTAGTTGGAGTTGGTTAGAAAATCGTCAGATTTTCACTTATTTTAAGAGCTTTTTATGTGTGCTTCACGTTAGCACACATTAAAAACATAATTTTATATTGTTTTATACATATTCCTGCCACGATTCCAGTTGGCGTGCAGTTGGTAAATGTAAAGAAAATGATTTCTGAGGAATTATGCTTAATTCAAGTGCTACTTGAGCACAAATCTCAACTTGAGTGGAAAACTCTTTCGTTCTGCTGGCCACATCAAAGTGAAATTTCTTTGTGCCAATTTATTTACCTTAAATAAAAGCGGGAATGCAAAAAGTTAAAGTCGTTTTATTTTTAGAGCAGACATGGCTCGAGGCTAAAAATAAGCCCCGACTTGGGCCCGTTTAGTAAACCCAATCAAAATTAATTAACATTAAATACACAACAATCTAGTTATTTACAACAAAAAAAAAGAAGAAGAAGAAAAGCTTAGGGGAAATGTTAAAAGGAAATGGAAAAGCAGCCGCGCCAAAGGGTCAGGATGCGAAATGGATACCAATTGATAAGAAATCAGCAGTTGATTAAATGAGCAAAGCAAGCTTTAGCAGTTTTCGTCTTCCTCTTGCTTTTTGCACGCAAATTTGCGTCCTTTGAGGCAAGACTAAGCATTCAGTATAATTATGATTCAAATTTCAGCCAGACATTGTCCTGGCAAATAATATTGAAAAAAAAAATGAAGAAGAAGCGGACACCCGCAGGCGAAATCCTTTCAATTTCCGCTGCTCAAACCACAGCGGAAAGCGAAACAGCAGAAGGCAAAAGTTAGCATGGAGAGTGACTGACTAGAAGTTACCCTGTAGACTGGACTAAGATACATTGTACAACTTAATAGTGCATAAGTATTCATATTTATCGATAAATATCGATTGCAGCAGCTATATGTATGTGTGCATAAGTATTCAAACTTATCGATAAATATCGATTACAGCAGCTATATGTATGTCTCTTTCTATATATTCAAGTGATTTCATTCATTTATGTGCTGCTTACATTTATATCTACATTAGATATAAAAACATTTCTTGCAACTTTTCAAACTTCCCAATAGGCATTGCTATTTATCGATAAATACCGATTGCAAGATATATCATTAATAATAAAAAATGTATTTCTATCTCTATTCCATATTTAAAACCTATTTTGAAATGTTTTCTTCTAAACGCCACATTTGCTTCTGCCTCTCTCGATATGCCCCATACAAAAAACTTTCTAATTGGTTGTAGGGTACGGCAAGTCCTTTTCGGCATTTGTGTTGCACAGAGCTAACCGTTAGTTTAATTTGTTAGATTAGTAAACAAATGAAAATTAATTGAAGCAAACGAAAAACTTAACCTCAGGCAGAGCCCCCGCTCCGGCAACGAAAACTTTTGCGAGCCATAGATAAACGGTTGTCGTCGACAACCTGTCTAAGAGTGTGTGCTTCTGTGTGTGTGCTGCTGTGTGTGTGCCAAAGGTAACTGCAAATTTCTGTTCAAGAACTTTTCTTGTGCGCCCACAAGTGACAGGGAGCGAGAGCGAGGGAGAGAGAGAGAGACAGGGAGCAGTTAGAGATTGGTTAGCTGCGATAACGGAGCGTATGCGCAATGTCTTTATTGCTTTGAAGAGGCAGTCAAATTAATGCAAAACAGATGTGATTAACTTAATTGTTTGCCCGTAATCTTCGATTTGTGGTAGCTTAGACTAGGTTACAGTGAGCATTCCTTAAACGAACAGCCGCATTGTAGATGTATTTAGCTGTTTATCTTTGCTGTATATTTTTTAGCTCAGTTCATAAATTAATAAAATCATATAAATTATTTTATTTAATTTTAATAACTGTATTTATATAATTTTTCTTTACAAAAATTATTTAAAATTTTAATTTCCAGTTTTTATCTTGCATTTTCTTGGCTTTCTACAATGACAACAACTCTTCAGAAGGGACTTATACAAATTATTCTTTATGTACAGCCTTCGTCCTTCTTCCCTATTTTCCTTCATTTCCTTCCCATATTTTCCTTTGCAAAACTATTTGTGTGCACTTCACTGTTGTTTCACTGTAGCTGGCACGCGCTCGTTGTGCACTGTCCCAGCCACAGTAAATAATGATTAACGGCGCTAGTTGAAGGTCTAAGCGCATTTTAATGGGGCCACGTCCTGTCAAATGCGGGCCAAACGGGTGGGTGGATGAGCAGAGGAAAAAAGAGGGCAGAAGAAAAGGACAGGCAAACAAAAGCGCAATGTCAGCTGCTAAAAGAAGCGGCATTATAAAAGTAATCACAACAACAATAGCAACAACACGAACAACAATAGAAAACGCTGCAAAGCAAAACAAAACAATCGAAAATTATAAAATAACAAAAGGCGCTTGGCAATCGATTGCGCAAAATCTTTTTATGTATGCAAGGATCCTCAGACAGAGCGACACACACACACACACACACATATATATAAAGAGAGAGAGATTATTTGTCCTTTTTGGCGTACGCGTCACGTATTGTCAATAAAAAAATAATAATAAGACACAATAAATTTTTACCTTTAACGAGTGGCGGCTGTGTCTGGGCTAAAGGGGCTCACAGGGAAGGGTTCACAGCATGAAGGACGACGGGCGAAGGACGCAGGACTCAGCAGTCGGGTCACAGAACGCACAACATGCGTGTCCGTGCTCTTTGCGCCCGCTTTCGCTTTTGTGTAACTGTAACGCTCGCCATGCTCAAAATATATATAAAAAACAAAAAAGAAGAAAATAAACATGAAACCGTGATAGGGAAAAGTCAGCAGCTGCACTGAGAGAAAAAATGAAGTTAGTAACGGAATCTAGAAGTATTTAAATAGGCTAAGCAATGAATAGATGAGTAAGTGATATTAGAGTATTACCAAATCGAGAGGCAAAGGGCAATATTTAGTTTAAAAAACATTTTATTAAATGAGATTTTTAAGTTTTCCTTTTTTATTAATATTTATTAATTATTATAAAAAATATTTTGCAATTATTTTAAAATAAATTAGAATGATGTAATTTTTTTCGTAGAGATATGAATTATTTTTAATTATATTGAATCTCCTTTTATCGGAAATTTAAATTGACTAAAATTTTCACTTCAAACTTGATTCAAGCTAAATATTAGCTTTTTTAGCTTCTTTTCTGTTACATATAAAATTGAACTTGAAAAGATTTCAACATGAATTATAAGATGCTTCTTTGAAGTATTCAATTTTTGATTATATTAATTAAACTCCCAATTCCTTCAATCATTTCTATTCCAACTCCTTAATACAAACTCAAATATAATACAGAAATACAATTTCACACACAATTTCGTGCTCGCAGTGTATGCCTAGAGTAGAGTGGGGCAAACGGTTGCAAAGCAAACAAAGGCAATGACACGAAACGACGACACGAACAACAACAACAACAGCAGCAACAACAAGAAAAACATCAGCAGAAAGCAAACAAATAAAAGGCGCAACAATTGCAGAGGAAACATTATAGAAGGAGAAATGAACCGAGAGTTGGGGACACAGCGTCTACTAGGAGGGCCATACTTTATGCGTAACGCCCCCACAGATGCCTCTTTGGCCGAGCAGACGTTAAGACATTTGCCAAGTGCGTGTGTAATTGAAACTGAGCGTCTCCCCCCTTTCTGGATCGGCATATTTGCAACTCGTTGGATTCTAGGATTCATTTCCAGTTGCGAGTTCCACTGAACTGAGCAGAGCGGGAGAGAGATAGAGGGAGCTAGGCGAACAGAGAAATATGCTCATTAGTAAGGCAGCAGATCGGAGGGCGGTTGCCACAGAGATAAGTTTAAGTTTGCAGGCGCAAGTGCATCTAAGCGGGCAACAAGGAAGTGAGGCAAGACTTGACGTAAAAGAGGCGATTGGGAGGAAAGGAAAAGGAAAGACAAAGGCAGATACCTTAAGGGAGATAGATAGCTTATGAAAATAATGTAAAGAGAGAGAGAGAGAGAAAGTGAGAAAGAGAGAGAGAGAGAGAGAGAGAGAGAGAGAGAGAAAGAGAGAGAGTGAGAGATAGAGATAGAGAGAGGAAGTCAGAGAAAGATAATAAAAAGGAGATATATATATATAGATAGATTTATATATAGATATAGAATCAAGCTGTCTGATGGCATCAATCTCATTCAATCACTTCATTAATCAGTCTATCAATACATCAGACAAAATTGACAGCATTAATTGAAGCTTCAATCAATTTATCAGTCACCCTTTTGCTCAATCATTCAGCTTAGCAATGCGTCTATCAATCATCAATCAGTCACTTAGCATATAATTCGTTTGTCGATCAATCAGTCATACTATAAGACAACCTACACGACTGATCAATCAATTGGCTACGCGATCAGTCTGCCAATCAATCACCAAGGCAATTGGTCAATCAGTAAATCAGCATTAAAAGTGCCAAATCAATAATTAAAAATTTATCAAGCAATTGGTTTCTTCGTCAATCAAGTCATCAATCAATTATTTAGTAATCAGTCTGTCAATCACTAACTATGTTTATTAGTCAGTAATTTAGCTTTCAATCACTCAATGCCAACTGTCAGCGAAATACACCTGTCTCACCCGTACTATAAACCTAACGTAGACAAGTGCTGCAATGGCAATAAGAGTCCAATGCAATCCACTAAACAAATATAGCCACTCAACTAAAATGGAGCTCTACATTTATCCCCACTGACTTGACCCGCATGGTGGACGCCATAAAAGCGGCTTCAACAGCTGCTCCACAGGTCAGCGCACTTGGCTCAGATGCTAATTCAAGCGAGCAGCTCTAAGTGAATGGGCGGCCGCGGCAAGGAGGCGTGCCCATGCATTTTTAGTTGGCCAAAGCGAGTACTAATTCCACAATGTCTAGACTAGAGGCCAGATCGCAGTTTTCACATTTTTTCCCTTTTTGTGGGTGGCTGGGCAAAGGCAACGAGCATTCGGTATGCCAGCCAAATATGCAAAAAGAATGAAAGAAACACAATATTTGTTAAAAGGACTACAGACAATTTGCCTGTAAATAGAGCGTGGCACTTCAAACAAGCGACGAGCTAAGGGGGGAAAAAGCAACAAAAAAAATTCTAAAAAAAGAAGGAAAAAAAAACATGATAAAAGCTGAGCGAGAGAAATGACAAAAACGAAATGAAAATCAAGAAAATGAAAAGAAAATAATATAACGAGCGCATATTAAAGTGGGTTTATTTATTTTGCGCTCGACGCTTTTACCACTCGCTGAGCACGCGGATCACACACCACCCAAGCCAACCACTCAACCACCTAACTGTAAAGCCTGCAACAGTCCAGGCGAATGTGAATGCGAATGCGTTGCCCTTTGTGTTTATTAAAAAATAATTTCCATGCTCAACTTGGCGCACAGCCTAAGCCCCTTCTTCGAGTGTTTATGCCTGTGCGTGTGTGTGTGACTGTGTGTGAGAGGGCTATCAACAGTTTACATTCTTGAGATTGCTTTGGGTAGCATTTGAAACAATAAGCCTCGAAGTCTGTCGACGGAATCTCGACTCAAATTCAAATTCAATAATGCGAATACTTTAAGCCAAAAAAAAGGGGGACTACAGGAGGGCGCTGACAGAGGGCGTGCCACCGGCGACAACACTAAATAATTCAACAGCCCAGCAAAAAAAAAAAAAAAAAAAAAAAAACAATATATATACATTTGTATATAATGTAAATCTGTGATTTTAATGCGTTTGCCAACTGTAAACATAAAACCGAAATATTACAAAACTTGCGCAAACAGGCGAAAGGGCGAGCTCTAAAAAAAGAAACACGCTAAAGAAAGTAGAAATGGCGAATATAAGATACCCTGACAGAGCAAATTTACTAACTCAGCAAAGCAAAGCAAAATAAAAAACTACATTTTTTAAACTATATATTAAATATTACACTTAGTTTGTAATTCAATTTATTTATTTATATATTTTATTAATATTTTATTATTTCAAAAATATTTATTAATTGAAAGCCAACCATTTTTTTAAGCTGTACTGAATTGTTGAATTTTTTATAATATATTATAAAAATTATATAGTTTTTTTTTAATGAAATGATAATTATTTAAAATAGCTTTTAATTATATTAAATTTTTTACATTATTTTCATAAATGTTAGACTCTATTATTAATTTTATTTATTTGCTAGAAAACAATTTTATACTCAGTATGAATATAGTATAGATGCGTTAAAAATATTTGTTTCAACTTCTACTCAATAAGATTTGAATGATTTCTATTAGACGGCAAAGAATATATGATTTACAGTAAGGGTATTCTCGCAATACGGGAAAAGGAAATGAATGCGAATGCGAATGCGAATGCGCGTATGTCAATTTAATGGGCGGAAATATTCAGACTGCAAAGTGAAATGTGTCGATGGGCGTGGCAGCGCAAGCTGCTACAGCAATTGCGTTGACGGCGACAGCGACTGCGGCAGCGACTGCTGACAACGACTTGTTGTCATTTTGTGGGTGGTTTTTGTGTTAAAATATGAAATATTTATATGAGTATTTTCATTTATGATGCGTATCAAATGTGCAGAAGGCAGAAAGCAAAAAGCAGAGAAAAGTGGAAGAAAAAAATCAACAATACAAAGGTGAAGGACATGCGAGAGCTGGCAGACTGTTGCCGGATCTGCTGGCAGGTGCGTGCGTGCAGAGTGGCCATCATTATGAGCATCGTATAGCCTTAAAGCACGCTACTGCGCCCATCCAAACCACACGCCCAGCAAATGCCAAACTTTCATCATAAATACATATACAAGGCAGCGCTTTTTTATATACATATATATTTCGTTGAGCTTCTTTGTTTTGCTCGGCAAAATTATTATATTTTAATTACATATGGCAGAGCTCTGCTGCCGGAGCCAAGGCAAAAGCAAATAAGAATAACAGAGAATGTAACAAAAGCAAGAGCAAGAACAACAGAGGGAGCAGCAGCAACAGTAGCGAATAACAGCGGCAGCAGAAAATGTAAACGAAAATGGCGTGAAAAATCAGTTTCATGGCTTTTATGCTGCTGTTTATTGTTGTAAATGAGAGGCCGAAATAGGGTGGGACACACGCACACATATACAAACATATTTATGTTTGTGTGTCACACGGAAGTTGTTATGGCCATTTAGCATAGCAAAAATGTAAACAGCGTCTCTGCTTATGTTATTGTTGTTGTTGCCGTTGGCTAATTAATATTAGCGGCTGTTCAACGTTTTTTTTCGGGCAGGAAATAGGCCAACTGCCGCAACAGCTGCACCTCAACCATTAACGCTGCTTTATTACATAATTACATTAACGCCAATTGACATATCCATCAGAACGCAATAAAAAATATGAGAAAACATGGCGGCAAAGCAACAACTGCTGATATTAGGTTTTGCATGTTCAGTATTTAAAGCCTTTAGTATTTTATAAAGCAGAATTGATAATTAGTATATAGTATTTTAGCGATCGCAGTAACTGGTCACACGCTGTTGACTGATTTAGAAGAGAAATTTTGCAATATCAAAATTAAATTGTTAGTGAGTGTTTTGGCTGGAGCAAAAATGCTATGCAATATTTTAATTGTTGAAACAGTTCCAATCAGTTTCTCAGGTGCGTTTCGTCAAAGACTTCCTACTTCCATTTCCAATCAAATAAAAGTTTATAGCGTACCTGTTCAAGCGTAGCAAATGATCTGATTACATTGGCAGCCACTCAATTTGTGGGCAGGTGGTAAAAGTCAGTGAGAGGAGCAGCCGCAGCTGAGCCTGTCAAAGGTTAAGTCGAATGACATATGCCCGCTGCCAGGAGAGGTTGCTAGCAGAGGCTGCTGGCAAGGGCTGCTGGCAGAGGTTGCTAGCAGAGGTTGCTGGCAGAGGCTGAAAACAGACGTTGTTAGCTGAGCAGAGCAACTTGTAGATGCTCTTGGCAGAGAAGCTGCTCTCTGAATAGCCGCACTCAATATTAAGAAATAACAACTACGCTGCGAGCGAATGTGTGGGGAGAAATGTACGACAAATTCACTCGAGCTCGCTGTCGACTTTGCTTTGGGGTCTTCAATGTAATCAAGCGCAGCAGAAACAACTGAGCGTGCCAAAGAGCGCGTCTCAGAGTATGAGACTAACAGATACTCTGTTAAATAATTAACATCGGATGTTCGAGTTGTGAAAACTGAACCGATAAATATCGTTATTGGTACATCGGATAACCTATTAGAGTAAGGTCTTTTTTGATTGCGCACTGCCTAACTGGTGTATACCCTATTTAAATCACTTACATGCATTGCAGGGTATAACAAATATTTAACTCGCAGGCGATACGCGGTGTATTTTCTGTATCCCGCCTGTGTTTGTGTGTGTTTGCCTGTGAAGCAGCCACAACACTTATCCCCGGCCCCTTTCACTTTGCGGGCATCCTCCGCCCCGGCGGCAACTTGTAAACTTTTCCGCAACGCTTTATTGTCGACTTGCAGGCAGCTCGGAGGTTTGCCCTTCAGTCTGTCGCTTATTTGTCGCAGCAGTTGAGCTCAAAGCTTTGGCTTGTTACACTTTATGAAATCAGCTGCAACCTCCACTTCGGATACCCTGGGAAATCCTCCTTCCACTCGCAAGTGTTTATGTTTGTCTTGGCTAGAAGAAAGGCGACAGGCGAGAGGACCCTAACGCTGTCAAAAGTCACATCAAGTCCTGCTCCTGGCGATGCATAAGTGTCTCTCTTTCCCTCTGCTTGTGTGTGTGTGTTTATGTGTGCGTCACATAAACTTCAACTGGAAATTGTGCGTAATTATATTAAATTTTTATTGCCGCACATGAAATGGAAACGTTTTGCTGCAATTTTCGTAAAACTTCTTGAAGCTTGAAGTTCTCTTCTTTATTCACTTGCAAATAAGAGATTAAGTCTCTAGGGAATAGGGCATAGCTCTGAAATGTGACAGCATAGCAAACCTAACGATTGCTGCTGTGCAAAATGGGTTACATAACTGCAATATTATAATACCCTGTAATAAACATGAAATGGGATATTGCTGTTGTTGATGCATGCATAAGTCTTTTTCTTCTTCTTAAAGTAATCTGATTTTTAGTCTGTTTCATATTTATATGTAATCGATAATTATCGATATATGATTTGTGAAGGAAGCTTTGATTGTTCCGTTATCACGAATAATTCAACTTAATTGGTTGATTCTTTGTAATATTGTATTCTTTAAGAAAACGATAAGTATCGATAAATTGCATATTTGCACAAGATATCGGTTAAAATATCTAAATAAATAGTCAAAGAGAAGTTGCTAATGAAATGTTTATCATTTAGTTTGTTATTTATGCACGCATAAGTAATCGATAAATATCGATCAACACTAGAAATTTGAGCATTAGACCAAAAGAGCTCTTGAATAGCAGAGATGAATCAAGGGTAGTTTTACTTTCATTTATACACTAATGGGTATCTGATAGTCTTGTCTATATATTTATGTATTATATAAAGATAAATATCGATACTTAATCACTTACAACTAGCTATCGATTATGTCTACTCTCACATAGCAAAACTAAAGTAAGAACATATTGACTGTCATTACTCAGCCAATGGGTATCATCTAGTCTGTCAATCTTTAACTAGTTAACTATTCGCATTACTATATATTACGTGCCCACTTGATAGTAAATTGTCATGGATTTTGAGCTTTCGTTCACAATTCTGTCGGTTGCCCTTAGCAGCCGCCGCTCGCTGAACTCGTTTGACATTCGCGGGGTAGCGGGAATAGTCACAGCAATCAGCTAGATTTGAATGCCACGATATGGCTAAATAGTCAGCTATTAAGGAGAGTGGGAGAGTGGAAGTCAATTCCCAGTGTTGTTGTGCCTATATCAATATGAACGCAAAGCTTATTAAATTCCAACTCGAATTCCAGCTCCAGCACAAAGTCTGCTCTGTACAAATAATGCGGGCCTAATTAACAACAATGGGTAAAAAAACTAAACACGATGTGGGCGATAGCCAAACGATTACAATTGCCGACTTATGCAAAAGAAAAAAAACAGAACTACATTATAGGCAAAGTACACTGAGAGAAATTTGCTAGGAAATGAAATGCTAAAAAATAAAGCTAAAAATGAAGTTGAGTTTTTATAATTTAAATGGGACTAATAAATATTAGTTGCTTTGTTTAGCGTGTATTTAGAAGAGACTCGTATTTGCGCTCAGTGTAAAAAATCGTTTTCCCCATTTGGGGACTCCAAAGCAAGTAATTCCAATAGAAGTGGTATAACTTGTGGGCGTTTGTGAGCAGGCAGCTGTTGTGTGTATGTGTGTGTGAGTGTGTGTGTGTTTGTTGTGTCATGTGCTTGTGCTTTTGGACTGTTTTTGTAGGCGCAGCAAATGCAATTATTTCATTTTATGCCACAAACACAACAATAGAATGCGTGTGTGTGTCTATGAGTGTGTTTGTGTAGACCGTGACAATTAAGTTGAGGCCAGGGAATTGCTGCCACAACTCGTCATCGTCGTCGTTGTGCGCATTGTGGACAATGGACACGCAGAAAGTTATGAGCGGCGCGTGGTAAATAAAAACTATTTGAATAACGCGCAATGACCCACGCCCATGCATACACCTCAGTCCACGCCCACATGTGGACTCTGCTCAGCGCAGCTGCGTGTTAATAGTTTTTACGTAGTCGCATGTCCTCGGTCACAATTTCGGCCCAGGCTACAATTACCTGGAAATTAACGCAATTAGATTTGTGCTGTGCGCATACTTTCAGCCACAACTCACCTGGCCACGCCTCCGCCCTCAAAAAACCAACCACAGCTGACAATGCGACTAATAATATTATTATCTACCAAATGAGATATGAGATTAAAGTAGTCTATATAAACTAACCCAGAGTCTTAATGGAACTATTTATAGACAAGTATTCAGAAATTGAAGCCAAGCTAAGTTGGCAGACAAGCCATAAAAAACTTCTATGTCTTCTATATATTTATACACATCTGTATATTTGAGTGAATGTACAGCTAAATTTATCACATTAATTCATGTTTATCATTTATTTTTTTACTTTGTCTTACAGAACAGCGCATTAGTCAGCGGAAAAAATCTACAGCACTGCAGAGGTCCGTACGTGACGCGGTCCTTTTTATACACTTAATCAAAAGGTGAGCAAGACAGAAGAGCAAATGAATTTATACATGTATATACTGAATATATACAAATCTATATACATATATGTTTAAGTGTCAGGGCAAACAGTTGAATATACTAAGTTTATAACGCTAAGGACTTAACTAATTAAGGGATGGGAAGATGATAGGTAGAGTTAGAAATCAGCAGAGGTAAAGGGGAGATAAGGGGGGGGAGAAAGAAAGCAGTTAGGTTGCTAGAGTTAGATAAAGATAAAGAGATAAAGATACAAGGAGTCAAGTAGAAGAAAAAGAAGAGAGTGAAAGAGAGAGAGAGAGAGAGCAATATAGAAAAAGAGCAAGCAACAAGTAGGGAAAGCTGAGGGAGAGACAGAGAGAGAAAGACGGAGAGGGAAAGAGCAAGAGAGGAAGAAAAAATGAGTGAGAGAGATAAAGAGAGAGAGAGAGGGAGAAAGAGAGATTGAGACAGCTAGATAGAAAGATAGATAAATAGAGAAAGATGCTGAGAGTGACAGACAGAAGAAGAAAAACGGAGAAAGGGATAGAATGTAAAACGAACAGAAGAGATCTAAGTGAAAGCAGAAATAGAAAGAGAAAGATAGATATAGATTAGAATAGAGTTAAAGTAAAAAGTTAAGCTCACTTCCAATTCATTGTCAAATTGAATGGATAGAAGAGAAGGCACACATACAACATTAAAAACAGAGAGAGTAAGATGTAGAGAAACAGAAAAATATATATAAAAACTGTCAGCTCATAGAGCCAATCTAGACTTAAGGCTGATATAAAAAGAGAGAGAGAGAGATTGAAATAGAATTTAAATATAAATAGAGAAATGCACACAGCTTGAGATAGACTTAAATGAGAGTTAAATAGAGACAGAGGGAATGAGTCAATAGAAAGAGAGAGAGAAAGACAGAGGGAGAGAGGCAAGTGTATAGAGGCCTAATCTAAAGCGCTGCCATGAATAAAGCAATGCATACATATGACCATAGACTTAAAGCAGAGTTAAGCTCATTTGAAATTCACTTTCAAAATCATCAGCTCAGACATGTGAGATAGAGTAGGCTATATAAATATGGAGAGACTGAGAGAGAGAGAGGGAGAGCGACTGCCATTGCCTACGCCTTTTGGCATCTTCATAATGTTTTATGCAAAATTGTTAAAATATTTGACAGTTGAGTTAAAAGTTTTTACCCAGACGTCGTCGTCGACGACGACTCATTTTCGACATAAAATTCTCTTACCCCTCTCCAGCCCGGGGGCTCATCGGTCTGTATTTATGTTTGTAGTGTTTGTGTTTGAGTTTGTGTTTATATTTTCGGTTTTATGTTTGTCTTCATGAGCATTTGAGCTAAACTGAAGAAATTTATTATATCAGACAGCAGCAGCAGCAGATAAAGCAAGACACATACTTAGCCAAGCTGCTCAAGGAGCATGACAAATTTTCACTTTGCGTCAGAAAGTTGCAACAAAGTTGCAGTCAACGGTGAAAATAATAATTTTTCGCTTACCTCTCTCACACCTGCATTCCTTGACTCTCCTCTCTTTGTCTCTCTCTCGCTCTTACTGTATCTGCATTTATCTCATTCCACTCGCTGCGTGTCAACAAAAAGGTGAAGGCAACTTGGTCAAACAACAAAATGGCTAAAAAAAAACAACAAAATACAAGTTTCAATGGGTTAAGGTGCTACCAGGTACCCTGTGTTTTAGCCCGTAAAGGCTTTGAGTGCATGGAACAACTGTTCTACTTACCCTTACTAACTTTATTATGAAATTTGTAGTGAAAATTTCTAGTTATTATAACCTATAGATTGGAAGGGACAGAGACAGAGAGGAAGAGAGAGAGAGATCGCGTCAATGACAGCGAGATACAGACTACTATAGAGAAAAAGATAGAGACAAATAGACTAACAAAGAGAGAGAGAGAGAGGGAGATAGATAAGCAGACAGAGAGATAGGATCATACTGAAACAGACAGAAAGAGCGAGAGAGACATAAAGATAGAAGTATTCAGATGGATGAATGTATAGAGTGAGAAAGAGATGAATGGAGAGAGAGACATACTGAAAAAGAAACATACAGATATACATACAGAGAGAGAGAGAAACACAGGAAGAGAACGGTAGCAAAAGAGATAGTTGCAGGCAGAGAGTGAGAGAGAAAAATTCATGATATTCGAGCAACCATATTTGAAGTGTTTATTAAAGATAGAAATATAATAACTTTATACCCTATGAGAGTCTGCCAATATAGCCATTCGACAACTGCCTGCAATAGCTAGGGTATATACAAATAAAGCAAAGGAAGAGCTATGGCTAGCGCTAAAGCCAAGCCAAGGTCTACTTATCTACCGGGGACAGTTGTGCCAGCCGCCGACACTTTTGGCCAGGTGCTGCCAATTTTAGCATTAAACAGTAGCCAGGCTTAAATAAAATCGAGGCGAGAAGGAGAACCGACTGCTGCGGCAGCAAACAAATTGTGCATCAAAAGTTAAAGCTCTACACTTGAGAGGAAACCAAAAAAATGCAAAAAAAAGAACTGGAGAAAAATGGCAAATAAAAGCCAAGCTACGAATTCTAAGTGAAAAAAAAGACAGCCAAAAGTAATGGGGCTGGCTGCTTGGCTCAAGTGCAGTGGGGCGTTTCTGTTCTTTCTTCCTTTTTTTGTGGGCGTGGCTGGGCGCTTGCATATATAAGTTTTGCAACGAAAATATGTGTCAACAATATGGCGGCTGGCGACGATGAGCGAAAGTTTCCACTGAGAACTACTTTTCATTTTATTTTGCTGACAGGTATGCTAAAAGCCAAAAGAGGAAGAAGAACGTGGCTAGAACGGCTTGGGGGAAGGGAATGGAAGGGGGGCTAGGACCTCAACTGAAAAGTAGTCAAAAGTGCGCAGCGAAGAAAAACCAACAGCAAGGAGAGACACTCGTAGGGACTCCTAGATTTTGGCATAGCTCAGCTTTTAGTTGAAAATAGGAACACATAGTATAAGTATATGTATGTGTATGTGTATGTGTATATGTATATGATTTGCTGCGACAGCTGGCAATGACTTCTTCGCATGATAATAATAAACGAACAGGCGAAAGGGTTCACAAATGACAGTCGAAATGTCACATTCAAATGGCAAGCAATTTAATATATATAAACATACATACACACACACACACATACATATATATATTTATAGAGTGCGACATGGCTGACAATAAATACGGAAAAAAAAAACTAATATGACTAAAAGTTTATTCACAGCTGATTAACACACCCCGCTGAGCGTTGAGCTATGCCATTTATAATATAGCACGCATAAGGGTTAAAGTGTAACAAAAGTTCTTAGTGAGCTGATTTTAGTTGCGTTCTCGTTACCTGACATAATATATTACTAAAATTAGTAGTGAGCTAAGAAGAGTGGGAGAGTAAACGGAAAAGCTGTAGCGGGCAAGGGCAGGGATGAAGGCAGAAGAGAAGAGAAAAGAGGGGAAATATTAGAGAACAGGGATGTAAGCAGAACAGAAGAGAGAAGAGGAGAAAGCTTAGAGAAGAGGAGAGTAACAGAAGAGAGAAGAGAGAAGAGAGAGAGAGAGAGAGAGAGAGAGAGAAGAGACAAGAGGGGAAAGCTTAGAGAAGAGGGATGTAGGCAGAACAGAAGAGAGAAGAGGAGAAAGCTTAGAGAAGAGGAAAGTAGCATAAGAGAGAAGAGAGAAGAAAGAAGAGAGAAGAGATAAGAGATAAAAGAGAAAGAGAGAGAGAGAGAGAGAGAGAAGAGACAAGAGGGAAAAGTTTAGAGCAGAGGGAAGTAGGCAGAACAGAAGAGAGAAGAGGAGAACGCTTAGGGAAGAGGAGAGTAACAGAAGAGAGAAGAGAGAAGAGAGAGTGAGAGAGAGAAGATAGAAGATAGAATATCCTAAAGGGGGAAATTAGAACAATAACGGAAGAAATAAGATAGAGAGAAGGAAGAAGAATATTAGAGAAGATACGCACTGAGTATTATGATGAGATGAGATCAGATGAGTTGGATAACTAACAACAATCAAGAGCCGAGTTAAACGCATAATAAGAGACTACTTACTGAAAGAGAAGAGATGAGGCGAATGTAGGAAATAGAGGACAGCTAAGAAAGCGAATTTCCTACATTATTATCTCTTCATATAGTTGCAATTGTGTATCTCTTAATGATATTTTTAGTACATCAATCCAATGTTATTCCCTAAACTCTCTTCTACATGAATCAATGATAAATATTCCCATCAACAAATCATTTTAACACAATAAACATTAAGAATTTCCCTTTGCATATTTTCACTTCTATAAATATTCAGCATATTCCCCTAACTTTACACTCCTTTTGACAGACTTAAACTCTTTTTTAATCTAACAGCAGCAGCAGCAGCAGTCAATGCCTCACTGTGTGTGCTGCCTCTGCTGTCGTTGACAGGTGACAATCCTTTAGCAAACAAATCAAGCTGAGACGCTCAACTAAGCAAATCAAATGTAACATTTCAATAAGAATAATATATATGTATATATAAATATGAGTAATAAAAAAAGAGAAGAAGAGAAGAAAGACAAAGTGAGTGAGCTACGTGCAAATGTCATAACTCGTCTGATTGATGGGCACTTCGCTTTGTAGGGCACTTTGGCCCTCGCCATTGCCATTTGTCAGAGTCCTCGGACTTTTGGATCGAGGCATGACTGCACTTTGGTTTATATGGAATGCCGCCAACTGTCCGACGTGTCGTTTGTCCCTTTTTATTTGCGGCCAAATAAAGTAGACGACGGCTAGTGACTTGTCAGCAGCCAGCTATAGCCAGCCAGGCAGCGTTGTGCCCAGTCTGTGAGCATTCAGTCAAAGTCAAGCACGTCCGTTGCCCGTCCAGGGCCAGGATGAGCAGCATGTACATGTGTGCCATGTCACAGCTTAAAGTTATTCACATACGGGCAGGCAGTCAGGATGTAGCTGCTCATAATGTGAGCGCTGACGAGCAATGATGAGCAGTCGCCTGGTGGGTTGCTGGGTTGTTGGGTTGTTGGGTTGCTGGCTATGTGGGTGTTTGGGTGTCACGTCATAAACAACAACGACTCGTCTGACGTATAAACTTATTGTTGACAAAACCTCACACACGCGCACGCCCCCCAACTGCGACAGACATATTGTTAAAGTCCTGCTGGTTTGCTCGGGCTCTGCCACAGCGGAAGTGTCACCATTTGTCAAATAACGAAAATTGAAAACAATTTCCACAGCAGCAGCAGCCGCCGCCGCTATGAGAGCCGCGGGATCAGATTTTTGCCTGGCTCTCGGGTTTGCCATTGTCTTCATCAGCAGCTACTCGCACAGCTTCATTTCACACTCACTCGAACAGAATATATATATATATACATATATATATAGTCGATGCGGCCTGATAAGCAAACAGGCACAGCACTGCGAGCTATAGCAGAAGAATTGCCAAACGTTAAAGTGAAGAAATTTCCATTCAGGCTACAATTTATATGCTGCTGCAACCAGGCTCCCTTTTGGGCTGAGCTGACAGCTTAGCTGCGGCTTTGCTCCAATTTCCTAGTGGGTCGACGTCAACAAGTTCTCTATCGCACTTCAGCAGGGGGGCGAAACCCCTTTCCATTGTTCTTAACGCACACACACTTTAAACATATGTGTCTGCTTGTGTGTGTGTGTGTGTGCGCCTCTCACACAGAAAGTTTAATCGAAATTATAAACAAGAAGACAAATGGCTTCTTGTTGCAATTTGGCCCACTTTGGAGCGCAGCTAAGAAAAGGGAAAGGAGGTTCAGCTTTTGCTTTCGTGCCTGCAGGACAATTATACCCAATTGAAATTGTATTGCCGTGGGTTGATTATTATAGACTATATAGTCTATATATATTATATACTATATATATTAGTTTTAGATAGAATATTTTTATTGTAGATAGATGCCAACATTTTAAGAGACTCGAAGTTAGGCCTAGAGACTTTTATAGTTTATAAGTTTAGGTTTTATGTTACACTTGATTAAAGCTGATTGCTGTATTTATAAATAGGAACAATTATGTTTAAAGTGTGTTACCTATAAAATATCTCTGTCTACCCTAAATAACTATTTGTCAAATTTTCTTCTATTACTTGTAGTAAGCAGAGTAAAATTACGTTTACTTGAAATTGCTGCTCTTTACAGCATATCTATTAGTCAGGCACTTAACATGCTTTCTATACTATTCACAGATTATTCAGGAAGAAGCCAGCTAAAATTACTTTTATACAAAATTGTTGCAGAATATTTTAGGGCCTTCTAAGCATGGCCTAGTTCAATAGCTAAACGTTGCTGACTGTGGCTTATCGTGTTTTCTATGTCAGCATATCAATAATTTCTGCTTCAGCAATTTACAGGGTATTCCCTAGTCTAGTGCTTACATTTATATTTTAAACTGTTTGTCGTCAAGGTTATATTTATTGTCACTGCTTCACACAGTTTGATTGTGGCTAAAAGTTAGCTAACTCCCTCTCACACTCTCCTCTTCTCTCTCTCTCTCTATCTTTCGCTCTCTATATATGCTATATGTATCTGTCTGTAAATTCTTTTGGTTACAAATTTGATTTGCTTGACTTTCACTTGAGTTTTAAGTGTCCTCCGTCTATTTATTATGCTTGCAGTGTATCTCAATTGTTATTGTCTGGTTTGTTTTGAAAAGTTTTTCTGCTATGTTGATAAATGACTTATGAATGCTGTTAGAAGTCGCATAAATCATATGATTTATGCATAAACAACAAATTGATTTTTCATTTGCTGACACGCCCCAATCCCGCCCAACTCCTTGTAAACCTATACAGCTATGAGTAATTGGCTGTGGCGCTGTCAGCGACGCTCTCCAATGCCAATGTATTCACATATGAATTGCTTTTCGAGTGTCTGCGTATGTGTGAAAATCTAATTACACACACAAACCTGCTTTGGCGTACACCTACATATATGTATTTTTGATTTGCTGCTTGACAGCACACTTAAAAATTTGAGGTAGATATATCGAAAAGGTCTCCCTCTCCCTCTCTCTCCTGCTCTCTGCTCACATGCTGTTAGATTTCTCAGCTGTGGTTGTATTTGTCATTTTAGTTTCTGAATTTGCTTTGATATTCAAATTGATGGCATCAAGTGCTTCGGCTGCTTGTGTTTTGAGTAGTTAATCCAGGCCTGAAACCTTGAACTCTGCACAGGATGCAAACAGGATGTCTCGTTGCTAAGCCAACTTAAGCAGCGCAGCAACGTGGCATCGTGGCGGCAACAATCAAAACACTTATCATCATTTTATTTAAAATTTATAACGATAATCAATGTAATGAAGCATGCCAAAGTCAATAACTCAAATGACTGTGAGCTTTCGGCTTACAGCTTAGAGCATACAGCTTTCAGCTTTTTGGGGCTAAGGCCATGCGACCGTAGCCCTCTCCACTAACTGATTTTAAGCGTGAAGACAATATTTTATGCAAATCACTGGCGAAATGCCTGACTGCCTGGCTGCCTGGCTTCGATAACGATGACTCACTTGACAACTGCCAATAACTTATTTACACTTCATTATGCCAGAGCACTGAGAGCAGCGGCAGCGTGGGCCAGAGGGCAGAGGGCAGACATCCAAAAATATGCACAATGTCAGATGTGACTTATTAATTTATTAAAAATACGATCATAATTAGAGAGCACTTTGCCAAATGACACTTGAAATGCAATTGACTAAGGACCAGAGCCGGGGGGTGGGCCTGTGCCTGGGCCGGGGCACTTCATGAAGCCGTTCACCGCTGAGCGAACAATCAGCGACAGTGTTGCAGTTATTTATGAGCGCAATAAATTTGTTTATGTGGTGGGCGGGGCAGTTGGAGAGAGGTCCAAGCGAGAAGGTTGAGCCCAGAGCCAGCAGAGCGTCAAATGAAGCCAGCGGGTAGGCAACTGAAAAACAGCCTTGTCATGAACTTTTCACAGTCGGCATTCATTGAAAAAGCCGGAAAATCAAAGAAATGAGAGAGAGAGAGAGAGACGTAGACAAAATGTGAAATGAAATATGAGCGAAAAGTAAAAAGTTAACAACATTAATTAGCATTTTTATGGAGCGCTTTAACTTTTAAGCAGTGCAAGGAAAGGGGTCTGAGCACAATAAATTGAAAGTCGCATCACTTTTCAGTATAATAAATGAAATTCGAAACCCCGAAATTCCACACCCAAGTTCCGTTCGCCTTCCTTTTAATGCTGAACGACGTGTTTGTCCAGAATTTGCGCTTTTAATGTGGCATCAAATTTTTGATGTTTGGCAATTCAAAGTTTTTAGTGTGCGAACCAAATGGACGCAATAATATCGAGAGCAAACAGTATTTAAGAGCTTTGGCAGGTTGAGCTCATAAAACAAGTGAGCGCGCCAGTAGAGAGTGCCTGGACGAGCAGATACTATGTGCCTAATTGAATGTAGATAGAGTTTGTTAGTTCTGGTTGGACGTTTAAGAAGCTAATGATTGAGATAGATTGGCAAGAATAGAGGATGAGAAGTTATTTGGAATTGAGATTTTAATATTACTTAAAATACTTGAGAAGTGCGTAAAGGATATCGTAAAGTTGATATCGATATTTATCGATTTTGGCCGGGAATTATGGAAATAGAATAAATTTATATTTTATATTATTTATCATATGCCTTAGACTTAGATTGGGTAAGAGAGTGATAGAAAGAAGAGAAAAAGACAGAAAAAATGGGAAGAAAGAGAAGGAGAGAAATCATATATATATTTATATTTTTTGATCATGCTTCTATATTTCTGATAGCCCCTAGAAGTCTACTTTCGATTGCAGAACTTCGTTGTCCTGATAAAGAATATAAATATGATTAAGAATATAATATAATTCTATAACTTATATAGTCTCTACAGAGTAGTAAGCTCTACATGCATTCAGATATCTTCTCTCTGCAAGTTACTCCACAAATCCATTACACCCTTTGTAAGCCCACACACCATGGCTATCCATGTTCTATCGAGCAATTTGAGCCACATTGAGGATTTTAGAGCTTTTCACTTTTCACATTTTATGTCTTGAAGCTGGGCCACCTGCCCGGCCCGACTGCTTTGCGTCCATTTGGCGCCAGATAAACAAATTTTATTGACTGAGTCATTCATGGTTTTTGTTTGTTTCATTTTAGCCCCAAGCCAAGGACTTGCGGCCCGCTTTCTCAATGTTGCCGCATCATCAAGAGCGCCACAGAATGTGGAAGCTGCTGGGCTTGCTGCTGCTGTTGAGCAGCTGCCTCGTGGCGCCCGTTGGGGCACGTTCGCGGGACAAGGAGGAGCGACGCGGCAATCGCGGACGTAGCAGCAATGCAGGCGCCTCCGCATCCGCATCGGCCGTGACCAGCAATAACAATGGCGGCTACTATACTAGCAACTCGGCCTACGGGAGCAGCAGTGGCAGCAGCTCGTTGACAGGCATCACTGGCTACAACGGACCCATCGATAGCACCGGCTTTTGCATGCGCCGTCGTGACATGAAGCTCATGTGCTACTGCACACCCGACGAGAATCATATGCCCGTCCAGAAGGCTGAGTGCTGGGTATTCTCAGAGGGACTGCATCAGAATGATACCACCTGGACGCGCTTCTATCAGCAGAAACGTTTGCGCGAACTCAAGTTTGTCATACAGAACAACGCACGACTGGACTACATTCCCACCATGATCATTGAGCCGCTGAAGAATCTAAGTAGCATTGTCATCGAGTACTCGCAGGTGGAGATTGTTAAGAGCTATGCCTTTGCCAATTTGCCCTTCCTTGAACGCATCATTTTGAACAACAATCACATTATGGCGCTCGATCAGGATGCCTTTGCCAATCATATACGTCTGCGTGAACTGAATCTTGAGCACAACCAGATCTTCGAAATGGATCGCTATGCATTCCGCAATCTGCCGCTGTGCGAGCGACTCTACCTGAACAACAACAATATTAGCACTCTGCACGAAGGTCTCTTTGCGGACATGGCGCGGCTGACCTTCCTGAACTTGGCCCACAATCAGATAAATGTCTTGACCAGCGAGATCTTCCGAGGATTGGGCAACTTGAATCTGCTCAAATTGACGCACAACAATCTCAATTTCATTGGCGATACGGTCTTTGCTGAGCTATGGAGCCTGTCTGAGCTGGAACTGGACGATAATCGCATTGAGGTGAGCTAAGACAATTCTAACCAACTTGCCTTGGGTTTTATGTTAATCAATAAAACAGTCAAGCGAACACTCCATCAGTTGGTCCATCAAACATTTCTATTTATTTTATTTTTATTCGATTTTTTCTATCAATAAATTTGCAACTTGATTAGCGGAAATCTCTTTGTGCTACTTCGGGTGTTTTTTTTTTGGTCAAGTTGAGGCCATGGCTTAGTTAAGTGGCCATAAATTGCCGGCTGACCATAAGAAACAGAGGTCAAGTGTACAACGCAGGACAAGTTTTAGCAGCTGGGGGATTCTGTATATATCATAAATAGCACATCCTTCGGGGCGTATAACGTGCATAAACAACTTTGTTGTCGGGTGTCATAAATTCAATTCGAATGCCCATTTTTGTGGTGATTTAAGTGGTCAGTGGTACAGCTAGGCTTGGGTTGCAGTTCAAGTATCAAAGTCCACTTGCCGCAAGCCGCATGCCGCTTGCCACTTGGCACACGCAAGCACCCGCTGTTTGCCGAATAGGCGCTAATATGATAAATAGATTGGTAAATTATGTTTTCGTCGGGGCGACGGCCGCACAGCTTAATTCAGAGATAGCCCTGCCAGCTGGCTAGCCGCACGCTGTGGCATTATCCTTTCAGCGCCTTTGGTGGCAAACAAATGTGCGGCAGGCAAGTTAATCTACTAACAAAATATTGAATAACAAATCATGGCATAATGGATTTATGGCACTCCTTTTTGGCCATCTGATATGCAAGGATCCAGCCATAAAAATGGCCACAGCCAAAGTCTATGTGTGTGTGGTGTGTGTGTAGTAAATAGAAAATGTCGCTTCGTATACTCTATGCTAAGTCCTGTGCTCTTCTGTGTGTGTGTGTGTGTGGGAAAGCGTGGGCACAACGATAAGCGTAAATCCTGCATATCCTGGCCAACATTGTCGTCTTCTCGTCTTTGCTTTTCATTTTGCTGCGTGTTTCATTTTTCCATTTTACAAAGTGCTCGCATATCATGTCACACCCAGACAACTCGCATATGTGTCAGGCCAGTAGGACAAACACACGCACACACACACACACACACACTCTGGCACACACCATCTCAAGTGTTGCTCAAGTGTTTTTGGCCGCCATCTTCATGCGAGCACTGCTGCTGATGCTGACAATCTACACTCCAACTGTGGCTTCTTTTTCTTGTTAGCTTCTTCCTTTATCGGGCATTGTCATAGTCATAATGATTGGCCTTGTTATCGCCTCAGTGTCGCATTGTTTTGGATCCCGGCTTCCTTCAGATTTGCTACCATATCCATATACCCTACTTGTGCATATGTTTTGCTGCCTTCAAAAAAAAAAAAATGAAAAAGTAAAGGAAAAGAAAATGACTTTCCGTCTTGCCTTGTCCTTTTCAATAAAAGCAAATTGCGTTGCATGTTTTTGCTTGGGTTATCCATTTCATTTTTCTTTTCCTCCCAGCATGTGTGTGCGAGAGTGTGAGTGTGTGTGCGCTTGTGTACTTCATAAATCATTTGCTGTTAAAAGGTTTAGGTGCCTGGGTTTTGTCTGACACAACATAAAAAGCTAAGCAACTGAGCGGTCACCGAGTCCTCAAAGAGATAAATAGATAAACAGCTAAGCGGCTAAGCATATGCTTTCAGGAGCGAAAGTAAAAGTGTTGCCCCAGCAGTTAAGCTTCAAATTTTCTTATAAATTCTACATATGGACAAACTTGTCTTTAATGCAAACAAAATGGGTTATTTTTAACCTTTTCAAAGCCACTTTAAAATAGTTAGCAAAATGCTTATTTTCATATTAAGTTAAATGGGCTAGAAAGGTTGTAGAAAAGGATTTTTTCATGTAGCATTTTCTTACGAATTTCCAAACCTTTTAAACATAGACACGATGGAGAAAATTAATTTATATTTAAATTTTTACATTTTTATATAATTTAGGCGTCAGAATGGACGAGAATGTGATTAATTTTAGCTATGATGAGATGGCAAATAGAGAGGGAGAATATAGCAATTATCGTATAAAATTTGTCTCTTAAACAAATATCGGAGCATATTCCATTAACAAAATAAAAGAGCTGAGATTTTGAGTATTGCAATGGATTTGAAAATCTTATCAAATTAATTTATGTATAATAGATCTTGGTTTTTCAGTTAGCTTCATCTTTCTCTTAGCTTGGCGACGTGGCATTTTGATTAAATAATAATCTCAGACGAAGGTATAGCTGCAAAGCTTGGAAAGTTCTTCAGCTAGAACCCCAAAATGTAGGCTATGCTTCCTTGAATGTTCAGCCTTGAGAACAACTTTACTACATTTTGATAGCATATACTATATATACATTATACTATATTTTCAATACATAAATTCTTCTATTAACTTTAAACTTGAACGTAAACTTCTTATCAATTCTATCTCAGTCGCGCTGCTTACGTCAAGTGCTGCCAGTCGATTTTTTGTTTGTTTTGAATCATAATTTTGTTTACGTAAAAAATTGCCATAAATAATAATTTTTTTCTTCACACAAGCCGATAAATTGGCGGCGCCTCGTAAAAAAAAAAAAATTGTTCCGCACATCAAACTAACAAAAATAACTCAATAAAAAAAATTTTTTTTTATGTCAATCAGCATGGCAAGCAAACAAATAAACTGCTGTGATATGGTATGATATAACTGTATCTTTATCCATATATTTGTGTGTCTTCTACGGACAAGACAAGTGGAAATGGGAAACGAGAAATGTAGGGAAGTTGGATAAATAACGGCACATGTCTCTCGTTCGACTGTTCGCATTTAATATGCATAATTTATCCATTTCACTAGGCAAAGCATATTGAATATTAAATAATGACGAGCCATAGAACTGACTGACTGAGAGAGGGAGAGAGAGTGGGAGTGAAGATGAAGTTGTGGGCCATAGTCAACTTTCACTGGCGCTTCCTTCCACGAAAATAAACACTTTTTTTCGTATAATAAAATTCAAGGCAAACGAATTGGAACATACCAGTTGAAAAAATATGCATCTACATATGTTTTATATGCGGACACACACACACATACACATTCATAAATAAATACGCAAACAAAGACAACACAACAACAATGGCAAACGAGACAACGAGAAAAATGTTTTAAAAAAATCAAGAAAAATATTGAAAAGAAAAACAGTGAAAATAATACGCAAAAATGCGGAAAAATGGCAGTAAATATTTTTTTGTATGCTCTGTCGGCCAGGCAAAACAAAAAATGCCATGAGAGATAGAGGAAGAGAGAGTGGTTAGCAGAACGGAGACGAAACGCCGCACGAATTGTGGTTCCGGCAACAAAAATGTTGATATTGCATAAATACAATTAAGCATGATATATATGTATATATATGTATTTAAAACAAATGCCAATGAGACTACAATATCATATTGAAATACCCATTGGAAAAAAGGAACAAAAGCTTGGATTTTTTATCAAGAAATTCGTATCAATATAAGCGAAGACTAAGACTAAACCGAAAAGGGGATTGCCGTTTTCTAGGACTGACAAGGCGTGATCAACAGCGAACTGAAGCAGAACACAACGTTCTCAGGCCTAAACTATGCTGAACTGAAAAAATAAAACGGCCTCATTTACTGAAGAAATAGGGCCTTCGTACTATGACAACCGACCAGCTCACACCTCCGCCGTTGCCGTGGTACAATTGGTCAAATTTGGCTCCAGACTTGGCTCTGTGCCGCTTCTTTTTGTTTCCAACCTTTTGCCATTCACCGGGCAAAAGTTTCAGTCGAGGAGCTTGAGGAACTCCTCGTCGCAAGGGAGACCTACTTTAGACATCCCGATAAAACTTATATTTCAGACGGGCTAAAGTAGTTTTAGCATCGGTGGGTCAAGTGTGCAAAGCTAACAGAAGATTATGAAAAAAGAAATTCTACTTACACAAAACTACTTATCGTTTTATTCTCGTGGGTGAAAGGCAATAAAAAACGTATATTTATTCTTAAAAAATATTTAAAATTGTATAATTATTAAATCTACTATATAAGTATAGTCAAATATTAGGCTCTCAATAAATTTACATTATTTACGAAGTTCTCGCATTTCCGTATTAATTTGAATTTTGCAATCTCTTTTTATATACAGCGTATTTCGGAACGTGCTTTGGACGGTTTGAACAATTTGAAAACTTTGAATTTGCGCAATAATTTACTAAAGAAAATTGACACCGGTTTGTTGCGTGGCACACCGGCTCTGCTGTCAATCAATGTGCAGGCAAACAAATTGGAAACTCTCACCTTCTACACATTCCAGCCAATTATGGACAATTTGGTCAACAGCACCAGCGAGCTGTTGGTGTCAGGTGAGTCGATCGCTGATAATGAATGCAATTGCTTGACGGACAGACAGACACGACTGGAGACAGCAGTGCAGACATGCTGATATGCAGGCATTTTATTATAATTACGCATACGCCACGTCGGCCGGGTCGACACGAAATGCTGAGCTCAGTTAGTTTGCAGCCGTAAAGTTTTATGACAAGCGGCCTGTGAACCATTCACCTAGTACACATTGTCTAAGCACACAATTAGGCAGGTTACAGACATACGCACACATGCGCACACACGCACACACTTGCAGTTGGATTGGCTTCATTAAGGAAATGTCGTATCGTCATTGCTCAAGTGTGCGCTTCCGTTGACAAAGAGACACAGTTGCCTAGCGTGTGTCAGATAAAGGCTATGCAATATGTGTGTATCAGGAAGAGAGAAAGAGCGAGAGACATAACTGTTGTTGCTCTCTCGCTCTGGCACATTGTTAATTGCCAGCGCATTGAGTACATTCAGCAGAACTGACAACTGGCAGCAGCCGTGGCCTGGACAAAAACCAAATTAGTCATTAAACTGCAATTTTGAAAGCGAGCAGCGGCGAGTCGAGTGCTCCACGCCACTCCACACCACTTCAGTATCCACATTTTTGCCCCACTTTAATGTCGCACCACTTGACTCGACTCGGCTCGACTCGACTGCAAAACTCATAACAATAAAATATGTCCTGCAAAATGGTCGTAGGCAGAAACACAGCCAGACTAACGTCTCTCTCTCTCGCTTTCTCTGTCAATGTGTGTGTGTGTGTGTGTGTTAATAGCGGTAGCTATTAGCGTGTTGATTAGCTCAATTAAAAGGTAAATTAAAGTGAAATATTAAGTGCATACGTTCACATTGTTGTCACGGCCATTTTACTTGCTGTCACGACTTTCATATGCAATCAACTAAAAAAGGGAATTAATATGAAAAAATATTCTTAGCTGCAGGTTCTGTTGTAATTTGCTTATGCAAACCAATTGATTCTTCTGGCAACACTTGACAAAGTATTGCAATTCTATTTTCGTGAAGCAATTCCATCTGAAGAATGTGTAAATAGAGGAAATTTCAGAAAGTTAATGAAGGCTTTCATTTATTCAATTTAATATTGAATATTACAAACATCTGAAATGCAAATATCGAAATTGTTTTGTCTGCATAATGTATTAAAAATATAAGTCTACAGTTTAAATTATAGTTTTCTAACTTGACCCTTCATAAGCTAATACAAGGCAATTGCTATTGTCTGGATCTTGGCCCCAATATTTGTCACCTTAAGGCCTTGCTCAATAGCCCTGGTGCTCAAGTACCATGATTGAAAGTTATAAGAGATATTTCTAATATAGAATTGTATTGAATTTATTTATTATAGAATTGAAAGTATACATTGATTTTTTAAATAATTCATATAATAATTTGAGGCATGTTCTAAAGTTTTGTTGCCATCTTCACTTTTTTAAAGGCAGTCAATCGAATGTTCGCTTTTTATCTTTACTAAATTTTAGTATATTCCAAGTTTATATTTATTTTATTTATTTTATTTGTTAACTTCGTGCGCTCTACCATTACTTCTTAGCTATATTTTCATTATTTTGTGTATCAATATTATATTTATTATGATTATTTTAGCTCAATTTGTAATTGTTGAATACTTGACGAAGATTTTATTTCCTCCTTTAAAAGTGATTTTTATTTATATCAACGGCACGATTAAATAGCTTAATCAATGCAGATTCTACATATTCTATATATACTATGCATGTATGTATGTGTGCATACAATATATATACCTGCAGAAAGCTGCTTTCAAGGCTTCTCAAACACCTTGAAAGCCATTAGCGCTCTGTAGGCAATTTCGTTTTTAGCTTAGCTTGGCAATTAGCCTTTGATGTAACCGCTATGCAATCAGTGGCAACAACATCAATAAAAGTAAAGAATAGCTAGAATGCCTTGGCCCGTGGAATGCATTTAAATATTTAACAACAGCCTTCAAAATCGCATTTCTCTTTCATTTAGCAAAAGTCTCTCACACGCAGAGACACACATGCACACATGAAATTACTGCATATGCACAACCAAATGGCAGTTACAAATGCAACTTAATTATCACACACACACACACACACACACATACGTAAAAGTGAGTGTGCGAGCGAAATTTTCGCTAATGGTTTGCCATTAGCATGACTTATTTAAGTCGAAACAAAAAACTAAGCCTTAGTTAACAGCACTCAACTATCATATACTCTGTGAAAATGAGCTAGAATTTGTGAAAAATTTATTTATTTGTTTGATTTTAATTGTAAATTAGGCATCAATCAAGTCATTAATCAAGCGATTTGTTTGCATTTGCTGGAAAGAACAATTTTTCAAATTTGAGATAAGGCAAACTTTAAAGAGAAATAGACAGATATAATATAAGAAAAATATAGCAACCTGATATATTTGTTGTAACTGTTATAAAGAAGCCGCATTTTAGCTTAAGTCTAGCTATCAATCAACATTTTTGATTGAGTTTGAACAAATTAAACAGAATTTTAACTCAAGATAGAAAAATCTGAACTTAGGAATGGCATTTAGATAGCAATAAGCCTATAAAATAATTATAATATTAAATAATTAGCAGCACGCATGCTAACTCTTACGTTTGACTACCCTTTTGGATAACTTATTTAAGTACAGGGTATAGCATGACGTTGAATGACAGCAAAGCTGAGCGCATTGGCATATAAAAGCCAAACCCATATGTATTTGTGCGTCTATGTGTATATGCAGACGTAATTGCATTTGAGAACACATACACATATGCGCACACATACAAATACACACTCAGGGTGAGAGAGGGAGAGAGAGTGAACGAACGGCAGACATTTGTAAATTGGCTACAAATGACTTCAAATTGCTTTAAACTGCAAAATATTTTCGCATGCCCAAAACTTTTTAATTCATGTGCAGTGATTATGCTCACACACAAGCACACACACTCACATACTCATACATTCTCTCATTCGCACAATTTGCATATGCAGTAGCAAGAGGTTGATTAGAGCGCTTCATCATGGCTCGCAAAAAAAAGAAATATTTAAAAAAAATTATAATTTAATATTAAACTTGAAAGTGAGTTTTCCAAACATTGCTAATGAACCGAAAGAAAATTTGCTGCAAAAAATATCTATAAAGCAAACGAATTTATCGAGCCATTAAGCCACTTGCACACTTAAAGATGAATCAACTGTAGCTGTTGCTGCTAAGGAGGCGGCATCAATAAATAAATGAAATAAGTGCTTTTCATTTGCTGTCTAAAACGAGGCCACAAAAAAGAAAAACAAAAATACATTCACGTCTGCCGAAGAGTAGCTTAAAAATATTCTCTCTATGAGAAATTTATAGGTTAAAACTTGTAGCAGGCGCCTAAAAGATGCAACACTTTCTTTCGCTGGTGTTGAAGCATGTGGCAGGGACGACAGAGAGAGGCAAGATGAATTGGCTGGAGCAACTAAAAGTGGCAAGTACATACACTGAGAGAAACTGACGACTGCATTGCAGTCTCAGTCTCAGTCTCAGTCTCAGTCTCAGTCTCAGTCTCAGTCTCAGTCTCAGTCTCAGTCTCAGTCTCAGTCTCAGTCTCAGTCTCAGTCTCAGTCTCAGTCTCAGTCTCAGTCTCAGTCTCAGTCTCAGTCTCAGTCTCAGTCTCAGTCTCAGTCTCAGTCTCAGTCTCAGTCTCACTCTTGACTCTATTCAAGCATAAAATTTCTTGATAAGAAAAAAAAAATAGAAAAGAATAATTTAAAAATTTTTCTATCATGTTTTGTCTAATAAATTATACATTAGATAGTCTTGAATAACTTAAACTTATAATTTGTGAATAAATTTTGCTGCAGAAATTTACATTTTATGTTACTTATATTGGAACTTTGAACTTAATTTTCTCTGAGTGCAGCAGCACATAAAACAAACAACAAAATTGCAGCTGAACATGTGAAAAACGTCGCCGAGATGAAAGAATGACTCGAAACAGACGTTGACGATGTCGTCTAAGGATAAAGTTGGCGCTGTGGCCATAAAACGTGCTACTTCAGTTGAAGCCTGGTTCGTTTCGTTTGCTCAGCTGCTCAGTTGTTGGCCACATCACATGCCATGGCTACATTCATTTTTGGGGCCAAAGTATTTGCCAACTGCTGAGCGTCAACTAATCGAACGTCAGCCAAAATTTCGTGCCAATGTCCCAGGGCAAATACACACACACACACACACACGCACAGAGAGATAGAGGTGCAAAGGTGTTAGAGCTGTGCACAACTATTTGACAAATGCACATCAGGCAGCAGCTCTATTGGTGTTAGCTGGGGGATTTCCATTAGCGGCAGGACAAATGATGTACATGAACTTTTACAGAATTGAAGCACATGCATCAACTATGCCAACCAGCTGAATCTCCAGGAGAGATGGAAAGATTGAGAGCAAGAGAGCTCAGTGGAGCACATTGTGATTTGTGGAAGACTTGACTTTTACGTAATTGCCATTGACAGCCTTCGAACAGACGCTAAGCTGATTGACATAGCTGCTGCAACAGTGGCGTGGAGATTTCATCCGAGAAACTCAATTTTCTATACCCTATATCATAGTGGGCAATATGAATGCCCTATACGCATTGTGAATGTGATGACACAGCCTTGCGGCTTATACTCTGAGCTTACAAAGAGCTGTCCGTAGTCGAGTCAAAGAGACTTTAGCTAGTGTCACTTGTTAAGAATAACTTATTCAAAGTTGTTATCAACAGTCAATGCGTAGGGTATACAATGAGCCAAAGAACATATGCTCAACTTTTGCTAACAAGTATATTTTGAATGTATTCCCAAACTTATTGAGTAAGCTGGAGTTGGCAGCTGAGACAGGTTTATTTCGGCTCATTCAAACTGCTGCAAAGACAAATGCCTTTTAGCAAGAGCTATCATTATACATAGGAAATATACCAAATTTATATTTCAGAAGAGTATTTACTCATGTTGTAAACTCTTCACATACATTCCTATTAAAGTTATTCGTAAGTTGGCTTATTGTCATAATAGCCAAGTTCTTCTACACATCTGCTGCATTGGAAATGCTTCACACTCATCAGTTGCTAATTGGCAGGTGAGCTGCATCAGTTGTAGTGGGTATTGCTTTAGGGGATTTCGATGGGAACATGCGACAATGGCATATCTGTGGTGCCACTGCACCTGTAGGCATATATATATGTATAAAGAGTACCCAATGCTCACGCCACTTCTGTTTGGGCGTGGAGACCTTTTGGAAACACATGCTGCCAGCATTTAAATGCCATTTGATGTCTGGCAGCCAAACACGAGCACTAAACAATGCTACGGTTTGTCCTTTTCAAGAAGCATTGCGTATGTGTGTGCTGGAGCGTGTGTGTGTGTGTGTGTGTGTGGGTGGTTGTTGTTTGAACAGTGACTGTAGCTTAGGCCATGGCCAGTGCAATGCCAGCTGCACCTATGTCCACGTATTTTGTAAAAAATTTATAGGCACGCCCAGTGCTGTAGCATTTGTTTCAATTCCGTTGGTCATCGCTCGACGTTGGTCAACAAGAGCTACACACCCACACACATGTACACACATAGAGGCAGGGCGCAACACCCATGGGCAGATGCTTGTTTATTTGTATGCGGCTCACGTTTTGTTTGTGTCGTCGCGCCTGTGGCCAGGACCTACGACCATTTCAAAATGCTTTCACTTTAAAGCCAATGCAAGGTTTTTTCACATACGTATTTGCCCAGCAAGCAACACTGGTAATAAATGCGACAACACTCACACCAGCCGCTCGCCCGAAAAAGCCAGCCCAGGTTGAGGGGATTCCGGGCTTTGTGTCCTTCTCAATTGGTTCGTTATGCGCTGGTCGCCCAGTTGCTCCCAAATCGTTAGCTCGAATTGAATGGTTATTGTTTCGAAATATAAATAGGATTTCAAAACAGAGATTTTTTCTGCAACACACACACACAGAACGCAACACACAGAGCACACGTTTTCCAGATTCGCATGACGTTGACAGCTGAAAACTGCAATTTAATTATTTTGCGAGCAGCTTTTTTGTCTGTTCACTCACCTTTTTCCAGTTAATAAAGTTTTTGTTTTAGTTTCAACTTCATAAAATTTCATACGTATAGTTATACACTGAAAGAAATACCATGAATATTGAATTAAGACAGCTGGCATGTGGCAAACTAAATAGAAGAAAAAGCTATTTAGAGCTTGAATTAGGAATTTTTATAATCAGTTAATTTAGAGGGAAACAATTTTAATAGTTTATATTATTACTATACTGAGGAGTAAATTAATGACAAAGATTTTATCAAAGAAGTGCTAGATAAAATTCATATAGAATAGTTTTAACTTAATAAATAATAAAATAATAAAAACTCTATTTTTTTGTTATGCTTAGAATAAATATACTTTGTAGTCTTAATATATTAATCAATATATTTTGCCATAGTTAACAGATAGGCTTGTACAACTCAGCGCAACTTTCCCTCAGTCTAACGCTAATTAGACATCTGAAACATAACATAAACACGAAGAACACCTTTAATATGCTCAGCTCATAATACAGCTGACTTATTTGGGTCTTATATAAATGCTGCTTGCTCTCTACTTATGCTGTTTGAAGAGCAACTAAAGCCTGGTGCGGGAATTTGTGTAGCTCATTTGTAATGCATGCAATGCGATTGTTTGTAGCTTAAAATTGCATTTGTTCGAGCTATAAACGGGCTGACTGAAATGGCAACAATAAACAGGTATTAGGCACTGGCGCCGGGGTCCGGAAGCGAGAATTTATTGAAAGGCATAAAACAGTGAGGCCCGACGAAAAATGTACGAACTAGTTATGTTGCCCCATAAACTGGACAAATGAGTATGTGACACGCACCCGGAATCGACTTTCGATAGTCAATGTCAGCGTCCCACTGATTGCATTAATAAATCTATGGCTCAACACTGAGCGATAGACATATGCGCACACTAATAAGTTTTTTGATTGCCTGTTGAGCATTGGCTGAACAAATTTTATATATATATACATACAACATACACACACACATATGCATATATATGTTATATATACATATCTATATATGTAGCTTAGTGACATGCATGCATAAGTAGCATTTCATTTGGTTTTTGGGTACGTTTCATTGCGTTCCATTTGCAATTTGTTGCTGAACGCTGCATAAATCACTTGCCCCAATATGTATGCCAGGCTCAATTGTTTAGCCATCCACACACGCACACAGTCACACACACACACTCATTCTATACCCTATAAATATTTTAGAATTCAATTTCCGGCAACTTGACAACTTTGCCACGTTTCTTTTGACTATTAAACTCACTCTCTCGCTCTCTCCTGGCGCCCATCAATTTAAAGAACTTGTGTGTGTGTCTGTCATCGCAATTAAACACACACACACACACACATATAGCCCATCGCTCATTTTGCCATGTTTTTGTACTGTGGCTGTCGTCTGCTGTGTGTTTGTGGCATGCGTTTAATTGTCTGCAGTTGATGCCGCGGCATCGTTTTAATTACGCACCTTTTCTATGCAAGCGGCACAAAAAAGTTCAATTGAGTAAAAGCTCGAACTGCATTGGTGAATGCCATAAAAAACACAAGCACACACACACAAATATATATGTTTGTGTGTGTAATATGAAATGCAATTGCGCAATTTGTTTGCGGCCATTTTTCATGTATAATGAGAGCATACAACAATTTCCTTTCATGTCGCCTGACAAGACCCAACGGCATTAACATCAGCAGCAACAGCAAAACGAACAAGAAAGAGAGAGTTCTCTATGAAATCATAGAACTTTTAATACACTTACGGACTATAAAGCTGTTGTGTCTTATAAAGAGCAATTCTCGTTAGTTAAGCTGTCTAAGGAGCTTAGACTTTGGGAAGCTAAATAACGAGAGTTCTGGAGTTGTTGCTATTAATGCTATTCAAAATTGCTCTGAAAGCTAGTTTTTATATATAATATTAAGAGATTATATATATATTATATATATGTAGCTTTTGTGTATGTATCAATTTCAGTGTCTTTCTAAGACACTGCAATTAGCGACCGCGAATATTTGGTTTGAGTCTTGTTTGAGTTGTTTAAAGTGATTACTACTATGGGGGCTATATCTATATGATATATTAATACTGTCTACTGTTACTATATAAAATTGTCCCTGAGAAAAGTTGAAATTCATTGCTTATACTATTTCATAACTCTGAGTAAGCCATGAACTCTAAATAGTTCTTGATCTTGTGCTTTGATCTTTCATCGCTTTCGTTCTCTCTTTCTCTCTTATTCCCTAAATCTATCTCTATCTATTCCTTTCCTTCTCTCTCTCCTCTCTTTCTCTCTATCTCTCCCTGTCTCTATATCTCCATCTTTCCTTCAGAATCTTCTATATATCTTATCTTATTTCTCTCCCTCTCTCTCTCCTTTCTCTCTACACAAAGAGTATTCATTCTGGCATACCTTAAAAGCCTTTTTACCCACACTCCTCATTAAGTAGTTCAATTAAAACTTAAATGCATATTATTAATGAGTTTTTATTGTTTAATGTGCAAAACTTTTGTCTGCCTCGCGGCCAGCTTTCGTTCGCTTTGTTTGACAGCACACACTGGCATGAGTGTGCGTGGGCGTGGCCATGACTCTGTTGGCGAGTGCGTGTATTTGTGTTAAGTTTCACCTCTCTGTCAAGCTGCTGCATATTTTATAACATATTTCACCGCACGCATCAATTTTGTAGCTCAATCCACTCTCCCTAACTGATATCTGTGTCACATTTTAAATCGCTTGAAAATTAATTGATATCATTATTATGGGAAAACTTAGAATTGCTCCATTTCGTGACTTGATTTCCGTGTCATAAAACTAGAAGCGCTGAACTAATTGCCAGCGTAGAGGTTCAAAAGGAAAAAGAGCTAGGCGAGCAGCTTATTTTGGTTCACGTTTCAAGTGCAACGGTAAAGATGATAGACTGAGAGATATGCTGTACTTCACATGCTTAAGTTTGAGTGTTGGATTGAGATAGATTCCTGGATGTGAAGACAAGAAGTATAGTATCTTAACTAGTTTCTTCAACAAACACACAATAAACCCCACTCAGCCTTCTACAATCTCTTTTACTAGGGCATAACAAGCCAATCAAACGAACACAACTAAACAGACAACACAGTTTGCAGCGCATTGTGAAGGCTTAACAACGCCCAGGCAATATAAGAAGTAGTTGTCTCTAAAGCCGCAACCACTGGCGCGCCCCACCCTCTCCGCTCGCTGGTGTCATTTGCCACGGTCGATAATTAAAGCCGCTTCACTTTGCATATGGCGCACAACAAAGCCAAATTGCGTGGAAGGCCCCTAACCAACGGCTTCCTGCCAGCTCTGGCCAAGATTTAAGCCCTTACGGCTTTTGGCTTTGTCACACAGCTAACTGATGGCTGATCATTAACGCGCTTTATTAGTTAAATTTATTATAATCAGCAACAACAATAATGAGAGCTGTGGCGCATAACTGGTTTCAATTGCTATGCAGCTTTAGCTTTAGCTTTAGCGGGAAAACCGCTGCACAGTTTTGGCTATCAAAAGCTTATAGCCGATTCTTAAGCTAAAGCGCGGAGTATATATATATATATATATTTATATATATATATAATTTATGCAGACAATGCATTACACGTGTTAGCTGTCGTCCTCCAATATCCTTAACGGATTTACTCAACTGCGCATAGCTTGAGCTTCGCTTTAGGCCGCTGTCTTGGAAGCTTTGCTTTTAATACAAATTCATGGTGTACTTGACAGACACACACACGCACAAAGGCTCACCTGAGTGTGTGTATTGTAATCTATCTTAATATATGCATAGGCTGGCAGTCGAGCTTCAATCTCCCCGCTGAATAAAGCGCGCCTGATTTTCTCGCCTGCGGTTTTTCACCTGTGCCCACAAATTACCTCTTGATTATAGTTCACTTGCTGCTGTCGCTGTCGCTGTCGCTGTGGTTGTTGTCCTTATTGTTGTTGTTATTGCTTACCTTAATTTGACGACGTGTGTTTTAGAGACATTTTTGTTTGGTTTATGGCTTGCGTTGCCTGGCAACTGCCTGAAGTGCCTCATCAATATGCCTTTCGGCATTTGACATGAGCATAAATCGAATTACTTACATGCTTTATTTATTTATACATACCCAGTAGATTTTGTGGGAATATTTTTGTAATAACAAATGTTATTTATAAGAGTGGTAAACTTATAGGAATAATTATCTATAGTATATAGACTTATAGCTGATATGCTTATAGCATATAGAATTTTCTTGAAGTGTTTATTTTTTTATTATCTTTAACACTTTAAAGAAACTTAATTGTTTTTATATTGTTATGAAACACACATAAAGATGATTTAATTAAGAGAACTTTTGTTTCTATCTTTAGGCAACAGAAAATTGAATGTGAATTGCTCAGTAAACATGAAAGTAATTTATGAATATTTTTATATATTTTATGTTATATTTTTTATATTTATATTTTTATATTTATTTACAAAATAAGAGTTTGCCTGCTTTACAGGGTAAAAACTGTTGAAGCAAACAGAGTTTTGTTTTGATAGATTGCGTGTAAGCGAAAAGTAAACTCTAAATGAGAAGTGCTCAACATATAAATGTGTATATCAAATTGTATTACAGAGTCTACTGAACTATGATAACTCCTAAGTAGGCTCTCTTCTGCAGAAGAAGTTAGGAGTTGAGAGTCATAGTTTTGATTGATTGGCTTAAATATATACTCATTTATAAGTAAACTGCAGACAGAGAAGATACTCAAGCAAGTTTTACAGGGTATACAAAGTCTAGAGTTTTTCTGTGAGAGATAAAAAGTCTATGATAATCAAACTTTCAAGCTTATTTAGAAATTAAATGTTATATTCAGAAACTAATTTATTTGAAATTTAAAATGGCAATTGCCAGCTTTGCGGGGTGTGCGGCTGTTTAGCTAAGCACCTTTTGGCCAGGTCAAAAACTCATTAGACCAACTCATTGAACATAAATTGCAGCTGGCTGCCCCAAACGACAAACATTTAATTGAATATTTTGCCCAACTTATTGCCGCATTCAATAAATACATATATAGAGTGAGAGGGAAAGAGAGGGAGCATCGCATAACTCTCTGTCGTAGAGTTTCTGTTTCGGTCGAGCGGCTCAATCGATTAGAGCTGTGCAGCTGGCCATAAATAAGCACAAACTTTACAATATGTAATAATTTCAATTTACAATGTGTCCCCCATATATAAAGTGTATAATATATACATATATATATAAATATATATGGTCGCAGCATATCTTGTGTGACAGCCGATGCGGATGTAAACGTGTTGGCATTGATGGATGCGAATTGCATTGGCACCAGCTAAAGGAGTCGAGCTTCAAGCGGACATTTGAGTGCACAATTTATGTCAGTTGCTCGTTTGATATATGACCGCTATATGAGACATATAAATATATATATATATATATATATATATGTGTGTGTGTATGTCTGTTAATAGACTCACATTTCAGTCAGCATCTCGCTGTTGCAGTGGGGGACAGGACAGCTTACAAGTTGCCACTTGACTTGCCAAATCGCAGCGCAATAACAAAAGCCTCATTATTTATTTATATAATTTGTTATTGTTGTTGTTGTTTTTGTAGTTGCTTTTGAGATCAACCCCTGGCATAACCCTCGCGGCGACTGCTCGCATATTTTATTAAATACAATTCAATAAGAGCAAAAATCATGAGGGCTTTTTGAAGATGATGTTGAGGGAAACCCTCAGAAGCCATAGCCAAGGATGAGCGCTGAGCCGGAGTTGTAGCAGAATCAAAGAGGATGATGCAATGGCTATTTTGGCAAACATTAGGCAGCGAATTGGTCTACTCAAAGGCGGCTGGGGTGTTAAACGGGGCTTAGAGTGGGGGTTTATACTCCGCTAACATGTTGCTCTGGCTTGAGGGTGAGCTGTTATCATAGCTGTTGTATAGTTTGCTATAGCTTGTTATTGTTATGAGCACATACATTCATATATATCTATTTGTATAGCCGTATTTTTTATGCGATTTAGCATATAACAAACACATTACTAACGCACCCCAGCCGAAACAGAAAAAACCCAGCCACTCCCATGCCCTGCTGTGCAAATATATTTTGGCAACGGCAACTTAATGCTTAGCCGAAGGGCTAATATTTATGCGAGTGTGTGCGTGCGTGCGTGCATATGTGTGTATTTGTGTGTACTTTAACTCGCTTGAGTGGTCATATTTGATCGGCGCTCTTGATTTTCCGTTTGCCTCGTTTTTTCCCCAATTGATTTGGAAAGTGATTTTCCTATTCTTTTCTCGTTTCTTCTTTTTTTTGCTGCCGTCTGTGATTCGTCTTTGATTTGTTTATGCGATTTCATAAAATATTTATCCTCAAGCGTAGTTGTTAAATCGCCTGCAATGACTTTCCCTTTTCGCAGGCACGGCAGCAGAGGAAAAGGGGAGGCGAGGCTGGCTGACTGCCGCCTCAGGGGCGACATCCTGCATGCAGCTGTCTGTCGAGTGTTTGATCTTCGTTTGCTTTGGTTTGGTTTCGTTTTTTTTCTGGTCTGCTTATTTGACTTCACGCTCGATTGCCAAAAATAATTTGATATGAAAGAAATAAACTGTAATTGTTTGCTGATTGAAAGTCGTGGCACGAGAATTTGCTCACTCGATTTCGCAGCAGCAGAATTTAAAGAAATATTTAATATTATTAAAAAGACAACAAACAAAATTGTTGCGAGAATGCGAGAAAAAAATCTGTGTACAAGTGATATAATTTTATGGCTTACTCGCAGTGCAAATAAGCGAGAGCACAAAACAACAATTGTAGCTAGGGTCCAGTCCAGGAGCTGCTACTGCTGCTCCTCCATTCATTCGGCGTAATAAAAACATTCAATGAGCTCGACTGCCCCCAAAAACTGACCCAGCATAAAGAAAATTGGCGAGAAAAGCGACGGCCATTGAAATGGCTTTCAATGGCTATGCACAGTCGAGGGCGTGGCACATAAAAATGTATAAAAAAAAAGTAAAGTTACCAAAAAAAAAACGAGAAAAAAAACCCATTTGATTTTGAATAAATTGAGTAAAGTTGCAGGACGCTAAAAGGGCCCTGGACCTGGTCTGACTTTTCGGTTTCGCCTCTGCGGTAGCAACAAGGCAGGCAACAAAATTAAATATCTTTCGCTACTGCGTGCTCCTTCCCTTCGACATACGACGCATTGCGAATGAGCGTGCGAAATCACGCACAGCAATAACAAGCCAAAAAACAAGCTAAAAATAAGTAAAGCCGGTGGAAAAAAACGCGCTAGAAGAGAAGCTCATTAAAAAAATGAAGGCGGCTTAAAATAAAAGTGAAGGCTGCCAGTTGAATGAGAAAGCAAATAGCTGCTTGAAAAGCAGGGCTAATGCATGGGAAAAACGAAGTGTATATACCCTGTACTTAAATGAAAGCAGCACAAAAACAGATGAGAAACAATCTTATGCAAATGAAAACCAATGTGGGTATACCCTGTAATTTTAATGGAAAAATCAAGCAAATGGAAAACGTAGAGTAGATTCCCTTCAGGCAATTCTACAGCTGACTTAAGCATATGTAAAACAAAGTCTACATACCCTATACTTGACTGAATACCAAAATACAGTTAATATTCCAGGCGGTTGAATATGAAATGAACAGTGAATATGAATGACTTCGATGAAAAGCCAAGAAATAGCTGAAAGGCAAGCTTAGGCTTGTGCTAAATAAAATAAAAACAACTAGTAAAAGTAGTTCAAAGAAATACTCTTATACTCTTAATAGTATTCAATATGATAAGATTATAAAATTTCATTATTTTTATAATCAATTTAAGTTTCAAGCCCAAATTTCGCTCTTAACCAACAGACATTCTGGCTCAGACAAAATGTGAATATTCATATATATTTTTATTTTTGTTTCATTATTTTTTCATCATTAATAAATAATAATCATTTAATTTTTTACATTTAAATTTTTTTATATTTTTTGAAATTTAAGTTTTTAATTTTTTGTATTTAAAATTGCGCATATGTACGACGATAAAAACATCTTTGAAATATAAATCAAGGCTCGAAGGCTGCCTGTAAGAAATCTCTATACATTTCTATATACTCTCTTATATAGAATATTTCGAATATTACAGAAAAAATACACTATAAAACATAATAGTGATCTATAAAAATAACTTCTAAGCATTAATGCAATTATTATTTCGATATAAACCAGAGCTTATAGCTGCAAACTTTGAACATAAATGCCGAAAACACATCATGCAAACACTTAACTCAAATTCATGGTTCGAGTCCCGCTGCTAATTAATCTATATGAATATCTATTAGAAGCGCATAAAGTTGTTTAAGCGAACTTTCGCAACTATTATTAAATGAAATGCAGAAGCACTATGACAATATTGTTGTACCCACTTTAAAGAGAGAGAGAGACATCGTTCAGAGAGAGGGAGAGGGGAGAGTGTGAGCAATAGAGTATGAGTATGTGCCGTCTCTTCTGCCCAGCCACCCACACACCCACAGTTGGCGCTCCCAACTGGCCGCAACTACGGCAACTATACAAAGCGAAACTTTCGACTTCATTTGCATACATAGCGCTCTCGAGCAATGTAATAAAAAATGATAAAACTCTCCAGAGAGCTAGCGCATATATACGTATATATATATGTAGAAGCTCAGGGAGCTGGGTTGGGTTGGGTAACTGCTAACTGTGCGTGCTGTCCCCTGGTGGCGTTAGCGGGTCACAGGCCACAAACGAACCAGCTCCCCAGTTGCCCGGCTCGCGTCCTTCCACGCTCCTCTCTGGCTGCCCACATCTAACCGAGCCACCTAAAAATGAGGAGGAGCTGATTTCTCAGAGCAAAAGCTGCGTTGGCTGCGGCATTCATTGTGCAGCCAGGCGCTGGGTCGGGATCCGGTCAGAAACAAAGGCGGTAACTAGGCCAGCAGCAGCATCATCTGCGTTGATTTTCAAGGGGCAGCCAAGGAGGCAGGGCGAATGGCCAGGCTCAACTTTTGGCGCCCGTGTTGATATTTCAAGCAGCTCAGTACAAAAAAAAGAAAGTAAAACACCCATTCGCGTTTTCTTTGCGCTTTTCAAACTACACGGCGAGAAAACAGGCGGTTGTTAAAAAAAGGCAGCAAAAAGCAGCTGAAATGGGAGGTTAGGGGTAGCTCCAAAAAAAGAAAACCTAAACAGCGCCGCTTGAACCAATTAAAGCAGCGGACCTGCAATGATTTTCTTTTTGCTTCAGTTTTCCTTTTCTTTTGTGCCTTCTGTGCGTGTGAATTGGTGTGTATGCGTGTGTATGTGTGTGTGTGTAGTGTAGTGTATTAAATTTAAAATAAATGTTTTTCTTTTCATGCCGCTGGGACAAGGCGGCAGGGCAAGGCAGACCAAGCTAATGAAATGCCATTTAGAGAGCGCGCGTGATGTATGACAGCGGCCTCTGACGCTGCTCCATTAAAGCCAAAGGCATCGATATCAGTGAAATAGCGAGGAAGCTGGGGCTGCGTGGGCAACTAAATAAAATTTAATTTATATTAATTGTGTTTTATTTTTGTTGTATTGCAAGCAAATTAAAAGTTGTAAAAATGAAAAATGCCAGGAAGTATTGCGCGGTTAAAAGCAAATATATAAAAGCTAAAAGAAAAATAAAAAAAAATTAAAAAAAAAAATTTTTTATAAAAAGAAATTTTTAAATTTTTAAAACAATTTTAAAAATTAAAAAAAAATATTTAAAATTTTTTTTTATTAAAAATTAAAATATTTAAAAAAAAATTTTTTTTCAATTTTTTGTATATAAAATTTATTCTAATATCTCTTAAGAAATTTCCCAGCTCTCTGAGTTTTGTATATTATAAAATTTAAGTATACAGTTTTCTGATTTCAATAACCATTTATAAATTATTTTATATTTTGATTTTATTCTCCTTTACTCAGCTTAATTTACTTGATTTCTATCGTTGTTCTCACATTTTCAGTTGATTTCATTTGAAGTTGAAGCTTGGCAGCAGTCTTTATCATAATATCGTGTTCTAGAATTGCAGCTGTGGCAAATGGCAATGACAACTAATTATGAATATGTTTCGGCACATGAACTGCCTTGCTCACAGGCAAACGGACGGGCAAATAGGTGGACAAGCAGACGGACGAAACGGACGGAACTATTTGCATTAAAACTGACCAAACAAAGTTCAGCTGAGTCTAATTTGGCTGGTTGCCTGTTGGCACAGAGTACACACGCACACACACGCACACACACTCACACACATACGTGAACTTATGCAAACAGTTAGTACTTGAAACTTGTTAGTCAAAGTGTAGTCGAAGTGTAGTCGGGGCAGCGTGGTCTCTCGGACAGCGCTATGAAAATGACAATAATAAAATTTAATGTACACATATGCATGACTCCTGCTACTTATATGTGTGAGTGCGTGTGTGTGTGTGTGTGTATGTAAATTTCCCTTGCTAACCGTAAAAACGTTTCCGACTGTTGCAGCAGCACCAAAAACTAAAAGAACTAAGCTGCAATGTCATGTGGCAGGCGGCATGAGGCACAGTTGAAAGTCATCTAGTTTAGTAAGCAGGCTATCAAAGGAGAGGTTGGCAGGGGGCTGATATAGAGGGTGTTGTAGGGCCTGGTGGAGTGGTCTTGCAGGGAACTAGCAGTACTCGAAGTTCATTGCTGGCAAAATGAGACGGGCGTCATTTTAGCGTGTGTGTGTCTGTGTGTGTGTTGGAGTGTGTGCAGCAGACCAAAACACTTCCTACCGCTTTGGCCAAGTATCATTAAAAATATAAAAGTATTTTATGCACACACACAGGAACAGTTTGGTGCACATTAAGCCAGTGCACATGACTATCCTATCTGTGTGTCACATACAGGGTGTGTGCGTGGGTGTGTGTAACTCATGCCATGTATTTTTGAGGACATTGTCGTTAGTATTTCTATGCTCTAACAAAAGGTATTGTAACTGAGTTATGAAATGTGCAGAAGCATATATATATTATATATCTATATCTATATTTTATATATAATATATTATATTATATATATTATTAACTCAAGATGTATTCAGCTTCTTAAACCTATGTAATTATTCCTTTTTTCTTCATTCACTATTTCGAAGAGCTTCGTTAAAGAGTTTGGCTCTCGCAACTTTATGTAGCTGATCATTAGAGTATTTTTGATGATTTCTAGAATTTGTTGGAAAGTTGTTCTATATCATAAATCTATCAACGGAAAATTATTAAAATTCAGACTATAATATCTAATATATCTAACTTGGTCAGACCCTTTCTTCCTCTCTGATCTTTCTCCTTCTCCAATTCTATAACTCATATTCCGCTGAAAATTTCTAGTCTTATAGATACTCTGCCAATATTTCCAGCCATGATTATATCATCCACAACAACATAATTCATTTTCTTGGCTCACACAATTTCATAGTGCCCATATGTATTTTTTAAGGGTATCTTATCTGCTACCGTAAGATAACTCTATCTCTCTCTCTCTCGGTCTCACCCTTTATGTTTTATGTGCCGTGCTTTGTGCTGGCTGCTGGTTGCTTTTCTGGCAAGTCATTGTCATTTGGTCAGCTGCAAACAGCTGCCAGTTTTCATCTATGAAGAGCAGGCAACGACTCGTTCCACGCCTAGCTCCCTGACTCTGCCTGTGCCACAGTTTGTGGCAGAGCCAGTGGCAACCAGTTCATTATCATGTTAATTTTGTTGTAATTTGCTTGCTAAATGTTGCCAAGTCGTCGTCGTCGTCCATTTGGAGCCATTTTCCGGAGTCGCTTCTCTTTGCATATTTAACTTTATTTATGCTTTTTTGCATGTTTTTCATATGGAAAATTAGAATTTTTGACTTCTCTCAGCCAGTCGGCTACGGCTACCCTGCCTCGTCTTCTACTTCTTCTTCGACTAATTTGCCAACTATTTTCGCAACGAAAGTTTTCTTTTGTCGTTTTGTGGGCAACTTTTTGGGCGCACACACAAAGAGAATATGTCACGAATTGTCATCCCGATCGTTGGGAATTGGAGCTGTAGCTGGGAGTCACATTTCTAGTATTTCTGGCCTTTGTATGCCCACAATTGGGCCCACAGACTATGCTATTGTGTGTGAGAGTGTGTGTGTGTGTGTGTGTGAGTGTGTTTGTGCTTGTGCTTGTGTGCTCCGCTGAGCCTTTCATGTGTGCGTGTGTTTGTTTGTGTGCGAAGCAAGGATAATGATGTGCACTGCTCTCGACTGTGTATGTCACTCAGTCAGTCAGTCAAAGAGTCAATATTTTGTTTGTAACGTTTATGCTAATTATGCATGTTGACATGGAAAACTGTGTCACCGTACGGCCCTAATTATACTCGAGAGATTTGCCTGCACATTAACTAGCCTCTGCCAATACCTCAGCCAAACCCTGCTCCTGCCTCCAATCACCAGAGGAGCTATTACATATTCGTGGGACTGTCTCGTTTCCCATACAATTAACTTGTGAACTTTGTGTCGATGGCAGACATAATATTGTTAAGTTTGTCAAAAATATATTTTCCATAATTCAAAGCAATGTAGTTAGCCTTGGCCAAGAAGAGTTCGCAAGACTTGAATCACATGAGAAGCCCACTTATATTATATTGGCAATGATGATACTTTCCCTAGTTATGCCCTGTGGAATATATTTTATATTTTTGTGTTTGAAGATAGTTTCGTGTGAAGGAAAGCATAAAGATTTTCATTTCGAATTTAGCTTATGAATCTTGAATCAATTAAGAATTGGTCTCGATATTTATCGATTTTTTGTACATACATAGATACATATCGGTACATATATATATCGATAGATATGTACATATATCGATATACGTATATCTGAAAGTATTATTCAAGTCGATAATTTGTTTTCAGTTATCGATATTTATCCGTTTTCGCTTTTAAAATCGAAATACCTCTATATATATATATAGATATACAGTTTAATATATATATATATATATATATAAATATGATAATTCCAACTACTAACCCTAAGTCTATCGAGAGCTGTTGAGATGAACGGTATGTTACATATAGCTGACATACAGCCTTTTAAATAAATTGATCTTGGGCAAACAAATTATATTCAATTAAAGCAAAAATTATTTGAGTTGTGGTTGCTCTGTGGCTCTGCCGACAGTTGTTGAATCACTTCAACAGACTCTGCAAATAATTTACACACTCGACTTAATGAGCAGCTCTCTGGTGGCTCATTGGGAGATGTCTGTGGATTCGGTCTTCGGTCCTCGGTTCTCGGTCCTCTATTTATGCGCTCAATTTGAAGCTAAACCGTTCGAACTTAACTAACCAAACAACAAATTGGTTTGCGCACGAAACGAATCAATGAAAATCGATGCAGACGCAAGCTCTGCCCAGTCTGCCGTATGTTGTATGCTGTATGCTGTATGCTGTATGCCGTAAGCTGTATCCTTGCAGCCGGCAACCCGCTGGCACGCTTGGCCAAAGCCCCCGGCAGCAGGACTACAAAATAATTGACAGCAACAGCAGTTGGGCGTTCAGCTGAGTGACAGAGCAACAGACAGACGCAGTCAAAATCCAGCTGGGCTGATGCAATCCAGCGCCAGCCGAAACTGTGGCGTCTCCTCTAAATTGGAAATGTCATTGAGGCGTTTAACTTGCGCACCGTCAACGACATGGACAGCGAATTGAAGGCAGGCAGACGGTAAAATCATTTAAAACGCCCTGACCTCGCCCAGCCATACGGATTCCATATCCTGATGCCCGCTTCAAATGCAAGTCTAGTCCAAATGACAGCCAATTGTTGCAGGCGGCCACTTAGCAGGCGGCTGTTGCCAACGGCCAGACAAAAATGCCCTCTGAACCCGCTCACCTGTATAGATCATGCTGACAATAGGCTATGCTTGTGATACCCTGTAAAGAAATCGTGGGATTTCTAGCAGTTGTTCAGCTGGAAAATTAAATACAAATTGTTGCCTACCGAAAATATTGGAATTTGCTGAATAAATTTGCCTTTAATCAAAGCATAGAGCACATATGCTTGCTGCCACACTTCATACTGATTGCACAAGAAATACAAAAGATTTTTAGCTTATTTAATTTGCATATTGTGGTAGAGAGTATGGAGCTGGCCGCAGGGCATGTAACACTCATGCACGCTCAGAACTTGCTGTTTTTTGACTTGCTTGTCAGATAGTGACTTGAGATATGCATACAACTGACAACTTAATATCGAAAGAATAAACATCAAACTCGTGGCAAGAAATAAAATATGTTAATAGAAGAAAGTCAAGTAGAGAAAGGAAACCAAGTGCAACAGCTAACAGGATAAAAGGTAAAGAAAGAAAGACAAGTACGCCGGCTTACAGGGTATCTAGCAGTCGCTCATACTCGAGCCCAGCTCACTTTTTTGATTGCCAGCTGTAGTAGGAATGGCACGAGGAGTTGGCTGCACAAAATCTTAACAAAAGCAATATATTATATATATATTTTACTTATTTCCCACTCTTTTTTGTCTTCTCATTCTCTCTGCCTCGCACAGACAACAAATTCATTTGCGACTGTCGTCTACAGTGGATCTTTGAATTGAAAAATCGCACACGTCACCAGCAGCTGCGCGACTCATTGGAGAATTTCATTTGTGCACTGCAGGAGCCGAAGCTGTCGCACTTCGTCGATCCGGTGCCATCGCACATACTCGATCTGTTAAACTTTGGCGGCTTCACAGCGATTGGCAGCAACAGCGCCAGCATGGGCGGCATTGGCACCAGCAGCAGCAGCAACGGCATCAGCAACTATGCTAATCTGGAGGAACTGAGCAGCAACAATGGGCTGACCATGAAAAAGCACACGTCGAGCAAATCGCGACAGGCGTTGCGCGGCCAGCGACAATTTACGGACAATGCTGAAAATGTGGTCGAGTCGAAGCTGCGAGTGCGTCGCAAGCGTCAACAGCAACCCGAACCGGAGATAGGAGGCGTCGCTGCCGTGGCGCAAACACAAAAACGTTTTGACTACTACGACGAGGCCAATGGCAACGGACACGCATCGGGCTTAGGCCTGGCACATGGCTTGGACATGGATGATAATCTGAATTTGCATAAACAAAGCAGTTTCTATGGCGCCTCTGGACTGGCTCACAACGATGTTGACTTGCAGCAGCAGCAGCTGCAGCCACAAGCTGGCGATGCACTCGATGCTCTGGCCAACAAGAACTCGATAAACGTTCATCTCTTCATACTAAAGCCGGAAATGCTGCCCTGCCACGATGAGCTGAGCGATCCCACCGAGTTGCCATTGTCCCGTGACCTAATGGATGTGCGCAGCAATGCGGGCCAAGATCTGCTCATCAATGGAGCAAACACAATGCAGGTGCCACTTGGACTACTACTAAGCACTCCAATGCTGTTGCTGCTGCTGCTCAGTCAGGGTTGAGCACACATGAAGTCGCTCTTCAGCCCATATGAGTTTTAATTGTAAATACTCGTGAGCATTCATTTGGTTGTTCTACAGCAAAAATAAACTAAATACTAAAGATCTTTTCATATGGATACAGAGTAGAACTTTTGGAAACGAGCTTCAAAAAAAAAACACACACAAAACAAAACCCAAAAAAAAAGATGAAAGAGAAAGAAAACTAAAACACAAACCCCTAAAGTCTTGTATATATGTAAAAAATGGAAATTCGATAAACCAAAAAGAAAAACCTAAACTTAATTTAAAACCTAGCTGTTAGCTGTAGCATTAGTCTTGACTTTGACAACAACTTTGAACCGAACTACAAGCAGCACTAAGAAAACCAATAGGAAACACACGAAAAATTTCAATTAAAAACAAACCAAACCAAAAACATAAAGAAAAACCTCCGAACAAACTGGCGTTTCATTTAAACTCAAAAAAAAAAACATTAATAAAAAAAAATAAAAAATACTTAAAACCAGCTAAAATTTGAAATGGAAACCAAAAAGTGAAGAAAAACTTAACACTGTACTACATAGCTATAGTTTTTGAATAGCCATACAGTTGCATTATTTGAGATTCCGTTAACTCTTTAACAAGGTACACACAGTACAGTGAAACACTTGGAAAGCGCTAAACGTCTTAGGTACACAGTCAAAAAGGCCAACAGAGTCCAACAGAGGCAAGCCTGTAAAATATAATTGCAGAACAAAACATACGACAGCTGAACGTTTAATTAGATTATCAAACTATAACTAAAAAATAAATAAAAAAATAAATAAAAATAAATAATATAAATACTATTATTAATAACTTATGCTTAGTCGACCTTAGTCGGCTTCCCTCTAGCTGTTAAGCATTGCTTTGTTTCTAGATCTAAGCACACACAAACACACACATATATATATGTTATTTCCAATCTTCCTTTCGCTCTGCCACGCCCACAACTATCGCCTGCTTCAACTATAACTGTTTTTACTTTCGCTGCACTCTGAAACAAAAGAAAATAATTTAAATAAATTGCGAATTTATGACTCATTTTGAATAGATTTTAAATTTTTAGCAGATGAATATATATATATATATATAAATATATTCATATATATATATATATATATATATATATATATATATATATTCATATATATATATATATATATATATATATATATTTATATACATATAGGTATATATATACATATATATATATATATAGAAAACAAAAGAGCAGAAATATGCATAACGATTTTTGTAGCTTAAGACTGAATAAATAAATATAAATTATGCTTAAACATATACTCTATACTATATACACTATATCTATATGTATGTGTATGTATGTATGTATGTATGTGTATATGTATTGTACGTTTAATTGTATTGTAATGAACGCAAGCTGGGGAAAGGGTAATGCTATTTATATAGAACACGAGTATCGAAAGCACACACACACACAAAGAAATTCGCACACGCACACACCAATGCGATATACATTTATTCATAATATGCACGTATAGTTAATATACATAAGTGCATATTTCAATTTATTTAAGCTCGTCGATATATTTTTTTGCCAATTTAATTATGCACAAAATATAATTTGCATTTGCAAAAACTGAAAAAGCTGAAAACTTTACCATATTTGATTAATGTGTGTGTTTGTGTGTGTGTGTATTTTCGCAACAAGAAATGAAAACACAGAAATATATAAATGAATATGAAAATAAATATGTATTAATTAAAAATACAGAAAACGCAAATTGCAAATTATATATAAGTGTATAAAAAGAAAAGAGAAAACAGAAAACCGACAACAGAAAACAGAAAGCAGAATAAAGTAAACAGAACTCAAATAGAGCAGAAATAAAACTCAAAGCATTAGAAGCAAGCATAGTTTTTAGTGGACAATCAGCAGAAAAGTAAAAGGAAAATGGGAAAAGCACAGCAAAAGCGACAATGCGAAGAAAACTTGACAGAAAATTGAGCAGCACGCAAAGCAGTTAAGTAGCCAGAAAAAATAATACAAAAAAAAACACTTCAGCTAAAAATTTATAAAAAAAAAACTAAAAAAAAATTTAAATATAAAGAAAATTAGTTTAAGCTAAATGTATCTAGAGTTTTCTTTAGCGAAAAGTTAAGCGTAAGAAAGTTTAATTAAATGTGCAAAAAAAAAAAAACAAAATAAGAAATAAAAAAAACCCAAAAGTGAAACTTTATTCTATTTTTCCCGAGCAAAGCGGCACAATTTACTGGTGTTGCTAGCTCTCTGTAAGCATTTGAAATATGTTTTTCAATATCGATTTGGTATATATATATATATATTCATTTGCCAGACTCGGATTATACAATAAATAAATTGAAATGCCTGTAAAGTAAACTTGATTAGTTTAGTGACTCGCATTAAATGCTTGTAATTAATGAAACTAAAATATTATTTCATATAGTTAGCCTTAAGCGTTCTCAACCAAAGAGTCTTGAGTTCCTGCTCTCTACTGAAGCTTTGCCAGTATTCTTTATGTTCGCTTCAATATCTTCTGTCTATGATTTTCCAGACACAAAAAAAAATATTTAAAAAAAGAAGGCACCGAGTAACGTAATTTTAAATATTTAAACAATACAATTTAATGTAGCTTACTTAATGATTTTCAACTTAAATGTACACAAAACAAAGATACAGTGAAATATTTACCAGCAGCAAAACAATGCATTGTAAAACGAAAATAAATAAAAACAAAATACAAAAAAAAAACACTTAAATATAAAAGCAAAAGAAATACTTATATAAATGTACTTTGATGTAAGAAAGTTTGCTAAAACGACGAAAAAACTCGATATGAAAACGCTGGCAAATGTCGCTGCCCATATGGGCGTGGGCGCAATGAGGGCGTGGCGCAATAGCGAAACGTCAAACAAAATGAAAACCAACAAATAGAAATGCAAACAGAAAAACCAAAAAAAAACAACATTCCAACTGCAATATTTTGTTTAACATTTTACCTACAAGAAAACCAAATCCTTGCGCTCATTGCGCCCCACATTTGCGTGACAAAAACAATTTTGAATGAAAAACATCTAAATATATTTAATGTAAAAAAAAAAGCATAAAAATTGTTGTTTTCTTGAGTTTTCACTCTCCACACTCGACGCCACAGGATGCGCCTGTAGATTCAACTAAATAAAGTCTGTTTTTGGAACTTGTGCAGCTTAAGAAGATCTTAGAGCTCTGCAGTCGAGCATGCATGACTGCATGATACTTATTCTTGCTGGAGTTCATGCCGAATTTATCTTAACTGAAATGCTGAGCCTCAATGAGTTATATTTTTTTCACATTACTCATTGTAGGGTGGGAACTAAATACTCTACTGCAGCATATATGAATTTGTTCATAAAAATAGTAGTGCCACTTAGTACTAAATGTTGTGCAGCACTACTATTTTTGTGAACAACACTGTATATCATCTATATGCATGCTTAACTAGCTTTCATGCTGAAGCAGAGACAGCTGCATTAAAGTTGTCCCGAGTGAGCCTTGATTGACTGAGATCAGGATCCGGCTTACATAACTTTTAGTCTCTCTGTTGAGTAGCTCGAGCGGAACTCATTTACTCCAAGCAGAACCTCTATCTGTAAAGATATAGGATGTATTAAAGAAACAAATTTGAAACAGTAAACAAAACCAATATGCTCCTAATTGAAAAGGCGAACCTTCATAGGTAGTTTGAATTTTCCATAGCGCTCGGCAACGCTGCTGTTACTGCTACTGCTGCTGCTGTTGAATATTTCATGCGAATGGGACACAAAGGCTGCGTCGCCACAGGATATGTAGAGTAACGCGCTATTGTTGTGTGCGCAATATTTTTGCTAAATTTCATTATTGATCGATTGAGAGGTGCATAAGAAATTGCTGCAGGGGTAAGCAAAAAAAAAAAAAAAGGCTACGCACACACACATTACTCATACGCCACGTCGGGCGACATCTAATGAAGTTGTATGGCGTAGCGAAGCGTGGATAAGCCACCAATCGGCGACGCCTGTTTTGCCACTTCATAAATGGTTGATTGCCTGCGTGCAGAGGCGGGCGGGCGCTTGTGCATATGTGGGCGTGTCGCTGTCTGGTGCTTTATATCTATGTGTATACAACAAAAAAAAGAAGCACAGTGAAAAGTCTGCAAAGTGATAAATTGGATTCAAACAGTGGAGCAGATTTATTGATTTCGTTGCAGGGCCCAAGCTGTGGCAGGGGCTGCACGTCAAATTGAATGTACGCCATAAGCGACAAAAATCAAAAACAGATATGCAAATACAGACGCACATACACACACACAAACATGCACACACGCACAGGCACTCGCATATGGAAGAAAATGGCGCTGGAAAATAAGTAAAGCGAAAAAACGAGCGCGTTTTTTCCCTTTGCAAACGACGTGTCAAATTTTTGCAACTGATTATGCCCGAGGCTAGCCTGCTGTATGTGTGAGTGTGTGTATGTGTGTGCGGTTGCCAGACGCGTTGCTAGACAATAATATCAAACAGGACAGCAACAACAACAATGAGTAGAGCGCTTAGTGCGGCCTGCCAAGTGCCCGCAGCCCGGGCTGAAGTGCTCGTAAAACTCCGCAACTATTCGCTGCTCAATGTTGGGTCTGATGTGCTAGCTCATTATTTTGCCATGTGCCAGGCAACGGCCACGACAAAGTCAACGGTGCCAAAGAAAAAAATATCTATTAAGCTGCAAAATGTACTGCAAAAAAAGGGGTATAAAAAGGTGCGAAGATTATCATCTCATAATAATATGAATATGGAAAAAGTCTGGTAGATAAGTAGAGCTTATGGTCTTTGAGTGTTTGTCAGAAGTTTGCAGAAATGGAAAAACTAATTGTGTTATGATAGCAGTCTTATGGCAATACATAAACTTGGCGATCAGGGCAACGTAGTAAAGAGATCTGAACACAAGAAAATGTATCGAAAATTATAATAATCGTCCGAATCTACTTAGCATTCTTCATTATAATCGAGTATATTAAAGACTGACATATCATAATGTAGGCCGTAACTTAATTTATATATGCAGCGACTTAACTTCATGATTTCTGACACTGTTAAAGACAAGTTTATATATAGAAAAGCTTTTGATATCCTCAGTGTATTGAAGCTGATGCAGCATAGCAGCTCGACTATTGTTTTCATCGTTGGTCATAAGATACAATAAGCTGCTCTTAATTGAAATATGCAGTTCAGTTAACAGAATGCCATTACCTTTAATTAGTCAAGAGTGTGAATGAAGATAGCTCTTGTAATGAATCTCATTGTTTGAGTCAAACTGGCTAGCCCTAGATATAATAATGTAGTTTGATGAGTTGATGAATTTTGATACATTTTGATTCCGATTTTTTGAGAATCAGAAAAGTTCTTCATATAAGAGCCTGATTTTTAGCGTCCATTCATATGTCAACTACAAGTTATAGTAAGCAAGAAATCTGGTAAAATTCATAAATTGCCAAATTTGATTAAAAATCTTTTTATCCTAAAAATTTGTTCATTTCTATCGATTCGAATAAATTTGTATATAAATTGTTAACTATAGGAAGTATGGCATCAATCGGCTCTTAGCTCAATGCTTATGTCCTCAATTCGATTTTACCTACTCAACGTATCTCAATTAAATCAACTCCCTGTGCGCCCTCCTGCTAGAAATTTCGCACAGTGTAGCGACCAGACCATGTGGTTGCTGGCAATGCATTTCTCAGGCAAAGCATTTGATTGACATGTGTCTGTGCGGCGACTAGGCAACATGTGTTGCGACCTGCGTGCCTTTCATACTTGTAACCTGATTGTTATTGTATAATGCCTTATATATACACTGCTCGCCAAAAGGAGTGCTGGCAGCCGGTGCATTGGCTGTTTGCGCAAATTGCGAATTGCAAATTGCATTCCATGGCCGTTGAAAGCAACTTTGCCAGCTAATCAAATACAACAGACGATGTCGTATCGATAGCAGGGAATGCATTGCATAACACAAGCGTCCCACCACCCGCTCCCTTTCGCTATGTCTAAGTCAGAAAGGGGGACCTGGCAGCGTAGTCACTAATAAAGTTAACATGGCAAACAACTTGGCAATGATGTGAACTTTATGCGCAAGCTAAATGTCCTTTGATGCTAGCAAGCCAAGGATCAAACGAGGCACGCTTCAGCGCATATGTCCAGCTAAAAGCTTTTAGTCAAAAAAATGTATAAAATAAAAGAACGGCAACTCTAGTTGCAAGCGTTGCAGTTACATATTGGCCAACTATAACGAGCCAAGTGAAGTGCAGAGTCAAGCATAAAAAACCTAGAAATTAGTTGCAGCTGTAGAATGTTGAAGTCGGCATACTCTACTAATATGTGAAATATATAATCTCTTATGTCTCTTCTATTCCTGCAGTACCTAAAAGTTACTAAAACACATTTCTATAACAGTTGAAAGCATTTAAAAGATATAATTATTTATATAGTTCATCTAAATTGACAATTAAAGTATATATATCTCTATATATTATATAGATGGTGCATTTAAATATATATATCATGCATACTTTATTCCTTTCGCAACTAACTGTAAAACCGATCATACCCCAATAACACTTCCGACTGCAACGCAAGACAGCAAACTGCAGAAAATTGTCATGTGGAAATTTCGTTTTTTCGCGTTTCCTTTTCAATTATACAAAACTCTCAGGCAAAACGTTTTCCATGCGATACTAAAATCGTCGAACTGTCAATTGATTTTGTAACTAATGGACTTAGCTGAAGTTGCAATTACTTGCAACTATCAACATTAAAGCCAAATGCATTTGTTTAATGGATTTGCCAGTGACAAGTTTAAAAATATTTTTTCATAATTTTTTATACAAATTTCTAACAACTTTTCCCATTCTTCCACAAAATGAAACTTTACTTGTCAATTTTTTGGCCTCTGCTGCTTCTTATTCCCCACAGGTTGTTGTGGTTGTTGCAGCTTGAAACTTTACTCATTGGGATTATTTTCTAGTTGCAACTATAACCCGATTTGTTTGCATGGCAGACATGGTGCAACGGGCGGTCCTCGATCTCCTGCATATCCTGGGTGCTCTTCGCTTTGGTTTTGTATAAATAAAAACCACAAAGTGTTTGGACTCGACCTATGCCAATAAGGGCACACAGAATGCCTCAAAAATGTAAAAACGACAAAATACAATTTAACCACAATTCGAATTGTGGCCAAGCAACAAGCCAGACGCACACACACGCCCACCCACTCTGACCAGCAGGTCCATGGACAACAAAAGGAGTCTAGGGATCTTTGCCCAAAAGGCTGTCACATAAATAGCTAACAATGTAAACAAACTGCTTAGCCACTTTTCGGCCCATATTTATGCCCTGTGGCCAGGCGAATGTTAGGAAAAAAACAAAAACTCAATGCACTGTACGAAATGATGTGTGAATTGGCTTTTGCCTTTTGTAACTGGCTTAAGTCTGGTCAAATGTAACCGATTTCTGTGCGGCGATTTCGTTTTCTGTTCGTTTTTGCTCTAGCTTCTAGTTCGAATTTAATTTCTATTTATATTTGTTTTATTTTTTACAAAATTTAGATTTTAATATTTTTCAAAAATATTATTTAAATTTATTTTCATTTAATTCGTTATGCAAACTGTCATAAAGCTGCTTCAAATAACGAAAAAAATTTAATTTTAAAATTTTAAAACATTTTAATTTTCAATAATGTCTCAAGATTTAATTGATTTCTATGCCTGATGAGTTTGTGCAAGGGAAATAGAAAAACTTAAATTAATTACATTTTCAATTTGAACAATTTCCTTTTACAAACACTCTACAAATCTGCATGGAAATAAAAAAAAAATAGTTTTTCAAATCAAATTTTGATATTCATTCTACAAATCGATTGTAAATCTCAAAACTAAAATTGAAATCAAGCTTAAAAGAGCTTAAGTGCTCAAATATGAATACCATTTTGGTATGTCAGTCAGTTATTGTAAGAGATTTGCGATTTGATGACTTTAATTACCTTTTCCACTCTAGTCTGGTGACCGAAATCGCAGCGAATCGATTCGAATCGAAAACTGTCATCTTAATTAGGCAGCCACTGGCTGGGACAGCTGTCCAGCGCATTGGGAGCAAATAAGCGACAGTCGAAGCTAATGTGTCTAATGAAGTCTTTGGCTGATTGATTGCCAGGCATTTCCGGCCAGACCTCGAACAAGACGCCATCCGATCAATGGATGTGACTCAATATGTCAGCCGATTGGCCCCGGGGAGGCGCCAATTTCCGAAAACTAGCTGCGCTGGCCCGTCGCTACATATCCACGCCTCAGTCTTTGCTCACTTTAATGGCCAACTTCTCCATCTTGATGGCCTGTCCATTGGCCAAGTTTATTACTTTAAAATCGCAAAATGCGCCATAACATTAACATGAGCCATGGACGGGGCTTGGACGGTGGCAAGGTTGCCAGCTCATAAAATGGCTTTTAAAGGTCATAAATATAAATTGAAATTGCGTTGACAACGACAGCAACAACAACAACGGCAACGACAAAATAAAAAAAACAAACTTTATCAGTGGCCAATAGAGCTGCGTGTTGCGTGGTAAAAAATAAAAAGAGAACATGAATCCTAAGAGCGAAGTTTTTTTCCAATATTTTTTACTGCACACTGTTATATGATGTACAAGCACACACATATATACAAGACAACAAACATGTTTCATATTATTAATAAGCATACTCAAATCAAGCAATAAAAGCGGTTAAGCATGCTTCAGTCGTTAGTGATAGCAGCGAAGATACTCTAAATTGAATTGCTTTTTGTGGGAGTTCGCTTTATGTCTAACATTTTTGATGGCTGGCACTTCGGCTTTCTTTCTGCTCTTTCAAAGGATTTGCTCTGAGCACATCGGGTCTTAGGCAGCAAAAGCAGTCTATGCTGGGACTTACCTCAATATTCTTTCTTGTACACCTAAATTCGCTCCAAACGGAGCTAAGTGCAGGAGGGAGAAATGTGACTAGGCTGAGTAGGCACTAAGTCGTTGCTAGCACTTTTTGTGCTTCCTATATTCTTAATGGGTTTCTGGTTATTCTTTTGTTGAATATCCTTAGCTCGCCCTCGAGGTCCTTCGATGATAACTAGCATTAGCTTTCCAACTTTTCACGTATTGTATTCTTTTTACACATGTTTCTATTAAACCTTTATTCAAAATTATTGTAAGGTAAGAAGTCCAAACTATTCTCAGGCAGCTAGCTCTTGTGCTTTAGCTTTTAACATGTGTATGAAAGTTGAACTGATTTTTCGATTTTATTTAACTTTGCATTGAAGTGTTAGAGCTTGTCCATTTATTTTGAATTTTTTACGATAAGTATCATGTAGTTCTTACTCATTTTCTTTGAATAACTTTCTTCAAACTCAGCCTTTAATTGTCTTCCTTAGCTCGTTGTCTTTTGCCTAAGTGTGAGGCCTTGTTGACTCTTTAAGCTTTGTTATTTTACACGCAGTTACCCGTATAAGATCTCGCTGGCATTTAGATATTATTTTTAGCAAGTAAGTCCTTGTAAATAAGAACAACAGGCTTACCCTGCGAGCACACGCCAATGAACCTTGCTCGACTGTTGCCTGGTTACGCAGTTGGCCCTCACTTTTGCCTCAAATCCCATTCCACATTTTCCCGATTCGACTGGCAATCATTTCTACGGTCATTTGGCGAGCGCCGCTCAGCCTTAAAATTGGAAAAATACGTTAGAGCCAAGGCCTCAGCTAGCAGTTCTGCAGCTACAGCTACAGCTGCCTCCTTTTCCGCTTCAACTGCAGCTGCATCTCCAGTTCCATCTCCAGTTCTGGCTTGCCGCTCGTCGTCGCTTTTTATGAGTGGCGTTAAAAATGTGCAGCGCGCCCGTCGGCTCGAGTGCAATAAAAGTAAAACACATTGCCAAAGCCAGCTTGCAGCAATATTTGCGCAATATGGCAGCGACCTCATCCTTCGGCCGCGACCATTCAGAAAAGACTGAACACTGGGCAGACGGCATCCTTCGGCCGCTGCGTTCATTATTTATTTTATTTTATTAGAAATTATTTAGTGCAGCAGCAGCAGCAAATGCCGCCGATGCCTCCGCCTACTGGTTCGGTGCTTCATTTTGCTATTGCCTTGCGGGTGGGATTCCTTTTTATTGTTATCTCAGCCATTCAACATGCTGCACTGCAGCAGGCTGAGCTGCCGTCCAAAGTGCATTAAAGCTGATTAATTTTATTACTGGCGCAGCCATCTGTAGCGCAGCCAATTGCAATTCCTTTCCCTTTACTTTTCGCTTCTCGCAGCCAAAACAACAAATCTGCCGAAGAATAGAGTTTTAAATGATTGTAATTTAATAAAGCGAGACACGCAGATGGAACTTTCAGGTTGAGGATTATTTATATAACCACAATTTAACATCCACTTGCAGTCTGTTAAGGTATTTCTTTTATTAAATGTCTGAGTCTCTGTTTTGCATCTCATTTTATCTATTTACTATCAGCTTACTGGCTTATGTCCACTCTGCTATGGTCCATCTATACAGCTATCCATCTATTCATCTGTTCATAAATCCATCTATTCATCTATCTATCGATACATCAATCCATGTATCCATCTATCCGTTTATCCATCCATCTTAAGTTGCATGCAGATATCCTTAATTTTGACTCATTCAACACTTTCTATGACTTAATCTACAATTTATAATTTTACAGGGTATATAAATGACTGATATTCTTAAAGATAATATACACCTGTCTTAAAAGTTACTTAAAGTTTTTTTTTTTTATTTTGTTCAAAGTGAATGAAAATTGTATTCGTCTTGACTGTTATAACCCTCTATACTTTACAATATTAAAGGATATACAAAAGTATTTATATATCCACAAAAACATATTTAAATTGAATGGACATTTCCTTCACTGCTGGCTTATTCATTGATGAACAGCGATATTTAAAATGTACTTTTACAGTGAGTAGCAGCAGCAACAGCAAAAGGTAAATGGAGCAGACCATAAAAATGCCATTCAGTCAATTGGTCTTCGCTTTTGAGAAATATTTAAAATGCCAGACGAAAATTTGCATGAAAATGTTTCACTTAACGGCCGCAAAGCAGTTGTGGAAGAGCGCGGAAAAGCCTCAACATAAAAACGCATCAAGAGGAGACGCCGCGTTGTCTGTTCCTATTGGCGTTGTTGCTGCTGCTTTTGTTGTGGCCGTGTGCATTTGGCAAGCCCGATTTGATGATTGTCATCGATACGGATGCACATTATGCCGGCTGTCCCTGTCCGGTGCAGCCAATCAGCCGCCGGAAATGCCAATTGCCAATTGGGCGCCATTTCACAGACAACAACAGCAACAAAGGGCCACAAAAAACCTCATCGTTTGTTTCCATTTCGCTAAGAGTGAGGCCTCAGTGCTCAGTGCTCAGTGCTCAGGGCGCGGGGTCAACGGGTAAACGGGTAAACGTTTATGCGCTTGTTTGCGCGCATTTCCACGCTGCACGCTGCACACTGCACGCTGCACCCACGCACTTTATGACAGTCGCGCACAAAAGTATGCAACAGTCATTGGCAAAGCGGCGCCGCTTTGTTATTTAGCTCCACTGTACATCATCTCGAATTGTAACTGCGACTCATAGCTGCCACGTTTTCGGCTTTGCTTATTCGAGGTTTTTGGCAGGTGGATGCGCACCTGAAAATGACCATAATTAATTGCATGTACCTGCGGCCATTGGCCCCCATCGGCTGCCAATTAGCGCCAGTTGAATTGTCAGCACGAGCTGCACTTCTGTGTCTCTATCTCTCTGCAGGTCTATGTTCTTGAAATACTCTATGTAAGAAGTGGCAAAAGGGTATATTGGTTGCACTTCGAGCGGCTGATTGCATGCGCGCTTCTTAACAATGTAATATATATCTGCATTACTGAGCTATTAATACCCTATAAATCAATTAGAAAAGGGACATATAAGTTTATCATTTTGTCTAACTCTGTCAAAGTATGTAGACTGCTTACATATACATATATGTGTATATGACTAGGCTGAGATCTTAAACCCCTATGCAACAATTGGAAGAATGCATATTTGTTTGCTCATGCTCTATCCTTTCGAGTTCTTATTCTGCAGAGTATTTAGAAGTCCTGTAGAGCCCATTATTATATTTGAGACTAGTTTTTAAGTGAGTTCCTATGCAACAGAGGTTTTATAGGCACTGTCTTGCTGCAGCAGTCTTACAATCTTACAATTCTCAGTTCATTAATCTATTTCTTATAAATTAATAAATAAAGTTTGTTGCAGTTGTTCACTTTGTTAATTATCTCAAAAATTTCCTCAGCTTTAAGCTAAATTTTATTATAATCCTATCGCTTTTGCACTCAGTTAAGGTATTCGCTAGTCAATCACAGCCGACAGTGACATTCGCGCTTGTTGTTTATGCCACTTGCTGAATTGATTGATGGCTGCAGTGGACGTGGGGCAGACATCGTACGAATAACGAGATAAAAGATAACTGGATGCTGCAACTGGCAGCCCATTCAAATAGTCCGCCTCATTAGCTGGCCGCATGCAGTGCAGAGCAGCATCCGGTGGAGCAGTTAGAGTACATGCAGACACACGCAACGACGCACACACGCCTTGGAGTGTTTTTCAATGTTTTACAACTTAACAACACTTCAGTTGGCCGCATATTTTCATTAACAAAAGTGCCAGCCACTTGGCCACTTTTTTCCTATCAACCACACACACACACATGCTCGCACACTCATACATATATGAACAACACTTGGAGCATTATAATCGGAGCAGCAGGCAAGCAAATCGGTTTCGCATGAAACGCAATTGTCTATAATTACATTATCCCAACTATCAATTAAACCAAATTGTCTGACGGCCGCTCCGGGCCTCTGCCCGGAACTCCAGCAGACACACACGCACAGGCCCATGAGCAATGCTCATTTCCCACACACACACGCACACACACACAGTCACACGCAGAGGAGTGTTGCCTGCAGCATGATGGCAGTCTGTTATATGTTTTTGTGATTGTATAACAAGACCCCTGTGCGTGCCTCTGTATCCTTCACAGTTACACACCATATCCATGTCTCTCTCATGTGTGTGTGTGCGTACACTCGTAATCGCCGCACACAAAAGCATTTAAATAATTTTACTGGCGCTGTCGACGCCGAACGCTGATATCGGAGTATTTTTCAAGTAATTGTTATAATAACAAAACGCAAAAGCAACAACAACAACAACCACAACACAAAGCCAGACACACACTCGCACTGTCATGGCAATTACATACACACACACACACACAGTTACATTGAAATATGGTAGTCACAATTACATTTAGGCACTCGCTCTCTGACTCACATCCTAAATTTAATGTTGATGCGCGGCATGAAATCGCGATTTGAAATTCGTATTATGCCAAATTATCTTTTCTCGGAAATTTCATTTAACTTATTGAGACTTTGTAATTTAGAAGGCTTAAAAGATTAATGTACGTCAGTGAACTCATTAGTCTTGAAACCGTTTATCGAACTTGTTAGAGATTAAGAAGAAGTAATGCGTGAGAGTTCATTTGATTTAACGTTGAGAATTGTGATCTGCTCGTTGCTCAATCAGTTATTAACTAGTCAATCAATCAGTCTGTAATGTAGTCAATCAATCAGTATCATTCAATCAAGCCTTTAGTGAGTTTGAGAATGGTTCACTGGTCAGTCAATCGCACGCTAAATCAGTCATTCAATCAGATAATAAGTCAGTAAGTCAATCAGTCCCTCTCTTAGCCAATCATCTCATCAATCAGTAAGTAAGTTATTCAGTCAGCCAATGAGTCTTTCAATCAATCAGTTAGTCAATCAGTCAGTCAATATAATAGGAGGAATCAGTCAATCAATCAAGTCAGTCAAAAGTTATTCAGCTATTATTTAACATTAGATATGTTCGTCAATCAATGCATGAATTGCCCAGCACAAAAGCTGAAATGCAACCAATTCAATGAAGGCATCAATCAGAATCAGGTTTTTAAGACAGCTAAACCTGGCCATGCTTGTCCGCCAGCAATATACTGTTCAGTCAGTGAGCTAGTCTGATACTTAAGCGCTCAGTAAATTAAGCTAATTTTAGTGTCACAAAATTTGATCAGCAGTCAGTCAATCAGTCAGCTTAACAGCCAATCAGTTCAACAATCAGCTCAATCAATCAATTCAAAAAGACTGCACATATATTATTTAATCAGTCAGAAGATCAACATAAAACTACATTACCACTCAGTCAATCAATCAACGAGGTAATCATTCATTAATCAAATCAAAAATTTTATTAAAAAGGCTGCATAAGTCTTTCAGTCATATCTGTCTATCGAATATACCTCGTCTAAGCATTGATCATCCGCCAGTCAATCAAGCATGCATCAATCAATGCACAACAGTTTAGATTTTAGCTAATTCACGTTTTTGGGCCGCATAAACTGGGTTCTGGCCAAAGTGTTTGCAGAAGTAGCTTTCGCATTTTGGCGTCCAACTCTCGAGCGATGAGTGTGAGTGCGAGTAAAGTTAAAATTTGTTTTGCTTTCACATTTAATTGAAATTTACGCCGCTTTGTCGGCGTCTCGTTGTCGCGACAAACGTCGACTTTTATCATTTTAAAAGCCGCCCGACCGCCCGTTGTGCTGGCCGCTGCTCCACCTCCAGCTGGCAGTGACGGTGCCGCCGCGGCTGGAGCCGTGCCTGCAGCTGTGCCTGCCCGGTGTCTGAGGCCCGTCCGACAGCCACTTTTGCAGCAAATTAAATGCATTTTGCACGCACGCACACTTATCCACTCGCCACTAGTTACGTCTCTCTCACTCTCTCTCTCTCTCTGTGTGTGTGTCATTTAATTTTAAAAAGTTTTCGCTGCACGAGATTTACAGCGCCCGAATGACTAAAGAGTTTTCACACACACTCGCCCTGCTCAACGGACTCGCCCCTCTTTAATATCACTTAATTGAGAAGTTGTTCGAATGACTCCGCTCGCCCCACCTTCGCTCAGGCAGGTGAGCAAATTGCTGACAGCGGTGCAATCAATAAGAAATTTGTTTACACAATGCCTGACAGAATTAAAAAGAAAAGAAGCAGAAATAAAACAAGAGAAAAGTGCCAGGTCAAGGATTAAGTTCGAGCAAAGGGAAAGTGCCAGAGAATGTCTAATACAACATATTCGGACATATGTTTTAGGAAAACTGAAACTAAATAAATTTACAAATATATGAATTACGAACATTTAAAACAATTGTTAAACTGAGCGAAAACATTTACTGAAAACAAATGCCTTTTTGAAAGCTTAACAAATATTAAAAAATATTTTATTAATATTTTGCGTCTTTAAATATTTTTGTTTTTCAGCTAATTTTCCTTTACAGTCCAAAATTTTCTCTAAGTGCACAAGCCTCTTAAATTATTAAAGACTTTTATTGAATATTTTATAAATCTTTTACGACTTACATAAAGTCATATACAGGCGTCCAATGTGAGCAATTTGTAATGTCAGCCTAGACAGCTCTCACACACACACTTACACACACACATACACGGAAATAAGCATCAAAGGAAAAGTGCAATGTTGTTTGTGGTCAAATACAAAAAAGGACATGGAACGCACTGGGCTCTGAGCATGGGGGCATGGTCAAACGTTGCCTAGGGGCCAATGCTAGCCACATTTTACGCATTTGCAATGGGAATTTATGAAATTGCAAAGGAGCAGCCGAGCGTCAGGTCCTGCTCGATAAAGGACAATGGACTGCGGCAATGGCAGCAACAAAAATGCCATTTATTTGTTAATTTACCCACGCAGCATCAAATATGTGAAGTCAACAAAAGCAAAACCCCAAAATGAAAAACAACAAAGCAGGGGGGATGAGGCGCACACAGTCCAGAGGCAGGTGCAAACCAAATCTAAGGTAAGAGTCCCAACAGCAGCAACCAGGAAGCGAATCACGTCGAAGCAGAAAAGTCCTTGGCAACAACTGCGCCGCAAGCGCTTTTAAGCTACTTGTTTTGTTGGTTTGCTTAATCCGCCCGGATTGGACACAGGTTCTGGGCTTATTTACGTCTGGACGGGATCACCCTCGATGCCTGTGTGGGCGCGCTCTCTAGTTTATTAGTCCACAACTGCCGGCCTAATGATGCCTGTCCACAGCAGCGGCCTAGGCATTCATTTTGTGTCCGTTTGATACGGTTTGTCTGTCTAACTGCAAGCAGCCCTTTGCTTAACGCTACGATGATTATATACCCTGCATACTTGGTCCTTAAATGTGGCATATTCACAAGCTAATCAGTTATAGTAAACAGGCATGTTATGTATGTAAAATTGGTATTTCTGAAGCTCGTTTGCACTTGTTTAGGTATTCGCTTATTTACCTACTACTTATACCCTGTACCTTTGAGCATCGAGGGCATATTGCTGTCACCTACATGGATGTCTAGGTATGCTTTTCAGTCTGTCTATTTGTCTGCTTGGCGTTCCTATTTTCTCATCAGATATGTTAACGCTCTATGAATCGATAAATATCGATTTGCACATTTGAAAGCGTTTTCTTTTGCTTTTATCGATAATATCTTCTTACTGTCAAAATCAATCATACTCGATTGCAAATCTTATAGATAATAATTTCAATATATTTAATATCTTATTTCACAGATATTTCGATTTCGATAAAAATCGATAAATAGCGATTTGAATACGTGATGGTAAATGATGATGGTATGATGCTTAGGATATATGAGCTATAAATAGTAAATTGCTAACAATTATAACTGCTCTTTTTGCTTTATATATTTTATTATCAAAAAACCGATAAATATCGCTTAAAAGAGCCACCGATACACAGCAATTAGCTCTCATCTCATACACAAATATTTTAAATTGTTATTCAAAAACTCTTCACTTTGTCTAGGGCATCCCATAGTCTCGCCTTGTGCACACTTTCTTGAATTTGATTTCATTCTGCTATTTTTTTTAACTTTTTTATTTTTAGATAATGTTAACAATGTTTTCAACTTGTTGCCCATTCTCCGTTTTTTAATTTACATTGGCATTGTATAAATATTTAGACAAGCTGCCAGGCCAGGCGAGCGCAGCTGCTGCGAGGCTCATGCTTGATTTATGCAGGAGTGTGTAGGCGGTTGGGGTGGTTGGCTGGTTGACTGCCTGGCTGGGCGGATGGCTGGCTGAGTGGCTAGGGTGATTTGGTTGGCGGAATATCAGGCCCGCTTCTAATGTTGATTTTGCGTCTTTTTGCGCTCTCAAGGCAAGTTGCGCGCGTTTGTTTGTGCAAATGCTTTTTCAACAATTGCGAGCCAGGACTCTCGGCGATCCCCCTAGAGATTAACGTGACTGCCAGAAGCACACACTCTATATATGTGTGTATGTGTAGATAATCCAATTAATATGCACACAAAAACGCAGCTAGACAACAATAACTAAGCACTACGAGGCGCCATGTTGAATATCTGGCAAACCGGAAGCGCAGCCGCTGCAGCGGACAAAAGGAGAAGGAGGAGCAGCTGCGGCTGCGACTGCGGCAGCGGTAAAAGCTGTTCAAACATTTACGAGCTGTTGCTGTTGCTGTTGCTGTTGCTGTTGCTGCTGGCTGGTGGTTAGCTCTTGGCAAACAGACAACAGGACCAGCTCACATCCTTCTCGCCTGGAGTAACCCACACAGGAGTTGCAGCAGCTGTGCTCGCAGCAGCATAGAGCAATGCATAAAACTAATTTGCGGCCGGGCAATTATGCAGCTCCAGCTGCAGCTGAAGCCAAAGCTGCTTCAAGGTACTTTCACTCTGTGCCTACGCCTATCCAGCTACTAATTTCCTTGCGAAAGTTACTGTCTATAGCCCCGTTCTGATTCGCAGGTCATGCAACGATCAGGCTTATCACGGAAGCAGGTGAGAACATAAAGAACAACTGCATTATAATCTGCTTTAAGTAGAAAAATAGCTAAAGGCAGGTCCTCTCAAAATATGACTCTAAGACTGTAAATCAGACCTAGCGGCTATCAAACTGTGCTCTTATTATTCTCAACCTGCAACAAAATGGATCTATTATCGTTTAGTCCAACCAATTGCAGTGACTGTCAAACCTTAACTAGCACATACCAAGCTGTATGGACTTAGAGTCAAGAAGCTCTCAAACTCCAAAAAGCAGCATCCACGTCAAATTGTGCTCAAAGCCCATAAGCTCCTTTTCATGCTGTGAAGCAGTGTATCTGCACTTGATATCTATATTAGCTAGCCAAGTGAATAGCGGACTTATCCCTGCGTATCCACATACCTGAGTCGCAGTCTCCTTTATTGTATTCCTTGCGCAGTTCCTGGTGCGCCTCGCTCTATCTAGATTATCTTGTCACAGAGCAGCCGCCGTTCAAGAAGTTAATTTTTCTTTCATTAGCGCCTCTCTGACATCGGCGTCACTTAACCCCCGTGGCGGAAACTGCTTCTTACTCCTTCTCCTGCTCCATTTCTAACATTTATGCTCAAAATAAAACTTTGCTTATTATAACTATGTGAAAGTGTCGCGGCAGCAGCCCCCAACCACTTTCCCCTCTCTCACTCTCTCTCCGCTTATTCACTGAATATTCTAATATCAGGCAGCAGCTTCGCAGCTGGTGGGCTCGGGCCATTGCCGCAGCCGTACACGTATTGGCATCGAAAAACTTTTTATTAGTGTCGAAAGTGGGCAATGCGACGCCTGCCACGCCCATCTACAGAAATCAGTGAGCTGAGTACGTTGCGTATGATTAATATGCGGCACACGTATTACCACAAATATTGATTTTTAAATAAGCCGAACAGCCGCCCAGGTATGTGGGCCAAGACCACAGCGCGGCACAAAAGCTCTGCAGGACTCGCACATAGAAAGCGAGAGAGAGAGCTAACTAGACATCAAACTTTGTTTGTGCTGCTTGATGTGGTAAAAATCAACAACGAAATTATATAATTTGCTGTGTAATCAGCTAAGTTTAAATGTGAAATGTGAAAAAGGCGTCGTGATTTGAGCTGTTGGCTCATGCGGCGTATGAGTAATGCCCGCCTATAAGATTACTTATACGTAAAAGCCGCAAAAAGTGCCAGTCATGCAGCACTTTGACAAATGAAACATTGGCTAAAGGCGCATTGAAGTAGCGAACGAAGTTCACTTTGGCATTGGGCAGATTCGAGCGCGTTTTTGTTGGCGGATAGCTGGCAAAATGGCGACGCCAGCGAGCGAATTTTAATGCCATTGATGGCTTATTTTCAGGTTTACGACTTTATTTTTGCTACCTAGCCAACGCTTGCCACTGCCACCGCTCCTGTCTGTTTGTCTGATCAGCGGCATTCACTCACGGGCGCGCGTTTGTTACTTTTGGCTATGGCAACAGCCCCTCCCACCACCCCACCACCCATTCATCCAAAAACAACGGAGTATGCTTGAGTGGTTTTTAGGCGCAGTTGTTTCTATTTTCTCTTTCTCTCTCTCGCTTTCTCTCCTTCTCTCTGTCTGCTTCTTCTTCTCGTGTTTTTATTGCAATCGCAAATTCCACGCTTTTTATTGCAGCTCCATTGAAGTCAGGCAGGCATTGAACCGTAAAGGTTTTTATGGTGGCCATATGCCCTGTAAAACCCGAAGGGATTAAAGTTGCCCTGATCGTGCATAATCTGCCGTTATTCCTTGATATATCTGCGGATTTATAAAGCGCACGCATATATCGCAAAGAGCTAATAGAATTGTGAGCATCAGAAGGACGTCAATTAAGCCATGTGGTGCCTTTTTATGTAAAGTTTCATAACACCTCAGCAGGTGTTGAGCTAATAAGAGTCATTAAGTTGTTTATATACGACTAGGATATGCCCTGTAGATTGCTTTGCAGTAAGCTGTAATCTTATATATAGAGGAACTGATTGAATAGGACTATTCTGTTTTATTTCTTTTTAATTATCGTTTGGCAATCGATAAATTTGTAGGTCTTCAATAGTGAAAACTATAAATTTAGTGTCTTTAGCTCTAAAACAATCTCTCATACGTAAGAAATGTATATAGATCGATATTTATCGAATCTGCAGTTATCGATAACTTTTTAAAAATGATCTACGTAATTTGATATGTCAATTGCAATACCTCAAGTACTCCAGTAAGTGAACCTGACTCTACTCTTGCTTTTATTTAAGATTTATTATTTTGATACCTTATTACATTGATCACATTAATCGCATATACAGGGTATATGGTAAAGCAACTTTCAGTTTAATGCACGTCATTACAGGATTATTTAAATGCAAACTTCAATGTCACGCATTTATGTATTGTATACCTTGTATTTTTGTCATGAACTTGCTGCTTTCCAGAAGTCAAGCTATATCTAGCCATTTCTGAGGCATTTGGCATTAGATACGGTATATACAGATCTCGCCTCATTGCTGTCTCTTTCTGTCTTAGTTCTCAACCAATTTCTAAAAGGTTCTGAGTATAAACTATGTGCTATCTATGCATTCTAACAACTGCTAGTTACTCTGCTCCATAAACCTTTCCAGCAAAATACAGGGTAACCAGTACTAACTCCCTTCTCATATGCCCTCACTTCCACACAATTGGATAGCAGCATCGCCACTTCTTAGCCATCTTCAGTAAAATGTAGGGTATATAGTAAAAAGTTTACTACGCCGCCGTCAACTTTTCCCTTCAGGAGTTTCACCCACTCACCCGCATGCAGGTAAACTCTATTGGCAACAGCTTGTCCGTCCGACTCTCTGTCTACCTGTCTGTCTGTCTGTCTGTCTGTCTGCCCGTTTGACTGTGTCTGCTGTTGCTTTTGTTGCCGGCGGCTGTGCAACAGCATGTTGCATGCTGCTGAGCCGCTCAGTCGACAACAAATTTTTATTGTCAGCATATTTTTTATGTTTTAAGCATGCCATACCCTCGCACACACTCACACACACTCCCTCCCACTTGTCAGACTGAATCGCTTCTGTGTGATGTGATGAACGCGGCCTGCGCATTGACATTGTCTGCAGTCGTTCCCTGCTCTTCCTCCCCCCCAATCCCACTTCAGTTGTGTCTCCCGTTTGGCGGTAAATAAAATATCGTTTCATATAAAAATTCAAGTGCTGCCACGCCCTCCCTTGCCACCGGCATGCCCTCTCGCTGCTGCTGCATCGATTAAGCGTGTCTAACCGTTCGGGCATGCCCCACCATAGCCCAATCCTTTTCGCAACAGTCAACAGGGCAGCATATTTGTTGTTATATTTTTTCATTTATATACATATAAATATATTTCGTACCCACTTTCATTTGACTTTTTTATACCCTGTAGTGTTAGATGAAGAGAATTTGTTTTGATTTTGAACAGAAGTGGTTCTTATGGAAGATAAAGTATTAAGAGTTTGTGCACTATATACCTATTATATAGATGTAAAAAACCATGCAGAAGAATTTTATTTAGTTATATTAGGCATACTTTATATTATATATTATTAAATATCTATTATTCGTATATATACATATATTTTTGATCAGTTTGATGAACCTTCTCTCTCTCTCTCTGTCTGAAGTCGCTGTTAAATAATACTAAAATTTGAAGTTTTAAAATATGAAAAAGTTTTTATGTAAGTTTAACTAAAATTGGTTTAGAATATCTCTAAAATCGATTAAAATCGATATTTCAATGTGCATTTTTAAGCATAAGTCGAAGGTTCTTGTAAATGCTATAGCCTCGTAACTTCCGACTGAATACCAGCTCAAATATTGATAGTCCAGGGTATCTGCTCGTCAGGCATTGCCTACTAAAACACGCCGATTTTTTGTATATATAAATATATACAAATATTCGTTGGAATTGGAACACTACACGTGTTGGTAACATATTTTTGGACATTATTACAATGGTTGCTTTTTGTTATGTTGAACCCCGATTCTCCCTTTTCAAAATATTGTTCGTATGGATTCTATGGCCTTGTGTAGGTGTGTGTGTGGGGGACTGGGAAAGAAAGCGCCTTTTTATGAACACTTGAACGTATTCAAGTTCGCAGCGTGTTTTGAATGTGTTTTGGGTGCTTCACACAGACACAACGGGCGAGGCACAGACAAGTGGCAAATGCATTTTATTCACTGCATATTTTATTCAACAAAATTTTGCAGCAAAGCTGAAGTCAAGTGTAACGAATCAGCTTTGAATGGATGCATCAAATTGGGAAAGTACTTTGTGATGTACACACACACACACACCCACAGTTATATATAGAGTGCATATGAAGCTGGGCTTTTATCATTTTGGCATACTTTTAAAATAACCAAATCTTATTACATTTATCAAGCATGCAATCAATATTATTATGGCTGAAAGGTATTCCGACTGCAAATAAAAAGAAAACAGAGCTTAAAGTGCAGCTACAAAATATACAAATTTATGTGAGCTGCCTTAATGAAAGGCGCTGGCAAAGGCATCAACAATCGAGAGAAATGAAGCCGGAGGTGGGCTGTGGTAGCGGGAGATGTACCAGCGGCTTCAGGGGGCTCAGCAAACCGAATTTCATGCTTAAGCTCTGTAAAATTAACATTTAATTGAAGCCTACATTTCGGCGCTGCGGGCTGTGCGCAATATTAACGAAAAATTTCGCTGCGGTTCGGGCGAGGATGCGAGCGAGTGCAAATCCAAAAAGCAGCCAAGACAACTGCACGCCCCGACCGGGTGCATGTTTTGATAGCGTAAATTATGTTATAAAATTTATTTAATTTCACTTTTGCTGCTGCTGAACGTTTTTGTTGTTGCCCAGCCCCTTGTGGGCGCCTGCCATGCACGCCCTGGAGAGTTGGCGACGGGGCATAACGCAAGCCACAGCTGATGTGGAATGCACACATGCTTCACACGCGCATAGCAACGGGGCAAGTGGGGCAAGAAAGCGGGTAGCGCCTGGTCTCTAGGGTATTTGCAAATTGTACAGGGTTTCGCAGCGCCAACTGTCTCTGCCGCTCCTCCTTGCACTCCTGCCTAGCTTCGCGTGTCCTGCGCGCATATTTATGTGCCAACAGAAACATGCAAACATTCCTGTTGGCATTGGCCAAAAATGAAATGGAAAGCGCGACCAGGTGAATACACACAAGCTCAAGCACACACACACGCACACTCGTCCACACACATATATTGGCAATTCTTAACTGCAGTCCTTAATCTCTCTGCCAGCAGCTAGAGATGACAGCGTGCACTCGAAGCTGTTTCGTGCCTGTGGCCAGCATTGCCAGAGCAGAGTTTTTATAGAATCTGTAGAGAATGCTTGAAGATTTACTACCATAAGGAGACTTTGTTGTAGGGTAAAAAGTATAGAAAAATACCTGACCCATCTTGAGGGTTTACTGTGAGAACTCGTATAAATAGTTAGCTTCTATAAGGAACAGCTTTTGTTAAGGCTATTATTTTCTAAAATCTTGGTTAAGATTGTATTCATATATATATTCATATATATGTCGAACTTCCCTGTACTCATACTTATCCTACAATATCTTCATATCGCTAAGCCAAAGCCAATATAAGTAGTTGCTATGTTCGTCTGTTGTATATAGATAGTGCTAGCTCTATAAAGGCATGCAGCCTCGTTATTATAGAGCTTCCATAAACATCTATAAAAAAGAGCAACATATTAGCTAATCTCATTGCCTTTGCTGCGCTAACTATCGTCACGAAAGTCACGTCACATTGAACTCTGCTCATCTCTGCACCGTAGCAATCTCTTATCCCCATCGAGCAATGGTATGAAGCTGGGGTGGTTGCAGCTTAAACGACTTGGGGGCTCGCTTTAAATAATTAAATACCAATGACACTTAAACGTAAATCATGAATTTTGCAAGGGTTCGTTCAGGGCCACGTGCAGAGCAGACACTAACTGCTGCTGCTGTTGCTACTCCTGCTCGATAAGACATTTGGCAATTCTATGTGCAGAGCGGGCGGGTGCCGAGGCTAGTGGGCACAGGCCAGTTCGTCTGACCGTTAACAAAGACGGAAAATGTCAACGCCGCCGGAAACAACACCCAAAAAATTACTGTTGCAAAATGCTGTACAAGTTTCCGCTTCGACTTTGTGCTTCCTGCAACGGCAGCAGCAACTGCAGCAAATCCCCAGCTGCTTCAGCTACAACATTCCAGCAGCAGCAACAACAATGACAGCGACAATGACAGCACAATGGCAACAACTCTGTGTAGACAACAATTTGTTGCCGTAGACAAAGGCAAAGTCAATGTCGCCAGAGTTGTCAACGCTGTTTAAAGTTGCCTTAATTGCAGTTGTTGCTAATGTGTATGTTGCTGTTGCTGCTGCCCTTTGTTATTGCTGTTGCCGTGTCTGTTGTTATGGCTGTTGCTTATGTTTTTGATGTTACTGTTGCTACTGCTGCTGTTGCTGTCGCAGTTGAGGTTGCTGCTGCTGTTGCTGTAGCAACTGCTACTACTGCTGCTAGTGTTGCTTTTGTAACTAAATTTGTTGTTGTTGCTGCTATTGCTGTTGCCGCAGGTGTTGCTCTTGCTACTGTTACTTTTGGTATTGCTGCTGCTGCTGCTGTTGATGCTGCTGTGCTGTTGCTGCTCCTGTTGCTACTGCTGTTGCTGTTGCTGCTCCTGTTGCTACTGCTGTTGCTGTTGCTACTGCTATTGCTGCTGCCATAGGTGTTGCTCTTGATACTGTTGCTGTATCTATGGGTGTTTCTACTGTTGAAATTGCTTTTGCTGCTGCTGATGCTACAATTGCTATTGGTGTTGCTGCTGCTGCTGTTGTTGACGCTGTTGCTGTTACTACTATTGCTGCTTCTGTTGCTATTGTGGTTGCTGTCTCTACTACTGATTGTTCCTGCTATTGATGTTGCCACAGGTGTTGCTCTTGCTATTGTTGCTGTTGCTGCTAATGCTACTGTTGCTGTTGCAGCTATTGCTATTGCTACTGTTGTGTTGCTATTGCTATTGATGTTGCTGCTGTTGTTATTGCTGTTACTGCTGTTTCTGCTATTGTTGTTGTTGCTGTTTCTGTTGCTGTCTTTATAACTGTCGTTTCATAGTCACATGCATAAAATATGTTGCATACTTCGTGGAGCAAAGCAGACAACAGCCGCCAAAAGGCTGCTCTGCCCTTATACCCCTGCTTCAGTCGCTGTCGCTGTCGTTGTTGCTGTCGCTGTCGCTGCCAACGTCGCTGCCTTTCATGCTGTTAATTATTATTATAGACGTGTGAGTGTCCATCTGTCTGGTGCACAAGCAGGCGACCCAACGACCAACCACATGCAATAAAACAGCACTTAGACAGCATGACACACACACACACACACACATACACATACGCATACATATACAGGAACACAGACGTCTGAGCCATCGCCTCGCCAGGCCAAATAGTCAAACGGCGCACCGGGGAATACTTTGCCAAATTGCACTGCCCAGTTTCTCTTGCTCCTGTTTCGTGCTCTCCTTCCATCACCTGCTTCAGTTCAGACAGACATCGCTCGCATCCTTGGCCACTTATTTGACTGCACGCTTTTGTCGTCCTTTCATCTCTCAAAATATTTTTGCTCTTAGTCAACTTACTCATGTGTTTAAATGTGTGGGTGGGCAGCGCGTGTGTGTGTGTGTGTGCGAGTGACATTCTATTATGTCTGCTTTTAACTATTTAACTACCGTTTTTTAGTTTCGTTACATAAAAAAGGAGCATAAAGGCTTAGTACTCTATATATATCATATAGAGACAAATATATTTCAAGCTACTTTTATAATTAGAAAAGGGTTTTAGAGGATTTTATGTAAAATACGATTTGATTTAGTAACAATCTCGCGACATACTTTCCGGCCACATCCTGGATGTTCTCTGCAATTTTTGCTTCTAGAGGTGAGACTTCTGTCAGGGATAACTCAAAGGCGTTTTGTAATTCATCACTCTGCCATTGAAACTGATCCCAGGACAGATGCGTTGCCGATGACTAAAGGTTACATTCAAGCACATTCCACTTCTTAGTCCATTGCTAAAATGCTTCGTGGCATGGGTCTATTTATACTCTAATAAAATATATAGCATACTTTTTAGGGCTCTCATTTAGCTGCTATGCCATTGCCCAACACATTTACTAACCAAATTATGAAAGCCCTTTATTATTTATATACCTTCAACTAAGCTTACCCTTCCCTTAATATGCGCTTAACTATTTATGTCCCAACTACTTCACAAATCCATTCTATGTCCACTTTATCCAACTGCGCACCAATATGATTTTGAGCCACTCGAGGCTTGACCATCCTTTCATTCGCTTTAGCTGCACAAATCCGGCTAAGAAGTTTTTCCGTCCGCTTAGCGCAGTGCAAGACGAACTTCCCCAAGTGTGGGTGTGGGATGGGGCTGGCAGGGTTTACATTTAAAAGACATTATTGGGTTTGCTTTTGTTTTTATTCAGCAGGTGCGCTAATCGCCGGCTAAGCTAGTCGGAACCAAGAAGCAAGTCAGCTAATTAGCTGACACTTTGTCTTGGGCCACTTAATTAGCTGGCCAGTAGTAGTAGATATAAATATATATATATATGTATATCTGTTGTCGTGTGTATATATGTGCATCAGTACAGCACGCCTCTTACATAGAGATTGTTGGCTGGGACAATTGCATTCCAGTTGCGCAACAGAAATGGGCGCCAATTAAAGTTGGCGACTGAATCGGCGCCAGCCAAAAGTTCATCATGGGGCATATTTAAACTTTTTCTGCAAATATGTATGTGTGTGTGTGTGTGTGTGTGCGTAACAGAGTGTATGTGTGAGCATGATTTTAATTCCATTAAAATTTGCGCGCAGCATTCAAAAAACGTATTTACAAACATAACAATTGCAATAAAACCAGAGAAGTAAGAGAAAGAGAGAGGAGTAGAAGAAAGGGATAGAAATTGAAACAGAGAGAGAGAGAGAGAGTAGAGTTATACAAAGAGTGGTACAGATAGAGTTGGAGTTGTCACAATTAAAATATTTTCATTGCTAATACATTTTACTCGTATTTTAAACAGATTTTTGCTTTTGCTTTTCTATTTTGTTTTTTTTTTTCGTGCTCTGCGCTAATTAAATGTGTAAATTTTTGCAACTTTTTAATTGAATGCGACAAAATGTCTACAAAAATTAAACGAAACAAGCTGCATTGTCAGCTGCAACAAATGTTGACCAAAAGTTAAGCAAATGCTACAAAAAATGTGCAAATACAAAATGCTATGGAAAATTTCGAATGCAGACAACACATTTGTCAAACTATATAATGTAGAGATTATAATAAAAAAATATTAAAGCAGATTCGAAGCTTCGATCAAATGGCAGATGCACAAAACTTTACTCCTCCTTGGGCTCTAATGCAGGCACCTCCCAATATTGTTCGTCCTGGTGCTGTTCGTCTTTTTGCAAATTGCGAAAGCTGGCATATTTCAAGGCAGCGCCTAAACAGAAATCGAGTATATATATAGGAGGGTTTACATAGATATTTGGTTGATCAAATAACACACCTGTCAAAATGCCACCGCCAATGGCTATAATCAAAGTCAATGCAATGCCAAAGAGTTGATAGCCTGCCTGTGAGCTGGCATTACGGCCCAGACCCTGTTGAGGGGGATAATAGGATTTAGTCTGTTGTTTAATTGCAGCTGCTCAAACGCCCACTTACGCCCATAATTTTGGTTGTCGTGCCATTGTTGCCCACCATAGCGGGGAATATATCCTGTAGCTCCGATTGATAGTTATCCATGGTGACCAATGAGGCATAGATAGCAGATGCAATTGCCGAGATGAGCGCTGGCATCCCGTGCAGATTGTGTACGCCGCAAGTGTCGTGCAAACGTAGGTTGCTTGTTAGCCAGGGCTGCAATATACAGGGTATTAAATGTTTAGTTATGTAAAGAAAAGCTCTGCAATGATCTGTCTGTTAAATTTCAATGTAATCGGTATGAAAGCCCTGTTTAGCAAGTTTGTCAACAGGGTATTAAGCTAAAGAGCCACAATTCACCATGAATTCACATACATTCTTTTTGGAATGCTGTAGAAAAGTTCTTTGGCCTCGCATGTGAAAGTTCAAAGGGTATGAACCTTGTTTTTTGTCACGTAATTAAACGCTATTAAAGTGCAAAATGCAACTGGACAGCGGCCTCGACTGTTGGGTCATTTAGAAAGGTGTACATTTATATATACACACATAGACCTCTACGCCGGACGGAAAGGCACAGAAGGAGAGACAGAGATATATATATGAATTGGGAGTAGAGTTTGTACGTGCAGCAGCGGCCGCCGGGCAACAAACTTTACTCATTAGCGTCACATTTTTCGACTAGGCGCGCTAATTAAAACGCAACAGACGATGGACCATAGCACAGGAGTAGAGGCTCATAGAGTCAAACCGGGGCTGAAACTTCAACTCCAACTCAAACCCAAGTTCTCACTCCCACTTCCATTCCAACTCCAACTGCGATTCCCACTCAAACTCCAATTAGAATAACGCCTCGTATTTGCATGGATTACATGCATTGCCCAGTCCACCTTTACGGTTGTTCAACTTACGGTTAAATAGCGATAGCCGAGCACCGAAACCGTGCCGGCGATAATGCCAATTAAGACAGCGCCATGCGCTCCAAGAAGCAGATTGCAAACGGTGCCAACGGCAACGCCTCCAGCGAGCGTCGAATTCTGCACGTGCACCATATCTAATTTATTCTCATGGCTGACAAGCGCCGATACAACGAAGCTGGTCACTGGAAGCAGAGAAGGAAAGAGAAGCATACGGTTAAAACAATAACAACATGAACTGAGTCCATCAACTACAACTCAAGTGTTCTCCTAGTTACGTTATCAGCCTGTTGGCAGGCAGCAGCTGGGCTTTCTTTTTGCCTTATGTGCACCATTTACCAATCGTATTTGTTTTATTTGCAAAGAACAATATATTTTAGAGCTTGGCGGCTTCCTGGATTTAGGTATGGGTAGTTACAAGTACTTTAACAAACATCGATATTAGTAAATGATCATCGATAGCTGTGTGGAAGCGCTTGTATATTGACAGTCTGGCAGCGCTTGCTTACATATTCGTTTATTCCGCAAAAAAAGAATCAACCGTCTCGGTCGACCGCTCGACACGTACTGAATTCAAGCTCCTATAGCTGTGTTGATCGTCTCAATGTAGAGAGAGCAGAGACAAAAAGAGTCGAATCGAACTTGTCTCAACATGTTCGCTCTACGTGTTGTACATTTAGTGCAATAGCTCTAGTCTCTATATAATTGAATTGGTAGTTGGAAGAAGCTAGCTTTGATTTACCTTTTTTATGTACCGTGTAAGTTACTTATAACGGTTTCAATCTTCTAAGCTTGTTGATATTTTGGTAACCGTCGGTAGATGTGGACGATCATCAATAGCTGTTTGGCAACACTTTTTCTTTGCTAATTTGGTCACACTGTTTACTCAATAATTTAATTTTAATTAATTTAAACGCAAAGTAGTTGATTCGGTTGTGCCCTAAAGTTAATAATTTTCATGTGGCAAAGCAAAAGAAAAGAAAGGAGTGTGAAAAGCCATAATCTAGTTTTATGCCTTTATTTATTTTTTTTTTGTGAGAAACTATAACAATGGCTTACCGTCATTGCCAGTTGTGTTTAATATTTATTAAATGTGGAAATGTGTTAATTTTGTATATATGAGTGTTTTTTGGTGTGTGTAGTTAAGCAATGGCATGATTGCTGATTTCCAAAATAGGTGCTAAAATCGTATAAGAAGCTATCTTCAAATATTTTCTTCTATAGTGTTTTTCTTTAATTTTTGTTATGTGCTTAGAATAGCGGATTAATGGAATGAGCGTATTAAAATCAACAGTTACCTTCTTATTGGACCTTATTTTTGATGCCGGTAATTACTAATCAAAATATTTTCTATGCATAAGTTTTCAATGATGACATACGGCTGTATTTATGTATATATGAATGTGTGTGTCAGTTTGTACTATTTGTGTGTTATTTGTGCGATGTCTCAGCCTAGAGATGGTCATTCGTAAGGCTGTGCTTACATGGCATCACGAAAGAGCACGAATATTTTATATATTGCTTAATCATAATAAATACAAATATAGATTAAAAAATTTTATATTAAAAATAATTTAAATAAATATTATGCTTATGTGTCCATTGCTAGTGTCATCCATTTCTTAATTTTATAAGATATCCCTATTAGTTCAAAAGTTGGACCCAGAGGCTTGTAATGAAAACACATGAACATCTGGGTGCATGTATAAATAAATACATTGCGACAAGAGATAAATGAGAGACTGAACTGTAGTTCTAGTCAGCTAACACGAATATGCAGAATTTCGCACGAAAATTGCCTCTCCAATGCTTAAAAAATAATATTTCATTAATTATAACATTTTAATTTAATTATAAAATATTTTGCTTGTGCGCCCATCTCTAGCTAAGCTCCAGTTGGTAATGACAACATTCTCTTAAATCATCCAAGCGAAGCAAATGGGCCACAATGTTCGGCCACAACCGCAGTTCATAAACACAAAACTAATAAAAATGTAAACAAGGCAACGGACAAGTCCTCTCGCTCTCTCCCTCCTTCTCCGTGGCTACTTCTCGTGCATCCCATCCTTTAGTTGTTGCCCTGACAACAGAGGGGAACACTTCAGTTTATTGCCCGGGCTAAACATAAATCTCGGCAAAAATAACACTAAATACTTAAAAATCTTCATTTTATGGCGAAACATATGTTGCAGCAATAATAATTTGCATAAATTAGTTAATACGGGACGTTCCGCTCGGTTGCTGTGGCAACTGCAAATAAGCAAATCACAACCGGACCAAGCACAACAACAACAACAACATTGCAACCACAACAATTTCAAAAACAGCTTTTGACAACGTCCAGGCGACACGGAATTACGAGTACTGCAAAATTTCTGGCTTTAAAATCAATTAAACAACATTTTTACAACCAAGGTCCCTGAAATGAAAGCTAGGGCAAGCCGTAAGCAACCGAGATTTGGGGCGTCAGTTGTTTCTAGCTTGTTGTTAAACCCCATATCCTACAGTTGAAGGGCATATGCAGTCTACTGATGCTGTTTAACTCTATGTAACGAGTAAATGAAAGAACCTTCTTTTTTGTTGTGCAAAAGTAGCTAAAAATTTCAAATATTTAAACTAAATGATTTAAAGTTTCTCTTCAATAATTACATTGATCGATAAATGACAATCGAACTTTAAGCACACAAAATTCTTGAAGTAGCTATATGATATCAAGCAGGGTATATACTAGTCGTATATAATTCCCTTTTACAGCTGATGTTGTTGCTGTTCCTGCTGCTTGCACATTTAACAATTTAAATTAACGCCAATGGTGTCAGTTGTGACTATAAAATGTGTTTTGTGCTTAACCGTTGTGTTGGCCCCAATGCGGGCGACGGGCTACGGTGGCAATATAGTCGGAGGACTGACCAGGACTAGGATCATGACTAGCAGCGGGACGGGCGACAGGCCGAGACTGGGAGCCCGGCCAGCCTCGTTTTGAACTTGGTGTGAAAACAACAACTGGGGCGTATTTTGCTGTTGGCGCCGCATTTGGACACCAAATGGCGTCGTCGTCTGCTATGCATGTCGCAGCAGCACCCGCATGACCAACACACACAGTGTGTATATGTGTGTGGGCCACACCCCAACGGTAACCGCCTCTAATTTCAGGCATTGAACTGAATCCCAGCTTTAGTTTAATTAAGGCAACACAACTAGCGAGCCAAGTAACCAGCCACTGAACGCTGCGACATGGCCCCTAAAGCGAAACACACAGCCAAACGGGCCCCACACGTTGACTCAACTAATCGCACATCCTTCCGCATAAAATGTCCTGCCACGCCGGCACACAGCTATGGCCAGCTATTTTTTTCATTATATATCCATTTGGCCGTTAAAGGCATAACGATTAACTGAAGCTGTTTGTCGCATTTGAATGTGTATTTAATTTGAAGGAAGAGTTAAATAATTGAATAAAAGTTAAAGTGAATTATGGGTCAACTAGATGTGGTTTTATAGGGGTCAAAGCTCAAAATTGTCTATAATATACAAGAAAAAATTAAACAACAAATTTTTTGCATTTGTTTAGCAAAGAGTTTGGGTTAGGAAACACTGAATTTTTGAATAATAAATGCTGTCTTTAAGCCAAAAGCCTTCAATCTGAATTTAAAAAGCTGCCTAAATATTCTTATGTATTTATGAATCGAAAACATTTTATGAAATAGAAGATTAGAAGAAAGAAAATTATTTTCTATAATTCTGCTGAGAGCTGGGATTTGAACCCCCAGGCAACTAAACTTGCATATAAAAATATTTACTTCATATGGCATTATTATAATTCAGATACATTTTGAACTAGACTTTACTTTGCATAGGTAAATAGGAATTTACAAATTGTATTCTTAGCTGTAAAATGGCATGTTAATTAGGCAACAACGCTTAAAGTCATGCAACTCAACTTTCTTTCACAACAAGCTAAGTTTAAAGGCTGTCTGAGAGCAGTCAATGATAGATCAAATTTCAGAGCTGAACAATTAACAGCTTAATTTAAAGGCTAAGCTAATCAAAATCCCGCACTCGAAGTTTAATTAATTTATTAGGTTTGAATTATAAATTTAATCAAAAACCTTTTGTCTCGACTATGAATCGCAAGTTTGTCGCAGGCGTCTTGCTGATATCTTATATATACTTAAAGTGGATTAAAGTTGGATTCAGAACAAATATAAATAGAAAATAGAGACAATAGTTTGAAAGAATATTTGAAGTTCAACTAGTTTTTATTTTTGCCTCTTCTAAACTCAATGTACTTGAAGTACTCTCCAATAATATTTCAACATATTATTTTATATCATTATTGTCGCCAATTGTTGCTTTCTTCTCGTTCGAACAACTCCTCTATTATCTATGACAAGAATTTCTTAGCGTATTTCAAGTTCGTCTAAATGCTGTCTCTACTTTTCCTCTAAGTTCTCATATGGTCTGATGGCACTGTTTAGGTGTTGCCTCCACTGTTGCTGCTGCTGTTGCTATTGGTGTAACATGAGGGCTTTAATATCCATGGCAAGGCTCTTCTCTGGCCACAGACGCCTCCGTCCAGTGTCGCCAACAGATCCCCTGTTGCGCCCCCTCTCTCTCTCTCTCTCTACCTACGCCTTAACTCAGCTTGACCAGTGTCCAGCGCTCGCTCAGCTTATCTCAGCTGCTGTTTCATTTGTTGTTGTCCTCGGTGTTGCTGTAGTCATTGCCGGACGCCCTTTTGTATACATTTAATTTGTGTTTTGTTATTTACATTAACCGAGCCAAGAGCACAAGCACCTCGCCCTTCGTCCCAAGGACTCCTCTGCCTCCTGGCCATGTTTTTGCTTTTAGCACATTTTCTATATGTTGTGTACGACATGGCCATGGTCAAACATAGTTGACCCATACATAAACACACTCACACATACACACACACACACGAATAGACAGAGCGATGTATACACAGAGTTAAATGCTGGCCAGCTACAGCTCCTGGCTCTTTGCAACGTTTTTATGTGTGCTACGTGCTCAAAATAAATTTTGAAATGTGTTAACGAAACTATTTGACATTTAATTAGTTTGTGAGTTGCATGCATAAAGATTTGAAGAGCCTGGACCTTTTCAATTTTAGCGAATGGCGACTGGCGACTGGCGGCGCCTCGGCTAATGGCAGTGCCAACATTATAATTAACGCAGCTGGACAGGAATACATATATATATATATATACAGTGTACATAGTATACATCTTTACAAGATAGAGGCAGCTGAGCCGCCACTTGATTCAGCTAATTGCCTCGCAACTGTGTGCCGCCTTCCAATCGAGGCACGTGACTCACCTGTTGCCGCGGCTAATGAGAGGAACGTGTTCAATATGGCCCGCTCGCCGCCGTTGCCAGCTGCCAGCACTGAGTTAAAGCTCGGCCAGTATACCCAGAGAAAGGTGGTACCGATCATAGCGAATATATCCGATGTATAGTTCGGGCCCTCGTGCTTGCCCGCCTCGTTCTGGTCGCTCGATGGACGCAGCATCATGGCCACAGCCAGGCCAAAGTAGGCGCCAAAAGCGTGCACAGTAATCGAGCCACCACAATCGCAGATCTGTGCAAAAGAAAGGGATTGGAAGTAACTGATGGTATGTGATATGGAACAGGATAAGATTGAAAGAGAAGTCGGTTGAAAAATTGATAATATGTTGGTATTGGTAACTCTGAGTTTTATCTGAAGACTTGTGGGGAGAAGACTTGAGTAAGATGAAGTCAACGCTTTATATTATGGATACATGTATATATTTCTGATCAATATGTCTGTCTATTTAGCTGACTTTCTAGTCACTATGCCTTAAGCTTAACCTAGCAATAAAACTCTACTGAATTTGGAGTCTCTGTTTACTTTAAATACAGTTTCCATGGAACAACAGCTTTTTCTTTTGTAGGTTATATTCCTATTCCACATAGCAACAAGGCATAATCCATCATAAGCATCGGAATGACATGAGGAAAGTTTTAAACCAACTTTTGAATATTACTTAAAAGTAATTGAAACAATCTCAATAAAATAAAGTTTCTTTTCTGAATAGCGCTGAAAATAATAAAGATAAATTTACAAACAGTGTCCCTTCCTCTACGATAGTGTCTCATCATCATAATAACTCTTTTCTTATTTACCAATCAGATTTGCTTTTTCAAATATAATAATTCACAACTCCCTCATTTCTTTTTCACTTACACTCAGTATATTTAAAGCCAAATATTCATTGGCAGCGAACAGTGCCACCTCAATGATGGACATGCAAAGCAGCTGAATGGGCGTGGTCCGTCCGAGCAGTGCGCCCATGCTGATTAGCGGCACGGCGGCGGCAATGTCTGCGTCTATGATGCTTTCCAGCGAGAGGCTGAAAGAGACAAGAAAGAGAGAGAGAGACGAAAGAAGATTTAATACTTGAAGCCAAATGAAATGGCAAAGCAAAGAATTTAAAGTGTTTTTTATTTGCATCGTGACTTTTGCACCCCAGAATTCCCCGCCTCCCAAACTCTGTTGCCTTGTTTGCCAAGGCACTTAGTTGAAGTAGTCGCTTCTGCGACGCGCTCAAGTGAAAAGCACCTGCGAATCCTGCTCAAGTTAAAGTAATTACATAAATTCATTATGTCTTCGAGCATATTTTTCTTAATTTCTTTAACTTATTTGCTTTGGACTCTGTCTACGCGCGTGTATGTGTGTGTCTGAGTGTGTTTGCATACTCAAATGCAATTAATTAATGGCCATTGCTCAATTATTTAGATTGGCAGGCAACGTTTATAGTTGCTGTAGCTCACCTGATCTTGCCACCTTCCATGTGCAGGAAGCCCTTCATCAGCACCGCCCACTGCACCACCAAAGCGGCCAAGAATAGTGTATAACCCGTGGCACTATAGCCATACTTGCGCAGAAATGTCATCAGAAAGCCAAATCCAATAAATATCATAACCTGAATATCCTGGAATTCTGGAAGAAGCAAGTAGAGGGGTTAGAAGGTATATGATAAAGGAATTCCGAAAGAGCTACAGAGAGATTATAATCGACAGATAGTGATTAGGGATGAATGAATAGAGAGAGAATATTTATAGATGGAGTTAAAAATGATGACCTAAATCACCTGATTTTCTATAAAGAGAAGCGAAGGGACTTAGCCACATCATCATTATATTAAACCTTTAGTGCATAAGTTCCGTCAGGAGAGCGCTTGAGAACATGGTATCATCGTATAGAATTTTACGAGCAGAATATCCTGGAATGCTCTAAGCCTAGGTATGAGATCGCTCAGCTTGTGCCGCGTGCCTTGGCACGCTTATTAATTGAGTCAAGTCGTTGCAATTAATTGGCCAATTGTCTGCTGCCAAAAGTCAATTGCATTGAGATTGATGTGGAAGCCCTAGACACAGCAAGGCTAGCCGTGTGTGTGCATTAGTGTGTGTCTGTGTGTGAATTGGTGTGCGGGTGCAATTAGTGTGAAATGCGGTTTAATTTATTTATTATGAATTGCAACAAATTGTTTACAGAGACACATTTACATAAATTGAAATTAATGACTTTAATTATTCATTTGTGTGTGTGTGTGTGTGTGCTTGCAGCGGCTCGGTTTTCAGTTTCGTTTTTGGTTCTCGCTTTGGTCCCACTGTGGCAAAAGTAATTAATGCAATTGCTGCCGTGGGACTTTAAGTGGACTATGCGCAAAAATAACTTTATTTATTTATGAGACACCAAACACCTGACAAACACACACCAACACATAGACAAAGGTCAACTGAGATGGAGAAGCAGAGCGAGAGTGTGTTGAAATGTCAACTGGCATGGGTAATCGTCCTCTTAATATGCAGGATTAACTGAAGCTTGGGCTTGTGATTGCTTTTAGCTCTAATTAATTCTTAAAAAATCAGAATCATTTTTACCAAGTTTGACGCTTAACGTTCATATTTCTGCTCTTATAGTAGTATAAATCATGATATAATATATAGATTAAGTAAATGGTTCTTTTAGTGTAGCTCCAAGACTCACACACTCTAGCTCGCTTCGATATATAATTATCTAAATGTTCGTTCATTTAGCTGGCGTTGTCTTTATGAAATCGTCCAGAAGAGCTTATCAGTTATAGATGTCACGCAATCGCATCAAGACAATCAGCGACTGACAGCTTGGGGCGGGCCCCCATGCGAGCCGGACAGCTCAGATAAAATGCCAATCTTGCTGACAAGTCAACATCGAGTCAGCTGGCTCGAGTCATTAGCGGTCAGTTGACGGTTTGTCGTCATTTAGTTGCTTGCCTGTCAATTAACTATTGATTATATCATATGACCCTTTCTAACATAATAAACTAACCTTTTTAGAAGCTATTTCCATTAAGAGTGGAGAGCAAACTCACTTTTGATTGATGTTGAAAATATTTCATTTGTTTATTAGAGAAGGCGATAAATATTTTAACGGGTTTTTTAAATATTTAAATTAATGTATATAAATTAATATTGGATTTTCTGGTTTTTCCTCCAAAATTAGTATGATAATAATGATGATAATGGGAGTGAGAATCTGAATTATAATTAGAATAGGATGGAGAAAGAGTCTCGGAATGTGAATGAAATGGAGAAAAATATTGAGAAAGAGAATGAGAAACAGAATAAGAATATGAATGAGATGGGGAAAGAGTCTCGGAATGTGAAAGATATGGAGAAAAATAATGAGAAAGAGAATGAGAAACAGTATAAGAATGAGATGGAGAAAGAGTCTGGGAATGAGAATAAAAAATATAATGAAAATCAGAAGCTTTATACATTAACGACGATAAAGGGTATCTATTAGTCGAACACAAAAACATAAACTCAATTGCCTTCCCCTGCTTAGACTGTCGCAATTTTAATGTGCTGCGTTTAATTTTAGATTTAACAATGGATGCAACACGGGCTAAATATAGACGTTGAGTGCGCGTGAGCCCCGGCGAGGGTAGGAGAATGTTGTGGCGCTGTGGAGTAGCTGACAACTAGAAATGATAGCTACTCACGGGGATATTTTGAAACGTGTTCGTTTGCTGATCCAGCGTCTTCATTGTCGAGGCGTGCTGGTAGAGCGGACTTGTCGTAACGCACGAAAAGCCAGAATAGAACCAGGAAAACTATTTGTACAATCATCAGGACAACGTAGCCCGACACTTTGCTCGCCGGCGTATGCATGATGGAGTCCGTAAAAATGCAACAAAACTGTATCTAGATATATATGTATATATAGATTTGTTGTGCGTATACAAGACGGGAGTCGACGGTGATTGGAGTTGTGCGCGGCTCTTGCACTGCGGCTCAAATCCGCGTCAGAGCCGTTGAAGCACGCGTGTGGATACTCCGGGGAATTAGAAGCGTAAGTGCAGCAGACAGGAAGTCTTTCTCACTCTCGCACGCTGTCTCTCTCTCTCTCTCTTTTCTGAGCAAATATTTGTACGCTTTTTAGTTTTCGCGCGCGTACCCTCACACACACACACACACTCTAACTGGCACACGCGAAATGGAACGATCTGCTGCTGTTGAGCGCAATGCACGTACTGATGCCCAACTCTGGGTGCGAGGTTCGTAAGTAGCTGTCGCTTGGCTGCTCGCCGTTCAACGGGGCGTATGTGCGATATATCCGCGTCGATTTATTCACATGATATAACTATTTGATTTAATTTGCCTCGGCTACAGCTATCGCTATGGCTGCCTCTGCACTTGCTAAATTATTCAGCGCTGCCCCCTAAAAAGCATTTACATTGTGTGCTCGCATTCGCGTTGCTTTTAATTTATTTAAATTGTTTTGTTTCAGTTGCATTCTAATTTCAATTTGAAATCGTTCTATCGCCCGCCTACACTTTTACTAAAATGGAAAGATGGCCATGTCTTCGTGTTATTGCACCCGAAGAAAACTTTAAGAATTTGCTAGGGTTTCTTTTAGATAGTATTTAGCTTTTCAGGTTTTTGTTGGAGCAGTAAAAATTAATATTGCGATTTCTCACTAATCCTAGTCAAGTTTGTAGATCTAATATTTCTATTATTATAATTTTCTTTATTATAATTCTTTTCAAAAGTATTCTAAGTGTATTACATATTCAGTTTACTCATTTACTCATATTAAAAATGATGCGGCATTTTCTCCCAATGTCTTTTATTTACATAAATATGCATATCTCATCTACGCCTGCTTTTAATCTTTAAGCATATTCAGAGAAGCCAAAAGTATCAGTGTTAACTCTCTGGCCATCATCAAGTAGAGTTCAAACCATTTTCTTTAAGTGTATTGCTTGCTGAATCATTACTCATTTCAACTTGCAACCACTGAAAGTTTGATATTTTGATTGCTATCGTTAGCTAGCCACGCTCTAGAATTTCTTTAACTGATAAGCGACATAGAAACCGAAGTAAGTCAGCTATGATGGATATATATATATATATATATATATATATATATATGCATGTACTCATAGATAGTTGGATAAGCACTTTGTTGTCTCTGGCTGATCGCCATCAGGCAATTAGCACGCCGCCGCCAACAATTGCCGATAAAGTGCTTTGGATACAATTCACAAATGGAGCAGCCGATCAGCTGGTTATTCATGATGCGGGTCAGCCCCCCAGCCCAAACAATTGCCAGTCATTAACATTTTTTTCGTAGCTTGGTGCGAAATTAATAGAGCACATTAAGAAACGTCTCGAGTCGCACATATATGCCAACTCAAATTGAGTAAATTAAACGAAGTATTACGTAAATATATATAATATAAGAAATACTTAAATATGCTTAAAAATGTTGCAGCTAAACAAGTTTTAGTAATGTAAAATTTGTGATATTTAATGGTTTTCTGTTTAGACTTGAATAAATTTTACTTATTAAATGAATATGAGAGAAATTCAGAAAGAAAACTTAGAAAAATATAGTAAACAATTTAGAACCTGAATAAGTTTAAAAATTAGCTAAGACATTTCAAAATCTTTGTCAAATCATAAAAATGTACAGATCTTTCTGTTAAGCCTGTCAAATTTTGTGATCTTAACTCCAAAACTATCCAAAAGAAAAATTCTTCTTATTTGATTTGTAAAGCCCATTGGGGGCGTATCTTCTTAACACATATATGTGATGTTGGCATTTGAATTGCCAAGTAGCAAATTGCTACATATAATAAATAACAATAAAAGTAATAAATAAATTACAAGCAAATAACTTGTCGTTCCGCGCAACTTCTGCTGGGGTGTATGATTGATATTTATTTATGCTATTTTTTGTGTATTTTTTTACATATTTTTTTTGGCATTTTCTTTATATTTGCATTTTCTCGCATAAAAATAAAGATCGTGATCATTTCACTTAAGCCAAAGAAAATATGAAAGAAAAATAGAGAAAAATATTTTATAAAAATAATAAAAATAAATAAATTTAAACAAATAACTTGTCGCCCGGTGAGGCAGCTGTTTAGGGCTCGGCTGCTGGTGCGTATGATTGATATTTATTTTTTCAACAAACACAAGCACCTGTGTTAAAAATTGAAATTCTCATGGCAGGGCAACAACAATAAAATAAATAAAAAACAAACCAAAGCAGAAGCAAATGCAAAGCAAGCAACCGACACAAGAAAATGTGTGAAGTTGGCGTAAAAACCGCAAATGTTGCCAGGCACGCGCTGGTAAACGCTCTCAGATCTCTCGAAAAACCAGGAAAACAGAAAAAAAATTTGAACGGTAAAGTAAATCAGTGGGAGGGTAGCTGGCAGGGCAGTGGCATACTATATCTGAGCCACGTTTTTTTTTCTCTCCTTTTTTTTTGAGTGTTCCAGCTGCCTACACACACATACTTGGCAGAATTTGCATCCGCAATCACTTTAAATGTTTCCGTTTGAATACGCAAATAAATCGAAAAGGATTTCCAATGAATGCTTATGAGTGTCTGCATGTCCCCTCGCAACACCTGCCCCCGGCCGCTACTGCTCGTATTTGAGTAAACCCTTGTTAATGTTGTTGTTTACAACAAGCGTACATGGCTAAAATCCGGGCCAAGGCACAACAGCAACAACAACAACAATTGATAACGTTGTAAAATGGCTACCGAACTGTCAGCTGCTTTTGCTCTATTGCTCCAAGATGCAGCCCCATCCAGCGCGTCACGTTCTCCACCTTTTTTATTCGTCTTGTGGTCAGTCTGAGGGCAAGTAGAAAATATGTATATGCTTTAGGTTTATGCTGAGCCATAAATAAATATGATGCGAGTCCTCACAGACATTGCATTGGGTAGACAGCAGCAATGTTGACGATATGTTGATAAACTTTAACACTACCAACAAAAAGAGACGGAGAGTGAGAGAGAGAGAGAGAGAGTGAGAGACATACAGTGCTATTGTCTAAAGAAATTGGCAAGGCTGTTCCGAATAACTTTCTCTTTATTATATAGAAACAGCATGAAATTTGAATATATTAAATTTTATAATTTAACAGATGTTACTTAATCAACAAAATATTGGTTATTAGTGAGCCTGCTTATAACAATATCAATTTTACTAATTGCAAGTTGATGTTGAAAACAGTTTTCAAGCTGATTTAAAGAAAGTCGATTCCAGTAGCAGACTTTATGAAAGAAAGTATTTACATAGCTTTGTGGTATGGTTTCTAGATGGCAATAGTAAAACGGGTTAATTATACAGAGAAATACTTATATATAGTTATTTAGCTGTCTTTTAATCTATACTCTCTGCTTATTAGTTGAAAATAGCTTTGAATTTATATATAGGGAAACATGTTTCGAGCTTTGTGGAATGTTATATAGCTGAAACAGATTTGTAGCCAAAAAGTATTTATATTATTAAATAAATTTTAGCATGCGAGTAGATATAGTTTGATATTTCATCTTTCTATATTACTATTCCTCTATGATCTTATAGTTTCTCTATGGTTCTATAGCTTCCTTCAAAGTTTGAAGCAAATTTTTGGTATTTGTTGATAGTCTAGTTTTTATTTAAAAATTTTACTATAGTCAGCTACAAAAATTCATCTTACTATTATCTACTGTATTATAGAATAAGTTATGTTATCTCTAGCAACAATCGTCGTAGAATATTCAAACCCATTCACAGCGAAAGTGTTTTCCAAAACACGTTTGGCCATTTCTTTAAAACTCGCTGTGCAGCAACAACAATTTATGCCAATATAGCTGCTCGTATAAGAAGAACAGCAACAAACACACACACAGACACACACATATTCAACATCGTAGTGAACGTCGTCGCTGGGACCAAGTCCTTTGTGTGTGGCTTTGTTATGCCAACCAAAGTATCCTTCAGGCTGGGCTGCCTGACTGGCTTTGCCGGCATTTGTATCGCCGGCTTTGCCCTCTTTTGGAAGTCTTCTCCTTTTTTTTGGAACTTGGCTACGTTACACAAATTTCCCACAGTCTCTGTACCACTGCCCCACATGCCCCACTGTGCCTGCATGTGTGGTATATAGCTGCTATTGTGGCTGGCGCTGCGGTGGTAGCGGCGGCTGCTGCTGCTTCGTCTGCGGGTGGTTGCGCCTAAACGATTTGCTTTTTGTCTGTTTTGTGTCAATTTGAAATCCGCTTTGGTTATGCGGCTGCAGCGGCAGCAGCAGCGGTAGCGACAGCAGCAGCTCAGTTGCCACGCTCGCCATTCCCCCAGTAGAGCCTGCCTTGTGTTACTATCGCAAAGATTTGCGCAGCGGCAATTGTTGGCATTTACAGCTACTTGGCTGCCATGGCAGCGGACTCCGTAGCTGTGCCCCTCGGATCCGGCATCATCAGCTTCAACTTTAGCCTCAGCTTCAGTGGCAGCTTCAGCTGTAGCTCAAGTGCCGCTCGGGGATTTATCAATTGCGTTTATAACAAATTTCGATTTGTCAGCGCAAAGCGGGCAACTTGCATTTTTGCCAGCCAAGTGCCATTGAGCGTCAGCCATAGTAAGTGGCATCTTTAACACGAGATGCTACAGCCAACAAGTTAGCCTGGGCTGGAAGTAAAAAATTCTAGATTTAGTAGAGATTCTTAGGTTTAAGATGAATATATATAGAATGGCTTATGAGAAAAGGAACTGAATAATTGATGACTTAAACTAATAGCTTGATTATCAACATTTTTTCAATCTGAACATTTTCATATCCACAGCTTTTGAGACAACAAAAATCGTTTGTTTATAGCTATGAACTTTCACTTCGTCTGCTCACATCTTTTAATCTCTTATCTACCAACTTATCTTATCTAGCAGCTTATCTTTGAAATTCATTAAATTCTAACAAATTTCATAACTTGCTTATATCTTAATCTCATTTTAACTCATCTTTAATAGTCTCAACTGACATTTAAACTCATCTCATATAATTTAGCAAAAAGTTAGTATATATCGCAGCAACTCATAAATATCGCTAGCAAAAAACTAGCTAAAGGCGCATCACTGATAAGTAGCTATCATTTACAATGGCGCTTAAAAGTCTGCTATGCATTGTAAAAGCTTAAATGCAATTTTCACAGCATCCGCAAGTTATGCCACAGCCGGATAGTTAAGTCAGAGCAACTCGGTCTAAGACCAGTTTCAGTTGACAACACAAAGCGCCTCAGTTAATAGTTAAGACAACTTTCAATCTGTCGCTTGGAGGCAGCCGACAAACCTATATGCATATATCTGTGCGTATATATAGATTTGAAGACAAACTGGATCACAAATCGGCGTCAATAAAAATATCAAAAGCCAAGCTAAATTGAAGAAGTGTTGGAGCAACAAAATATAAAAAAAAAACTAATAACAAATAAAGCTTTTCCAAATTTACATTTTATGTGTAACAAAAGTTTATTCGATTTATTGATAAAAAAAATAAATTTAAATAAAATAAAACGCAAGAATTTGTGTAAGGTGTTTTCCTTGATGTTTACTTTGGTATTGATTGCCTGACTCAATGACACGAGCTACCGATTAGTGCTTCCGGCTGTTTAGGCAATGCTTGTAGCATGCGATGGTGTCACCGGTACTGGCTGTACTGGATGTAATGGCTGCATTGGCTGAGCTGGCTGCACTGGCTGCGCTGGCTGTACTGGTTGTACTGGCTGCGCTGGCTGCACTGTACTAGGTGTTGGATCGTGCGTCTGTGCAGGTGTATAGGTGCTGGCCTGCTCTGGCTCCTTGTCAAGAATTATCTTGTACATGGCAAAGTAGAGAGCAGCGCCAAGGATTAGCTCAGCCACAGCAACGCAGGTAATTACAGCCCAGCCAGGTATAGCAAGGCCAGCTGCAAAGAGAATCAGGCAATAGTTTAATAATGTGAAGTAAGTATTCGATCTAATTGATGGATGTTGATTGAGTCTGACTGTTTATATTATCTGAATATCTGCGAATAGTTCTCAAAATTAGCAATTAGTTTCTTATTGACAAATGTTAAGCTTCGATTTAGATTGTTTCAGCAAATTTTCATGTTGACTGATAGTGATTGATGTGGTTTCATCTTGACTTACTAAAGTATCTGCGTGTTAGTGTGCGTCGTCCGCGATTCACGCGTCGCGTGGCCTCCGTTTCCTGCATGAAGCATGCCAATAGAACTGTAAATGAAAAAGACCAATATAAATTATGATATTTAACACCTTGTCGACTATCAATAGAGAGAGAGAAAAAAAAAACCAAACGAAAAACAAACACGCAAAATTATATGAAGAACGCGCCGTGTGTGGTCCCCATCAAACAGAGCGAACGACAAGACTTAGCACAGCGAATCGCTAGAACGGAACTCATGGAAACCGAAGTTGAGCATTCGTCAAAACAGAAGAGCAGAAGACTTGTTCAAATATTAATAATTAATTATTATGAAACACTTAACAACAACGCAAAAATAAAACAAAAGCAAAATGTATAAAAAGCCCGACGCGAGCGCGCGCGCGCTATCTTCGATGATAAATTAAAGCGAAGCCCAAGATCGGACTCGGGTTCAGGGGGGCACTACATTTAGCTTGTCGGCTATTGTTCCCATTGCGGATGTCAGCTTAGATTGCTATATTTCTATTGTCTCGATTCTGTGCATTGATGTCTATCGCATTCGGTTGACATTCAGCATTTTGTAAATATTCAAAAATTTAATTATCGTGTGAGATTTGGAATTTCGGTCGAAAAAGTCGCTAGGCGCAGCGACCGCGACCAGTGCATCGGTCAACCGCCAAAGCCGAAACTAATTGTTTTTCCATCGTATTTCATAATTTATATGGTGTAATAATAATTGAGCTTTACCCACATCCGGTATTAGCTATTGTTGTGCATTACATTAAGCTCAAACCAAATCAAATATTTATTAAATAAATTGAAATATGTTCAGCATTAAATAAGCATTTATCAATGAAAAATGGAGATAGGCATCCAAATACCGTACATTTACAATAAAATTCTATTTAACCTTTAGCTATTACTCATTGGCAAACAAACGCGATTGGGTCAACGCTGATGAGTAAAGCAACCAAGTTTATCAGCTGCACTGGAACTGATAAGCGCACAATTATTGTCGAGTCTCCACACATTTTAGACTCTATTTATGACACACACACAGAGTTTTGTTACTCATAGGTCTTTAAAAAGATTCCCTTCACTGTTAGTTGGTTTATTCATTAGCACTTTACACATTTTGTAGCCACTTTGTTGTGAAAGAGCCAAGAACTTTTCGACTCTACACTCTAACTGTTTGTGTATATAAAAGCAGAATTAAATTTGCTTGGAAATAATTAAGTTATAGGTTCATCAGTTGAAATCCTAGCTCAGCTTAACAGATAACTATAGTATATATAATAGGTTTGCTTAACTCGGGCCACAACTTTGACTTGATTCATATACTTTAAAATTCATACTCGCTTAACGAAAGTTCACTCTAATAAAAAATTCAAGTTAGTTTAATTTGATTTCTTAACTGGTTTTTGTCACAGGTAATACTCCAATTATAGACAGAATTCACAGGTTTTCTCTAAGTAGAAATGCACATTTTATCTATCAAAATTGATTTTATTGCAAAGATATTTGGATCTTAGCTAGACTGTAGTTGAGTTTATATAATTTTCTTTAAGTGTAGCTATTTCACGGTTCATTTTATTGCAGCAGCAGCATTCACATTCAAGATATATTCCACTAAAAAACTTTGTCACACACACACACAAATCACATTAACTTTACCCAGACATATCACCAAACAGGTGGAGAACTTCTTGGACCACATCATTTCGTCTTGTTCGTTGGGTTGGGGCTCGTTTCCGTCGCAAACTGTAAAATGAAACTGAAATATGTAGCTCGATTTTGGCGAGCAACAAGTGCGAGTATCTTATCGGGAGACCTCTGTTGTTAGCACAATACTAAATAAAGATAAGATTAGATAGGCTGAGGCTTCTTTTGAGTTTGCGCAATGCGAGCAAAGCCCAGAGATAAAAGACAAAAATGTTTTAGTTTTTTTTTTTTACATGTTTTATTATTGTTTCTTTTTTTGTACTCGAATTATTCATAGCTCGTTCTCATTGACTAATACGCTTATTTTAACTTCAAATGAGAGTGCCATAGCCTGGTTTTTTGTTGTTGGCAAACTCAGTTCCTGTATTACGGGGGAGTGTATCTTTAGTGGCGACGGAACTTCAGACGACGGACAGTCTTGTAGCGGTAGCCATCATCGCCAAGGATTTGACCCTCAGCTGGTACATCGATCACAGCCTGCTCAACTGGAGGCAGGTATTCGTTGGCAATCTCGGAGACATCACGGCGTTGACGGTACTTCAGGCGACGGACGGTCTTGTAACGGTAGCCATCATCAGCCAGAGGAGCAGATTCGATAGGACCGGCAATGCCGATATCCTGGGCCACCTCACCAACTGGGGGCAGGTACTCGGCGGATGGGAGTTCGCTGACATCACGACGATGACGGTACTTCAGGCGACGGACGGTCTTGTAACGGTAGCCATCATCAGCCAGAGGAGCAGATTCGATAGGACCGGCAATGCCGATATCCTGGGACACCTCACCAACTGGGGGCAGGTACTCAGCGCTGGGCAATTCGTTGACGTCACGACGATGACGGTACTTCAGGCGACGGACGGTCTTGTAACGGTAGCCATCATCAGCCAGAGGAGCAGATTCGATAGGACCGGCAATGCCGATATCCTGGGACACCTCACCAACTGGGGGCAGGTACTCAGCGCTGGGCAATTCGTTGACGTCACGACGATGACGGTACTTCAGGCGACGGACGGTCTTGTAACGGTAGCCATCATCAGCCAGAGGAGCAGATTCGATAGGACCGGCAATGCCGATATCCTGGGACACCTCACCAACTGGGGGCAGGTACTCAGCGCTGGGCAATTCGTTGACGTCACGACGATGACGGTACTTCAGGCGACGGACGGTCTTGTAACGGTAGCCATCATCAGCCAGAGGAGCGGATTCGATAGGACCAGCAACGCCGATATCCTGGGACACCTCACCAACTGGGGGCAGGTACTCGGCGGATGGGAGTTCGCTGACATCACGACGATGACGGTACTTCAGGCGACGGACGGTCTTGTAACGGTAGCCATCATCAGCCAGAGGAGCGGATTCGATAGGACCAGCAACGCCGATATCCTGGGACACCTCACCAACTGGGGGCAGGTACTCGGCGGATGGGAGTTCGCTGACATCACGACGATGACGGTACTTCAGGCGACGGACGGTCTTGTAGCGATAACCATTATCACCGAGGGCACCCTGCTCGAGTGGCAAATCGATTGGCTCAGCGGCGACTTCTAGGTTATTGTCGACAGGTGGCAGATAATCCGTGGCGATGGATGTAGCCGAGGCAGCTGCGATCACAGCAAAGGCAATAACAAAGAATTTCTGCAAGAGTACAAGAAGTTGGAGTTATGGATGGGTTAGTCCTGTGTGTGCGATTTCCAAGAGGTTATGAGGCTGGCAGACTAACCATATTCAAAGATGCTCCCAGACGATGCGTGTCTATGAGATTAATCCAAATTTGATTCTGTTTTGAAACCAGACCTTACGACACTATTTATACACAGCATTTTGCGAAAAAGTTCTCGCCGCAGCCACTCTGCCATTCACTTTAGAGACGATCCAAAAAATGAAACCGGTTACTGATCCATGCGGCAACTACCGCATCATAGATGTACGCTCGAGATCGTCTGCGTTTGATGTTAATGCTGATGTCGATGTCGATCGACTTCGTTCAACTCGACTACTTCAACTCCATTGATGGCCGGCATTAGCCGCATTTAGGTGGTTTGTCTTGTTAGCTAGTGGCTATTGTTAAAAGTATTTCACGTCGAAAAGTATATCAATTTTACTCTGTGTCTGGCTCTAACATTCAGATACTAAATAATATAATATTCACATATATATATTAAGATATATATAAAACAAAACGAAAGTCAACAATAGATTGCGATGACGATAAAAAGAGCTTCTATAGCAACAACAATCGCATGTTGAACGTGGCGGCCACGATTTCAGATTTTGGATCTTTTGCTTATTTTATTTATTTTTTTTTTATATTTTTTTTTAACTGTCTCAAAACGTTAACAGAATCAACAATAGTTGAGGGCTCTTTGCATTCTTCTTCATAAGCTTTGATAGACTCGATTATTTGTATCAAAAATAATGGGCTGTATGTGCATATGAATAGCAGCTGTTGGGGTCAATCCAAACACACAATCAACTCAATGCCTATTCGCCAGGTAATTGCAAGCGGAAGTTGTCGTTGTTGTTATTGTTATCATTATGGACGCTTCTTCAGTTTATTGACTGATGGACAGCTGCGTATATTGTTTTATAATTTTTTTTTGGCGACTCTTGAACAACGCTTAAGGCCACGCGAAGTGTGTGTGCGTGTGTGCTGGAGTTGTTGTGTGGTGTGTGGACATGATGGACACAAATGCTCTTGAGTGTTGCTATTTTCGGTTACGCCACATTAGGCATCTAATAATAGCCAGATGATACAATAGATCTTTCAATCCAAACGCAAACTTTGGCATATTTTTATTTTCCTAATATCTGCTTATAAAATATATGCTTCTCGCTTGGCCCGTGGCAATTTAAATTTAAATTCAAGTCTTGTGGCTGCTCCAATTGTGCACAAAACACGCAATAAATCTCTCGAATGTTTTCGATTATCATCATCAACAACATAATCATCAACTTGAATCATTATTATGGCGATGTTTCAAGTAGGCGTCTTAGAATGTTGAGCTTAGAATGTGTTGAAGCATTCTCAATCTCGTTTCATGCTATATTTCTGGTGTCCATGACCTTGGCAAAGCTATTTTCGTTCAATTCCTAAACTATATTCACGATAACTAGCGCATATATCTTCGACCAGTTTAAAATCTATAGAAAAACAACAATATATATGCTCCTGTTTCATTTGTCATTTATTCATAGGTAAATGGAACAAAAGAAAACAAAATATATATATATGTATATATTTTCAACCATTGCTATAGAGTATTCTGCATATTTAATTTATATCTGGCAATCAACATCATCATCAAAATGCCACTGCCCAGCATGTGGCAACGCGGGGAAAAACCGTTAAAAACAAATAGAATCGCAGTTGCCGCTTGTGCCAGGCTCCATATCGGGGGAACAAAATATGGGAATACATACATGTAGAACGCTGGAATCAAAAAATATATATGTCTGCATATATGTATGGTCAGGTCGGGCGATCCTTTACGGGCCGTAAAATACGCGTCGGCTGCCGTTTTCAGTTTCATTTTCAATTCATGCATCCGTTCGCCCCCGTCGGCTTATAATATGTGTAACTTATTGTGAGGCACATCCGGTGGCTTGGGGCCCGTCCGTGGGTCAATTTTCAATCATCCAGCTGGCAGAGGCAAGCGGTGCCCCGATTAATCCAATGCATCTCCGTCTGGGAGCACCTCAGCTGCAGATACATTACAAAATTCGTCGAATGCCCCGTGGTGGAGAGTATGCCACGACGTTCGCTGGTCTTATAAACGGGACAGTCATAAATGGGAGCAGCATCCGTACCGGCACGGGGACGCTGCACCTCAGTGTCGCTGCCGCGTGGTATTTCCTCTGGCATTCGAAGCACAGGACGTAAATATATAACAGGCAGAGTATCGAATAAAATTTTCGAAAACGATTCATCCACTTCTTTGGTCTTGCGATTCCAGCGAGCGCCCTCTATGAAAATGCCCTGCGCACACAAAATAAACAAGAGCTAATGAATGTGGTTCTTGCAAAAAATTAGAAAGCTAGAATAGTAAGAATATAATGCTCAAGCTCGTAACAAAAGACAGTTTGACCTAAAAAATCTATTTAACCTAGATTAAAAGGAAGAAAATAGTAAGGCCTTAGATCAAATAGCGAAGTAGTTCAAGGTGATGTTGGGTGATATTAGAGAAAAAAATTTGTATGTGCTTCATTATGTGATTAAAATGAAATTAAGAAATAAATTATCAAATTCTACCTTAACCAAGACTCAAAGTAAATAATTTAATTATTTATAAAATTGGTTTAGTTCGCTTCGGAATACAATTTTGACTTTTAGAGTCTTTCTTACTTGTATAAACTTTGTCTCATCATTAATCTCTTTTTGTTCCTAGAGTTTGGTTTGTCCACAAATATATTGTTAAAATATGTAACAAGTCTTTCAATTTTGTTCATTGATCAGTCCCATACTTACCCTGATATAGGCGCCCACACTAGCGACCTGTGTGGTTTGCGTCTCAAATTTGGTGACTGCAAACTCAATGAAAATCATGTCAATCTGAAAGCGATTCTTGCGCGAATAGTTTTGCAGGACGCCCGTTATGAAGGATTGGGTGAAGTAGAAGCCCGATATCCAATAGACATTCGGCTCACCGTTGTCTATCCACTCCTGAAAGAAGGCCAAGCTGGACATGGGAGATAGCAGCAAAAATGGGTGGATGATGAGTTATCTTATTTTTCAATTTGTTAATAAACATTTAATATTTGAACACAAAGAACTGGGACTGCACAAAGCCCTGCCAGCAGCCCACACACACACAAATGGCATCGTCCTTTGATGTCAATGGCAAATAAGATTTTCGCTATGAATGGCAGCAGCAGCAGCAGCACATACGGCATAGGGCCTTATGGAAGGTGGAAGTATGTATGCCTCATATACATTTTTATTATATTTGCACAATTGCAGCAAAAGGACGCAACAGCAGCAATGGCAGCAGTGGCAGCAGCCGGAATACAATGCCCATTGATGGCTGTAAAATAGAAATGTGACAGAGCGCACTCACCGGGCCAGAAAGTCGCTCACGTAGCTGCCCAAAGGCTTGAGCGACGGATAGCTCTTCTTCAACCAATCCGCTGGCAGTTTACCTATAATCATGGACGCATGTGTGCGCTCCAATTCGGGTATCATCGCTATCTGACCGACTACAGCTTTGCCCACATTCACCAGGCTCTTGCGTATATAGGAGAGCAGACGATTGAAGCGTATTAGCTCTTGCCGTAGCACCGTGTTCATTGAATTGGTATAGACCACGGGATATGTCTTGGACACCTCGGCGAGGTCGAATTCTTCAGGCAGGCGACCTAATAATTCCTTACATATGGCTATGGCCGGATCTTCCTTAGCGCCGCTTGCCGAACTCGCCTTCACCGAGGCCATCAAATCGGTCTGCGTGAGCAGCACTCCGTTAATGAGCTAAGAGAGCGATAGATAAAAATACAAATTGACTGTGATATATATGATGATATGACGTACGGCATTAGTTTCCTTCACATTGCGATTAATATCCGCATTCTCATGCAAGCCATATACCTCGGGCTGCGGACTCAGCGGAAACGTGGATACATACTCAATGGAGTTCAGTTTTGTTGGACTCAGAGGCACACAATAGTTGCCCGACTGTGACAAGGCATAGCTGAGAGAAAAGAGAGGCTCTTACAAAGGTTCATCAGTCACTTATATGATAAGTCTAATACTTACTTATCAACCTCTATTGTATTGCTATTGTATATCATGTTCAGCAGCGACAACATCAGACGACGATCCTTGTCGTCGGTCACACGTCCGCCGTAATTGCACTCGCCTGTCAGATAGACATGTCCACGGAAGGGTATGCTGTGGTTCTGCGCAATGAACATCTTCAACTGCAGCAAGGAGATTCTAAAAAGAGAATGTTAACAGAGAAGAAGAGAATGTTTCCTCTTTATTGCCATAAATACTCACTTTAGATCCGACTCATTGAACTCGTAGGGTATATTCCAGCCTAGGGGACCGAACTCGCGCCGCTCCTGCACGACAGCATGGAAGAAGACCAAAGCAAAGACGCCGCGCAGCCAACACTTGTTGGCCTGGTCAGAGAACAGGAAGGCGTTTGTAAAGAACTTGTCGCGCATTAATGGATCTGAGGTAAATGAGCGGTGCATATTGGCTCGCAAACCCTTGGGCGGCTCGTTTGTCATCTTCACTGAGTTCTGCAGCACTGAGACGGGAAATACGGAGCTTGGATATGAGGTGCACCACAGGCGATAGTCGGCATGTGCGTTCTCCGTTAATGTGGTGTCGTTGCAAATACGCTCCAGGTCACCCATCCAGCTGAAGGCGACGTGACAATTCTGCAGAACGACCCATTGGCCATGACGCACTGCGTCCGTGATCATCTTTTCTGCACGCGGTCCTTGGCCCTGACCCAACGAAATCGTTTTCGTTCTAGAAGAGACACAGAAACAATAGGGGGAAAACCACGCGCTTAGCATAAATTTGGTTTAAAGTTGCAAAAGTTATCGCTGACAGCGGAGCACAGCTGCAAAACAGCTCGGCTGCTGCCACCGCCCACTCGCAGTGGAGCAGAGCATGCAGCCAGCCTCCACATATCCGGTACAAGTCGGCACATGTCGCGCTTAATCGAAAACAAGCCCGTGCCCAGCAGCGGGCGGCGCATACATGCTGGATACATGAAAATATGAGGCACAGTCTACGTTAATTAACTTACTTTTCGTACATGTTGCGTTGTTTGGCGAACATAAAGAGACTGGCCATGGGATCGGAGCCGGCTGAAAGCAAAAACACCAGCGGTATTCTTGGCGAGCTGTCCGCGAACGAAGCGCCCAAATCGAACGGCGGCGGCTCCACAAACGACCTGTCCAGGTTGCGGGTGATGTACGCCTGTGTTGATAGCAAATTAAATGAGATGTGCCCATGACACATAACACCCGAATGAATTTACTTACACGCACAGCTGGCACCAGTTTGTCTGGTCGCATGCTCTTCAATATGATCAGTTTCAGCATCTCGCTGACCTCGTTGTAGGGCGCTGGCAAGGGCATTTCTTGTGGATTGGTAGCATCGTAGTAATCGCGCCACTCATTTAAATTTTTTTTCATTTTCGAATGTAAGTTGCTGATGCTAAGAGCAGAGAAATATATTCAGAATATAGTGTGTGATTGATTGATTGTCCAAGTCTTACCCATCCAGATCGCTGGCTCGGTAGATGCCCGCCCACGCCTTTTCAGGCAGCCAATCTTTGTATGGATTGGGTATGATCGACTTGAAGCCAATGCCGCCAGTCAAGAAAAACAGCAGCTCCTCCTTTTCCAGACGGCCCTGGGAGACCAGTATACCCAAGCACATGACCAGCGATATGACCAGCTTGTCCTTCTCGAATAGCGAACGGCAGACGTTGGTATAAATGGATTTGGTAAAGAAATCGTTAAGATTCTGTAAGCGCTCCAGCAGCACCGCCGACTTGGGCGCCTTCAATATGGTATTCACGAAGAGATTTAGAAACCAGGCTAAGGAATACTGATACATCGGATCCACATTGGCCAGCTCGCTGATGCAGAAGAATAAAATGGCCGAGTGCTTGGCCACGGGTATATACTGCTGTCGTGCTGCGTCGATTTCGATTTCGGTGGCAACGGCAATAACCTGCTTCTCCTGTATGTCTTCCGATAGGATCTTACTGGACGATAGTATATTGATGGCATTCTCATCCTCCAGCACATTGCCCTCCGATGTGGACAGCACCTGTGAGCATAGAAGTAGAAGTGGAACCACTTAATATAAGTCTTGCGCAGATTTAAACGTTTTATTTCCAGTTAATTGAATTGTCATTGGCCGAGCAGCGAAACATAAATAAAATATTTGCTCTAATTGAAAGCCAAAAGGATGCTCAATGCAAAAAAAGCAAAAAAGAAAAAAAAAAGGAAAGAAAAGAAAACACATTTATTATAGAAATAAAGCGAACGGGGTGGGACTTACCTCTAATATCTGGGATTCAATGGTGTACAATGCATCACGATTCCTTGCGGATTCAATAATCAATTGTTCCTTCTTCTCTTGCAAATCGGGACGCTCGTGTGCCACAACAATCGCCAGCAATTGTTCGCGTAATCCTTGTTCAGTTATCATGAAATTTAATACTGTTACCTAAACAGCCAGCAAGCAGAGTGGAGAATGAAAAATGTATATATGCATGTAGCACGTAAAATGGGAAACTCCAAAATAAACACACACACGCACACACATACATAATGTGCCGCAGTAGAAAAATAAAGAAAAGCGAATAGAAAAACTGCTGACAACAGTTGCAGCAGCAGCAGCAGCAACAGCATAAAAAGCAATGGAAACGCCAACAGAAGCGAAATGCTGGAAAATTTTATAAACACGCCAACGGCCAGGACCCAGGACTAGGAGCTAGAAGGCAGCACTATGGAAAGGGGTTGGAGAGCTTTGGTTTTGCCATTGAGACTGCGACTAAGACTGGGCTGCTAGTTATGCAGCAGCCAGGCTCGCACGTACATCAATGGCAAGTCCTCAACTCATCTTCTTGTTCTCGTCATCGACGTCGTCGTCGTCAATGGCATCGAAAATTTGCATATTGGCAGCGCCGGCTGCTGCGCTGCAGCGCATTTTCCAAATATCAATTTAAGTTCGTCGTTTTTATTACACAACACACTAACGTCATCATTGGCTTGGCTTGCCACAAAACTCACAGTTCCAGCTTGTACGCTGCTTGGCTCCATTCCTAACTGCTGTGGACGACTGTCTGCATATGTCAACTTACCATAACCATCACTTCCGGCGGATAGTGCGGATTGCGCAGACAGGTCGTTATGTAAAGACGAAAATTGGGATTGTATTCAATCATTGTGTCGCCACTCCTTATGAACAGGCCGCCCTTGCTCTTGATAATGTTCTTCTCCAAGATGGGCGTTAGATTCGAATCCAGTTTCTCGCCTACATGAAGAGATGGATATTGATATATAGAAACAGATACAAAGAGAGATGTAGATATAGATATAGCTTACAGTTACTATATATGATTTTATGACTTACCCACATTCTCTATGAGCACAGGTTGTCCATAGGTCAAGGCCAGCTCAAGCACTTGCATATAATTGGAATCGCTCTGCTTAATCACCTTCAAATTATTGTTTTTCTCCATATTTTTGATCCACTTGTTTGCTTGCACTACGGGATATTTGTTGTAGCATAGAGTTGATAGTCTGCTTGTTCACTCTACTTACCCTGCGGATCGATGAGCAAGGAGTAGCGACTGCTATTGGCTACGATGATGCCATTCTCCACCGAAAAGTTATCAGCGGGCAGTCCGGCCAACGACCAGGCGCGTATTGTCATTGGATGACCCAATGTGGTGGCCAGCGAAAAGGTCTCACTGCTGGGTATATGATGTCGAGCGCAAATGCTATTCCAATCATCCAAAATATTAGCGCGATACTAAAGAAAATTAGAAAGAAAAATGTCATAACGGCCTGGCAGATGTAAAGGGCACAGAAATAGTTTTCGTATAATACATTCATGGAGAGTTAGTTAAGATATCAACTAGATAAATTCTATAAAGTACAAACTGTGCCACTCTATTATTCGATAACAACATTACGAATTGCTTTGCCTAGTTGAGTGCTTTTTTCTTTTTACATCAATATGTCAGCGTTTTTGCATTTTTTGTGAGCTGGACATAGAAAACTATTTCTATATACTTTCCACATATATAATATGTGCATAAATATATATATGTATAAAAATGTCACGTCAGCTATAAAACTAAGCACTGATTAAAAAAGAAAAGCTGCGCAAAAACAAGGTAGAAATATTAAAGAGCTGCACGAAGTCCAAATACTCTGTATTATGAATATTGATAGTATCATGGATAAATGTAACTCTATCAGGTATAGAGCTGCTACGAAGTTTACAGCATGATAATTTAATAGCAAATGATTTCCTCTATTGATATTATCTATGTGAACATGTTAAGCTCTTTCATCGCATTGAGTAATTGAGAGCTCAGAGCTACAACAACTGAGCCTGCCTGTCTGATACGCTCATCATGGTGTAATCTACACCCTATTGTGGGTAGCTATATATATATACAATTTTTTTACTGTCCAAGCATAAACAGAAAAAAAGAAGAAAAATATGGGAGAGAGGAAGAGGGGAAAAGGAAATCAATGCAACGTGCTCATGCATATTAAAATCCTTTATGGAAACCGAGCACGGCGACCATTAGCTGTGCTGCCGAAAGAGCACAGTTTTCGCACAGTGTTCACAGTTCCCAGAGCAATTGCTGCATTTGTTTGTCTAACACTCACTTCGGTGGTGAAGAAGCCCAGGTAAGCGGTGCAGCCACCAGCGAGCAGCACATCGCCCACAATATTGCTGATGGATTCGTGCAGGGTCTTCGCTGCCTCTGACCAGCGTGTCTTCTCGCCGCCCAGGCCGCCCAGCAGTTTTTCAGCTCTGCAATAAATGAAGCAGAGAAACTCATAAAAATGAAAATTAAACGAAAAAATTCGTTTTACGCTCACCTGTTCAACTTTTTCTCACAGTTCTCTATGTCGTCTTCGAGCCGCTTCTTCTCGCGTGATTTCTCTGCAAAGAAATCGTTGAGCTTCTGCAACTTGTCTAGAATGACCTGCAGCTCGGCGCGTTTAGCGTTCAGCTTCTCCATTTGCTGTGACAGATCGCCCTCAGCTTCGGCCAGCGCTGCCTTTTTGGGCATGACGATGCGTGCCACCTTGTCGTAGACATCCATGGCACGCACCCATCTACAAATGCCCTCGCAAGCCATGGAAGCGGCCTTAATCTTTTCTGGCACGAAGTCTCGATCAGCTATATACCTGAGATTATATGGCAAAACAAAGTTATATATAAATACGTATATATATATATGTAATCGAGTCCCTTACTTATCTCGTATCTTTTTAATAATGGCCGGCGGTATGTTGTCCTTGTCGAAGGTCTTGAGCGATTCGAGGAACTTCATGTCGCTGAGCATGCGCATAGATGGACCCCAATAGTCCTCCACCATATGGCCACTTGGATCTGGTTTACGATCAGGCTTTATGCCCTTGAGCACGCAAACCGCCTCCAGAGTTAACTTGACGCCATATGGCGGATTCTTCATGGACTTCACTACGCCAATATCCGCGGGCTTCAAAGTGTTCAGCGCTTCGAGGGCTGCCTCCATTGCAGGAATTGCCTCTGCAAGATCCGTTTCGCAATCGTCCTTGATGGCTTGTGCCGCGGCAGCTGCTTCATTGGCCGCCGCTTCATCTGCACCCACCACTTCTTTCTTCTTCTCGGCCTCTGCCGTCTCACGCTCAATATTCACCATAATGCGATCGGTTTCATCGGATAAGATCTTCAGCTTCGGCTGCAAGTCGTACAGATTAGTCTGCATTTCACCCACCTGACTGGCAGCAAAATCCAACTTCTCTAAGCCAGTTGTGTATCTGTCCCTCAATCTAGTTATCTCATCGATTTTACGAGCGTAGAATGTGCGAAAGGCTTTCAGCAGCTCTAGATAAGCTGAAGGCGTCACATAATTGCGACGACCCAACTCCAAATAACATTTTTCACTAGCATCCACCACGGATTGATGGAAGTACATGACACAAACGACCAAATCTTCCTCTAGCTGTGTTAATTCCCGTTCAACTTCGCCTATAGTCTTGTGTTTCTCACCCTCCTGCAACTCCTGCGCTTCCTCGGAAATCCTTGGCGTCTCCTCGTGTGGCTTATTTAGATTCATGGACGTGACGAAATAGGTGCCCACGCGCGAGAGCGCCTCCTCCGGCCAGGGCATATACCAGTCAATGGTGCAGCAATTGATCAGCGAGGGATAGACTCGTATGCGTTCCTTGAACGAATCTCCGATTGGCGAAAAGGCGAGCGCTATATGCAGCTGCTCTCTTATTCGTTCAATAAAATAGGCATACACCTCGCTCGGCAGCGTGTCCAGCACTTTGCCCTAAAGTGGAGTAGATAGATATATATGTACATATATACATGCAGCAAGTAGAATCGTTACACACTCACCAATTGCTTGGCCACACTGGCCATATTCTCCATAATGGTTGCCTTGTCCTCCAGTTGATACAGATTTGGCAAATCACCTGTATTAAGTATGCCATTGATATCCTCCACATAGCCCTCATCCGTTGCCTGTGCAAAAGAATAAAAACAAAAAATAACAAGTGTCCAGAGAATAGCCATACTGTCCAATGCAAATCTCTAAGCTTTGCCCTATTTCATATATGCAGAGCTTGCCCGCACAGGATGCCAAATGTAAACTGCAATTGCAATTGCAACTGCAACAGCAACAGCAACTGCAACTGCAACTGCCACTGCACCTGCAGCTCGAGTTGTTACATGCATTTTGCATTCGCTCTAAGTGCCATAGGATTTGATTCTATCCAAAATACTTCACATTGAAATTTTAGAGTTGCCTAGCCCCGAGGCGGAGTCGTCGCCCGAATCCAAGTTGTAGGCTCTTTGAAGCATTTTAGTGTAATTGTTAATTAATGTGTGCAACGAGATTTGTTTGTCGATGAGTGTATGAGAGAGTGACAGAGAGAGAGAGAGTGGGCGCTAGCAGGAAACCTAAATACGGCATTGATTGATTTGCCAGGGAGTTGAATTTGCTCATGCAAATGTTACCATTGCCAGAACAAAAGGTATACATAATCACTTTAACAATACATCAGCAAAATGCAATAGGTTTGAGCTTAGATTGTTGTGGCTCAAGAGCTCCAATAGATAAGTATATTTTATATTCAAACAGCCAAACAGCCAGAAGCAATCATCAAAAGTAACTTACGAATGCGTAAGGCAAGCAGATGCGAGGATTGAATACAGTTACTAAATGGTTGGCTTTATATAAAGTAGAGATATATGTAATATATAGAAAAATTATATATAATAAATTATAATAAATTTATAAAATATAATAAATTTATAACAAGTCACCTCTACACACGATGTTTATAAAAATAGTAGTGCGACTAAGAACTAATTTTAAGATAAATTTTAATTTTAATAGCAAAAATCAACTCTGTACACACTGTAGAAGACTTTCTTTAAGACAAAGTTGATATGGTTAAAATATATACAGAATTTATATAGATGTTTTTATGATAATAGTAGCTCTACAAAATTTAATGAGAGACTTAATATTGTATATGTTAAGACTTCTTATCTTAACATCTTTCCGTAATTTGTTCCTGTGAGTTGCACTTAAAATTGCTTTCAAGATGCTCTCATCCAATTAGTTGCTTAAAAAATATTTCATAAGAGTAGAGTATTCAGAAATCTCTCATATACAATTTGATATATTGCACTAATTATTATGACAGACTCGCTCGCAGATGCATTTATAATTTCATGAGATATTGTTTAATCATGTTGATTCGAGGTTTCGGCCCATAAATTAAGCTTTAATTCAGATTTCAAATTTTACTCAAATCTTGTATGCAGCGCAAAGGCTCTTCAGTTGCCATAATTGATGTGCTGCTGTGTATGCAAATTATTTGGCAATAATCAAGTTACATAGCTCAACAATTAACCTAATTAGAAATGTAAATTTTGGCACAAACAATGAGTGTTGTCTTTGACTTGGCTTAAAGCGCAGCTAACAATAAGCCCAAATTTGATTTTTGTTGCACAACAACTGTTTGTGGGTGTGTGTGTGTGTGTGTTTGTCTCACGCGTGCTAACAATATTTTAAGTGATTTAGATTAGTTTCCATTTGGTATTCTACGATTTTTATGGGTTTGATGTACCCCGCTGACATTGATTTTAGTTTTGTAGAGCTGTCAATGCGGTTTACAACATTATTAAAACGTTTTTTATTAGCCTTCCAACTGGTTGCTGAGATGATTATATGCTGATTATCTACACAAAATGACTCGTTGCTAATGAGCTCAAACAGAATCTTAACTCACCTGAGCATCGGAGAATAGGAACACGGTGTGATTTATATTGAAACTTGATGCCATAAGTATCTTTTTGAGATCATCGCGCCAATCGGCTATTGTGTATGATTTGGACACCTGGACGGTCATCAGGCGGCAATCGGCTATGTGAGCAGCCAGGCGACAAGAGCTGCGTCGGCCTGAACCACCCATGCCGACCATCAGAATGTTGCCTCGAGGCATTTGCAGCACACGAGAGACTCTGCGAATGGTTAATCATAATAAGATTCAATCATAATAAGCTTTCAGCTACCTGCTGACATGCTCGATGGCAAATCGAAACATGACCAAATCCATCGGCGAACTGGAGAAGGAGTTGTAGTCTTGCAGATAGTACTTCATGAGCTTCTCTAGCTTTTGATAGCTGTCGCATTCGTCATAGAACTTGGGCTCCGCATCCGGTTCCATGTAGTTGCCAAAGAAGAGATTACGTATATCGTTGTCGCTCAACTTCTCGCCCGGTTCAATGCGCTCTGCGAAAGCCGATTCGAGCGAGAAGCGTAAGCAGTTCTTACACGCATCAATGGCCATAATTAGAAGACGATCCCGATCCAGCTGGTCGACCAAACTGCAATGGCGACAGACAGACGGCAACAATAAGAGGGGCGAATGGGGTGGCTTCATAAAAAGTTAGTGGAGTTGCATACCGGTCATAAAACACACGATAAGTTTCATGCGCCCACAAACGACCCATCTTTTCCGGATCCGGCATACGCTTTGGCGGCACCATCACAATACCCTGAAAGACGCGCGTGATATCTCGCAAAGAAAAGGTATAGTGCGACTTGGCTGGCGTGGGCAGAAAGATGCGCATTGCCTCGCGATAGACGCTGACCATTGCCTCTGCCAAGCCCTACAAAAAAAGAAACGGTGACATATGAATATGTATAGATACTTGTTCAACAACAACAGGAAGGCAACGTGAGAGGGCAAGATAGAACGAATGGCCATTCGAACTTTTTTGCAAAATGAAGTTATAAAATTCGCCATTTTAATTTTATTATGCGCCAGCGCCTGGCAGAGAGCCAAAATGAGTAGCAGGCGGCGGACAATTGGACAGAGATTGTACAGTCACATTGCTGTTGTTGTTGTTGTTGTTGGAGGAGGAGGAGAAGGTGGACTGTGGATTGGTGGTACGTACACGCGATAGCAGGCCCACCTTCTCGGGATAGCCCTTGGCAAAATGCCAATCACCAATCGTCGTGAATATACGTATGATAGTTGAATCCTCAAAGGAGTCCACGGCCACAACGAACATGTGGCGATAGAGACGCGGAAAGATAAAATTGCTGCCGCCCAATGTGCCCATAGCACAGACCAAAGACTGAAAGAGATGACAGTAAAGAAAGTGAAAGAGAGAGAGATGCTCAACAAAATGTTATATTTCAGTCAGGGAATTGTTGACAATTAGCAGTCACTCACCATATCAATCAGCTCGATTTTCGTGGTATCTATTAGATCCGACCAGTAGCCATGATCTAGCCAAGTGCGCAGAAGTTCCAGCGGAGCCTGTGAGCCGTACGTATCCTTGGAGGGCATGGCCACATCATCACAAAAGACTATGCACTATATAGGAAAGAGATATAAGATATATAAGAGATATAAGATATATATGTTTAAAGTCGATAACCTTCTTACCTTCTTGCCTAATGCTGGTCCATAGACGCCCTTGCGTCGTCGATCCAGCTTGCTCATGATTGTATCCTGCACCATTTGGGCCGAGGTGCGTGCAGAGAAGTTGATAATATTGATAATATTGGCATATTTGGGTAGAGCCAGCAAGTTGCTAGTTATTATGGCGCTCTTGCCCGTGCCAGTTGGCCCGATGACCAGCAGACTAAAGGATTTGGCTGTGCAAAACTCCTGCCAGTAGGATATGTAGCCCGTCTCCTTGGTAGGCACAATCAGTTCGCTGATTTGCGCAGACTCCGGGAAATGTGCGCTGCCCGATGACGGATCATCGGATGACTTTTGCCAAGTCCACCAATTTTCGGCCTCATCGAACCGATAGTCGAGAAAGACTTGCTTCTCGGGAAACATTTGGCCGCGATTCAGTGAGAAATACTTGGGTTTCGGGAAGTCCTCGTTGGAACCATAAATCACCTTGCGCAGCAGCGCATCAAAGGTCCGCTGACCCGCACCCGTCAGAGCCGAGCAGTAGGCCCACGCATAGCAGAAGAGAAACATTTGCTGGAACCAAGTCTGATTGAACACCTTGTGCTTCTCGAGAAAGTGCAGAAAGAAGCGTGAGAAAGTCTGGTACTGATAAATTGGTGATAGCTCCAGCATTTGCTTGCACTGCGGTAGAAACTCCAGGGCAGCTGGTATCAGCCACTCGATCATGTCCTCAAACAGATTCATATAGATTTCGTTAAGGCCCACAACGTTGATCAGCACGTTACAGAAGCTCTTGTGGAAGGCACGCCAGCCCAGCTGCGAGGGCTCCATATAGATCATGCCGCAGCGGGAAACGGTGGCCGGTGATGCCTGCTCCAGATCGGCGGGCTCGAACATCATGTTCATCATCTTGGTCATTTGCATAATTTCGCCGGACATGAGACACAGTTTCTTATTGTCATCCAGCACGGTATTTAAGTTCTCAATCCAAACCGCATCCACGGGTCCATCAAACATGACCCAGGCGCGTTCCGTTTTCGGTCCTTGCACCTGCTCCCGAAACGTTTTGGCCAACACACCGTCCGACCATTCATGAGAGATGGGATCAAAGCGTCCATAAAGCTGACCCATGGTAATTGCCTTGGGATTAATAATGCGAAAGACCACCGGATATTCTTTGAGCGTTGCCTGCTCATCAAGTGAAACATTTCGCAGCGTCTGGGCGAGCATCTACATAAAATTGCAATCGCGTTGGACTCGTGCTGAATTATTTAATTCCCTGCTGCACTCACCTGATAGGCTGTCGTCTTGCCGCCCATAGAGCCGCCCACTATCATCAGACCGTGCCGCACCAGCATCATCTCGTATATCTGCATTATTTTTTCCAAATACCAAGGCGTTGCCTGCAGATTTCTCTCCGCCAGATTAATACGCAGCCACTTGATTATGTCATCGCGTACTGGCTAGAAGGAGCGGCAGACAGAAGGTGGTTAAGCAGGTGCAGGCGGCCCGACAGAAGTGTCGTTAAATGGCAAAGGAAAACAGGTGTAAATGAAATATGAAAAATATGCAATGAAATATGCGAGCAAAAAAACGAAGCGAAACCAGTTGAATGGGCATTTCATTATGGACGTCCGCAAGGAGTTGCAACTGATGCTTTATATAGTTGGTGACACGAGGAACCCAATACGAAGTAAAGTTATATATGAATAATTAATAATAACTCATTAAACTCTTGTCCAGAACTACTTAAACAATAAGTTATTAAATTATTGGGAATACGAAACGAAAAATGGGGAAGCAAAGCTTTATGAATCTTGCTCATATATAAGTCAAAAACCAGGCAATAATTCCCTTATGCTACTTGTAGAATAGTGCGATAGGGCATTGAGTCTTCCGCGTGCATAAATCGTCCGTTTTTAATGTGGCCTTGTCCACGCATCTGTCAGCCGGTTATCGCATTAATTTGCTGTTCTTAACGGCGTCTCTTTCAGCTCATTACACCTGCACTTTATGAATTTCTATGTGAGAATTGGAGATGGAGACTTACCATGGGCAGGTCGACGCCCGGGAAGAGATCCATATAGATGCCAATGAAGAGGGAAATATCTTGCTCGAGGAATTTCGGCAGATTGACATCAACAATGGCGCGCAAAACAATCTGGGGCTCCGGCAGGTCAGCATAAAGGCGACGCAGCGATGCGGATGCCAATAGCACGGATTTCACGGCGCGCATACCTGTTCGAATTAAAGGAGAGAGGGTGTGCAGGTGGCATGGCATTAGCTTGACAGTTATGCGGCATTTTGGCGATGTGCATAACTGAGTCACGGGTTTGTCTAAGGTATTTACAATCGATACCTTGGATAAGCCAACCGGAGCTTCATTACAGGCAGGCGACAAAGCAAAATGCAAAAGTTTTTCCAACTGGACAGAGGCAAACAACAACAACAGCCACTGAAACAAGCAGCAACTAAATGTACAAATAGTTTTTATTATTACTTTGCAAAACAACACGCTCGCACACACACACACACACAGGCAGACAGACAACATTGTGTGTGTGGCATTTGTCTCTCACACACGCAGCACAAAAGCGCAAAAGCAAAACTTGCAAGAAAGTTTTTCAATTTAAACTCAAAATAAGATACTGATCAAATGTACTTTGCACATAAACTTGCACAGCTGCCAGCCTGCAATTGCAGTCATCGGCCGGACACATACACACAAACACACACAAACACGCACACACGCACACGCACAGACATGTTGTAATGTCATATGACATGTTATGTCGTAAAAGCGAGCAATATCTTTGCCTTGAAACAAGAAAGAAAACAGGAGAGAAAAAAAACACACACACACACACACATCAGAACATGCCGGATGCAGCATGCAGTAAAATAGCGCAGGACATAGTGCACAGGATGCAGGACAAGCGCAAAGTTGTTTGCCTCAAAGTTGGGCTTGACTGCTTTTCTACCTTATTAGTCAGTTAAAAAGGTAGCCCACCACATAAAGCACGCGTAAAAAGCTAATGAAATCAAGCAAGAGATATGGGAAAAGATATCGAACTTAAGATAGAGAATGGAGCAAGTGATAATAGATATATGATAGTGTAAGGATGTAAGATATTGAGTAAAAGAAAAATATATACTATATAAAATAAAATATGAGATGAAGTGGAATAAAAGATAAAATATCTTGAGTGTAGCTTAGATAGTAACGGAACGATAGAAATCGAAAACATAGAGAGCTAGATGTATAAGTGTCAATAGATGAAGTATAGATATATTTGTAGATATAAAATACTGTAGATAAGTAGGTAGGTAGCTATAGATATATGCATGAATAGAAGCAAAGGTAAAGCAGCGATGCATATACATAGTTATATAAAAACAGATAAATATATATATATATACCATAATCATAATGGGATTGCGAGGACAGCTGCTCCGAGCACAATTTGTAGGCCTGCACAATCTTCTGTGACAACACACGTGCCATATCGAAGCCGTTAGAGTATAGTGTTATCTCGCCGATCATCGCATAGTCCGGCACCATCATAGCCACCGTACGGAACAGAACCTTCAAGTTATCGGGCAGTTCTGTGCGGCCAGCATAGCTAAAGAGTGGAGAGAGAGAGGAGGGGGGAGAACGATTGAAACGATTCAAGAGCCAATGGCCAATCAAATACATCAAATTGCAAGTGCTAATGGCATAAATAGTAAAGCCGGACTACAGAGCCAAGCAATAACTAGCAATATGAGTGACTGCTTTTAAGGAACGTCTGGCTGAGTGACAAATTGGCAGGCAAAAGACAGACGCAAAAAATGCTAAAAAGAAAAAGTTTAGGCATGGATTGTAGAATATTGAATGCCCTGATCGAAAAATTTATGTTCGTCAAGGACTTTTATATTTATGGGCGATTTTATGTTGTATAGAAGATTTTACTGATGGCCTATTTATGCCCTATTATTATTGCCAGATATAACATGTTAATCCTGCTTTGCCGAACTATGAAACTTGCTAGCTATTAGAAACAGTCAGAGGTAGCTATAAAGAATAGCTATGTGAAGCTCTTGAATATAGCTTTATTAAGATGGGAGATAATTCAATTCAGATGAGAATTCTGAGAAAACTATTTAAATACAAAGACATTAATCACAGTAATAAAAAATTCGGTTGCCTTGCCATAAGGTAACGTAGCTAGAAACAAAACCACAATACCCGCTGCAAATGGCTAAAAAAAGGCTAAACTTTCTGGCCAGCTAAAAAAAGAAGTACGTGAAGTTGAAAGCAAGGGAAATTAAGACCTTTTTCTGAATGGCAACGCTTTGGCACAGAGTCTGAGTGTCAGTTATGGCCGTTGCGTGTGGTGCAGGGCGGTGCAGTGGCTGGTCGTAGGCCTAATATGCATGTTTGTCGCAGCTGTTTCACATATATGCCAAAGCAATAAATATCCGCAACCGTATGGGGCACAAAATCTCCAATAACGCAATAACTACCAATATCGGGACCAAGCCCAAAGGCCCGCCAGCTAGGCAGCCATTGGTAACTAATAGCCCCGGCTACGAGTCGAGTCGAATCGAACTCTGTCAGTGACACTGTTTTGCCCCACTAGGCATGGTCGTAGATGACATAGGCCGTGTGTCGTAGCTTACAAAGTAACTAAATGCATTTTCAAATGCACAGCGGAAAAAAAAAGCGAAAAGAACGCGATGCGTGAAACCGCAGCTGCTGCTGCTGCTGCTGCTGCTTTTGCTAGAGCAACAGCTTCCTGCTTCGTGGCGCCTGCTACTATGGCACTCATCTCACGTGCCACTCACCCAGGATTCATGGTTATGAATATGGTGCAAGTTGGATCCAGTTTGAGCATTGTATCCTCGAAAAAGAATTTCACAACCTTGCGTCCAATAGCCCGCTGTATGGTTAGAATCTGTTGCGCCACCACCGACAGCACCTCCAGCTCTATGCGATTGAACTCATCGAAGCAGGCCCAAGCTCCCGACTGTGCCAGGCCCTGAAAAGAAGAAAAAACAAACAAAAATGCATATATAAAAAATAACACACAAGTAATTTGGGCAGTGTACGACTACTAGATACCTTGTAAAAGACTACAGCTTATCTTAAATTATATTTTGAATTCCTTAAACATTCAGCTAAGCTTAATTTTATAGAGACAGATTAGATGTGGAGGAGAGACAGAGAAGGGAAGTTGTAGAAAGAGTGAAAGAGATAAAAAGAGAGAAAAACACAGAATAAATGAGAGACAGGAAGAGAGTTATAAAGAGAGAGAGAAAGGGGAAGAGAAAGTAAGAGAGATGGAGAAAGTGAAAGAGAAAGATATTGACAGAGAGAGAGAAAAAGATATGTAAAGTTATAGAAACAGAAATGGAAAGAGAGAGATAGAGAAAAAGAAACAGATATATGGAGATGCCGAGAAAGATACAGAATTGGAGAAAAAGACGAATGTAAGGATAGAAACGTATCGATTAATCGCAAGTTGAACTTAGCATTTTTAGCCCATTTTCAATAGGTTACAGAGTATTAAAAGAATAGAAACACAAGCAAACTCTCGGTTGGCTTGGGGTAAGGAAAATGTATAACAAAACGCATCCAGCAGAGAAATGGCAAAAATAGCCAAAGCAAACAGCAGCATAAACATTATTTTCAGTTGCTCATCGTTCGGTGCTCGTTCACATTCTCGGTTTTGGTTCGATTTTGCTCGGGCTATGTGTGCTGCGTGTATTTGTTGTGTGCCAGTGTGTGTGTGTGTGTGTGTGTAGTTGCCAATGCCTGGACAAACGGCAAAGGAACAAACATTGCAACATGGTTTACAAATGTAGACGAGTTGTTGCCGCTGCCGACTGCGTGGGTTGCCCTACGGTATGCGGTTCTGGTCGGTTGGGGTCAGATAGTAAACGAGAGAATGGACTTGGGGGCCAATGCAGCGCCCTTTGATATGCTTTTCTTTTGCATGTTGCCAATAAATATGCAGCTTTATGCGAGAGAGTGTGGGAGAGGGCTCGTGGGAGAGAGTGAGCGGGACGGAAGCGTTCTAGAAGTGCTCGTAACATATGCCAACTGACTGTTTGCTGTTGCACAATGAGAAGAAGCTCTACACAGCAGCAGCAGCAGTGGCAAAGCGTTCTTTAAAGGGATTTTATATGCGCTCATAAATAGGTATTATTTAAGGGAACCGGGAAAAAAAACATGCGCTGATAAAGCGGATTTTCATTTAAAGGCGGAAACTGATAAAACTTTAAAGCTAGTTTTAAAAGAAAGCTATAAATTTATAAACTTTTTGTTGTATTGATCTTCCCTTTGATCATGTGAACCGGCTCTGTTGTTTTGTATCAAGCAGCGCCCTTTGGCCACCACTGGTCGCGCCTAGAACACACGCAACAAGAAGCACAACAACATCGATGTGGCATCAACAACATTCGGGCTGTTTTACATGCTGTTGCGCGTTCGCACATTTTTTTCTGGTAGTCGCAATTGTTGTTGCTGTTGTTTCTATTGTGCAATTAGCGCAGGCAGCTATGTGTGTGTGTGTGTTGAAGCCTTCTTTGTTCATTTTTTGTTGTTGTTTGCGTTCAATTCTTTGGCTGGCATTTGGACACTTTGAACTCTATCAAAGTGGTTTGTTGCCTTTGGCAGCTGCAACCAATTTTTTCCAACTGCCTCTCTCACTCTGTGTGCTGCTCGCATCCGCTCATAGATTCATAGATATTGAGAAGTTTTGCGCATTCATTGGACAACTGGCCTTTTGTTTTATTTTTTTTTTTTTTTGGTGGGAAAGAACTTTGGTGAGCTGCCATTGTTGCGGGCATTTTATGGGCATTTCCATTTGCGGAGACGAAAATTGTTTTTGGGGCCGGCTTGCCATATCTGGGCAGGCATAAATCGAAATCGAAATAGTTTGAATTGTTTGGCAATTGCAAATTATTTTATTGCTTGCAAAATTGTTTTAGCAGACTGCGCGTGGAAAATTTACGACTTCCGAAATATTATGGCAAAAACCAGACAGTTGGACAGACAGTTGGAGAGCGGGTGCCCGTGTCATGCATAGAGATAGAAACTACTTTCTAAAAACTAAGCAACTATTAAACAAAAGCAGTCAACAGCTTAAAGCGAATAAATGGCAATAAATGAATGAGCAACACGTTTGCGCTGGCCTTATGTTAGCTTCAGCTTAAATCAAATTAATTAATCTAAATCGAGATTCGAACGCTGAAATTTCGGGTTCTTGTTGTTCTTGTTTGATTTGCGCCAAAAGTTTGTGATTATTTTCGCATGCAAATTAACGCCAACAGACTCAACCCAATTTATCCCAGCTCTAATGGTTAGAAAGAGTCGAAGTGAGGGACCTTTTAACCATTATGCAATTAGGCGTGCTACAGAATTAAGCGATTAGAGCCTCAAACACGCATAAATTTTACTACACACAGCACCCACTTAAGATGCGGTCGCATGTTAGTGTGTGTGTGTGTGAGTGTGTGTGTGTGTGTGTGTGTGTGTGTGTGTGTGTGAGTGTGTCTGTGTGCGTGTGTAAATATGCGTGTGCGGTTAACGACCTGCTAATAAAAATTTGCATAGATTTGAACGCTCACGAAAGCTTTTTAGTCCCAGTCCCACATTTGGCATTCTAGTTGCTTCTTGTATAAAGAGACCAACTAGTCGCCATAGCGATTACTTTCACAAACTACCTAATTAGTCAGACCATAGAACTGCATAAATTTCAATATACAGTCGGGCATTTTAGTCAGCGGCTAACTGTGGTGAACGGCTCCGCCGTGTCTGGACAAAAAGAACGCAAGTCCAAACACTGGAAGAAAAGGTAATTGCAATGAGGGAGATTATTGAATCACTATTATAACTAAAATAATATAAATAGAAAATAATACAAGTGTGTTAAATTCTGGTATTGGAGAAAAAAATTGCAGAAAAATGAAACTTTTTTGAAAAAAATTAAAAAATTAAGAAATGAAAAAAAAAACAAAAATTTTAAAAAAATTGATAAAATTATAAAAAAAATTTCATTAAATTCAAAATAATTATATGATTTCTAAGATTGGGAACTGTACTATATTAAACAAAAAATTTGTGTATAATATTATAAATATTAAAAAAAAAAGAAGCAAATTTATTTTTTATATTTGCTATTGTTTAAACCTTTAATTTTCTCTCACATTTCGCTATTTTGAGCCTAATAAAGAAATGTTCTTAACAAGTGTATTAGACAATTAAGGCTAAGCACTATAGAAAAGCTTGATATATATAAATACTTGGCAAACTTCATGAAATCCGAGCTTAAAAAACAATTTCAGTCTCGCAACTGGTAACCGGACTTCAGGCTAATCCGTTAGTAATTTTCTCTAAGTGTAAGTTGAGCTGCACGTGTGTGTAAATGTGGGTATAAGTGTGTAGGTGTATACTGAAAGTCATCATTGGTGCGCGTGCCGCTGCCTGGGACAGGTTCTTTGATTAATGTTGTTGACCAACATTGGGCCATCAATTAGCAGAAAGACTCGAGCGCACGAGCGTGCGGGGTAGACAGCGTGTCGCAGTTCTCAGAACTCTTAGAAGCAGACACAGAATCCGAAAAACCTGTAGTAGTGAAACAATCGCACACTTACCTTAAAGAACTTGCCCAGCGCTTTGTAGTCGAGGCCATCGGAGCAGTTAAATACGACGCACTTCTTGGCCACAGCCTTGGCCAGATCCTTGCAGGTCTCCGTTTTGCCAGTGCCCGCAGGACCTTCCGGCGCGCCGCCCAAACATAACTTCAAAGCGCCCATCAAAGTGCTACAAAACGGAGAATTAGAAAAGAGGTTTTTTAGTCAGTAACATGTGCGTGGGCGGCTCCGTCCCTATGGACGGGTGGGCGGCGGTGCGGCATGTGCTGCACAGAAGGCAACATGCCAAAGTATGTTTTTAATATCTGTTTTGCGTTTTTTCGCATTTCTCGTTGCTGCAGCTTAAACAATTGTCATTTATGGGTACTTTTGTTGTTGCTGCTGTTGTTGTTGTTCTTGCTGTTGCCAGTTTTTATGCCCCGCACTCATAAAAGCGCTTGCAAAAAAGGGTATAATAAAGCTGTGCAAATGTTTGTGACAAACAGAAGGAGAGATCTTTGAGCCTATAAAATGTGTACAGTAGTCGGTTGTGAACTGACGTTGGACTTTATAAGTGGGTGGGATAATGATGTTGATAAATGGAGATATTTAAAGTCAAGTAACGAGAGTAGAGAGTAGAGAGTCGAGAGTCGAGAGTCGAGAGTCGAGAGTCGAGAGTCGAGAGTCGAGAGTCGAGAGTCGAGAGTCGAGAGTCGAGAGTCGAGAGTCGAGAGTCGAGAGTCGAGAGTCGAGAGTAGAGAGTAGAGAGTAGAGAGTAGAGAGTAGAGAGTAGAGAGTAGAGAGTAGAGAGTAGAGAGTAGAGAGTAGAGAGTAGAGAGTAGAGAGTAGAGAGTAGAGAGTAGAGAGTAGAGAGTAGAGAGTAGAGAGTAGAGAGTAGAGAGTAGAGAGTAGAGAGTAGAGAGTAGAGAGTAGAGAGTAGAGAGTAGAGAGTAGAGAGTAGAGAGTAGAGAGTAGAGAGTAGAGAGTAGAGAGTAGAGAGTAGAGAGTAGAGAGTAGAGAGTAGAGAGTAGAGAGTAGAGAGTAGAGAGTAGAGAGTAGAGAGTAGAGAGTAGAGAGTAGAGAGTAGAGAGTAGAGAGTAGAGAGTAGAGAGTAGAGAGTAGAGAGTAGAGAGTAGAGAGTAGAGAGTAGAGAGTAGAGAGTAGAGAGTAGAGAGTAGAGAGTAGAGAGTAGAGAGTAGAGAGTAGAGAGTAGAGAGTAGAGAGTAGAGAGTAGAGAGTAGAGAGTAGAGAGTAGAGAGTAGAGAGTAGAGAGTAGAGAGTAGAGAGTAGAGAGTAGAGAGTAGAGAGTAGAGAGTAGAGAGTAGAGAGTAGAGAGTAGAGAGTAGAGAGTAGAGAGTAGAGAGTAGAGAGTAGAGAGTAGAGAGTAGAGAGTAGAGAGTAGAGAGTAGAGAGTAGAGAGTAGAGAGTAGAGAGTAGAGAGTAGAGAGTAGAGAGTAGAGAGTAGAGAGTACAGAGTACAGAGTCGAGAGTAGAGAGTAGAGAGTCGAGAGTAGAGAGTAGAGAGTATAGAGTAGAGAGTACTTTATAAGTAGTATAATAGTAAAAATTTTGATTCCCTTTGACCAAGGTGCGATATTTGGAGTTTTATTTCCATCTTCCCAACATTCTTTTCCGAAAGACTTTATTCTATTTAAAATTATGTGCTATAGGGTATTTAATCTTTTAAATGACAAAAGCTTTATACGCTCTCGTTTTTCTTTTTGTTCCATTTTTGCCCATGCAAGTTCATATTTTTATCATATTGGCAGCGCAGCCAGCTCCACGCTGCTTGGCTGTATATTTTTTAGCATTTCCGGTATGGTCATACAAATATCTATACTTTCTTTTTTGTTCCTTTTAACTATGTATGTGTGTGTATGTGTGCGTGGTGTGTGTGTGAAAAACTGTCCAACATTGATTTATTTGTTTAATATAAAAGTTTTATCGGAAACCCCATTAAAATGTCCTTTCTGCCAGCTTGCCAGCAACGGGCTGGCTCTCTCTTGCTGCTGTTGTTGTTGTTGTTGTTTGCGTTTGTCGTAGGCAAAGCTTAAACAACAACAACAACGAAAAAAGGTTTTCAGCTCTTTTTGCGTATTTTGTTGAAAAATGAAAATAAATTTAAAATGCAGTGAAATAAAATAAATATTTTTCCAATAAACGCTGCCTTTCATGACTTTTAGAGCGGTCAGAGAGGCAGCCGATGGCTCAGCTGCTTTGCAAACGTTTTGTCAATTAATGTTTGTGTGTGTGTGTGTGCAGATAATAGTTGTTACCCACCGATAGCAGCGATCCGTGAGCGGCGTAACGACCAAGCGTGGCAAATTGCCAAGGTATTCCATGCCATATTTAACGTCTGTAACCACCATGCTGACGCACACCCAATCCTCGTTCTCTGTGGAAGTAAATTAGCAATAGTACAGGGTATACAACTGCTACTCACTCTCGTTGACCTTCCAATAGTAGCGCAACTGCGATATCCAATCGAAGTCCTGTATGCTAGTAATATGCATGTCCACCAGATACTTGACAACATCGCGAGCTGTTGGATTATGACTTGAATTAAGACTTAAGAGATACCCTATAAAATTACTCTTACTGACCATGCACATCCAGCACAATGAGCGCCTCCACAGCAATGCGCACACCAGTTTGAAGATCTGTACGAACGAGTCGTACCAGGTCTCCAATTTGTGAATTGGACTTCTCCAAATATGCCGGCAGGAACTTCTTCTCAATGGCTTCCTCCACCTGGCAAATGTAAATAGCCGGAGAGCATAAAGTGCATAAAAAATGTGGCAGGTGGGCAAATAAATGGCAAAATATGATTTTCAATTTTGTGAGAAACACGCTCAAAGCCCAGCAGGGAAAAGCGCGCAAGCACAAAGAGCTTCGAAGCCAGCGCGGCTAATCGCACTGTCAGAGTCAGAGTGACAGACGTACAGAAGGACAGACGGAGACAGAGAGAGAGCGAGACAGGCAGCTGCTGGGACAGCTGCTGCGGCTTTTTGGCCTTTGTGGTGTTTTTGCTTTTTGCGGTTGAAATGGATTAAACAAGTTGCTTGCTTACCTCATAGGTCCAGGCAGCACAGGAAATGCCGAGTACAACCTGGCCGGGCCATGATACGACCCAGGAAATACGATCGATCTGGGCATAATCCTCCCAGGATTCTTTCATTTGTTCTAGTACACTATCCAGCATAACATACTCGACCTCCTTCAACCAAATTTCCACCAAGCCCTGTCAAGAGATGAATTTAGTACGAGTTCAAGCGTCGTTAGATAGCCCCATACATTCGCCGATTGCGGATTGATCTTGCGCACCAGACTGACGCGCTCATCTTCATCGCTAATCATTTGCGTGATTTCCATGTTTTCATCGAAAGTTAAGGTGCCAATCTGCAAGAAGATGAGAGTTGTTATGGCTATAAAGAGAGATGGAGCTCTATTCTGCTTACGCCTTCAAAGCATTTGCGTAAATGTGGCTGCACGCGCATTGGATCCTTCGTCTCCGACAGTATTTCGAGCAGTTCATCGTTGGACAAAAAGAAGAAACGGGCAAAGAACAGACGCTTCTGCTCCAAATACGTATTCAAGCCCTTCTGCACCGTCTCCAAATCCTCGATAGCCTTGGTAAATATCTCAAGCATATTGGGATATTCGGTGGCCACCATTACATGCTGATCCTTTAGCGTATTCTTCATAATACGTCGCCAGATCTTATCCACGGCCTTAAAGTTACGGCCCTCCAGCGGCATTTGACGCATAATATCCTCAGAGCTGAAAATGGGCTCCAAATACATCCAAGTGACCTGCACATTTGTCCAGGCATCGATGATATTCTGGATCAGCAACAGTCGCTCCTCCCAGTCATCCGCCTTGGAGCCGAGGGCGACAATGAAAGGCGAACGCTTCATAGCCTGCGTGCGCATAATGTGGTCATCCAGCAGCGTTTGTATATCATCTATAGAGGCCAACAGATGCGTATCGGAATCGCGATACTGGAGCACATCGAACATAACATCGCGCCAATCATTATGCATGTTCTTGAGACCCATATTCAAATCGTATTCCTTGCCCGCTGCATTCGTAATCTCCTCCAGCTCTGGCAATATGCTCATTATATCGGCATCAATCATGTCCTTGAGCGTGGGGTACAGACGCGGATTTATTTGGCGACCCAATATCGCCGATATTTTTTCCCAATGCCGCTTCTCTAGACCATGCCGACAGATGGAATCCAACACGGGCAAATAGACGCGAAACTTTTCAATTTTGATGCGTATCTGCTCGGCGACACGTTTGGCAATCGGATTGTAGGACAACTGGCGCGACAGCTTGTGCATAATCTGGATGGGGATAATGATGAACCGAACGATGGTTAGAGTGAAACGCATGGAGTCAAGTGTCACGTGTGTGGGACTCCTTAAAGCTATCCATCTAATGTGGCTGACTGCTAAGCCGACTTAATGGGTGCCAAGACCGAAGCCATTGGCAGCCACTAACTTTGTATACACTGTACAAATGACTTAGCTAAAAGTCGACTCTTTAGAGCTCTAGTTCCAGTTGAAGAATAATAAATTGGCTTCAACTCTTTAGTTAGAGTTGAATATTAATAAATTGTTAGCAGAGTATTCGCACAGTCGGCTACAACCGACTTGGTTTCCTCAGCTACTTGAGTTTTGCCTAAAAAAAATTTAATTCAACTGCCATTGCCTTTTCCTTTGCCTCTGCGCTTTGAGCCAGCGTTTTTTTTTTAAGACTAACCTAGCTGACACACCCACACTCACACGTGCAGCGCTTAGTCGCCGCCAAATATGTTGGCATTTTTTTGCGTTGCATACTTTTCGGCTGGCTCGGCAGCAGGCCTGACGTTTTTTAGTTGACTTTCAGCTGTAGCATTGGCTTACGAACCAGGAGACACGGACGAAACAGACATGGACGGAAGAGCTATGCATGCAGGCCAGAAATCCGACAACAGCTCAAACTTTGCAGCTGCCTGTGCTGCTCGGCGCTCAGTTTTTATTTCCGCCTGGCACTGACTGCGCAATGACAACTTCAACTTCCGATTCCGATTCCGACTTGCAACTACTTACCTTGAACATGGACTCGATCTGCTCCCGCACGCCATCCGCATTAAGGCATTCGAAGCGCTCGAACATCCTGGCAAAAGATGTAAATAGAAATATACAAAACTAGAGTAAAAGCAAAAGCAAAAAAATGCTGCCAGCAGAAGTTTTTGTGTGACACAGCAACAACTTGAACAACAACAACAACAACGGCAACAACTCAAAATCTGGCTATTTTCCGCTGCACTTGAAGTCAACTTTTCTGCTGGCATTTGCATTGCGGATTTGCCCAGCAGCAGGTTGCTTAGTCCTGCCTGTCAGGCTGTCCGCCTGGCTGGCACTTCAATTTCAAATATTTTGTCATTTGCGACAAGTGCCCCACAATGAAGGAACTAAGAGAGGTGCTCAGCCTGAGACTATGTCATCCCTCAGCTCTCGTTGTGCAAAATAATTGCAAACAATTTTGTTTTTTTTTTGTCAGTTGGCATTGCTTACCAAATGAGATAATCCTTTTCGAATTCGTACGATGTCTTCCATAGTTTTTCAATTGGTTCCATCTTCTCAATGATTTCGGCCAGCAGCGGAAAGGCAGAGACATCAATTTGCAACAGTGTCTCCTCCACATTAATGTTCTTCGCTTCACGACTGAGATTCTGGCACAACAATCAAGATTAGTTGAGCAAATACAGCGACCCTGTCCACTACTAACCTCGATGGTAGAGAAGAGCAAGTCAACTGTATCTACACGCTCCTTGAGGTCATCCAGGGTGAGCACTTCACGTACTTCTCTGATGCGGAAGCCATCCATTGTACGTTTCTCTTGGATGAGTAGCTTTTCAAACTGCAAACGTCTCTCTCTGTTGTATCGAGAAGGGATATTGTGAGTAGGAAAGAATTCTTCTTAGATGGTCAGTCAGTCAGTCAATCATATAGATATATTCCGAACTATTTCAATTATTTTATTCTGATAGCATTGTTAACTATTCTAACGTGTTTTACAATCAATCAAAATCAGTCAGTTTGTCAATCAGCCGTTCATGTAGTCAATCAATCAATCAGTAGCGACAAGAAGTTTTACATGAGTGAATATTTTCTTAACTATTAGAATTTTCCTACAAATTTCTGTGTTATTTAGTTATTCAATCAATCAATCAGCTAGTCTATTAATCAGTCAGTATATTTTTTACTTTATATTGATAAATTCTCAATTCAAGTTATTAAATGTTTAATAAATATTAATATTTCATCAATCAGACTGTTACTCCTGGCTGTCAGTTAATCAGTCAATCAATCAATCAGTCAGTAATACATTAGTTTTCAATACATCAAAACATCAATCATTCTAACTACCCAGCTTAACTTTCAAGTCTAAAACCGCTTGTTTGATTGTCAGTCAGGTCAGTCAATCAGCAGTTCAGTCATAAGTCAATCAATTATTCAGTATAAACAAAATAAGGAATATATACTCAAGCTATATTCTTAAGCTTACGCTTTTAAATTTTGAAATATATATGTTTATTAAATAATGATTCATTACTTCAATCAGTCAATTAATCTCTTGTGCATATATAGATATAAGCTTACCTCAATGCCTGTTCCAGCTTATCCCGCACTACAGACAAGCGTGCGGCACTCAGATCAAGGACCTCTTCAAGTTCACCGGGCAGTATAAATGTGCGGGAATTCAGATGAATTTCATCGCCTGTTGGGCAAGTGGAATCAAGTGTTGACTCTTGGGCTCGGTCTCGCTCTCTCTATCTCTCTCTATCTCTCTCTCTCTCTCTCTCTGTCTCTTCATGTGCTCTGCATGTTCTTAATTAACTGTGCTTAACTCTTAATTAATTGGCTACGCGCGTTTTTCGGGCAAACTAATTAATTATGTGTACTACGAGTATCTTTGATGGCCACCTGCCCGCCCTCCTACAGCTGACAATCTGCCCTGATGACAAGTTTGGCTACGTCGCCTCGCATTTTGGTGTGACAAAAGCCACATTCAAGTGGATAGAGGGGCGCCAGAGGAGAGATGACTTGATGCAGACAATGTAGTTATTTGAAAGATACACACGACACTTGACGATAAATCGCAATTGTCTATCTAGGCAGCTTTACTGTGTATGTGCGAGTGTGTGTGTGTGTGTGAGTGTGTGTGTTAGGGTGTCTTTGTCTGCATTTGTCGGTTGTCAAAGCAACTTTCACACATTCATGAATTTGTTGAGCTCATTAAGCTGCATTTTCGGGGGTTTAACGCAGCTCAATGTTTGGTGTCTCACCGCAAGTAATTATAAAACCAATTAGTAGACTCAGCTTGTTAGTTGAGGTTAATTATGTTAAGCTGCCCCTTCATCATCATCTCCCTTTTCCATCAACACAGTGCAAACACACACACAGAGAGAGAGCAGGACTTGTCTAAAACAAACTAACGCTCTGTATGGCATGGCAGGGCCAATGCACATGCCACTTGCCAGCTGCACAAACAGCTAAAACTTTTAGCCACCCACGTTACGTTGCTATCGGCCCTGTCTACCTGCTCATATAGTCGTCATCCACTTACTGGTCAGATATGAATGTGTCAGCAGAAAGACGACGCGTTTCAACACCAGCTTGATTTCATCTTTGATGGCAAATATTCTCATCTCACGGCATTCGGATATATAGTTCTGCAGAGCAACTACCTCAGGTGTTTCCTCTGGCCGTTCGCCCGCCTTCATCGACATCTCCTCGAGCTCCTCGCATATGCTGATGGGGCACAAAAGAGAATGCATCAAGTGCACATTAAAAGTTAGCCATTTTAAGTAAAGACCTTTGCCGTCAGCACAAAAATAAAAAATAAAACTTTAAATGCATGAATGCACTCAGAGAAAAAGTCGACTTATAAGCTTAACAAAATCGAACAAAAAATATAGCAATATTATAATTATACTAATTAACTAAATCCCCATTATACAAGTCATTAATATATTTTAAAATGTGTACACTGCAAAAAATTGAAGTGAACACTTTATTAGAAACGAATTAGAAATAGTTCGTCTACTTATTAAAAAGAATTAAAGTATTTTTTTTATATATTTATTTGTACACTTAAAGAAACTGTCCTAAACTTCTATCTATAATATACCCCTATAATTAAGACTTTTATCTCTAAGTGCATGCAATGTTTTACATCTTCTCAATTTTCTACTTACGTGCGATTCTCGTTAATGTTGAGCGCTCTGTAAAAATCAATTATAAAATCGTAGATATTCCTTACATACAAGCGCAGCGATTCTTTGACGTGTCGATTATCCAGCAAGAACAAATTTAACGGTACAAAATCACGCAGATAATAGGTCGTATCGCTGATGGCATTCAATTTTTTCATTAATTCCTGAACAACCTGTTGGCGCAAACGAGAGGGCGAGAGTGAGCGAAGGTGAGACAGCGGATGCGATTGCCGAGCGCTCGTTGTAAATGAATATGCATTTAACAACAGAATAAAAATTCGTATATAAATTTATGTGCATGACTGAGGGTGTGTGTGTGTGTGTATATACTAATAACAAGTTGACAAACAATTTTCGAATATTTGATACACTTACAAATAGTTCTGTATTATAAATATGAAAATATTTTAGAATATATTTAGGTAAGTTATAGATCGGATATTAATATTTAATTTCTCATGTCTAAACTTATATTTGTGCCACAATTTTCATAGCAGCTACTAACTACTTAGTCCTTCGCCTTGACAATGTTAAGCTTATGCATAAATTATATATTTAAAAATTTAAAAAAACTGAATGTGCAGTTTGACATTGTATAAATTGGTACCAATTCGACGTCTGCTGTATAAGCTGATATAAGAGAATTCTTTGCCAAGTTACAGTAACATAGCAGGAAAGCATCTCAAGTTGTGTGCTCTATATACGATATTCATTTTGATATTCAAGTTCTGCACTGCTCAGTTATACGATGCCCTACAATTAGTTTTAAACAAACATATTTATTTTATATTAAAAGTTTCTTTTTTCGTATTCCAGCATGCGGAATGCGTTCCTCCCAAGTAAGTGCAATGAAAATATATTACATTTATAGCTATAATTGCGTTAAAATATGTTTCATATATGGCGTTCTGCCTGTTGCATACTTTCGCACAACTTGATTGTACCCTTTTTTTAACATACATTCCCGGCGAGTGCAGAGTGTATATATAAATGAAGAAGCAGAGTTACCAGCCTGCATTACATGCATGAAAAAACTGAAGCAGCGCTGGCAATCGGAAGCAATTTTTATTTTAAATAAATTGCGCAAAAATAAAAATGGATAAATGGTAAAATTGTCGCTGCATTCAGCTTAATGAATGTGAACTGCAAATGGCCGGCAAGAATGGGTTAATTGAGAGTCCTACATATATGCGTATATGTGTGTGTGTGTGTGTGTGTCTATAAATGTTGTTAATGTGCAGCTATCTAACCAAATATTTTATGTATAGCAATGGGCAAGGCACGTTTTGTTTTCAGGCACTCGACAGGCTGTCTACGAATTAGCAAATCGAACAAAGTTTAATTAACAATGCCAAATTAATGCTGTGAGCCCCGTACCGCAGTTAGCATCAACTATGCAAAGGTCGAACCTATGAACTCGAAAGAGAAATATGTCGAAATGTGTGGGCTGACCATGCCAGACTAGCAGTTACTCTGTGTCAGCTTATAGACTTCCTGTTAGAAAGTGCTTGACAAGCAGATAAACAGGAAGAAACTTTAACTATAAGTTATACTCTGAATATAGCTGATCTAAGCTGTGCCCCTAGAATTTGTCTTGCCTTTGGTATACCCTGTCTAATGCTGATAGCAGGGCATCTTCATAGGCAATGCACAGCAGCTACAAATACACACAGTCAACTGTTGTTGGGCATATAAATTGTTCAATTACACAAATTGCCCGTCAGTTCTTCCGTTCGTCCGTTGGTCTATCTGCCGCTTAGTCAAACTGTCTGTCAGCAGTTTATTAATATTGCATAATGAAATTTTATGTTAATTCTACGCATCATTGCGTGTAATCAAATCGAAATAAATAATTAAATTCATTTTAAGGCGAGACGCAGTCAAATGCCCAAAGGCTTTTAAGAGCATGCCAAATGTCAGGGATGCAAGGCAAACAATCTAATGAGTGTACACACACACACACGCATGACTAGGCTATATAAGTGCATATAACTTTTGGTAAATGCAGATTTCATACGCACCATCAAATCGGGCAAGGTATTATCAGTCCACATCTTCTCCACCATAGGCAATATCAGTTTTTTGAACAATCCATAGTAATATTTATAGATGGGCTTCAAGTAGACACTAACACCACGCCAATTTATCTTCACAATTTCCTCAACTTTTTTGCATAGTGTTAGGAAGTCCACATGATCCTCATCAATGTAATTCAATGTGCCACTAACTTCAGCAGCTGTGAAGAAGCGGATTGATGTATTGCAACTTTAAAGAGCTGCAGAATCTTTCCACTTACCTCCACCAGACATGACACACTCAAGACGTGGTATATCATAGCCCACAGATAAGATGCTTTTAAAAAGATCTCGTATAATAGCTGGCAGCTCTACCATATACGGATAGATATAGAGCTTGGAAGCGTTGTGCATTTCAAACATGGCCACATCATCTATATCGGGTACCTAGTCCAAATATAAATTTATATATAAGTCCATCTTTAATTATTAGTTTTTCACTTACAATTTCCAACACCGGATTTGTCTGTCCCGGCTGTTGAAATGGATCCGCATCATCAGCATCGAATACATAAATATTTTCATCAGCCCGCACGCCGGGTCCAAAATCAATTGGTTCGTTATCAAAGTGGGCGCCCACGACGGAGACGGTGAGCGCCAGCAGAGGCCTGCGCTGCAGCTTCTTATCGAACATGGAATATTCGTCTATTTCATTGCCATGCTTATAGCTACACAGCACTTTGAATAGATAAGCCAAACTCTTATTGATCAAACTCTCCAAGTGGCGCGACATTAGAGCGTGAACGCACTTTAATAGGGTCTCTGCGCGTCCACCATACTTGCCCGTCATGGGCACCATGTCCTTCCAACTATTGCGCATGAGATCCATCAGATCTGCACAACGGGGCAGCCAATCGTTGACCAGAAGCTGTTGGAGAAAAAGAATAATAATGGGATCTTCAATGATGGGAGGTGGGAATGGACAATATTCAACTGATCTTGTAGATCCCCAGTCTACAGGAATGAAACCATCTAAGGCATAATCTTGCCTTGCTCTACTCACGTCTTTAATTTGTGCACAACTATCCTTGACAAAGTCCTGCACCACGTCCGCATCCAAAGGTCGTTGGCTGAGCAACAACTTGGACAAGTCGACAATGACCAAATCCCCGTAGAGCTGATGCCAAAGCAGATTCAAAGCTTGCACCGTCGGATGCGTAATCATAAGCATCTCACCAATACGGCTCTTGGCGAGCAACAAACGCGATCTCCAAGGCACAGGCGAGGTGATGGTTAGTATAGGAAAATCCGGCGGTTCCGGTTCTAGCTGTAGACGCTTGCGTTCCAAATTGGATCTGTAAAACAAAGCTGCACTTCAAGAACTGACAATTGAATGATTACTCACTGCAGCAGATAGCGTAGAAAGGAGCGCTTGACATGATAGCGAAAATCTTCCTGCAGATCGATTAGGCAAACGATGACAAGGACAGCAAACTCTTGGCTTATGGGACGCTCCCCCACAAACAGATAATCGAATAAGATTACCTCGGGCGGCAGTTTGGGCCAATATTTCTGTAACGAGTTGATTAGGTGAACTAAATCACATGGCTCAGGTACGATAAAGTTTGAAAATCAGCCCAAGGCGGCAAAGCGAAGCTGACAGGTAGCCACGTTTTGTTATACACTTGCAAAGCATGTCGAGAGTCGAGAGTCGAGAGTCGAGAGTAGAGAGTAGAGAGTCGAGGGTCGAGAGTCGAGAGTAGAGAACTATCAAAGTTGTCAGATTCATCTTCCTTGAAGGAAATATTCATCCTGTAAACTATTGCTGTATCTCAGCTAGAGCATTAGGAGTTCGACCTCTCATAGATAATGCGTCTTTCTGTTGCTCATTAACTTGACTGCACTGATTTGCTAGTTGGGGGTGTGGCAAATGCTTGACTAGAAGCAGCATTTCTATCCGAGCTGAAAGTTTCCTTGGAGCACACGTCAAAACATCAACACGCGTTTCTTTCTTCCTCTTCTTGCCGTCGCACTCCCTGTTTATGCTAAGACCTCGACATTCTCACGTCCGGGGAGCGTGTTTAATATGTTCTCGTTGCTGACAAACTTTTGGCCCCGAAAACTTTTTGAGCGCGCGTTAAGTTTGCTAATAATGTTGACGCTTAGTAGACCCACTTGCCGTCTAAGTCTGAGTCGCAGTCGGAGTCGGAGTCAGAGTCGGAGTCGGATTCTCAGTCGCAGTCAGTCAGAGTCGAAGATGAAGTCCGTATATGAGTAGTTGGCAACGTGTTGACATTAAACTTCTTACCTCTTCCTGAAGTATGAATCTGAAGGCATCCTGCAGCACAACGTTACGTGAGTCGATGAAACGTATGGCCTTACGTATTAGACGTGAAGGATACGTTTCCAGCTGTAGCACACACATCTGCAAAAGCAAGCAAGCATCATTAACTGTTACTAAGTAAAGCACTTTGAATGTCTGATTGACTGACATAATTAATGATCAACTAACAGTTTAATTGGTTGAAACTGGGAGCCAAAAGCAACTGCACTGTGACTCAATGAAGAACGTAAAGTAGGACCTAAGAGCAGATGCATAATTAGAAATTTTCCTGCTTATATTTATATATATAAAGAAAATGATTGGAAAAGATCATCCGTCAAGTGCTGCAGTTAAGAGCTAAAAACCGTAAAGGCCATAAAATCTTCATAAAATCGTCACCTTTCACACTCTTAGACAGTTACGTTATTTATTTGGCTCTTTGTTTGTTTGTTTATTGTTTTTCGTGGTGTTTTTTTTTAACAACTAATCACGTTATTCATAACTTTGGGCCACACCACAAAACGCCCCCGCACAATGTTTATGAGCTATGAATTATATAATTTTTATAAGCACGTTTCAGCAGCCAAAAGGCAACGCAGCTTAATTTACTCGCACGCTCACGCACACATATTTACTTTGTATTAAGTTTATTATTATCATTTTTTATGTGCGTCTCGCACTCGGACTTGGACACGGACAGTGGGATAGATGGACAGTTGGACAGACAGACTCTGGCCACGGGCACCAGGCAACAGGCTACAGAGCAAAAACGCATAAAAGTTATTTATGTCTGTGTCGGTGCTCATTTTTGATGAGCTTTTTATGATGGCACAGCTACACAGCTGCCTGGAGATCTCGTCAGAGTTAGCTTTTCGGCATGTCCTTTTTAGCATATGTTGGTCAGCTTCATAATTCAATAGAAAACAAATAAGAAGCTCTAGTCGGGAGCCTGACTTGGAAATACCATGAACTCAAGTTTCTAGCTTTTATTGGTGCAGACAGGCGCACAGACGTCGACGAAAGCAAAAATATATTTACTATATACCCTAATTTCCCATTTTCACTGGGTTAAGGCTATAATAAGTAAAATCTCTTTAGCAGGGAGTGCACAACTAAAAGATACTCTGAAGGCCTATTAATAAGCTGAATCAAAATTGTTTTTAAAAATTCTTTACTTCGACTGATCTATGGAGTAGCTGACTCATGCTTCTGCTCGTTATATACATTTTTTAAAAAGCACAATACTCTTAATTTTAATATTCGGGAATAACAAGTGTAACTTACGCTTTGCAACAGGCATTTGTAACGTTTCTGTACAGGCAATGTAAACTTGTTACTGGATATCAAAAATTGCTTCTTATATTTAAGCAACTGCTTACATTTCTGAATTTCTGGATCCACTGGCTGCAACGGTGTCATGTAGGGAAAGCGGCTATAAAAAAAAAATGTTGATGAAATTCTTTCGTTTGGGTGCATGGAAATCTCTTACGTTGCTTCCATTTTCTTCAGGCAGCGAAGAAACTCTTTGTTAGTAGCAAAGTTTTTGCGCTGAATGCGCTGTGTATCTGGGCTACATTTGGCCTAGAAGAAGAAATCATTAGCAGAGTCCTTCAAATATTTTATACGATGATCTGTGAAGCAGTCATCACACGTTTAATGTCCAGCTCTTACAGATCTCAGTTTCGCCTCTACACCGGCGCACGGTCGTTCATCGGAATAGCTAAGCAATCCATGCTCAATATTGTGTTCAGCCTCTTTGAGAACTGGCTCAATCATCTTATCAATTATCTTGCCCACGCGCATTAGCTCATTTCGGCATTCTATGCAAATAGTTAGGGTATTATAAGTCGAGCTATCCTTTGCATGGTGTCCATTTGTTACCCTGTGGCGTTCGCAACGCATAATGATCGCCAGCCTTAAATTCGGTCTTCTTCGTGTCTTTCCTCCTATTTAGGGTCGTCACACGCAAATGCCTGGCCGTGGGCGTATTATAAGCTCCAATCTGTTCCGAGGGCGTGCCATATTGGCGACGCAGCTGATTGGCCCAGAGCGAGGAGCGTGTGCCGCAATTAAAGTAGAAAATGCGAACGCGTCGCTGGCAATAAATGTCCAAAAGCTTGTTGGTCATTTCATAAATTTCCTTTTCGCTGGGCTTCTCTGTGGGTTAGGGGGGTGCGTCAAATTTTTAATAATGCTCTCGCTATGTCAATATATAAATATTTATTTTTTACCGCCATTCAGCCATTTGTCAATCCAGGGAAATTGATTACAATCTGCAAGTAAAAACAAATGAAAATCAAAATGAAAATGAAAATGAAAATGCAAATGCCATTTAATATTTGCACATCAACTTGATGTGTGCTCACATGTGTGCATGTGTGTCTGTGTGTGTGCATTTTATATATTTGATTTTCTTGTTATTTTTTTGCGTTCGCTCAAAGGCCGCACGCAAATGAAAATTGTTTTAAATAAAAGTCAGTGCAGCAAAGTTCGCTTTTAAAATGATTAAACTCAAATTAATTTTCATTTCCGGCCCTCCATGCCCGACCCCCGAATAGCAGACGAAACCTGCTGGCTATTCTGTTTGTGCCCACGTGCTGCTGTAATTTTGCCAATGGACCTCGTCCCTTGCTCCACAGCCGCCGTCCATCCAGGGTGCTGCTTGCCCATTGCTATCATGATGTTTGTCACATTTTATATATGCTAATGTTTATCAACAACATGCTTTTATGCCTCATATTGTGTATTGGTCTTTTTCTGTGAGTTTGTGTGTGTATGGGCGGCATGCCCCGCGTGCTGTTTGCATTTACATCTATCCATGGTATGATATTAAATATTAAAAAACTATACATAAAATGAAACATTTTTATCACAGAGCCAACGACAAAGTCAACCTTTGGCCAAACAAGTTGAACATGCACAAAAAAAGAAATAGCAAACTATTGTATACACTTTATAAAAATATACTCTATTAGCTAATACATTTTAAATTTGTGACAACTTCAAAATAATTTTATTTATTTTATTAATTTTGTTCTTTTTAATATAATTTTTTTATATTTTACAACTTTTACTTAGTCAAGTGTTTATATACATATTTTCATATACTCCACTTTTATGTTAAATAAAATACTATGATAAACATGTAACAAGCTTTCTATGGCTGCGCTGCAGTTCGGTTCAGGCGCATTTGGAGCCTGCTCCCAAAGGATATTCAAATAAATGTCATATGTATTTTTTTTTTATTTTTTTGTTTTTTTTTGGTTATAAAATTTTATGTTTAAAGGATAATGTTTGAAATTTTTATGTTTGCAGGTGAGCAATATTCCAACAAGCTCAGGGGAATGCCAGCAGCTGGGGCAATGTGGGTGGCTGGGTGGTTGGGTGGTGCACATTTAATAAAGTATTAAGTGTGATGTTATTGTGGTTAAGTTCTCTCTCTTTCTCTTTGTGTTGTTATTGAATTTTGTTAAAAATGCTGCTGTTAGGCAATTTGTTTGGCTCTACCTTTTCCGTTTTATTTTTTTTTTTTGGATTTTAAATGCGCAAATGTTGTTTGAATTTTGTTTTGTGGCATTTGGCACTCACCTCTGCTATCGAAATTATATTCATGATTCTTGGCATCGCGCAGCATTTCAAATTTTTCGGGCATTACAATATCCTGCAGTCGCAGGCGCTGCAGGCTATCATCCTCGCATTCTATGTAAACGTCCTTCACATTAACCAAATCGTATGTATGAAAATCAAATTCACGATTACAGCGACCAACAATGGTATCATTCTGCATGTGAGCTAAAGATGTTAGGAGATATTGTTAGGGATATTCACATTATATTAGAAAAGCTCTAGCCATGTCTGTAAAGCTTGTATTGATTGCTGCTCAGTATCAACTGTTGTTTGCAGTGCCTCTAACTCGAACTTCTAACTTAAGAACTTCTGAGAGAACTCTGACAAATAGCAGACAACTAGACTATAGAAGACTTCTAGACACAGTTCAATGATGCTTCATATTGGACACACTGATTTCAACCTCTTCCAATGACTTACAGATCTTCTCCAACAGAAAGTCCTTGATTGGATCCAGTGGCAGCTCATCGAAGCTATATTTCAAATCGAAGAAGGGGCAATCGTTGAGTGGCCTCTTGCTACTCTTCTTGGTGACCTCGTTTTCAGACGGGCGCTTCAAGTGCAGCGTGCGCTGTCTGCGGAAATTGACATCGGTCAGACGGGGATCGCAGTATGGACGCCTTTCCGGCGCGATCTTCTTTGAGGCCATGACGATGGGCCGAACTTTTGTTGTTTAGTCTGTTGGGTAAAACAAAGAAATAAAACAAAAAAAATTTTGTTCTTGTTGCTGTTTTATGGTCGGGTACTATTTTATTGTTGTTTTTGCTTTTTTTGTCTTTATGTTCTCTGACATTGTTCGCCAAACGAGAGGGAAAAAACAACAAAATATGTTGAAATAAAAAAGAGAGACTCTAATAATAAAAGTTTACAACACGGACATTTGTGTGGCCGGCCACTCACTCGCTCGCTGATATACGTGAAATGTTTATAAACAAACTTCGGATCCGGTGGCAATGGCAACAGCCCGGACAAACAACCCAGCGCTTGGCAACCGACAAACGACCAGCATTCACTCCTCCCGCTGTCTCTGCTCAACGGCAACGGCGACGGCAACGGCTCCGATTCCGGCTTGCTACGGCTTGCTGGCTTGCAAATGTGGTTATTGGAGTTAGACCAACAGCAGCTGACGAGCAGAGACGGCGTCCTGGCTGACACTCCATCAATAGATGCTGCTGCTCAGCTTCCCTTTACTCTCACTCTCACCTGCTTCCAGCTCAATAATATTTGATACCTGTGTGCATGTGTGCGTGTGTTTGTTTGTGTTTGCTTGTGTGCTGTATAAACAGCAACCAGGCAACTGCTGCTACTGCTGCCGCTTCAGCTGCAGGTAACCTGGGCAACATTTCTTGAATTGCGCACATTTTTTAATAAAGCGCAACAAATACGAACTCCGTCTCATCTATATAAAGGATATAAGTACACGTCCTGCCTGTTTATGCCAGGACAACCATTTTATGCCAGGACCTACAGCTGCGTCCGCCAACCATAACAACCCCACCCCACTGTCTCTGTGTATTTATTATCCAATCGCAGTGACGGGCAACGTATTCGCCCTCGTCATTCAACCTGATTATATGTTCACAATAATAAATATAATAATAATACTCATAATAAGCCTCCATCCATCCATCCTATATACTGCACACATACATATATGCGCTTGCAGCGTTTGCAATTACACAACTGTGTTGAGCAACTTGGCCGCATTAGCTCTAAAGTTAGCTCGAAGTGTTAACTTTAAAAATTTTACTGATGATAAGTTCACAAATGAATCAGCTATAAAAAATCTACTGTCGCAAAGGCTAATGGAAGTGTAAAGTGAGGATCTACTTTGATGTATTCAAATTATCGATAAAATTTTCGGTTTCAATGAAATCAATATGAAGTAAAGATCTGCAAATTCCATACTATCAATGGGAAGAAAAACTATAGTTGGGTGTAATAGGTATAGCACTCACAGATCAGTGTTATTGAAAAAAATTGATATTTTTTTAGTTTATATTTTTTTATTATTATTATATCAAATATCTAATGTGTTTTAAATTATCGATAACTTGTTCTGCTTCCATGATAAAATACACAGATAAAATATGTTCAAAATTATCGATAACTACTTTTGTTTCCACGACATCAATATGAAATAGGCATAATATTTATAACACTAATAGATCAGCTTTATTTTAAATTATCGATAATTTTTCCGGTTTGAATGAAGTCAACTAAAAATGCTCTATTCATATCTCTTATATCTTTAGACTTAATTTGATAAATTTATTAAATTCATTGTTAATAAATTTATTAAATTTAATTTTGTTTCTTTTCATTTTTATTTCAATCAAAATTAGCTTAAAGAGGTCAAAACGATTCATTCATTCAAAATTAAATTTTTGTTCAAATGGCAGCTGTGTAATAATTAACTCAAGCAATGGATATTATCTCGCTGTCTCTATATAGACATACATTATAAAAATAGAATCGACATGGTGATTGAGTTGGAGACCAATTACCAGCTGCTTCTGCTTCTTTGTGTTTGCAGCATTGATAACAAGCGTTGCCTGAATGAGACGATGGCAGAAACTTGAGCATCTTGAGCAAAAATGTCCAGCGTAGCGAACAGAAAATTATAGTGCAAATATTGAGGAAGGTAGTTGTAAACATATATATATATATATAAATACAAGAATGTGTAAATAATCAAGGTAAGAGTGTGTTCTAGGCAGTCAAATAAGCATAAAGACTATAAATAGTATATTATTTTCTATTGTTTTGATGTCTTTGTGAAACAATGATCAAAATGAAAAAGGACGACTAAAGGACCAACTACATACATTTTATATATATATATACACATCGTATATACATGGCGCAATTATCGCTGCAATTAATTGTGGCAAATTAATTGGAAATTTGATTAATGGTCAAATGCTGTCCGTGTGTTGCGGTATCCTATTTACCATTTACAAGGCATTCAACTTTGAACAAAGCTGCAAGTGTGGCAAGTGTGGGTGGGCGTGCGAGTGTACATGGAGTATATAAGTTTGTACGTGCATGTGTGTGTGTGTGAGTGTTATGCTTAGTTCAATGACAAGTCGTGGGAATGGTTTATCCTACCGCACTGGCGACCTGCTGTCACGTGCCTAAGCTGCCCGGGCTGCAATTTGCCGCTCACAGTGGACTTTGCAGGTGTCAGTTGGACGACGGACAAGCACGGAAAATGGGTACACGGAATCCGGCGTGCCGCTGCACTGCGTCCAAAGCCATGCGTGACAAATATTTATTAACTGTCAGTGTCGGCAAGCCATTGGGCTCTCCCTTTTAGAAAATTGTTGCAATTCCATTTGCCAGCGGCTTTGCAGAAAACTAACAGGCAAGGCAGAGCAAGAGCGAGAAAGAGAGAGGAAGAAAAAATTGATTCAGCTCATCAATTGTCACAAATAATGATTACCACGCATTTTCAGCTGAAGCGACGGCTGTGCATGACACGCATCAAATTGCATTTAGTTTAGTTATGTCATTGGGCTAAACAAAGGGCTGCACAGCGAGTGGGTGGATGGTGGAGTTGGAGCGGGAGAAGCAAGTCGACAGTCACGTGACCTCATTGCTAAAAATAGACAGCGGCTGGGTGGGTGGCCTGGGCTGTGCTGGGTTGAGCTGGGCGTAACGTAGCGATTACAGCAGCTACATCAACATCAACATCATTATTAACAAAGTCAACGAACAGCGGCTTATTGGCAGGCATAATGCGATGGCGCTGTGTCATGCACCAGGCAGTCAGACACAACCCCTTCCCGACTGACTTTAAGATTAAGTTACAAATGTGCAAGTTGCAGGCATCAGATAGTCGACGTTTGAAGGCTCTTACAATTATCTTGTTTTTGACATAGAGCCTTAATCGCTTAGTAATTCTTTGAGTGTCTCCCAGAAGAATTTAAATTAGGCTTGAAACATCGATATTGTAAAAGAGTAAAAGAAAAGTTATCGATTTGGGTTATCGGTTTATTTGATGACTTATAGTTTAAAATATCTTACAAGCGAAACTTTTAGCTGAAATTGCCTAGATTTTTAGCCTTCTCTCATTTACATTCTCAGACACATTTATCGGTTAAGATTATTGCACAACTTATCGATCATACATTTTTGTTACAATCGATCTTTAGAAATTGTAATATATATTTCATATTCTAGCATTTGTTTACTACCATATGGCTTAACAAAGTGAAAGCCAAACTCATCTCAATATTCTTCATAATCAATTTCAGTTAGAGCATAATTAAAGAGCTCGACGGACACTGTTGATGGCAAAACTTTCGCATTCTTTCGTCTTTTTGTTCTTTTTTCTGTATTTGTGTTATGCATGCCGAGGCACATTTTGTTCACGTGATTAATGGCCAACTGTAAAAGACGTCGCGACTTGAAAAATTACACCCAAATAAACGACGAGGGCGGCCTCGTTTCGTTTTTTTTTTTTTTAACAGGCTGTCACACGTGAGCAGAGAGAGAGATAGAAGATGGAAGGAAGCTGGATCAGCAACAAGAGAAACAGCAGCCAGACGCACGTAAAAGATGCAACAGGAGTCAGCAGCAAATGCCGTGTGATTTACACGCAGCAGCAGGACAAACGACGAAGAACGCAGAACGAGTTTGGGGTGGCTTGGGCTGTGTGCAAATTAGGGGTTGCCGGCGCTAAGACCGGGTTCCATTGTCGCGCACGCTACTGTCAATTGAAAACGTGCCAACAATTTGCAACGACGATTAATCGTGCTACCAATGTCAAAGCTGCAGCTGCCCTGGCGTGGCTCTGGTCCAGTACAGAAGCAAAGCGTATCCCTTTGAACGCTGGGACATTTGTGCATGTCTAGCGCGTTTAGCATGTTGTTTACGACCAAGTTTTGTGGACGGCACCGCCTTTAAGCTAATTTCAGTGAATTTTATTATGCGTAGATATGCCACGCCCGCAACCAAGCCCACTCACTGTCTAGTTGGCAAATGCCTAATGAGCACTTAATACCCCGCCACTAATTGGCTTGAATCAGACATAAGGACTGCCGTCTTTTGTTCAACTACGGATTATGCGAAGTAGCATTGATATGCCATTGTACAGTAGAAGGGAGAGGAACTTCATTGCAATTAGTTTTGCATGTCAACGTATCTGTCTCTCTCTCTCTCTCTTTCCAGTACAAACAGTTTCTCTTTAATTTGATATGATTAACATAAATAACAAGTATCATAATGGCAGAATAATGCCTTCAATAACAAATAACCAAATCAAGCAGTAGTGCTTCAAGAGATATGCGTCGGCTTAGTAATACGCTGCAGCTGCAGCTGGTGGGATTAAAATTGCCAGCATATTGAACATAGATTACTGAGTAGAACTGCAAAACAACGCACTAGACGTTTCTCTATGAGCCTAGGTCATATCATTCAGCATTAGTTTGATTGAACTATTCAAAGGAGGAACAGCTGAACGTTGTTTATGAGCAGTGATTCGTCAATCATGAACGTTAGTCTGTGTATAGTTATAAACAATTTAGTTTGTTAAGTAATTCATAAGCATTACGATCTATGAAGTTATTGTCTAGTTCATGAACGAACCACTGGAACTATTGTAAACAACTCTAAAACCTGACTAAGCTTTCGTGAAGGAATAAAATCCAATACGAACTAAACTTGTGAATGAAATGAGCTAAAGTGAATTATTATTTGTCTTACTGCTATACTATGTATACTATAAGTTATAGAAATGTAGGTAATTAGAGATTATTCAGTGCACGTCTGACAGGTATAAATAGATGACATATTATAAATTTAGAGATTTACTAAAGTCTAAAGCAGATTCTTATTAACCAATATACTCAATTTTCATTATGTGAATAGAGTGTTAATAAAATATATATTCATAAACATGATATGAAATCATTTGCTCACATCACACGCACACACACACACATACACAAATACACACAGAATAGCTCATCATTATAGGCTTTTGTATGCAATTACATGCCGCATTGAGCAATCATAAATTAGCTTTTGGAAATGTTCAATTTAAATAAAAAACCAGTAAGAATTTATGAAGGTAAGTATAGGCGACTAGCTTATGCTCGTTGATAGTACACAAAGCGCTTAAAACTTGCGACATATCTAAATATTTGCTTATCTTTAGTTGTGTCTCTTGCCGAATGACTGGTGCAAAGACAAACTTCTCAGTATATACTCTAACATACAAGTTCAGTTATGGCTTGGAATCTAATATACTCCATTGGCATATAGCTAGCGAGCATAAAAATTAAATTAAAATTAACAAAAGGTATTTTCCAGCAAACAAATTTAATGCCCATAATGAAAAGTGCGTCCGCTCGCATCGGCATTAATAATACACCAATTTTTTATGCCACTGCAATGCAGTTTTTGTCATTATGAATATGAGAATATATATCATTAAAATAAAATTGGAAAAAAGAAATGAAAATAACCCATCTATAAGCCGGCAACTGCCAACTGTATTTATATTTGCTTTTAATGTCAACAATCATCAATGCAAATGCACTGCAAACAGCTCGAGTAACTCGAAAAGCAATTTACTCATCCACCTGGGCGTTGCTGCTCTTTGCCATTTTAAATAACATTTTATAAAATTAATCAATGCAAATAAGGAATGGAAAAGTTGTATGACAACTGCACTGTATCTTGTCTACATTTTCTAATAATTTACAACGAATTCCTGGAATCTTCCTTAAACTATTTTGTCATTTCAGTTAATCAAAGTTGGGATAACTGTGAAGTGAGGTTGTATTAGCTCTCATTTCTACAAATTTCATAAGGAATTCAAATAGAATTCTCTATGTGGATGAGATCTATGCTGCACTGAGATGAGTGAGCTACAACAATGTATGCTGAACTGTTTGTAGCTCTGAAAAGCAACGCTGACTGACTGATGGATTGACTAGAGAGACTGAGGGCTACACTGTACTCTGAATTACTTCTCAATGCATGTTGCTCATCACGGATCGACTATATAATATGCTTGACAAATCTGTCAATATTAATAATGATAAAGCAAATGATATATATATATTTCTATAGTCTAAAATTTGTATAGCACGATTTAGCACATATCATAACATGTCATATATCATATATCATATATCATATACTGCTGTCATAGGAACTGGAAGTCAAATAGTTGCTATGACAATACTATGGTAAGTGATATATGCAGATTCTAATCAACTCAGAGCTAAATATATATAAACATTATTCAAATCTAATATATATATATATTAATTCTTTAGGCATTTCTTACACTCTCTGACCAAGTTATAAGACTTTGCTGTTAGCGTATGTCAAGTATTTGTTGTAATGAATTTCAGTTAGTTCGACTATTTTTTGGGCAAAGCAAAACTTTAAATGCTGCGTACACTGCGCATATTTTTGCTTATTTTGACAACAAAATTTAAGCAAATATTTGTGCGGATTTCTTGAAGACTATAAGTGTGTGTGCGTGTGTGTGTGTGTGTGTGGCAAATTTAGCAGTGCGTAGCTCAAAATTCTAGGCAAGAGAGCATGCCTGGGGAAGCGAAACGTCGTCAACTTCATTGTGTAAAGTTTGCCAAAATATGCTTGAAAATATTTACTCATGAGCTTGTTTAGTTAATCCATAAAAACTTGGCATGTGCTGTCCGTTGTTATGCCAGCTGGTAAAGACAATCTAACATTTAAGAAAATTTAAGCCGCAAGCGACTTAAAAACGAGATGAGTCCTGTTTTTGTTTTTTTGTTTTTTGGCTGTCCAACTGCCGGAAGAGGCGGACAGAGTCAGAGCATATGATTTGGTCCTTGTCTGTGCTTTGTTCTTGCCAAGGATTTGGATTTTGCCTTTGGATTTTTGTGCTTGCCTGACAAAAGGCCAAAGCCCCATAGCCTGATGACTCGAGACCCGAACTAAAGCCTCTGAGATAGATGGACAGGCAAACAATTGCCTCTTTGTGTCCCATGCTCTCGCTCTCTCTCTCTCTCTCTCTCTCTGCTGCAACAAATTAGTTTCTAATACCTTCAAGTCAAACTGTGGAGGCCAACAGACAAACAAATAAACACATCTGAGTCAGTCTGCGTCTCAGTCTTGGCCACAGACTCACAGGCTCAAGGCATTGTGACACGCCTACATCGCCCCCCAGTAGAATTGTGTGTTCATGTGTGTGTGTTTGTGTTGGTTTTCTAATTACAAATACCCGCCCGATTGATTTGCAGTAAATTGTATTTTAAATAGTTTCATTTAGTTTTACTTAAGCATTGACTACAAAGCAGCTGCTGCTCATTCTCTCTCTCTCTTTCCCCAAAAGTAGTTTTGAAGATTGTTTAATGATGTGGTCACGCCCTTTATCTACCCCAGCTCCATATTCTTCCCTCAAGCATATGCTCTCTTAATGAGCTATCTGTTAGCTGCCTTCTGTGTTTATTCAAGTTCTTTTTTATTTGAAGTCGAAAGTTCTTAAACTCAGTTTTAATGGAAAGTTAAGCATTTAGGTGAGTGTATTTAAATATTAGTTCTTCTTGGAGCATAATTGCATGTCAATTAATGGCTTTTTAAATATGGCCAAAACATTAAGTGTGTGTGTTGACCTTGACTCGAGAAACCCATCGCGTAGACGGAGCGCAAAATGTATTCATGATTTTGACAGTCGACAATAATAATACAAGGGCTGTAATGCCATAAACTACCAGACCTTATGGGTATTACGAGCCACATTTGCATAACATTGCCCGAAAAGAGTTGATGACGAGGACGACGACGACGTCGACAACGATGACGATGACAGAAGGAGTTACAGCACCAGCAGCCGCATTTAAATCAAAAAGTTGGCACAATGAAACCAACGGCAACTGCTTAATAAAAGAAAATTATGCAAATTGCTAATAAATTATAGTGAGCCAACGAACGACATGTAAAATAATAACCGAGGGAGCAAGAGGAATAAGAAAGCGCGATTTTCCTAGAAGAGTCGAAATCCATATACTCTTGCAAATATATTTTAGATGTAATAATTGGAATAATTTAGAAGGCAAAGAGTTGAGGTGACAAGAAAAATCTACAGCTCTAAGTATAAGTAAATGGCATTCAAAAGGCTTAAGAATCTAGGAAATTTTTTATAAATAGAAAAATAGAATTATGTATCTAATCATATATAGATGCATATATGTGTATATTAACTCGAATACACAAATACTGACAAAGTATTAATACCCAAGAGCAAAGAGTACATCAAGCCGTCGGTCGACTGCAACTGAAAGAGGAACTGGAATTGGAACTGGAGCTGGAGCTGTGAGTGCCGCTGTCGAGCTGCTAGCGAATTGAATTATAAATGTGAGCACAATGGAACAGCGACTGAAAAGATCGCAGCTTCAGAGCCACAGAGAGAAGGAGCTCTGGACAGAGCGGCGCTGAAAAATCATTAAAATAATAAAGCGCTGTATGGCGAACGAAAGGAGTTGGCATTAACTGCCGAATGGATAATGGGCAAAAGTTTCTGACATTTATTGTGTTTGTGTCGAATGTTTATTTATGATTGCATGTCGCGTATTTACATTACAATAGCCATAACTAACGTTCCCCATGCCGGCATATCCTTGGCTCTGCGTACGCGTATGCGTATTAAATTAATGATACTTTCTAGTTCATAAAATTCGTTATGTGACCAGAGATTTGGCTACGGTGTGGGGGTCAGCGTCGTCGTAGTATCGGCATCGAGTTCCGTATGAATGTCAACGTCAAACACACAAATCAAATAATCACATAAATGAGAGCACACACACGCACACGCACTGCTGGTTGTTGTGTGTCTATTGAATTGTAACAAATTGATTGTCATAAAACATCGTTTATATTATATTAGAATGTGTCATTGGATGTTCATGCTTCAGTTCAGCTAACAAAACCGCCGACGAAAACTCTTCAGCTGCTGCACAAGATTTCGCAAGTGGCGTTTTGAATGATGGCGATAAACATTGTCAGCCAGTGTTGCCAACTAGTTTAACCTGAAAATGCTGAGTTTGGCTTGATTTCTTTCGAAGAAAACGAATTAACACACTCCAACAAACTTTGGTCAAAGTTTGTAAATAGGAATCAAACTTTTTTTGACATGCTGAGTTCATATTTGACACTATAATAACGTTAAAATGGTAGAAAATCAATTTGAAGTGGATCTAAGTTTCTGAAATATCTAGACAAATATTTTTCAGGTGTCCTTCGTAGCTTTCTCCATATTTTCCCACATGTTGACATATCTTCCATATATTGTCTAATCTATTTTCTATTCTATCATAGTGAACAGCTAGCTGCTCTGCACCTCTCTCTGCCCAACTCTCTCTCTTCAAACTATACCTCTTCTGGGGTACTTCCGTAATGCGTCAGCTATCAGATGTGTTTCTTATTTCTGCTTTGCATTCAGCACTTGAAAAGCCTTCCTACGAAATTTGATTGATAATTGATAGATCGTTTACAATATCTTAAGCAACTATCAAAGCTTAGTATCCAGCTAAGTTTCCCACATGCAAGATATCAAACTACTAAACATGCTTTTCCTTTATATAAATATGCTTAAGCTTCTTCCCGCTGGAAACTAGCTTTTTGGCTAGTTTGTTAGCAATCTTGGCAGCACTGTTGATAACGCTGCTCAGGGTTTTTGGGTTGAGCTTAGGTGCAGATGCTGGCGATAGTTGGCCGCCTGAGTTGGGACTGTAGTGGAAATTTATGAGTGTTTACGACAGATTGCACACTCCATTTGTTTTGTTTACCACATTCTGAATTCGGAGCTAGCTGGCTGGCTGGCACTTCACACACATATCCCGGCGAGCTTTGAGTGGAGGCGAACTTTTTTGGTGGTTCGTCTTCTGTGTCTTTGGCTCCTTTAATTAGTTGCCTTTTGGGCGGCTTTAGCAGCTGTGTGCCACGGCAAAAAGTGCCCCAACATCATATGCATGATTTGTGAAAAACTTTTAACTGTCCCACATGCTGGCTGGTTGATGGAGGACGCTGGCACAGGCTGCTGCTGCCACGGCTGCTATGGCTGCCAGTGCTACTTTTGCCTGGCTGCTTGTTTTGGCCAAGTTTATGAATTTCATAGCCAAAGTTTTGCGCCAACGCATAAAACATGCGCACAATTTGTAAGCTGTTTTTGTTCCTTGACTACATTTTTGGTGGAATCTTTTTAATATCCTTATAGCAGTAACTGGATTTACAAGCGAAGCCATTACCAACTTGCTCTAGCCATAAACAAGTCCCGGCTCGCTCAATTAGCTGATAATGTACACATTTACGCAGTACGTCATGATATCATCAAACGCAAACAGAACCAAACACGAGCAAAGTCTTCAACTCAAAACCATTCACAAACGACCTTTCTATAAAACTTTGACTCAGTTCGTTGAACCAAACTATATAGATAACTATATGTATCTATATATATACATATGTTATAGTAATACGCAAATTACCGATACGATAAAACGTAAAAGGCAAAATTTTAAAATAAAAGCTCTTATGACAGTGGAGATACTTGATTGTCATTAATACATCTTAAAGAATATTTTATTTTATTTTATTTTTGTTTTGCATTAAATCTTATTATATTTTGGTAGCTCTTGACCGTGAAACATTCGAACGCGCTGACGAAAGTGAAACAATGTATTTAGTTCCGCTCTGTCTAGATGCGAACCGGCTTTCGGTCCAACAGCAGCAACATCTGAGAAATGATGAACTGTTTGGCTATAGCCAAAGTTAAAGCGGTGGCAGAAGCAGAAGCAGAGGCAGGGCATGGGGCACTTGAGGCCGTAAGTGGGACCATGTGCGAGCATTTGGCTTGCAAATGCCCTGACTTGTCTTAATGACCGAAACTCGGGCTTTAACTGTTGCCGGGTGCTTTGTTGCTATTTGGAGAGACGGGGCAAACAAAGTGTTGGTCATTGTTTGGTTTATGTGTGTTTACGTCGGCGCTTAGCAAACATCAGAGCGTATAAATATGCCGACAAATTGCGACTATTAATCATTCGACCCATAGATTCCATCGATAACACAATTAGCTTTGGAAATCTATACCAAAATGGTAGGTAGCTGAGGATACCACAAGGATTATTAAACGTTATTCTTCTCTCACTGTGGAAACGTTCAACATAATTGCAGAAACTCTTCATTGCGTGCATGTTCATTGCCGCAGCGACGGCTGCAGTGATTCCTGTCGAACAAGCCAGGCACCGTCGTGATGTCTCCGAGATCGTGAATGAGTATATCCCACCACTAGGGGAAGTTGCGGCCGATGCACCCATCGGGAACGTTGCCCAAGACCCCACCGCTGTAGGAGAAGATGGTTACCGTTACAAAACAGTTCGTCGTCTGAAGTACCGTCAGCGTCGTGATGTTTCCGAGATTGCCAACGATTACTTGCCTCCAGCTGAGGAAGTATCCACCGAGCTCCCAGTCGAAGAAGTTGAGCCCGCCCAAGATTCCGCCGTTCTCGCTGCTGATGGATACCAATACAAGACTGTCCGTCGTCTGAAGTACCGTCAACGCCGTGATGTTTCCGAGATTGCCAACGATTACTTGCCTCCAGCTGAGGAAGTATCCACCGAGCTCCCAGTCGAAGAAGTTGAGCCCGCCCAAGATTCCGCCGTTCTCGCTGCTGATGGATACCAATACAAGACTGTCCGTCGTCTGAAGTACCGTCAACGCCGTGATGTTTCCGAGATTGCCAACGAGTACCTTCCTCCCTCGGAAGAACCTGTTGCTGAGATCGCTGTTGAGGATCCCTCCCAGGATTCCGCTGTTCTCGCTGATGATGGATACCAATACAAGACTGTCCGTCGGCTGAAGTACCGTCAGCGCCGTGATGTTTCCGAGATTGCCAACGATTACTTGCCTCCAGCTGAGGAAGTATCCACCGAGCTCCCAGTCGAAGAAGTTGAACCCGCCCAAGATTCCGCCGTTCTCGCTGCCGATGGATACCAATACAAGACTGTCCGTCGTCTGAAGTACCGTCAACGCCGTGATGTTTCCGAGATTGCCAACGAATACTTGCCTCCAGCTGAAGAAGCTGTCACTGAGCTCCCTGTTGAGGAACCCTCCCAGGATTCTGCTGTTCTCGCTGATGATGGATACCAATACAAGACTGTCCGTCGTCTGAAGTACCGACAGCGCCGTGATGTTTCCGAGATTGCCAACGAGTACCTTCCTCCCTCGGAAGAACCTGTTGCTGAGATCGCTGTTGAGGATCCCTCCCAGGATTCCGCTGTTCTCGCTGATGATGGATACCAATACAAGACTGTCCGTCGGCTGAAGTACCGTCAGCGCCGTGATGTTTCCGAGATTGCCAACGATTACTTGCCTCCAGCTGAGGAAGTATCCACCGAGCTCCCAGTCGAAGAAGTTGAACCCGCCCAAGATTCCGCCGTTCTCGCTGCTGATGGATACCAATACAAGACTGTCCGTCGTCTGAAGTACCGTCAACGCCGTGATGTTTCCGAGATTGCCAATGATTACTTGCCTCCAGCTGAGGAAGTATCCACCGAGCTCCCAGTTGAGGAACCCGCCCAAGATTCCGCTGTTCTCGCTGCTGATGGATACCAATACAAGACTGTCCGTCGTCTGAAGTACCGTCAACGCCGTGATGTTTCCGAGATTGCCAACGAATACTTGCCTCCAGCTGAGGAAGTATCCACCGAGCTCCCAGTCGAAGAAGTTGAACCCGCCCAAGATTCCGCTGTTCTCGCTGCTGATGGATACCAATACAAGACTGTCCGTCGTCTGAAGTACCGTCAACGCCGTGATGTTTCCGAGATTGCCAATGATTACTTGCCTCCAGCTGAGGAAGTATCCACCGAGCTCCCAGTTGAGGAACCCGCCCAAGATTCCGCTGTTCTCGCTGATGATGGATACCAATACAAGACTGTACGTCGTTTGAAACTGCGTCATCGTCGTGCCTTGTAAGCGCGCCAGCTGCTACCTGCCTGTATACGATTAGAACCTCTTACACGCCCCACCAACTCCTACTAGGTCGTAAGTAAGAATCCTGTTTTGCCATTGTTTAACGATTGAAATCAACAAAATAAATCCAAACGAAAATTGTTATAATATACACATGTCGTGGGTCATTCTTTGTTCCAGGCGAATGTGCCAAGCGGGTGTACACCTGTCGGTAGGTAGGAGTCAGCCACTGGCTGGGAGTGTACGACGTTTTCATAAATTGTATACCTTTTCGCTTAGTTATGACAGCAACAGTTAAGCTCATGGCTCAGCGCACAAGAACGCAATTATCCAAAAGGGACTCGAAGGAGGTTGGCGAAACAGACCGCGCCTTAGTCCGAGGAAGAACTTCAACGAACTCTAACAAATACTTTAAGCTATGCTTTTGAAGATGTTAATCTCGTGTCAAGTCCACTTTACACACAACGTTAAGGGTTCGGCCAATGCAGCAGCAAACACGGCTAACAAGGACAAAGTCCTTCATTGATTTGTGTGTGTGTTTGTGCTGATGTTTGGTGTTGGCAGAAAAAGTTGTTAAGTTAAAAGGCATTTGAACCGCAGCGGCTAGGATTTCGGTTGGGTCTAACAACTTCCTTTGCTGCGGACCCAACGGCCGGCCAACTAATAATAATTTATCGATCCCCGAGCTAAAGTAGTCACATACGTGTTCCTCCCTATGATTTATGGCGCCCAAAAAACTGCTGTGTATGTGTGTGGTGCGTGGGCGTGGCCCAAAAACAAACCCAGCCAAAGTAAGGTGCCAGCCAGTCCAACAGCCGGACAGCGAAATTGGTTTAATGTGTGGTTAGACAACTTATTTAACGTTTTTCAAGTGGTTGTACAGGGACAAGTGTGCCCAGGTATACAGCTCCATACAGGTGGGCCCCATAACGCAGTCCGTGTATAAATCATGCAATGGCAAAAGAGACGGCTTACTTATTCATATACAAATCGTGACGATATGCATATACATAAACATACACACAAGTAATTGTATCTAGCTGGAGGCTAGCCCTGGGGGAGTTTCGGTTGGCACTGAGACAGAGGCACATAAATTAAAGGGCGCTATCAAGGCGACGTTATGGCATCATTAAAGCAATTATCAACGCTGAATTATCTGAAGAGAGTGAGAGCAGAAACTATTTTTTAACGGCCTTGGCAAATGGATATGTATAAATGCGGACTTCAAAGAGCAAATCACATAAAATTTTATGAATTATTTCAAATATTTTCAATTACTTCAGCCAGTCGAGCGTCGAGTCGAGTCCAGAGCCAGAGACAGTCACCCCAGTTAGACAAATGGTAGAGCATAAAGAACCGCATAAAGAAATTTATGCGCCATTCAAGCGTGGAACATTAACACATCCTAACAAGGATGAGTGGATGTGGCGACCAGCCATATCTATATATGGCCAACGTTCGACTACATAAACAGCGCAATGAAAGTGAAAATACGAGCTACAGCAACTGCTTCAATATTTAGCTTGATTAAAATTCAAAAGGTCTTAAGTTCACAAGAAAACCGAAAACTCAAGTTTTGTTTTCTTAATGTACCCTGTAGTATGGCATGGCAATATAGATTTCTATGAATGTTTGTAACAGGCAGAAGAAAGGTTCTATTATTAGCACTAGTTGACTTAGCTGACAGAGGGATTTATCTAGAAGGTGGTCAGAGAGCATAGATAGAGCAGATATTAGTTGCCGTTTGTATACTCCATAAATATCTCACAAGACTCAAAAGCCCGAGATCAGAGCGCAGAGAATGATTAGCTATATTAACGCTCTTAGATAACGATCAATATCGGTACTTAACATATTTTTTATAAGAAGAACTCTAAAATGGTATTCAAGCTCTTAGATAAACGATAGTAATCAGAGATCGGCGAGAGCGCAAAGATCGGAGATGGCGATCAGTGAACAGAGATCGGAGAGAGATCAAAAATTGCAGATAGCGATCAGTGATCATAGATCGGAGAGAGACCGAAGCTCGGAGATAGCGATCAGTGATCAGAGATGGAAGAGAAATCAGAGATCGGAGAGTGATCAAAGCTTAATTAATTCATTTGCTAGGGACATAAAATATGTCTTAAAGACTAACAAAAGGTCGCACAGAAAGCGAAATGATACGACCTGTGTATAAGCATCATATAGATTGTCTTTTATACACACGCCAATAAAGCCATTTACAGGGTATCTTTTAGTTGGTTATTCGTATTTCAAGCATTATTGTTTTTATTTTTTTGGGTTGGCGTGCAGCCATAATTCAGCATTTATGGCGTCATTATCACAAGCGCCGAGGGTGATCTAATAAGCAAAACAGCGGCTGCCATGCCCCTGCATAGCGCCCTCTCCACAGAGGGGGTTAAGGGGTGGCGGGTAGGAATCAATTTTGAGGAGCTCAGCTCCCTGATTAGCCCGCACATGCAAATAAACAGCTGATCCCCCTGCTCGTGCTGGCCAGCGCTGGAAAAGAAGAAAGCGGATGCTGTTTGTAGCTCGCATTACTAAGTAAGCCCGGACATGGTGTAGGACGTGAGACTTTGGAATGGTAAAACATGCAGCAGGCAGCAACAATTTTATGGCCACAATATAATTTATTCAATGGCATTTTGGCGTTCGGGGAGCGCACATGACAAGCAATTGACATTTTTGTGACTTTTGAAAACTATAAAATGTGCAGCCAGACCAGAGCGAAGCCAGTGGCAGTGCCAGAGCCAAAGCCCGAACAGACCAGAGCAGGCCAAGGCAAGACAAGGCGTAATGATGACGGCCATAACGAGCTGCAGAGAGACGGGCTTTGAGGGCATCGTAGTAACCCACACGAAACAGTTGTTGTTCGACAAAATAATAAAGTTGCGCTTGATTATGTATTTCTTGCTCTCTCTCTCCCTCTCTCTCTTTGTCTCTGTCTCCGTCACTGTGAAGAAGTAAATACCAAATACCAAATACCAAATACGACAACAACTAAACTAAAATTGTCAGCGTCATATGTAGCAGGACTTACAGCACATTAAATATACCACCCACAAACAACAAGCTACTGCTACTGGTGCTCCACACAGAAACAGCACCGCAAGGACAACGACTGAGGACATTGACGATGTCAGAGCAACGCCCATTCTTTGCTTCAGTTACTCCACTTCGTTCGCCATTTGTGCCGTATGCCGGATATCCTTTTTGACATGTCATTAAATTTTATATACACAATAATTTTTCACAATTTGCTTTATGGCCATTTTAAGAGTCTGTCCGATGTGTGCGTTGAATATATTATATATATCAAAAAAGAGGCAGAGAGAGCGAGCGAGAGAGTGCTGACAGCAATAACAAGTAGAATTTATCGAAAGTAGTTACACTTGGTCAGAACTACCAAAGACTTCAAGTGGCAGCTCAATTCAGTTGTATATGCTTAAGACTCAAATAAAAACTACTTACGCGTTTTCCATATACCAGCATATAAAAGGCTTACTACACATATCAAATCTGAAAAGCATAAAGTAAGATATTTTGATCTTCATGTAGAAAAACTTAATTAAAATAAAATTAGCTATTTATATATTATCAATTTGTATATTGATAGAGAAACCTGTCTATATAAAGCTGTCTCTTAAAATGGCCATAAATCATTGTTCTAATAATAAAATAAATTTCCAGCAAAGTAAAATCTTCTTACTATTCCTGCAAATTGTATACAAATCTGAGTAGAAGGTTAAACATCTCTTCAATATATTATAAAATTTTCTAATATAAGTTTCCAGCTAAATAAAACTAAAACTATTCCCGCAAATTGTATATTTGCTCCATCAAATCTGAGTAAAATGTTAAGCATCTCTTCAATATATTATATAATAATCATCTCCAATTAAGCTGAACTAATTAGTACAGCAATTAGCATTAGGCACTCAATTGGACTTTCTCTTTATGGTTCCATTTCAATTTGTACTTTTATGGCCAGCAACTTCAGCTCGTCGTATCGTATCGTACATCGTCCTTATATCCCATTGCTAATCAGTTTCTAGCCTCCTAAATGTCAAACCAACAAACCACAATATGATTATTGCTCAAAGTCTGGCAATAAAAACAAATGCAGTCAGCTAGAGGCGAAGAGTAGAGCAAACTGAATTCAAATTTAGCATTCTATATAATTTTACGGTCATTAAATATTATTTCAAAATCGAAGCCGCACAGATAACACAAACCGAATGGGACGAAGGCGAACTTAAGCCTTTGTCTGTTGGTTTGTCTTGCTTGTGTTTGTTTTTCTCATTGCTGCGTCTTATCCGTCCGCCAGAGCTGTTGAAAGTTGCTCAATTGAACTGGTTATGGAAATGAATAAGGAAATTTGTCAAATGAAACCTTTCTTTCAAACAATTGTTGGTAAAAGTGTTTGGTTTAGGCTTGCTAAATGGAAACTGCTAAAACATTTAAGTAGCCAGTTTTCAGTACATGAACTATGCGGATTCATGATCTATTCAATCTGATATGTAGTTCATGAACCAGTCAACTACTGAAGTATTAAATCAAATATATCAATATCGATAGATCTCAGTTTAGCCATCATATTTAACTAGAATTTCCAGCTTTACTAAATCATTAATCATAGCAAAGGAACTAGTAAACAATCTCGCTTCGGAACTGAAATAGGGACATTAAGAACAGCTCAAAAATAAGTAAACTGAACCGTGTAAGTTCGAAACTATCGCAAACAAACTCAATTCGAACTGGACTAGTTCCTGAATGATTGGTTTGGAATAAGCTGAACTAGACTCCTGAACTAAACCACTCTAGACTTCTTGATCAAATTCAACTAGATATTCCAAACACTCTTCATGCGCAACTCTGCCAAATAAGCCCAAACTATTTTGTACCAGAGCTGAACTTGTCGAAAAGTTGCTGAGAAAACTAAAAGTTTCTTTAGTTCATAAAACCCATAAAAGTTGTTCATTAAATTGAACCATAATTCGCAGCTCTAATGTCCGGCAAAATGTCGAATTGGTAGAATTAGACGTTTTATTATGATACAGTGACTGCTATAGCTATCGACTACTGCCTGCTGCCGGCCGCCTGCTGCCCGTTGACTGCTGACTGAAGTGTTTCGGTCTTGGTTTACAATCGATTTGGCATTATGTGGCATTATATAGGAAACGGAGCCAAAGGAACTGAGAGCAAACGCAAATCGAGTCGATGCAAAAGTGAACTTCAAAAAGGCTTCGCAGTGGCAGCTGAATATTTGTTCTAAGGCGGCGCGGTGTGTGCTAGTGAAGCTGCAGTGGCAACGTTAGCATGCCACACGGACTCAAGGATTCAGCCAGGACAGCTTCAACTGTCATCCATATATATAGATATATATATGTAGTAGAGACTCACTCTTTGGCAATAAAGGAAATCTTCTTACAAAACATTCGCTTAAGTTTATTCAAACAAACTTAGATAACACACACGGATACACGCACACACAGACTTGTGTGTAGACAGAGACAAAGACGCTTCAATCAGTCAAGCGGAATAAGCAGCGCCGCACGAGCAATCGTATGGCCCGAGCGAACTTTTCCACCTACATGCTAGAGCCCCAGCCTCAATTACACTGCCTTTTGTTTTACACATATACATATATAAAGATATATATATATTTATATATATATATATATATGTGTGTGTGTGCGCGTGTGTGGGGCTAGGGTAAACGCTCCACTTTCTCTCTCATTTCGTTGGCCATTTTGTGTTTTGCTACGTTTGCTTGGATTAAATGTATGGCCGAGTAGCAGTTCAAAACCATGATTACACTTCAATCTATTTTCCTGCCAGTGTCTCTTTTAGCTTGCCCATTTTGTTTTATGTCCTCAGTGTGTGTGTGTGGGTGAAAGAAGAAACAGAAAAAAACAAAAACAACAAAAAAATGGCATTGTGTTAAGAAAAATGCGTTTCAAAGAGATATAAAATGTTAACATGACCAAAAGACTATAGTCACAGCAGAGGCAACCCGCCCAACGTATTGGATATAAAACATTGAATTTAATCAAAAAGGATTTAGTTGTAGCTGCTGCTGTGTGGGTGGGCGTGTCTGTCTCTGTAAGTGTGTGTGTAAGCAATGGGTTACAATGGCCTGCCTTGACCTTGCGCCTGAAAAGCAGAAGAAATTCCGCGTTGCCACGTGCCCAGAACATCGTCTCTCGAATGCTGTAAAAATAAAAAAAAATAAAAATACATTCCGCTTCCACATATAACTAGTAGTATGTGGTAGTAAAGGATGTTCATGTCCTAGCATTATTTTGGCCATAAAAAACGAGGGTGAGGCGCATTCAATTAAATCATTTTGCAGTAAATGGGCTAATAACGGGTTGAGTTGGGATTTATGTGAGTGAATTGGTTAGAGTTGGGAATTTATTGACAGCAGTTTAGAGAGATTCATCATAGTACGGCGGAGTATCTGAAGTGTAAGTCGCAAGGTTGGGCATTCACTAACGCAGGTCATATTACTGCTTATCTAACACATAAATCGAAGAGCAAACGAACGAACACACAACTAATATATAGAACATTTTTGCAGTAAAGTCAGGCAATAGACTCATAGAAAAATAAATTTGATTAAGCTTAATAATAATCGATTGCTTACAATTTGATGATATAGAAGACCGTTAATATAGATTCTAACTTTAACTTTTCTTATACTGAATCTTATTGTGCGATCGTGATTGATTTATATATATTTTATATTTTAGATCTTATTGATATATTCCAAATCAGCCAAATTATCCATAGTTGTAAAAAAAAAATGATTCCAAAGAAGTCTCAAAACCCACCAATTAGAGTAATTCTATAAACTGCTCAAGCAAATATTTCTTTAACAAACTTCAATACGCCACAATGAATTTTTCCATGCCCTAATTAATGCTTGGCAATATTAAAATAGTATAAACATCTCTTATCTAAAAGATATGCAAAAACAATTCACTTAAGAATACAAAATCTATGCTCGAAAAAACTGTTGCATGCTTTTAGGCGGGTATTAAAATTCAATGGCAGCCATTTTGAAAGTGTGTAAAAGAGATTTTGCAGCAATTTGCAGCCAATGCATAACTAAGTTATTGTGAAAGCAACAACAACGAAAACAAGAAAAGAGTAAATGCTAACAACATTAACTAAACTTCGAGCGACGGCAGGAAACGTGCATGGGCGAAGGAACGGGGGGCGCGCCAGCAGGCAGCCAGGAGTTTAACCAACCAACGAATCAAGCGACAACCAACCAGTTGCAAGTAGAGCTCGACTGCTCTCATCCGCCGCTGCGTCTGGCTTTCGCTGAGTTCGTCTGGCCAACCACCACGAGACGTGGCAATGCGTGCACCAAATTCTGGCTACGCCGTATGCCGTACGCTGTACGCCGGACACCCGCAGCCGTAGTCATAGGCAGAGACCGTGCCGTGGAATTATATTTCCTATGGGCGGTATTTCGAGGTCCGCCTCTTGCACACACAACTGCCGGCGATTGCTCAGACGTTATAATTTGCAATCACGTTGAGTGCAGCGGCAGTGGCAGCGGCGACGACGTCAACGTCGACGACTCATTGCCCAAAAAAGGGGGTTGTCCGGTCGTGTGCCCGGCTCCTGCTACTGCTTCCTGATCCTTACCCCCGTCTGCTGCTCCGTCGCTGCGCCTGCTGCTGCGGCAAGTGGTTGTTGACTGCCTGATGCTTAGCAAGGTCTTAGCTGTTATTATGCTCATGTGTCACTTTTACAGTGCTGCCAGGACATATGCGGCTCTCTCTCTGTGTATGTATGTGTGTGTCTGTGTTTTTATACACTCATTTATATATATATATAGGTGTATATGTGTGCGTGTCTTGCTGCACTGTTCATATTTTATTCAACATTTGCCTGCTCTAGTAGATTTCCTGCTCGCTCTCTCTCTCTCTCCCTTTCTGGCTGTATAGCTCTGTCTCTCTCTCTCCCTCTCTCTCACTTTCGCTCCAGCAGCTCTCAGTTTTTATGGCGTCTACAGACATTTTGCCAAGTTAATCTCCGGTTTGTTTTTCTGATAATGGGTTTGTCAACGCTACTTTGTGAGGTCCTCTATTTGAATACCAGTTCATCTGTCTATCCATGCGTATATCTGTCTCTGTCGCGCTGTCTGTCTGGGTGCGTGCGTGCGTATATATGTGTATTTAAATGTGTGTATGTCTGCATCTGACCTAACCGCTTACGTATTTTATATTTAAACTGCAAGGCCAACAGCGGGGGAATCATGAGCAGTAGGCAACTGGCTGATACCCTGTACTAGACATGGAAGATCTTAACTTGCATATATGTGGGCGTATAAGTACGTGGGTTGTTTGAAAAGTAGTTCATTTATCTATACATCAAGGACTTGCTGCTTCTTTCAATATATCCTACGCAACCCCATTCAAGGCGTGCAAGTTGCAACTCTTAGCTTAGCATCGACTAGATATACCCTGTAAAATTGTCAGGAGTAACCTCGCATCGACTAGCATATACCCTGTAGTACTAGAAACCTGTACAAAGACTCCATATGTTAAGTTTTCTTATAGATGTAATGCAGTTATAGACTTTCTATAATATAATTTATATACTCAACATATTCAATATAAATTTTAAAGAATTCCCTTCTCAACTTGTATCGCTTTGCCACTCGTCGATCCTCCCTTGTTGTCGTTTGCCCAACTCGTTTTGTGGCATTCATATTAAAATGGTGTTGCTTCATTTCAGCCACGCCCACAAATTTAAGCATATACACGCCCAAAAATTAATCAAGCTGCTGTTGAAATTCTGCACTGTCATTTTTCGGGTAGCTGCAGCCCTCGACTCCTGCGCCTGCTGCTGTTCCTGCTCGCAGCCACCTGCTAGGACGCACAATTTTTGGTGGGCGTTGCTGTGCGTGACTTGAGGCAACACTGTACAGTGGGTACTGGCAGCTGCTTAAACGTCTACCAAATATGTGTGTCTTATGTCGAGCTGGAAGCCCAGCCCAAACTGCAGCTGATGTTGACAAGCTCAATTAGAGGCGGGCGCTCTAATGCATTCAGATTTTGGGGCTGAGATTGGATTTGGGGCTTGGATTGGTGGGGACTTGGTAGTTTTTGCAGCGCATTCAACGATATTAAATTAATTGCACTTTTAAGCAGATTGCAGCGCTGTTAAGCAGTTCAGCCAGAGGAGCAAAAGCAGTTGAGCAAAAACAGTAAATACACTTGAAGAAATAAAAGATTTAATTGGTGTGGTTTTTGAAAACAAATTATGTGTGGTTTATATATTGAAATTTGCATGGCAAACTAGAAAAAGTTCGCAGATTTTTAAAATATTTATTTGAAAATTTTTCTACTTCATAAAATAAAAAATTTCTTTGTTTTATCATGAATTATTTTTGGAATGAAAGAGATAATTCTTTAACTAAGCTTTTTAGAAAGGGAATAAAATTGTTAAGCTTAAATTTATTAAATAAAATTTGTATCACATGTTTGATACATCAGTGATGCCAATTTAGCCCATTTTGAGTATATTTTATCTTATTTCCCATCACTGAAGATTCTCATCTTTTGATATGTTATTATTAAAATCCCTTAAACTCACTTCAATTGTGACTTACTCAACATTTTTTCGAGTGCACAGTTCAACAAGCGAGCAACAAAGCGCGCATTAATAGCTTCAGCTTAAGCAGTTGCCAGTAGCAAACCCAAACCCAAACCCAAGCCCAAGCCCAATCCCAATGCCAATCCCGATCCCAATCCTTGGCCAACATTGACTTCAATTGCACGCACAGGTAGATAGAGGTGGGATAGCGAGGAAATGGGTTGTTTTCCAGGATCCACACGTTGCACTCAAGATGATAATCATGTTTACGTGGCGCAAGTTAAATTGCTAGCGTAATGGACTAACAGCAGGTGAGAGAAAGTGGAGATGCAGCAGTTGCTGCTCCTGTTGTTGTTGCTGTTGGCTCTCAGCTCATGCGTGCCTTCAGCTGTCAGCAGCACATTTGGAGCTGCTGCTGCTGCTGTTGCTTCTACTTGCAAGTAGCCAACGAGGCTGGCAAAAAACGCATTTGTTTGGCCGAAACGGATCGCAGATCCCACGTCCTGCTGCAGCTGCTGTTGTTGTTGCTGTGCGCTTCATTGGACAACTGAATATGCAAATTGAATTGAGCGTATTATCGACGAAGGCAGCGACGTTGCCATCTGCAGGTAAGCTGCCGCTCCACTGCCACCTGCCTCCCTAGCCCCCTAGCCAGTCATCGACATCAACATAATCGCTCAAGCCAAGGGATTTGCATGCTATTGTGTAGGTGTGTGCGGGTGTGCGTGTATCTGTATATGTGTGGGGGCCAGTTAAGATGGCAAATGGTGCACAAAATTAAAATTTTAATGGGCAGCAGCTGACGCTTGTTTTGGCTCTGGCTTTGGCTCTGGCTTTCGCTTTGGCTTTGGCTTTTGGCCCACACAATGGCTAAGCAGCTGCGCGCTGCTTCAGCTACCAAGGCGTATGCATAGATCTGATCAAAAATCATTGCATACTTTCAGGCGACACGTGAAAACCGATGAATACGAAAGTATTGCATACTTTTTAGCTGCTTCTGACTAGCCGTAGTGGTCGATAGAATGGGAATTATAATTTTGGTTGTCATTTGTGTTATAATAGATCAACAAATTATGCTAATGGTTGTATATATATCTATACACACACATATATATATATATATATATATATATATATATATATATATATATATATATATATATATATATATATATATATATATATATATATATATATATATATATATATATATATATATATATATATATATATATATATATATATATATATATATATATACATATATATATATTTCTTTGTTTTGTTAAGATTTCAACTTGTGTAGCTTTAAAAAACTCCTAATAAATATGTATTTTGTTAAAAATCATTTAATATAACAAAAATATAATCCTCCTCTCCATTTATTTTAAGTCTAATCAGTTTCTAGCTTAAAATCTGATGTGATATAAATTATGTTGTGATTTAATTCGTTTATGTAATGCTTAAGCAATTGAGCTTAAATGCAATTAAAACATACTTTGAGGCGGCAGCTAAATGAAAATGAATTTATTTAGCTAATTATATTACTCACGCCCTAGCTCTCACTCTCTCCACTTCTCTCTCTTCCATACTCTCTTTCCTTGGCATGCTCTTTCGCCGTTTTTCTACTCAATTCTCTTGCTGATTGACGCACGTAAACAAAAAGTGCGCCAAGTGCCTACGGCGGGGCAGCTACATACATACATATACATATGTATATATACACATATATATGTATATGACATATATATATCTGTATCTATAGCGTCGCATTGCCGCTAAGCACACCGCTGGCCAGTCAACGCCGAGCGCCGTCCCCGAGCGGCCGCGATTTTCACTCAACAACAAAGCACAGCAAAAATAAAAAAAAATAAAATATAAAAAAAAAAATTGTTATAAAATTAGCGCTATGTAAAAACGGAAAGTCAAATCAACTTGGAGAACTGCGCCGGCACAGTTGTTGCCAATTCTTGCTGCAGCAATATATAGTCGAGGAATACACAGCATTGCTGACCATGCCCACAACGCAGCCGCCGCCCAATCGTCGCCAGCTGCTGCGCAGCATTGAAAGCTTACGCGGACGCGTTTGTCAAATATTAAATTGTGTTATTAATTTGCACATTGAATTTTTGGTAATTGAACAAACAGAAAAAAAGCTTGAAAAGCGCATAAAATATAAATCGTGTCACATGTCGAGTGCATAAGTCATGGGAAAGGGACAGCGAGCGACAGAGAGAAAGAGCGCGAGAGAGGGAAAGAGGGAGAGAGAGTGTGTCGTGTTGTGTTGAGTGTGTGAGCTTATGTCAAATAACATTGGTTGTTGAAAGCTCTCGGCAATTGATATGACACAAGCCGGCAGACATGTCAACTATTTATTTATATTTATAAATACCCTACAAAAGGGTATTAGGAATCTAACTTGTATTTGGTAACACATTGAAGTGCATAGATTCTATTTTAAAAAATACACATGATTCATTTTGTTTCAAATGCGTATACTACTCATCTAAAACAACAGCTAGTCTGTCCCCCTCTCTCATGTATGTTCTCAGATTCAGCATTAAAACTCTATATAGAACTATATTATTGTTACAGGTAATAATAATGTATATCAAAATGGTCTATGTTGAACTATTACAGCTTACTTGCCATGAGAATAAGTAACAAAAATCAGAGTACGGTCCCTTTATATTGAAAGAAGTAAAGTCATAAGGAAAGTATCAATAATGCAGATTAGTGAATCCAAACAGTTCTGATAAGTTGAAATAGTTTCATCTGTCCAACTATTTGCTTAGAAAATTATACTTAACAATAGTCTCCTATTTATACAAAGTTATATGTCTACATTCAATTAAATATTCAACTAATAGAAAATAGTCAACTATATTCAACTATACTGTCATATAAGCAAGCAACTTCGAGTTAGGGTATTTGCTAGTCGCTGACTTGCTTATTAAAACACTTTTACTCGTTCTTATTTACGTGTAGCGTGCTGTTATCTTAACTCGGCTTTCACTTCAGCTTCCAGTTATCAGTTATTAATTGTTATCAGCAGCTGTAGAGTGTCGTAAATGCCAACACCAACCCATTGCCCCACCCCGTCTTACTCAATTAACTCTTCAGCAATAGAGTTCGCCTCGTTGCAGCTGCATTAGAGTTGAGTTTTGTTGTTAACAGTTGCGACACAGATTTCGTACAAGTTAATGCAATTATAGCTGGCTATTGGGAGCAACTAGACACAATATGGAACACTCTCTCAGCCAGCTCGGCCGCTAGTCTAGACAATGGGCAATTATTTAGAGAATTCGCATAAATTTTGAAATGTCGACAAAACCATGAAATTTTTGTTAGCCAATCAAAACTATGTGACAGAGATTTCATTATGTCAATAATAATAAAAACATGTTTGCATATTTGCAATTTGCAATTTGCCTAGCACACAGTCATTATATAACCCACTGTAAGTGGGCGTGTGATGGGGCGTGACTGCTGGCTGACATGCATTTTGACATGGAGCTTAGTTTGCGTGGTTCACAGCATTTGCTAATTGGTAGCTAATAGACAAAAGGCGAATAGTAGGTGGCAAATGCATAGATTTTAGTTAACTGAAATCCGAGCTGTCAACGGTGAATGCATATGCCAAAGGCATACCCTGTAATTAATTTAAATGGGCTAGCGTGTGTTATGCTAATAAATTTAGGGTTATGCCTGTATAAAGTCTTAGCTATTAGAAAAGATTATTTTTGTTATTATTATTATTATTATTATTGTTATGATTATTATTATTATTATTATTATTATTATTATTATTATTATTATTATTATTATTATTATTATTATTATTATTGTTATTATTATTATTATTATTATTATTATTATTATTATTATTATTATTATTATTATTAGTGTTATTATTATTATTATACGAATTGTGTTTTTATATTATTTAGATTTTATTCATTCTTACTGTCATCTTCATTATAATCGTTATTTTTAATATCTAATATTATAATTTCAAACAAATCAATATAGACTTTCATAAGTCCCAACTGAAAGGCCTTAAAATTCTGTTATAAATGCAAAAGCAAACACAGAACTGAAGAAGAATATCAATAAGAGGCTATCTGCTCGTCGATCATTCTTATCTAGAGTAGCACTTACCTGTTTAAGGCCTTCAGCCCGGGGCTATCAAAGAGCGTAACGGTGTCAGTTGACAACGTGTCCCGCGTCTCGCATCGCGCCTTGGCGCAAATCGAGCAAACTAAGCGATTTAAGTTTAATCTAATTTTCAATCGCACCTCTTGCGGGTGCTTTTGCAGGTGCTCGAATCGAACGTGGCCGCATTGCTGGATGAGGTGAGATGCCTGAACGATGACTACGCTGAGGCGCAGCGCTTGGATACGCTGATCGCGGCGTTGCGGGACTACAATGGACCCACCATTTGCCACGAGTGGCCATATCCTTTGATTTTTAAGGGCACAATCGACGAGGCACACGTCGCACAAATACTCAACACAACGGAACTGGTTCCGGAACCAGCACCAGCAGTAGCCAGTGCCAAGGATGAGCTATTGAAGCAGTCTGAAATGGAAGCGAGCGAGATGGCTGGCTTGGGCAGGCGTTCCAAAATGTGGCGGTTCACTCGAACTAGATCAGCGGCGCGAAAAGCAAAAGGAACTAGTATAAGCTGATGAACCGTTGAGAAATACTAATGCAATTACTAAGTGCCAGCGAGACGATAATCAAAAGCATGACAGTTCACTAGAACTAGATCAGCTGCGCGAATAGAAATGGGAACTAGTCTTAGCTGATTGAGAGGTTTGTTCCCTTATATTTATATAAGTCTGTTTAGCTTACTTTCTTTATATTCTATGCCAAGGAATACCAAAAATATATGTTAATGCTTAAGCGATAAATGTCAAGCTAATGTGTTGGCGGTTTCTATTGCTGTGCGTTTAATTGACTGCGGTCAATCGGCAAGCTTTGACCACGAGACATTGATGGCAGCTACTATGTGGGGGGTGGAGGGCCTACCTCTGCCCACGTGGTGCGTAACCACAGGCGTCGCATTCAAGATTTTTGCGGCGCTGACGGAAGCAGACATTGCTTTTGACATGAGACTGTGGCTTAAATTGAGATACAGCCTGTTTACACAAAGAAAACATAGCCACAGTCTCCGCCGCCTCAACACGAAGTGGAGAACCGCAACAGGTTGCCGCATCTAATTAAAATAACCCCCTTTGTAAAAGGAGCCGTAGCTCTGAATAGGCGAAAGTGAAAAGTAGAAAGCACCACAGCTCTAATACCCTGGCAAAGGACATACTAATGTCAGTATAAAACAGAAATTCTAAATCGAATCAATGTGGCTTCTCTCATATCGCATTTATACATAAACAATTATTCAATGTTTATATGAATTTTTCATATATCTTAATAACATTATGAAGGTTTATAACAAAACAAAGAACCTTTCGATTGTCAAAACCTTATTGAAAATGGGAATTTGGGGTATCATGCTGCTTAAGTTGTCTTAATCAAGCCACACATTGACAGGCTTACTAAGCCATATTCAATTTGTCTGACATATCAAATTACTTTCATAGAAACTGATTCATTTAAATAGAGATGAGTCTCTTACACTTAAAATAAGTTCTATTGAACAGTTGACAGTGAACAGCTGTCAATGAACTACTGATCTTGTTCAATGATCAGTGAACGAAACATGATACTCATGATACTCAGTTGTTCCATAATTTATAATACATTGCATTGTTTATGAATGATAAGTTGAGTAAAGTAGTTCAACTCTTTATGAACAACTAGTTCCGTACAGCTGACGATCAGTCCCAGCAGCATTTTTCTCATTTTTCAACATCAGAAACATATTTAAATATTAAATAATTAAATTGGTAAGCATAATTAGCTAGTTTACGAGCTCAAAATACTCGTAATTGAATTCTCTCAACGTATGCGTAAATAAACATAATTATATATATATATATATATATTATATATATACATATATATATATGTATATATATATTATATATATATATATATATTTGATTCATAGGGTATTTACTGGTCTCTCATTATTTTCTGCTTGATAATTTTGTTATTGTTTTTGCTTGGTTACTTTTGCTGTCGCGTTATTAATTATACATAAACCCAGAGAGAAGTAAAACAATAATAAAGCGCTTCTACATTGTTGTATGTGTGTGTCTGCCTGAGTGTGTGTAAATGCTTTTGTTTGCTGTAAATTATTCATAACGGTATTATCAGCTTTTCTGCGCGCTGCCTGGTTGATTAAATTGCTCGGCCAGCGCTGAGGGCCAAGGAAGAGCAGCGAAAAGCTAATGATGCCACACAAACACAAATGCACATGTGTGTGTGTATAAATAGCACACACATAGCATTCGCTCGCGCCATCTCTCTCTCTCTCTCTCTTCTGTCTCGCTTCACCACGCAATTTTTCTGCACAATTTATCAACTCTTCTACTATGAGACTATGTCTCGCTGTGTGTGTGTCTGCTTGGTCAGGGACAATTGCAGCAGCGCGCCATAATTATTTAAAAAAAGATATAAAATGCAACAACAACAACACCAGCAACAATTGAGATAATGAGCGCGATGAGAGTCAAGCAAAAAGCGAAAGTGAAAATATCGCCAAGGTTGACAGACGAGCGCAGAGGGAGCGTTGAAGGAGCACGGGGTCAAAGGTTGAAGCAGCGGTGCATTCTTTATTCTTTATCTGTGGCACAGGGCAACAGCGAGACAACAATTTAACCAAGCTTTTGAAACATGCAAAAGTCTGAAAAATTAATGGCCCAAAAGGATGTCAACAACAGGAGCTTCGGTTAACCCCGTGCGCGGCGGAAGGTGGGGGAAGAACGGTGTAGGTCTAAAGGGCGCGGCCTATCAATGACAATGGCATTAAATAAACCAACGACAAAATGCAATGGCCAACAATTTGCAAAAGTTTATGCAACTTTAAACTTGAAGCAAATTGTAGTGCAACACTTGAGCAATGCGGACGAAGAGAAAACTCCAAGTGCAACTAGTAGAAACGGAAGAACAAGAGGAAGGAGCAAGGAAGGGGCTTGCAAACTTAGCTGTGTGAAGCTATTCTTGGAAGTAGTTCATATTTTATACCAACCGGATTAGTGTTTTGTTCGGGAAACTAAAATGAAACCTATTTGATCATACTCTCATACTCATCATACTCTCGCTCACTCTCATTCCCACTCTCTATCTTTATTTCTTTCTCTCCCTCTCCGTCTCGCTCTCTCTTTCTTACTTTATACAATATATATATACAACACTGCCCATTGTTCCGCTAACTCAATTACCGTTATGTCATTAAGAAATCCTTGTACTTGTTTTGCACTTGTTGCTCTCCTCGTCTAGTTCATTGAACGCAAGCAACAATAACAATTATCGTGATGGGCCTTAAACTTGGGTAACTGCCTGCTTGCTTCACTCCCTCAATCCCTCGCACACACTCACTTATTCACTCGCTTGGCTGCCTTGGTTGCCAATCAACAGTCGAGTTATTGAACCCTTTGGAGCAACTGCAATTAACAGCCCAGACATTGAGGCAGCTCCTGTTGCTGTTTTTTGACTAGTTTTGCTTCTGCTAGTTGCAAGAAAAAATATTTGCCAACGCACGCACATTCGCATCACATCAATTTTTTTTTTTTTTGGTTTATGGGCATTTTTTTATGACATTAATTAAATTCGAATTGTTGCTGTGTCTATGACTTCGGAACCAACAGAGATGCGCCTCACACACTGCCTTCCTCGCACGCATGTCTTTACTAGCACAGCTTAACAGGCTTGTCCCAGCGATTGCTCTCTTCTAACGCTGTAGTGCGTGCTAATTGTTGAGTGCCTAAACTTGACGAATGCATATGCCTATCTCACTCTTGCATTTGTCATTTAGCTATTGCATATGCAAAAGGCAAACGAAGAAGGGCAAAGAAAAAGTAGCAGCAGCCAGTGCTGCCAGACAGGCAAACTGGCACGTGAATCCATTATGCTGGCAGCCA